>NW_027223755.1:8686705-9312393 GCF_028538775.1 Myotis yumanensis
GCCTGTAACTGACATGGTTGTACTCAGGAAAAGTGGTAGCTTTTAAAGCAACCTGTATCTAAGTAGTTTAACTTTTTCCACAACTGTCTACACCTCCGTGGAACCTAGGAACAAACTGTGGACAAAAAGGGGCCACAGGCTAACCTGACCAACTCAGGGAAGGCCTGTGTGGGGGCCATGCAAACTCAGAGACCTAAAGTAACCATGAAGGATGGTCTGAAATGAAAACATTTTAAATTAAAAAGCAGTTTTTAGTGGGTAGTCATGTCCCAGGCCTGTATCTTCCCTGACAAAGATCAACTTTGATCTTAGCAGAGTCCATTGCCTTTTTGCATCTACAATAACATACCTTATCTTTGGAATGTCAGGGTAACTGGTATCTTCCCTTTTTCTGAACCCCTCAGGGCACAATCAATGTGCCAGGGCCCCTGGGCATAGATCACAGATTCCCTCATTGCTATTGTTATCTGAAAAATGATGACTGTCAACTATCCTGCACCCACCTAAAAAAAAAAAAAAGAGTATGTGTCTCTCATTTTACTTTTTATCCAATTCCAGAGGTTTCCCCACTTTGCTTTTTCCCACCTCCCTACTCTTTCACCAATGGAGTTCATGTAACCCACTTATGTCTCCTCTCTTTGATTATAATGTATAAAACAAAGTAAAAAAAAAAATCACCATTCTCAGTCTGGAGCACTATCTCAATACATTGAAATTCTGCTCCCCGGCATTGTTGACAGTTGAGCTCAAATGAACTCACAAAAATTCCTTCCAGGCTTGAAAGTTTCTTACGTTAACAGAACTCAGTGAAGAAATGTGTCAACACACTTTTTGGATGGTTTGAGCTAATTGTTAATGGAGCCAGGATTCTATATGCACAAAACACCTGGATGGTTCTCCAAAACAGCTCCCCCCCCTCCCCCCGCCCCCACAATACACTATAGACGTCCTGCAGGGAATCATGATGGGGAATCCACAAATGAGAAGAGGCCCCAAGAGTAGAACACTGAGAGCTCATAGTCTACATGGCAGTTGATACAGTGATCCATGAATGTGCAGAATGGACAGATAGCCATCTAAATTCTCCTCTTACCCTCACATGTGCCTTGGGTGGCCTCACTCTCATAGCTTTAATGATCATTCTTGTGCTGATGACCCCCCAGTTCTGCATCTCCACCAAGATTCCTCTTCTCATTTTTCAGAACCATATAGCTACTATTTAGTCTACTAGTCATTTTTACTCTAATTTCTCACTAAATTGAATTCATAATCTCATTTTATACCTGCTTCTCCTGCATTCTGTATCTCGGGCTTCATACTATCATCACAGCTATCAAAACCAGAAATTCTATAACCATGCTTCAGTCCTCCTCCCTCTTTCTTCACAGCCCTAACACACACACACACACACACACACACACACACACATTCATACACTCAATCTTCAAAGTTAACTCTTAATCCTACCTTTCAAATATCTTTGTGCCGGGGTCTGGTCCCAGCGGTCCAGGGGTCCCCAAAGGTGTGGACGGAGTTGGCGAAGAATGAAGGACACGGAGACAGTGTTCAGATGATCAGCATAGCCAGGTTCTCTCTTTATTCTCCTGTTACATCTCTATTTATACCATTTGATCCTATAAGCATGCCTGTATAGTCACATCAAGGACCTTCTACAGTTCCTTGTTTCATGTCTATAGTTTCTTATCTGACCTTTGCCAAAAATCTTATCTCTATCTAGCTCTGTTCATTTTAATCCTATCCATTCTATTCCAAAGGTTAGGGCTAGTTTGTTATCTCCATACCAAGGTCACTGCTCTACTGCTCTACTATTAAGCTACAAGGAAGTAACTGAAGGAGATTATCCCAAGTAAACATTATGTCCTTTTAGCCTTGCTGCTTGCCTTCCCTGGGACTGCCCTACATCGGCGGGTTTTCAGGAGCATCGGCTTTGGTGCTTTCTCTGGTGGGTAGACCCCTGGGGATGTGGGCCTAGCAAGTCCCAAATTTATTGCCAACAGCCTTAGTCTAAGTTCTTCATAAGTAGTACACAGTAGTTCTGTAACACTAGGGGGTTTTACTGATTTATTCCCTTCCTTAGTCCCGTTAATCCCGAACTCCTGGGAAATATCCCCACCTGGGGAAACAACCTTTCTCAGGGAGGTGGCCCTGGTTAGAACACAAAGCGCTAAGAAGGGGAGCAAACATATTAAGAACAGTATGCCAGGTCCCTTGAAACATATGCTGTGCAGATGTTTCTTCCCTGCAGCGACTGTGTCAAGCAACAAGGATGGACCGGCCTCTGGCATCTTTGGAAGTCAATTACTATGCTTCATGCTCACTGTCACCACTGCAGTTCACGCTCATGTCCTCTCTAGTTTGGATAGCTGTGACTAAGAGCCTTCTAATCAATTATTGTCTTGTCTCCATTCTTGCCCTTCCCCTGCGACCTCTCCACACTGACCTCTCAATTGTACCTAAATTATTACAATTGCTCAAAGACTGTATTCTTTTCGAAGATTGTGGTCGCACATTCTGTGTCCTCCAGGTGGAAGACTCCTGGGCCATCCCTGGCAGGAAACTGCTGCTGATCCCTCTGATCTTAGATATCACTGCCCTAACCTCCAAATATGAGTCAGGCTTCTCTTCTGTGTTGTCCCCAGGCTGTACGGGAATTAGCCTGCTTGCTTGTTTATAACCCAGCATACTGTAACCTCCATCAAGCCTGGAATCTGGCCTACCTTGCTCATTACTGGATTGCTGCCATGTAGCATGGGGTTGGGACATAGCTAGTGTTCAGTAAAGATTTATGAACTCAAGAGGAAGAGAAGAAGGAACATACAGGGGAAGGAGAAAGATTGGGCATAAACCAATCTACTATGTAAATAAATACGCATGCAATGTGAATAAATATATAAGTAAATAAACCCCAGACATCAGTGTTTTTTTCTTGTGATTTACCTCTTTGTTATCAAAGTAGTCTATATGTGGAGGGGGTCAATAAGAGAGGGAAAGGGAAACATCTATAATACTTTGAACAATAAAGACAAATTTTTAAAATAATAACTAAGAACATTAAAGAACACAAAGTTCAGAGAAACATAATATCTGAGCATTAGTCATCATAATTCAAAGTATACATAACGTAAATGCCACTAGAAGGACAGATGTGAATGGTACAGGAATTTATAAAAGAGAACAATTATTTCAACCTGGAAGGAGACAAGAAGAATTTGTGCTTCTCCTAATATGAGGAGTCTTTAATTGTCCCTTTGTAAAACCTGTTATTATAGCCAAGACATGAGAATTTAAATACTACATAAAAAGTGTCCCTGTTTTGAAATGCAATAATGTATTTGAAATAAAGTGAAATCTTCTGTGTTCACTATTTATCTGGGCTGAGAGTAAGCTGAGTTATATAAACAGTATTGTGTATAAATTCATAGTGCAATCCTTAAAGTAGGGTAAAAACTAAAGAAAGAACAAAAAGTATTCTACATGTTAGATAGGACAAGGGTATCAAGGTTGGGGCCATTCTTACTAAACACTATTCTTGCTAAATGTTAAAATGTAGCACAATATCTTGCAGAAAAACTGTAAACAGGATAAGCTTGATAGGAACCCTGCATAGATGTGGCCAACTGCAAAGAAGAAATCAACATGTAACAAAGAAATCATATCCAAATCATGTCTGTAATCAATAGCCGAGCTTTGGATATGAATGCCCTGTCTCCTTTACTTGCTGCCAAGTGAATAAAACTACCTTAAGACAATCATGTCTCTTGAATAGAGCACCCCAAGCAGCAAATCCCATTAGTTTGGTAACATATAGAGGGAAAAATAAAGTTTAAAGTCCTAATTAGTTGGTTTCTGGTGAATCAATTTTTAAACTATAGATTTAATCTGAAGATCTAAATACTATTTTTAACACATGAGAGGAAACGGATGTTTAGTAGGAAAATATAGTGGAGTCTTTAAAGATATATAATGTTCTGTGTGGATTTTTTAAAATCCAGATTTCATTAATAGCATCTGCTATAAGTGAGGTATATCAGAATAACTACCTCACTACGAAAGTGTTCCTCCCTAAAAAGTTCTCGGGAACACTCTTAGAACCATCACCTTAATAGAAAAAATATTATCACAATAAGAAGAGAGTGGGGGTCCTTGCGAAGACTAAATATTTTTAAAGGTTAGATTTTGACAAAAGTATGATCTTTCTTACCTCCCATTTTAAATCAATTTCAATGACAATATCAATGTACTTTTAAGAGTTAAGATCCTCTCAAATCTAAATGGTAGATGTTTCCGCGGTCAAAATGCCCTGGGTGCATGATAGGAATGCTGCCTTCTGCGTACTTTATGTTCTAACCTCAGTGAGCCGAGAAGACGTAAACCAAGATGGAATAACGTTACATTCATATTTCAAAAGTCAAAGTGCCATTTCAGGGGCCCAGACATCTAACTGATTGTTGTCTTTTCTTCATTCCAGGTTATTCCTGAGGCCTGTGGTCACTTGACTCACTTCTTCCTCATCAAGATAAATGAGGGGCGGACAGACACCAGGAGCCAAGAGCTCACTGGCATATGCTTCTAAATATACACTGAGTGGCCAGATTATTATGACCACCTGACATTTGTAGGCAAATTAGCTATAATTTTGCACTGAAGTTGCTAGAGGGCTAGACCATTATAGATATCTGAATAGCACAACATACCTAAGTATGGTTGCTGATCAGGTTGATCCTATCATGTTGATGGCATATCCCAATGGAGATGGCTTCTTCCAACAAGACAATGTGCCATGCCACGGTGCTCGTATTGTGCAGGAGTGGTTTCAAGAACATGAGGGAGACTTTACCTTGCTTAGGTGGCCCCCACAATCACCAGATCTCAATCCAATTGAGCATTTGTGGGACGAAGTTAAAAGAGCCATCAGGCAGCTGGTTCCACAACCATCAAATCTCACAGAACTGGACAGTGCTATTCATCAGGCATGGTGTCAGATTCCTTACATCACCTTTCAACATCTCGTGGAGTCAATGCCAAGAAGAATCACCACAGTATTGAAGGCTAAAGGTGGCCCAACGAAGTACTGATGGGGTGGTCATAATAATCTGGCCACTCAGTGTATATCTCCTGCTCTTGAGAAAGACAGGAATGCTGAGTGGTGGATTGAGGAGGGCAAAATTAGAAGTTGAAATGTGATTTCTCCAGTGCAAAGAAGTAAAGAAGTACTTCATTCCATAATCAAAAAGAGTAATTCCATTCTGGCCTGGGAATTAATTGCATAAAGACTTAATTCTCTTTTCCTATTGCTGGTGCCAACAAATCTATTGGCAAGACAGAGAGAAGCCCCGAGCCATGAGGTCTGCTGAATCTCACCATTCCTTCTGATAAGAAAAGAGATTTACAGAGGCACAGCGTGCAAGTCACAGGCAAGACCAGGCCTGTTGGCGGTTGTTGTCAATCTCTGGATGCTCTGAAACAAGCCTACAGAAAGCAATTACCTCTTTCGATTGGTTGTTTTTCCTTCTTGATATACAATGTTGGGATTCAATTTTTTTTCTAGTATTTAAGTAGGGTTGAGGTAGGATCCAATGGAACTGGCTCTTCCGTGCAGGGCAGAGTGAGATGGGAATTGGGGAGTGTGTTTCAAGAGCCACCTCCCACAGGGATTTCCCTGAGTGTGTATCTCTTGGCTTTCTTTATATCCTAAACCTTTACTGAAGATTTAATCACTTAAATTGTTTAACAACTGTCTAATTGTTTTAAAAGAGGGATGCCTATTTGGCTTCACTGTAGACAATCCAATGCTTTTCTCCTATTCGTTACCATAGTAAAAATTTATTTGAATACTTGTCTCAAAAAGATTTGTTAAAATTTACAGGCACTTGCATTGCCTTCTTATTCCTACTGATGTCCTTTGTTTCCTTAGTTCGAGGCACATCCAGTAACTATTACCCAGAGCTTCATTACAGTTAATGAATATTCTAAATAATTCCATCTTCTACTGAAGAGCAGACATAACCAAAATTATTGTTTCATAAGCATTGTGGGTTTTGCTTTTGTTTTCAATACCTGTAGCCTTGGTCATGATTTTTGCATTAGCACCTTTAGAGTTTCATTTCCCTTATCAGCATTCAGTCTGCCTTAAAACAATTCTGACTTTTTTACACTCTTCTGTTAACATAGGAAACATTCAAACCTGTAAAGAATGTTTGTGAGTTTATTTGAATCAAACTGTTGAGAAGAGAAGCAGCATCTGGAGATTGACAACAACTGCCAACAGGCCTGGTCTTGAGATAGTGCTCTGGAGAATGGCGTGTGTTTTTGTTTTGTTTTTTACCTGTTTCATACATTAAAATCAAAAGAGGAGATGTAAGTGGGTTACATGAACTCTGTTGTTGATAGATTAGGAAGGCAGGAGAAAGCAGAGTGGGTGGGGGAACCTCTGAGATTGGGTAAAAAGTAAAATGATAGACACATACTTCTTTTACTTAGGTGGGTGCAGGGTAGTTAACAGTCAACAACTAACTCAATAACAATGAGGAGAGTGGTGCCTGTGCCTTGAGGAGTGGGGGGAGGGAGAGAGGGAAAAGAAAATGACTCTGACATTCCAAGGACTTGTTATCATAGATGCAAAAAGACAATAGGCTCAGGTAAGATAAAGATTGACTTTTGTCAGGGAAGATACTGCCCTGGGACGTGACTACTCACCATACTGATTTTAAAGTTTTCATTTCAGACCAGCCTTTGTGGTTACTTTAGGTCTCCGAGTTTGCAAGATTGCAATGCAAGCCTTCCCTGAGCTTGTCAGGTTAGCATGTAGTCCCTTTTCACCCACACTTTCTTCCTGTGAAGATTCCAAGGCATTTTATCTGTATTACCTTTAATATTTGTTATGATAGAGAGTCAAGACTATGTCTTTAATCTTTGTATTGCCAGCACTTAGCACAGAAAATAGCTTATAGTAAGTAATCCCACTTCTAGGACTATATCCCAAGAAACTGGAAACATCAATCAGAAAGGATATATGCACCCCTATGTTCATAGCAGCACAATTTTACAATAGCTAAGATTTGGAAACAGCCTAAGTGCCCATCAGCAGATGAGTGGATTAAAAAACAGTGGAATACTACGCCGCTATAAAAAAGAAGGAACTTTTACCATTTGCAACAGCATGGATGGACCTGGAGAGCATTATGCTAAGTGAAATAAGCCAACCAGAGAAAGACAAATATCACATAATCTCACTTATATGTGGGATATAATGATCAACATAATTTGATGAACAAGAATAGATCCAGAGACAAATGGTAGGGGGGGCGGGGGGGGGGGGGGGGGGGCTGGGGTTAGAGAGCAATCAAAGTGTAGAGAGCACCTGGGAAGGCACATGAGCGTTTCTTTAATTATTGTCAGCTGACAATGGTGTTGTCAGAGCCATGTCCTGGAAACACGCTTTGCCAGAGGCAGGAGTGTTGTCAGCTTGACCTTCAGCCCAGGCGCCAGGGGGTGGGTTTTGTTATTTAAATCCAGCCAAGCACCAGGAATGAATACCAGGAATGACTGGGGCCCACCCAAGAATGCACATAATCTCCTTTGTCTTGACCTTTAGTAAAACCTCCTGTTTTTTGCTGTATAAAGTAAACACTGTATTGGCTGTATTGGCTCTGGGTCCCTGTCTCTCCATCAGAGGACAGTGGTTCTACCTGGACCCAGCTTTTTCCTTCCATCTCTGTGTCTGTCTCTTTCTTTCATTTTCTCAATCCCCAGCAGCCCCTACTCATGAACCAGACCACTCTCTAGCCGCGCTGGATGTGGAAAAGAGAGAAATATTTACACCAAAGAACTTTTATGCATGCATACTAGCATAACCAATGGACACAGACACTGGGGCGGTGGGGGCTTGCCTGGGGTAGGAATGGCTGGGTGGGGGTGGGAGGGCAATTGGGGAAAAAAGAGACATATGTAAAACTTTAGACAATAAAAAAAAAGAATTCAATAAATGTTTGTAAGTAAATACTTGATGGAAAAAATATATTATATTACATGTATTAGTTACATCTTTTTCCCCTCCTTGGTTCATTTTATGGCCCCCATAGCTCATGGCAAACTGTAAGTTCAATAAATGACAGCCAACAACACAAAAGAGGTAGTGAAGTGGTCTTGCAAAGAAGCAGAAGTTTGCCAGTTCAAGGACCTTGGTTTCTGTCTTTCCAACTCTTTTTTTTTTTTCTATCATTCACCCAAGAAAGTGGTAACTCCTCTGTGCCTCTTCTTGAATTCATAAGACCCATTTACAGGAGGGAACAAGTAAGCCAAGCCAGTGGCAGAATTAATTAATAGTCAGGTGGAAGGGAAGGGCAGTGGGTGGTGAAAGAAAGCAAAGGCTTGTTTGGCCCAACTGTGTAGTAAGATGGGTGGTGTGACAGGCAGCTTCCAGAGAGTAAGAGCAGATGTGCCAGTGTAGCCAGAGCATCCATAATAATAAAAGCATAATATGCTAATTAGATTGGATGTCCTTCCGGATGTCCTTCCGGACAACCTTCCAGGCGAAGCCAGGGCTGCAAGGGAAGTGAGGGTCCCGGGTGCCAGAGGGAAGCCGGTGCCGGCAGCCAGGGGAGGGAAGGCCTATCTTGCATGAATTTCATGCATCAGACCTCTAGTGCTAATAATAAAAGCATGGCTATGAACTCATTCCAATGTGGACATCACTTAACTCGTTATATCTGCTCTTTTGAAGGACAAATATTTAAAATGTGCAACTCTACAATGATAGGACAACTTTTCCTGCTCCTTCCTGTCAAATCATTCAATGTCATCACAGATGCTACATGTCTTACCTTGCATTGGCATTATTTGCAGCAAAGGAAGGGAAAAGAATTCTCTCTTCCGCTTGCCATCTTCCCACTCTTCCCTGGTTTAGGCCTGGAAAGGGTGGAAGAAAAAGAAAAGTAGAAGAAAATCCCTGAGTCAACTACGATTTGGAGCCCATCTGTGCATCCACGAAGCCTTAGGCCTCCCAACTAGCTTAGATTGCTCTGAGGAACTGAACTCCATCGCATGTGGCCACATGTGTGCATATGTTGAGAAACTAACTGGTGTTTCATTAAGTGTGAGTCAATTATTTTAAAAGCTAGGAAGAATTTTTAATGATTATTTCACCAGGAATAAAACCTTAACAAGAAACTGAACAAAACGGTAGACGCAGGTTCACCTAGTCAGGCATTGAGAGCAGCCATGAAGTTTTCAGTTCTTGGCATGACAAATTAGTTATTCTAAATATGGGGGGCAGGGGGCTTTATTTTGTGAATAGCTTGCATTCAGGAAGTATGGAATGATTAACCAGAAAGAATGTATGGAACTTCCCAGCAATATTTGCTACACTTCAGTATTATTTCTTAGCTCTTAAAAGGAATATAAACAAGTAAATGATTTATTTGATGGGCGGATAGTCACATTACCTTAGGAAAACCCAATGCCCCAGTACTCTGAATAGGGGAGAAGACCAAAGACCAAAGACCTGGGATTCAATTTATTAAGTAAGAAACGTGAGCAACTACCCCTCTCTTGGGCAAATCAGAGCAAGAGGGTTATTCCCTTGATGCAGAACCCACACTTGTTCCATCTATGTTCCTGCCCCTAATCCATAACAGAGTAGGACCAAAGGGAGGAGGGGTACTTTGGATCATGAACATTTGCTCATCAGGTTCTACAACCACCTGAGTCAACTTGGAAATTGCTATGGCCTAGCAATTCTTATCTTTTGTTCAGCATTTTCTCTCTCCCCGTGAACTGGTATATGTGCCAACATTTATTAAATGAATAAATGATATGATACTAACAAAAAGAATTGTTTCTATTTATTGAGAACTTAAGTAGGTGATACTATGCTAATCATTTTATGTATATTCCCTTATTTATTCCCTGTATATTCCACAGGACAAAAGCCCCCTAGAGTTCGTTTGATTTTCATTATAGCCTTTCCCAAAAGTGAAGGGCAGAATGTTTTATGGTAAAATTAAGTGAATTAAAATTTAGTATTGGGAAATTTCTTCATTAAAATTTTATTTTCATAGTCATGGAAAACAAAGGCTATAAAAGTTTAAAAACACACACACATTTGTGTGACTCTATAAACTCACAAGATTATAGAGAAGGGACTTTTGAGTTCATCTGGCCTAGTTCCCTAATTTTCTGAAGGAGAAAATTGAGGTCCGGATTGAATTAGAACCATTGTCACACAGTTAGCTGATGACGGAAGTGGGAATAGATCTGCAGACCCCATAGATGTGCATGGCTCACTGGGCTCATTATGGGACATTCTTTCACTACTTGCTTCAAAATTATTAAAGGCAGTAAGCATATAATGATATTACAGCCAATGAAGTCACAGAACCCCAGATCCCTGTATCGCCTCTATGTCTCTGGAATACATGCAATGACATAAACATCTCATAAATATTGATGTATTGCTTGATAAGGATTCTCAAGAAAATGATGATGAGCCACATCAGTGGGAGGGAGAGGAATGAAGTAATAGCTACACTGCACCTCAAATCTCCCATAAACTTTTATCTGTGCAACTGCCAAGTGAAAAAATAACTGACCATGAGCCTTAGTGGGAGATTGTCTTGCAGGTGATTGTATCCTCAGCCAAGAAGTTGGATTTCCCCTGAAAGAGTTCTGAGAACCTCTGTCTGGTGTTCCCAGGGAATATTGCCTCTCTGGCCTGATGCGGGGCAGAGGAAGCAGTGGCTGGAACCCAAGGTCCCAAGGCAGAGTTTTCTAGCCCCGTAGAGGTTGTATGGGCAATGCTCCTCCAAGAGGCTGAGCTCCTTCCTGTTTCTGCAGCTGTGAACAGAGGAGTGGCCCAGGATGTCCTGACATCCCAGTATTACAAAACTGCTTATATAACACCGGCAAGTGTGCTCATCATATTACTGTAGCATTGCCTAACTTCACGTCTCGTCACAGGGACATCTGGACGACCCAGAACACAACTGGAAGGTGGCAATCAGTTTTGGGAAGAAAGAGAATTAATGGGGATTAGGACATATTCTTATAAATGGATCAACGTGGCCACTTTTTATGTGGCTTCATCAAGTCCTAGTCTGAAAGAAGTTTATAGTACTTCCCTTTACCTCCAGGAAGGACCGGGTTGGAACATTTCCCATTTAATTAGAATCTATCCTGGGGTTTCTTAAAGCCCAACTTCCCATTTTTTTAAACATTTACTTCAGACACAATCGGATGGTTCACTTCATACCCAACCCCACACAGCTTCAGCTTGAAAGGAGGCATTTGAAAACAAAGCAACTCCACTCCACACTGCCTTTATGGAGGCAACATGTTAAGAGAATATCAGGTCATTTCTTTCGTGGATGGTCGATTCTTTTTTATTTTTTTATTGCTTGAAGTATTACAAAGGGTATTACATATGTCCCCCCCCACCCCCCGCCCTTGACAATCCCCTAGCCTCCCCTACCCCCCAGTGTCTTATGTCCATTGGTTATGCTTATATGCATGCATAGAAGTTCTTCGGTTGATCTCTTACCGCCCTCTTCTGGCCCCCTACCCTCCCCGGCCTTCTCGCTGCAGTTTGACAATCTGTGTGAGGCAGCTCTGCCTCTGTATCTATTTTTGTTCATAAGTTTATAATGGTCTTTATTATCCATGAATGAGTGAGATCATGTGGTATTTTTCCTTCATTGACTGGCTTATGTCACTTCTCCAGTTCCATCCATGCTGTTGCAAATGGTAAGAGTTTCTTCTTTTTTACAGAAGCATAGTATTCCATCGTGTAGATGTACCACAGTTTTCTAATCCATTCATCTACTGATGGGCACTTAGGCTGTTTCCAGATCTTAGCTATGGTGAATTGTGCTGCTATGAACATAGGGGTACATAGATCCCTTTCTGATTGGTGTTTCTGGTTTCTTGGGATATATTCCTAGAAGTGGGATCACAGGGTCAAATGGGAGTTCCATTTTTAGTTTTTTGAGGAAACTCCATACTGTCTTCCATAGTGGCTGCACCAGTCTGCATTCCCACCAGCAGTGCACAAGTGTTCCTTTTTCTCCACATCCTCACCGATGGTCGATTCTTTTTTTTTTTTTTTTTAATATATTTTATTGATTTTTCACAGAGAGGAAGGGAGAGAGATAGAGAGCTAGAAACATTGATGAGAGAGAAACATCAATCAGCTGCCTCCTTGCACACCCCTCACTGGGGATGTGCCCGCAACCCAGGTACATGCCCTTGACCGGAATCGAACCTGGGACCTTTCAGTCCGCAGGCCGACGCTCTATCCACTGAGCCAAACCGGTTTCGGCCCGGTGGTCGATTCTTTAGCAAGATGAATTTTCGTGTGAGCAAAATAGCCGCCCAAGAAGACACAGTCATGTTTGGCTCTGGTGGGGACGTTTTAACTTCAGAAGTACCCGTGATTCTGATCTCTGACTTTCTCTCCTTTAGCAATCAGGACTCCCAGGGAGTTAGCCGGCCTGCTAATCTCGTTTGTCAGGCAAGATTCCTTCTGCGGTAGCCTGGAGGATGCAGCCTGCTTCTAGCTTTGCCTTTTCCCTGAGGTCAAATAATACCACTTCCCTCATTCACTGATGCTCATCTTAGGTATGGGTTAAAACATATTCAAGCCTGCTCCACAGCAGTCCCTTGTGTTTGAAAGACCTACCAGAACCAGGCACTTTCTGTTTAGCACCTTGTTTTCTCTCATAGGAGCGGTTCAGGCATACGTGGCCAAAGGTTTTCCTGGAGTCAGACTCATGACCAGTTCCCAAGCTTTCCGTGTACATTTATGGAGGCAGAGTCTGCCTGCTGAACTGTTTCACTGCAAAGATTTACTCCTTCGTCTCATTAGTATCAATAGATAAATATGAGACATTTGTCAACCAATTGCAGGAATGTTCAGGTGGAGGGTTGTATGGGTCCCAGAACACTTTCGGAGAGAGCCTTTGTCCTTAAATACTGACTGCTGTGTGACAATTCAGAATTCATTAAAAAACAAAACAAAACAAAACTAGTTTACTAGTAAATATAAAAAATAGATCAGGTTAGGGGGTGGGCAAACTTTTTGACTCGAGGGCCACAATGGGTTCTTAAACTGGACGGGAGGGCCAGAACAAAAGCGTGGATGGAGTGTTTGTGTGAACTAATATAAATTCAAAGTAAACATCATTACATAAAAGGGTACGGTCTTTTTTTTTTTTTTTTTTTTAGTTTTATTCATTTCAAACGGGCTGGATCCGGCCTGCAGGCCGTAGTTTGCCCATGGCTGGGGATGACAGTATTATAACTGGATATAAGATTAGAGGGCGAGCTGAAGAAGGTAGCAAAAAAACAATTATCAGTTTGAAATTACTAACTTTTTGCTGTTGTAACCAGATCAACATTCAAATATTATAACTCCAGCTTAAGACAAAATAGGTTTAATTCTCTAAGTAGTTCAAAATAGCTATCACGTTTTTAAGGAGGGGGGCAAAATACCACTTTTTTATAGAGAAAGTTAGCCTTACCTACTGATTTTATAATCTTTATTTGTTCAATCTCTGAATACTTATTGAATACCTGGGATATGCCTAGCACTGGGTTGGGCCCAATGAAGAAGACCCCGATAGGACCTATCAGAAGAAAAATTAAAAACAGCAGCTAGAGGTATCACACAGGAATACTCCAAACTTAAAAACAAGTGCACCTTTGCATCCCCACCTCTCATCACATTACCGGACACTTGAAGGCAGATGCCCAGTGAAGTGACTAGCTAACAAATGACAGCGAAGTGAGACACGCTGGGCGGGCCTGTAATCTAGAAGACAGGCCACACAGTTTTTGAAAGGATAGCTGAAGAGTGGGTTTTATTCGGGGCCTGGAAGATGCTGAAGCGGAGGCCGTTGGGACTGGGAGGAACAGTGAACAAAGGCCTGATGTCCACACCTGAGCATGATCCCCATGTGTTTGGGGTTGGTGGGTAGGCAAGCCTGGGTGCAGAGGATGACAAGGTCCACAGGTAGGACGGATTACAGATATGATGAATAGAACAACAGGGATGTTCTTACTTGTTCTTTTATACTTTAAAGTTACTTATATTGTCTGATCAGGAAAATAAATCAGCTGAAGCTTTGGTTTAGGAAGCTGAATTTGAAAAAGGCATATATAACGTAGCTGACAGCATGTAGAGAAAAGGATGACGCAGTGGTTTTAAGACATGTTTACATTTTGACCCTCTTTTCTCCACAAAGTGGAGCCCAATTCCCCTCTCCTTGAATGTGGGCTGGACCAAGGAACTCACTTCTCACAAAGAGAATAGGCCAACAGAAGAGCATGCGACATCTGAGGCTGGGTTAGCAGAGTGCAGTTCTGCCTGATGGTCCTTTCTGGATCCCTTGCTCTGGGAAAGGCAGTCCCTATGTCATGTGGACACTCAAGCTGCTTTAGGGAGAGGCCTGAGAGGGGAGGAAATGAGACCTGAGTCCTCCCGCCAACAACCAGTGCCCCCCAGCCAGCCCCATGAATGAGCCACTGTGGAAGCACCTCCTCCAGCCCCTCAAGCCTGCAGAGGACCGCAGCCCTGGGGATATCCTGATTGCAACTTCATGAGAGAGATCCGGAGCCGGAATCCCTCAGTGAACCTCATCCTGAACACTCCAGACACAAAAACGGTGAAGATAACAAATCCTGGAAAGGTTTGATATACAGCATTACATAAGTAATGCAGATGGGAAGGTAAGCTCTAAAAAAAGTTGTTTTAACAGCATTAGGACCTGCATGTGATCTTGCATGAGAATAGCAAGAAAAAAATAAACACAAAACATTATAAGGTATAAGACTTAGTGGCTTGTTGAACAAAGGAGGTAAGAAAAAGAAATAAACCAATATGGCTGAGTAAACCTGAGAAGCCATAACAGAAAAATCAGTAGGGAGCGGGTAAGTGGGTGGGAGAACTGGCTTTAGGGAAACCATCTCTTAATCTTATCATTGTAGAGAACTACACTATATAAGAAGCTATAGTGAGAATGAGCAAAAATGGAATTTAGGAGATTGCTTAAAGATAGGTGAGTTCAATGGCCGCATTTTAAGATAAAGCTAAAGTAGTCACACAGGACCCTGGGTTTAGAAGGGCCAGTGCTTCTTGGTTTAATGCTCTGCTCTTGCCCCCTTGAAATTCTTATTAATTGTTTAACAAGAGGCCCTGCATTTTCACGTTTCACTCGGCCGGCAAAGGAAGTAGCTAGTCTTGTGTACACTCCAGCCTTTCCCTGTCAGTCCTGAAAGAGTTATTTCATGAGTATGGGATTACCTTTTTCTCATAAAATTCAAGGATTTGGGGTCGGGGAGATGGTTTGCTTCTCACTATACTGCATCATTTGTCACTAACATTAGTGTCTTCCTATTAGTAGCCATTTCCAGGTAGTAAATCACCATGATGGCAATTGGTCTGAGACATAGCTCTCCTTTAAACTGCTAACAAGTGACCCCTGATTCTCCTTCGGAGGAGATGTGGGGTCTCAGTGTGGAGACACTGTCACATTCATGAAGACTGAATCTGCCACCTGTAACATCACATGTCAAATCGACTCATGTTGCACAGGCTTGCTGAGACTGAAATGACCTTGGATGGACAGTGAAGAAATGACACATCTTCTCCTCAGTAGGTTATAGATCATGATAGCTAAGCTAGACAAATTTTCCCAGAACCAATATTATTGAGCAAGAAAAAAAACTATTATGCAAAAGAGAACTACTTCTTCTATTAGGAGGTAAAGAGTAGGAGAAGTAGAATAGAAATACTGAGTCTTGAAAAAACAGGCTCCAACATTAATCCCATCTATAATAATAAAATCATAATATGCTAATTAGACTGAACAGCCAAACAACCTTCCAGATGTCCTTCCAGACGACCTTCCAGACAAAGCTGTGGCTGCGAGGGCCAAGCCCCTTGCATGAATTTCGTGCATTGGGGCCTCTAGTAAAAAATAATAGTTTTACATGGAAATGAATTTCAATCTCAGCAACCAACTTACTTCATTCCTTTATTAATAGTCAATGAGTATTAGCTGATGGTGTTTGAAACACCATAACTTTATAAACTGCAAAGTACTTTCAGCCATATTTTATTTCTAGAATACTGCGGTTTAATGATTAGTACCTGTAGTTTCATTTGTTGAGGAGCAGGAAGAAAAATAGACACATCTGGTAGCAAGAAATAATAACTTCGTCCACCTCCACCTTCTCCATGTCTGTCAGTTCTTTCTCTTTTTCTTTTGCTCAATCCCTCTACTCCCTCCAAACATCACTGCCCCCACCAGAGCTGTCTGCCTGCTCTCTATCTATGAGTCTATCTCTATTTTGCTTGGCAGTTCAGTTTGTTCATTAAATTCCACATCTGAGTGAGATCATATGGTACTTGCCTCTCTCGGACTGGCTTATTTCACTTAGCATAATGTCTGCCAGGTCCATCCATGCTGTCCCAAAGCATCAAAGGGTGATGGGGGGAAAATAAAAAGAAAAAAGTAGCAAATGTCCCCACATATATAAATGTTATTTAGCAGTTTATTAAGTTTTTGAACAAATAAGAAACTTACTAGTGATAAAGCACCAAAATTAGTTCTTTATAAAATTAACCTTTATAAAAGTAACAGACAGTCAAAGAATTTTAAACAGACCAATTGTATAACCTTGGGCAAATTGATCAGTCAAGGGATGTGCTTTCTTTATTTGTAAAGTAGAGGTAATAATAGAACCTAATTTAAACTTGTTAAAGGAATGCCTGTCATACCATAAACATTCAACAAATGCCTTCTGCTACTGCAGCTATAAACAAAAGAGAGACATAACAGCAAGCAACCATCTTTATTTTAAGTGGAACCTCAATGATTGCTTTTAATCACACAAAATTGAACATTCAGAAGCAAAGAATGGGGAAAGTAAGTGGGGGACATAGACAGGTTTTCCTATAATTAAGTAACTTGGGCGGCAGAAGGGTTTTTCTCCTGATTATCAAGCATGGAGTGCTGCTTCTTACTCTACCAGTGAACAAAGGCATCCTCTTTGGCTCGAGTAGCACACAATACTGCGGTTTCATCAGTGCTAGAGCGGGGTATCTCAGCCTCGGGTCTGTGGACTCCCAGAGGTCCATGGGACTGTAGAGGGTTGATAATCTCCCCTGAAGTTGGATGCAAAACATGGTGTGAGTGTGGGTGTATGGAGAGTATTTCTCTGACTGGTACCCAAGCCTTCTCTCTGCCTGTCTCATCCTACCTGGCCCCGAAGGCCCAACTCAGATCCCATCTCCTCCTAGAAGCCTTCTTCCAGCCTGAAATGACCTTGGACTAACAGTGAAGAATTGACACATCTCCCCCCATCCCTGAACCCAGGGAAACTCTCCTAGAAGCCTAGGGATTTTCTCACCTATATCTTTCACCTGTCCTTTGGCACATGTTGGTCTGTTTCCCCAATATATTGGGAGGTCCTAGAGGGTGGGTGCCATTTGTGTCTTGTTGCCTTTGTGTCCCAACACAACACACCAACATGGGGGGTCTTCTGTGAGTATGTGGTGAGTCTGTTGCTATTGGGAATGTCTGAGGATCTCTTCTGGCACACTCCACAAGATCTAGAAAACTGCCCAAATACCTCTCCTGTTCACCTTGCTCCCACCTTCAGGCTGACCTCCTCAGATTCCACTGGTACGTCATGTACCATTGAACATTTCATGTGTGTTCATCCCATTTATATTATGAGTTTATTTTCTTTGCATTGATGACATGTTCAGATATGAATTTGTGGAACAGTATTTCTAAATTATCATTAAAATTGTGTGGTAAAATTTGTCCAGGATTTTAAGTGCCATTTGTCTAGCTTTGTTATTGCTAGTGTTTCTCTACTGATGAATAACAAACTAATCTCCTGAATAGAGCTTTGATCTACACTAAAAAAGCAGGGATTTGCACTCAGAAAAATGCACCTCTCCCTTCTTCAGCTAAACTGTGATAAAAATGGTGGAGATACATGATGTGAGTTAGCAAGGCTTCCTTTAGAAATGCATAGTCCCCTCCGGATGCGTGCGCGGGAGTGTGTGTGTTTACCCACTTTGTGAGACACTGTTTCTCCACCTCCATGGCAACACCCACCAGGAACCCCTTCGTTTAATTGAAATTAAAATTGTTTGCAGACTCGATTGTCCTTCACTAAATTGGAGATTCTGAGGAATGAAGACCAGAGCTCCCTTTTTTTTGGAGCCTTCCAGTGGGTTGAACATACACAGCACTTTGTATTTGGGAGATTCACAATCCATTTTAGCTTAATCTGAAAGAGGGCATCCATAACAATTTGGATATTAAGGGGATGCTCATTGGAACACTGCAGGTTTTGGTGAGAAAGGCACACACTTACTGAAACGGCTCCTTCAGAGGGATAGCGAATAGCAAGGAAGTTGCAATTGCTCATCAGCAGAATGTCCTTTCCGGCCGCTTGGGAAACATGGCCGATCTACCAACAGGGACAGTTCTAACGCAGAGAAGACCCCGAGTCCCAGGGCTGGAACTTGCTCTCCTTGATAAATGCACAGGCAAGATCTTCCCAAGTTATTCCTTAAAAGAATGTGTGGCTCTACATTGTCAGGGGCAGACTTTTCGATTAAAGGCCAAGAACTATGCTTTCTGTCCCAGCTCCGCCCTTTGACCAGTTTTAGTGTGTTTAGATCACAACTCCCCTGCTGGGGGCCAACTCGGGGCCCTCCACACGTGCTTGCAACATGTGTGAATGGGTTAAAGCATCAGGTGGGGCGGTTTCATTTTCTGTCAAGCGTCTCAGGAAACAATGTCCCAACGCAAAGGGGACCAGAGTGCCTGTAAGAAGCGTGGACTCTGACTGGAGTCCCTAGAGGTGGGCTCTGAGAATCCTCCTCTGCAAGCCCACCTTCCTCTTCCTGGTGGGAGGCCTCCAGGAAAAGCCTAAATGAAACTGTTTGAAAAGACTGTCTGACTGTGTGACACTTTCCTCCAGATAAAGAATTAATATCTTTTAAGTTTATCTAATGATAAAAACCAATTATTTAGATGCTCTCTGGCACATACAGCAGTGAGAATGACCCAGGAATCCAATATGCAGTATTGTCCTTTTTCTGATTTTAGGGTAGCATTGATCCCAAAGGACTTGATAAAACACACAGAACAAAAAAGTCCGGCCACTTTCACAGTAAACACACTAGCCAAGTACTGCAGAATAACTATTTTTTCTATTCCTATTTCATGCATAAGGCTATATATAAGAGAATATTAAATGTCTTTTTTTTTTCCTTTTGGAAGAAGGAACATTACAAAAAACCCTGCAAGATTCAAATATCCCTTCCTCCTTAAACCCTGCTCTTCTCCTGGTTCTACTCACCACCACCCCCCTCCTGTCCCGTTCACGTACAGTTACACAAGATGTCTCCACGAGTCCTCGCTGATCCAATACTCCAGATTAGTGTTCACTCTCTAGGCCAATGATGGCAAACCTATGACACGCGTGTCAGAGGTGACACGTGAACTCATTTTTTTGGTTGATTTTTCTTTGTTAAATGGCATTTAAATATATAAAATAAATATCAAAAATATAAGTCTTTGTTTTACTATGGTTGCAAATATCAAAAAATTTCTATATGTGACACGGCACCAGAGTTAAGTTAGGGTTTTTCAAAATGCTGACACGCCGAGCTCAAAAGGCTTGCCATCACTGCTCCAGGCTCATACACATAAACCAAGTCTCCTCAATGCATTTTCCCTTACCTCCCACAGACTTATGTGGGATACTCTATAATTCTGAAATGCTTGGCAAATTACTGCCCACTTAACATCTACTACATTATATTTAACTAAAGTTTACTGTAGAGATTGAGAAAACAGCACATCTGGCTAGAGTAACTAACTCCTTAAGGGAATTAAGTTGTGGGTGTCTCTTAACAAATGCTTAGCTTGGAGAAAAACAAAACCAACTATCTAGATGCTCTTAGTAACTACCAGGAGGTATAATTTCTCTTAGATAAGTATAACGTGTACCTTCATTCTGGTCCTCTCTTCTGGCAGAACAATCTTAGGTACTGTGCTTTGCAATTATTTATGTATATAGTCACCTACTTTGCTCCTAACTTCACAGCACAAGTTGTAAAGATCATCTATAATAATAAAAGCATAATATGCTAATTAGACCAGACGTCCTTCCAGACGACCTTCCGGACAAAGCCGGGACTGGCAGAGCCCCTTTCACAATTTTCATGCATCGGGCCTCTAGTTAATATATGAAGAGGCTTCTGAAAAGAATGGTCGATCTACTTGGTGAACCTACAGAGAATTCATGGTACACTCATGAGCCTGTAAAAATGCAAACAAATAGGTAGTGGCTTTCAGTGGAAATGAGATGAATTGTAAGTTTATGTTTCTTCCTCCAAAATCCCTTCCGTCAAAATATAATATTTGATAGAAATTAGGACTTTTTCCTTTCGCCTCATCACTGCTGGGTCAGGATGCTCAGACCATAATCAGAGTTGCCTATCTAACATGCAATCATCCAGGTTCCTGGGCTCCACTGCAGAGGTTCTAACTCTCTGGCTCGATGTAGAGCTCAGAACATACAGGTGTAGCATCCCCACCCCACCCCACGGTGATTCTGCGACAAGTGGGGCTTCTCTTTAAAGAGATACACTCTAGCCCTGACCGGTTTGGCTCAGTGGATAGAGCACTGGCCTGTGGACTGAAGGGTCCCAGGTTTGATTCCGGTCAAGGGCATGTACCTTGGTTGCGGGCACATCCCCAGTGGTGGGTGTGCAGGAGGCAGCTGACCCATGTTTCTCTCTCATCGATGTTTCTAGCTCTCTATCCTTCTCCCTTCCTCTCTGTAAAAAATCAATAAAATATATATTTTTTTAAAAAGTTTTAAAGAGATACACTCTAGGCTCTAGGCCAGTTGTTCTTGAACTTCAGCAGGAACCAGAATCTTCACAAAAAGACTTAATAGAGACACAGACTGCTGGGCCCCACCTCGGTTTCTGGTTCAGTAGAACTTGGTGGGGCCTGAGAATTTGCATTGCTACCAGGTCCCAAGGTGATGCTGATGTTGCTGGCCCAGGGAACCCTTTGTGAACCACTGTTCTAGCGTAAATGAATATGTTTGCCCAACACGACATAGAAAAGCTATGTATTTCCAAGCCTTCAACATCCCTTCAGTCAACCCTCACCTACCTTTCCTGTTTCATGGAATCCCTATTGTGAGGCTCCCCAACATCCAGCCAAAGCAGGCCCCTCATCATTCCCCCTAAGGGTTCGGATCTTAGTATGGTTTTTACCTAGTTGTGCATGTATCTGTCTTGTCCGCCATATTTTTCACTCCCCAAACTAGGCTTCAGGCAATTCATATTCTCCCTGAAGCCCTGCAGAAAGCACACCAGCAGCATTAAAACTGAACTGACCCATAGCCTTGAACACAGTGATTCATAGACATGGTCCAAGGACCTCTGGGGTTTACCTAAGACCTTTCATTGCTGGGACAATAGGTTAAATGACTTCTGTAATAATCATTATTTGCCCTTTTCACTGTGCTGATATTTGCAATGATGAAAGCCAAAGCGGCTGACTTTTTACAAATCAAGACAGGCCCAAACTGTGTTAACAGACATGCCCACACAAGGAAAAATCAAAATAGCCAGTTTCACCTAAGAACAACCTTAATGAAGCAGTAAGATTTACTAATTTTATAAAATCATAAACCTTGACTACAAATCCTTTATTCTGGGTGATAAAATGGGAAGTTCACCTAAACATTTTCCTGATATTCAAATATAATGGTTGTGAGAAGACAAGCTCGTGTGATTGACAAGCAAGCTAAACCAACTGCTTCCTCGCCCCCCCCCCCCCCCCCCCCCCCCAGAATATCAGTTTTACTTGAAAGAAAAATATGACAAACTATGGCTATTTCAACTCAGTATTTGACAGACGTTATCTCAGAAATGAACAACATGAGCCTGTCATGTTAAGAACAACTGGCAGCACTTGTTGCCAATGATGAAATTAGACTTTTCCGGAGAAATTAGAAATTGAGACAATGGATCGCAGTGAGTTGGACAACTCCCCAATCCTTGAAGCCTTAATGATACTAACTATTATGATTGTTTGGAATTGTGTAATGAAGTCTGCCACCATGGGAAGACCTCGGTCGTTGAGTGAGCCAATACTTTTGAAATGACCTTTGTATGATGTTTCAGGATCACTGCACATGAGAGCCCCATTCAAAGTACCATGCACAGCAATGGATTTTATTGATAATGCAACAGACTCCCAAAGGTTCAGATTCCATGTGGAAACTCATTTTGAAAGAACTACAACTATTTGTTGGGTTTCAGTGTTGTTTCAAAGAAAAATATCCATAGTTATCTGAGTAGGCGATTAAAATATTAAAATACCTTCCCAACTATATGTGGGTGTACATGGAGCTAGCTTTTCTTTTTAAATATATTTTTATTGATTTCAGAGAGGAAGGGAGAGGGAGAGAGAGATAGAAACATCAATGATGAGAGAGAATCAGTGATCCGTTGCCTCCTGCATGCCCCAAACTGGGGATGAAGCCCACAATCCGGGCATGTGCCCTGACCAAGAATCAAACTGTGACCTCCTGGTTCATAGGCCTACGCTCAACCACTGTGCCATGCAGGCCGGGCGAAGCTAGCTTTTCTGCAGGTACTTCACGCAGAGTAACATATCACAACAGATTGAACACAGAGCCACATATGAAAATCCAGCTGTTTTCTATTAAACCAGATTTAAAAGAAACTTACAAAAATGTAAAATAATGTCATTTCTCACATAATGGTTTGGTTATGGAAAATAAAATTTTCTATAAAAACATTGTGTTAGGAGTTTTATTGCTTTTACCAACGCCCCATATCTCTTTCTCTCTCTTTCTCTCTCTTTTTCTCTCTCTCCTCTGCGCCCGCACACAGGCACACACTCACCCTCCTCTCCCACCCGGTTTAGTTTTTAAAGGCTTTAATTTTCTTTTTCCTCCCAGGGCATCATTGTTAATGAAAAGACGAAAAAAAAAAACACAAAACATTATTTTAGTACATAATAGATTTTTATTGTTATTCTTGCATAAACATTTTTACACATTTTCCTTTTAAATTGCTAATGTGGTAAATATCTTCACACATAAATAAAAGCTTTGGGGAGATTCTCAATCATTTTAAGAGTGTGAAAAGGTTCTGAGACTCCAACGTTTGCCAACTGCCACTTGAGCCTATCCAGACGGCAAAAATTGCAGAACTACAGACTTGCCTTCTCAGCCTTGCTGGCAGGGTGGCCCTGGAGGAAATGTGACAGCAGTGTTGCTGCCTTTATTATGGTGTTGGCGATGTTTGAGGAGGGGGTGGCATCCTCAGCTCTCTGCCTGTTCAGAGTTGCTTGCCCACTCAGGGCAATATTTAAGTCATTATTTTCCCAGCACCAAAGGCGTTGGCACTGTATATCTTTGTTCCACGGAGGAGCAAAAGGAGACATTTTCTCAAGTTGTGAGGAAGAGAGAATTCTCTGGAGGCATTGTCATGTCAGAGATGCAGGCAGGTGAAGGCTGCAGTATTTCTCAGCCCTGAGGTGAAGTGGATTGGATCTTTCTTTAAAAATCTCAAAATGTTTTCCTGAACCTGGTCTTAACTTCCATACCTAGCATTGACTTATGTATCCTAGAAGGGAGAATAAGAGGAAGGGGGAAATGTGGAAGATTAAAAAGACAAAAGGAAAGAAAAAACCGGGAGAGAAGGAAGGAAGGAGGATGGGGGTGGTGGTGGTGGCCAAGCTGGTAGTAAATAAAGTTTATTTCACTCCCAAGCCCACGCGATTAAGCTCTATGTATTAGCCGGTGTCATCATTAGCCATGTAACTGTAGCATTTTCCTAAATCTGGACCATTTGATATAATACTTAGATTCAGCATCATTTTATCTTGAAAAGAATTCAGTACTGTAGAAAGGGAAACCACTGGCAAACTGAATTATATGGACAAAAGTTCCCTGCTCCTGGTCCCTGATTGGTCTGTCCTCATGCAAATGAGGATTCCCAACCTCGCAGTTTGATTGATCCAAAAGGCACTGTCCTGATTGGTCAGAATAGAGCCACTCTGGTAGGTCAAAGCGGTGCAGCTCCGATTGGGTAGGAAAAGCCTCAGTTCTATTGGTAGAAATAGGTTTCCAGGAACTCCTTTATAAGGGCTGGCTCAGATGGCAGTAATAGTTCCGCAAGGCTTCTCCTTCAAGTGCAGTTTGCCCAAGAAGCCTTGCAGGAATGGCTTCTAGGTTCTGTTGTTTGTTTGTTTATTTTTTAATTTGGCCGCCAGGAGCCCTTCCGAGTAGAGGTCGTCTTCCTCAGGGTTCACAAAGTACACAACACAAATCACTTTATCCCAAGTGCAGTGCGAGATGGGTGGCGTGGATCTCCATGGACCGCGCTACTGTCTGCCTTCTCTTGTGGCAGGTGGACCTGTGCTCCCAGCCTGAAAAGGCCAGCGATGCTGTTTGCCCTTCGGTCTGAGTGCAGTGTGGTGTGTTTGCCTTGGCAGCCACATCCTACCCATGCACGAAGCCCTGGCACCTGTGACTTCTGTGAATTGCCTTCCCTACCCTCGAATTATTAGTCAACACGGGCAGCAGACAGGGTGAGGGGGCAAAGGGGACGCCACTCTGCCATTTGCCCAGCTGACCTCTTGCCCCCGTTGTAAATCCTGAGAAGGCAGTTCGCCTAGACTCGCCCTGTTCCTCCCACGTGGAGCGGGAGCTGGCTTCATGGTGTGAGCCAACAGGAGAACCCCACCGGGGTGGGGAGCGCCTGTGAAGGGCCGGTGAAGCTGCTGGCCACGTTTCTCTGGCAGGAACTGGAGAAGCAGCAGCTGCCAAGGGTCCCAGCTGTGACTCATCCCGTGCAGCCTGCCGGTGGCTCTTCTCACTCCACAAGGACGCAGCCTGCTCCATGCCCCATATGTTGGACAAAAAGTATCTACCTTCCCTTTAAAATTAAAGGGGAAAAGAAAGAACAGCAGGTAAAATGATAATTTCCTGGCCTTTGTCTCTTCTCTTGCTTTCTGCGAAGTGGCCGGGGATGCTGACGATTACTTCAGAGTGGGAGTGATACGACGTCAGTGCCTCTGAAACCATCTGTACCCTTCCTCTACCTCTGCTCCCACAGCCCCGCCTCCCCACCCCAACCACCTGCCTCGGGACAGGGGGGACCTAAATGATTTGGATGGATGGTGGATCTTAAAAATAAGTGGGGACTGACAGCTTGTGCGAGTGGCAGGGTGTTCCCAGCCTGATCAGGGCAGCTGAAAAGGAGCAGGGACATTAAGTGAGAGAAATAAATGCATTTGTTTTTCCTTTCCCCCACCTTTCCTCCCTGTCCGCTCCTACCCTCTCTTCTGCTCCTCTCTCCTTTCTTTACTTTTCTTCCTTTCCATTCTCTCTCTCTCTCTCTCTCTCTCTCTCTCTCTCTCTCTCTCATCTATCTATCATCTATATATCTATCTACTAGTATCTATCTATCACTCTACCTCTCTATCTCTCTATTCTTTCTTTCTCTCTTCTCTCCCAAGTCATGAAATTGAAGATTAATGTGTTTATAATATCTGGGGGAGGGGGTGGTGTGTGGAGAGAATAGCTCAGGATGGGCCCCACCTCGGTTTCTGGTTCAGTAGAACTTGGTGGGGCCTGAGAATTTGCATTGCTACCAGGTCCCAAGGTGATGCTGAGCCTTCTGGTCCCTGTTTTCTGTTTGGTTTGGTTTTTGCTTAAACCAGTCCCACCGATAGCCACAGGCACTTTGAGATTGCATGGAGGTCCACAGCGCCTCTGGTCTGAGCTGGGAATAGAAGTCACAAAACTCAAAACTCCCAAGTATTGCTTGCTGTCCTGAGGTTACAGAAAGGCAGCAGAGAGCACTGGTGAGTCAGCACAGCATTTGTCACTGTGACTCTCATGGCCCTTGAAAGAACTCCCGAGTATGGAGGACATCTGCATGACACCTTCTGCATGGCATTACTTAGAATCATTGTTCTCTGAGAAACATGGTCCAAAAGCTCTGGGAAGCCAGGAGAATGCCCCAGACTTACTTCTTTCCATGTAAGAATTACAAAAGAAGAAGAGAATAAATAACATGCAAGCAGAGAGGCAGGGTCAGAGAATGAAATAAAATAATAATAAAGATAATGCGTAAGAAACTCACTTTTGGTCTTCAAAGAAAAAAAAGGGATGTATAAAAAAAAGAAAAGAATTTTTGTTGTTAATCCTCACTTGAGGATATTTTTCCATAGATTTTTTAGAGAGAGTGGAAGGGAAGGAGAGAGAGAGAGAGAGAGAGAGAGAGAGAGAGAGAGAGAGAGAGAGAGAAACATCAATGTGAGAGAGATACTTCGATTGACTGCCTTCCACACAAGCTCTAACCAGGGCTGAGGACTGGCCTCAAGCCTGCAACCAAGACATGTGCCCTTGACCAGAATGGAACCTGGGACCCTTCAGTTTGCAGACCAACATTCTATCCACTGAGCAAACCAGCTAGAGCAGGAAAATGGCTTTTAACAGGACCCCCAACTGTCAGATTTTTTGTTTTGGGGGGACGGGTTTTGGGACATTGTTTTTGTATTGAAGGCAGCTAGCAGGCCAGGCTAGCATTGGAAGACTGTTTCTTGCTGAGATGCCCAAGGAAAGGCCAGCGGATCCCGAGGCATAAGAGCAGGGAATCTGGCTGGTAGGTGCTGTTACTGAAGCCACTGGTAGCCAGTCTCTCACCACAGTTCGCAACTTGGCTTTTCAGATGTTTTCAAAGGATCGGGTTTCCTTTGGCTCAGAGAGCAGACCTGGCTGGAGGCCTCCATCTCATTAACTCTACTGCCAACGTCGAACAGTTGCTAGGCTCACAGAGGCACTATCATGTCATCATAGGCTTGTTTGGCCTGGGCCCAGTTTGGTGACCTCCTTGGAAAAGCCATCCCTTCTCTGGCCCTCGATCTCTTAGTCTCTAAAGTGAGAACATGACTCAGTGATTGTCAAACATCACCATCTAGAATAGATGGGGAAAAAATGTTTTACTTCAGGACTCGATATAAGTTTGATTTCTATATTTTATTTTAATATTATAATATCTATATTCAATAACTGAAGTAAATATTTATAAAACAGTATTTATCCTTACTACCTGCAATATACTTCCTCCTTTCTCTCTCTATTGCTGGTCATGACTCATTAAATTAAGATTTCATCACTCTCCAAAGGCATCAAAACCCACAGTTTCAAATCTCTCATCTAGATCATACATTCATTCAAGAAATATTTATTAAATGACAACATGTACCAGGTTGCCAGGTGCTGTTCTAAGTACAGCAGTGAACTAAACACACAAAAATGCTTGTCCTCTGAGAGCTTACAACTGGAAGGGGGTATATGATGAGATATATTATGTATCTCAATAAACTACATGATATCAGATGTTGTAGCAGATACTATTGGTACCCCACCCATATCTCTGGGCATCATATGATATCATCACTTCAGTGTGCTCTCTCCTATTCCAGGGACCAAGATCTGCACCTGTTTGCTTTCGAGCTTCTTCAAAGTCACAGAAGTCTTATTTGCCCACCTTGAGGAGAAGCAGGAAATTAACACCCCATCTTCCAGGGTCCACAAGCAATGACTAATGGAAGTTGGTGTAGAAATACCCCAGCTCCTTCTCCACGTGAGCAGGGTAACCATGAGGCATCTCCCTAAGAAACCACTTCCATTTGAGTTCTTGGCACAATGTGTACTTCTGGGGTGACCCTAACTATGAAACAAGGTGGCAAGTGCTGTGGTATAGAATACATAGGAAAGAGGATAGGAAGGCCATGGCAGAAATTTTAAATGCGGAGGTTAGGGAAAGCTGTGCTAATAGGAAATGAGGGATATTTGAGGAAAGGCCTCAGGAGGGAGGGGAGAAAAATGTGTGGCTATGGGAGCGGGGGAGGGGATGTTTCAGGCAAAGGGTAAGACAGACAATTAATGGGACAGGAGATGAGAGATATAACGGGCAGATCTAAGCAGATACTTTCAACTCCACTGTTTTATTTTATGTCTGTATGTTAGTGATGGAGGAGAATAATATCTAGAAACCTGATTCAAAAGTGCCCCTTGTTATTTAAAGGCAGAAAATGTGCCAATGTCAGGCAGAGAGGCTAACGGAGGCAGCAGAGGCTGTGTGCGTCCATTTCAGAACCTCCACCCGCGCTCACCGTGGTTTCATTACACTGAGCTTCCGACAGTGGCCTGCAAGATTTCCCACTACTAACTACATCTTATTGTCAGGTCTCAGGGACAGCCTGAGAGCTCTCACGTTCCTGATCGCTAACTGACCTGAACCTTTTCACTTGTTGATTTTGACCCAATACCATTGTGTTTTAGTATCAGTTTCCTTATCTAAAAAACAGCCCAGCCAGCAATGGCACCATCATGCATGTTTGGAAAACCCTCAGCCAGTCCCTTTGGTGGGGCGAAGGGAGCAGTAGGTGAAGGCAGTTGAGAAGTAACTTGGAGGCTGTTATGGGGAGAAGGGTCTACTCCTATTTTTCTACAGTCACATTTTAGAGAAAGGAATCCCTTCTATGCTGATCCAAACAAAGAGCCCATCTTTGCGTGAACTCTTTCAGTGACAAAGACCTCAGTGCTTCGCAAAATGGTGCTTCCAATTCTCAGGCTCCGTTGATGCCATTAAAAGTTCTCCATGATTTTGAATTACACTCCGAAGAACTCTCTAAACAACTCAGAACCTACGTTTCTCTTATGTGACAGAACCTACATTTCCCTTTATATGACTGCAAAAAAGCCAACCTACCTGGCTTCTTTCTCCTCAGCCAAACATCAGCAGGTCTATTAGGAAATTCCACACATAATGCAACGTCCAGCACTTGAACATAACTTAGTGGTTGACAAGTCAACAATAATACTAACCATAAAGGTTGCTGCCTACTTGATGCTGTTCCAAGTGCTTTTAATTTAGTTATGTTATTTAATGCATAAGCCATCCCATGCAGAAGTTGCAATTATCATTCCCAGTGTATAGATGAGAACAATAGAAAGCAGAAGCTCAGTAATTTGCCCCAGATACGTAAGCAATAAATTGTGGAGCCAGACACTCAATGGGTTAGTCTGACTCCAGAGCTCATATCGTTCACTACCCTCTGCTCTGCCACCTCTCCATTAACAAACCCACAGCTAGTTAGTGAGGGTCCAAACCAAGACTCAGACCTCTGGCTCCCAGGCCCATGCTTTGTCCACCGTGTCCTATTACCCTGAGTGTGGGTAGAGTGTCCTTGGGAGAAAAGTAGGGGTATCTTGGGGAGGGAGAACTAGGGCACAAAATTCCTAAATCCAGATTCCCAGGGGAAATGCACATCTATTGAGTTTTACTTCTGATTACCAAACGTAGAAAATAACCTCCTTTATTTCTAAATTTAATCAGGAAAATCGACACTGGCATAGGCAGGAAGGCGGCCTTGCTGTAGAGAAGACACTAAGACTTTCCCAAATTCCCACACCTTGGGTACCAGTGAGGACAAAGCTCACGGAAGTCTTCGGTTTGAACCAGGAAGAAGCCATTGCCTGCAGTCACAGGACCTTGTCACCTGAGGCTGTTGAGATGGCGAAAATGCAGTGGTGAAAGCTTCCTTTGTGTAATATCTTCCTTCTTCCCTAAGGAATTGAGAGGAAGAGAAAGAGAGGGCCCCAGCTTACAAAACTGAATCTGAAAGATTTTTATCAAGACAGTGAGCTTTCTGAAAGGGCTTACAGGGCAAACATCTCAGAGAAAGGAAGCAAGGAGGGAGACAGAGATGACAATTGTCAATAGTATATTTTCGCGACAGCAGGCAAGGTGATCCATTTGAAATGAAGGTCAGGTCAGGTCACCTCCAAGGACTTGCCTCCTCCCTCTTCCTCCCAGGAGGAGCCTTATTCCATAAACACACTTCATAGTTCTCATTCAGGTTCTGCTCAAGCGACATTATCAAGAGGCCCACTGTGACCCTCAGGCTTAATTGGAAACCTCCTATGCCCTTGCTCTGTTTTGTTTTACTTCTTAGCATATTTCACCATTGATTTGCTTGTTTGCTTTAGTTCTCTTCTCCTTCCAACCATATGTGTAATACAATGAATAATACGATGGAAGAGATCTCAGACTGAATTAAAAAATTTTTTTTCCTGCTATAATCCACCACCTAAAACTGAGCCTGGTATTTGTTGATGTATGAATGAATGGGGGGAAAAAATCAATGAACAAAACTAAGAGGAAGCAAAGAAAGCAGATGGGTAAAGATAACAACAACAAAGAATGATTCCCAGAGTAAAGAGGCCTAAAATATGAAATTTGTAACCCAAATATGGATAGGAAGATTGGGCAGGATGAGAGAAACTGGTCTTTAGTGATTTAAAAGGTAGGAACGTTCATTCTGTCTGAAAACCAACTGTGGGCCTTATTTTATTAGCTCTTTATCTCTGGCCTCAGACACACACACACACACACACACACACACACACACACACACAAACATTCATGATAGCTTCTAAATATTGAACCAGACATATGATCTGAATTAGCTCCAACCTTCACAATGACCCTGAAAACAATTATCCCCACTTGCAGCTGAGGAAAGTGAGGGCTAAAAGTTAAGCAATTTATTCACAATAGCCAAAAGTTGAAAACAACTCAAATGGGTGAATAGATAAGCAAAGTGGGGTATATCTCTACAATAGAATAGTATTCATCTATGAAAAGAAATGAAGTAATGATACATGCCACAACATGGAAAAACTTAAAAAGCAGTGTGCTACGTGCAAGAAGCTGGCACAAAAAGTCACATATTGTGGGATTTTATTAATATGAAATAACCAGAATAAGTAAACCTATAAAAACATAAAGCAGATCCATTGTTGCCAGAGGCTGAGAAGAGAGACATGGGCAGTGCTTCATTAGTGTATATGGGGGTGATGAAAATGTTTGGAAACTAGATAGAGGTGATAAGTGACAACATTGGGAAGGTACTAAATGTCCTGCATTGCACATTTTAAATGGTTGACTTTATATTCATCTTAATAAATTAAAAGAAGTATTAAGAACATGCACAAAGGTAAAGTGAGGTCTTCAAGTTGAAAAGAAAGAACACTAAACAGCAATAAGAAAGTATATGAAAGTATAAAACTCACTGGTTAAAATAAATTTATAGACAAATACAGAATATTGTAATACTTTAATAATGTAAATCACTTTTGATTTTAATATAAAGTTTAGAGACAAAAATATTAATAACAACTATAACTACAAATATTTGATAACAGATACACAATATAAAAATATATAAATTGTCATGTCAGTAGCATAAAGTGTTGGAGGTGGAATCAAAGTGTAGAGTTTTTATATGCAATAGAAGTAAAGTTGTTATCAGCTTAAAATAGACTCGTAACGATAAGATGTCTTATGGAAGCCTCATGGTATCCACAAAGAAAATACCTATATAAGACCAAGAAAGACAAAAAAGGAAAGCATACTCCAAAAAAATCAACAAAATATGAAAGACAGTGAGGCAAAGAGGAACAAAAGAACTACATGACAGAAAAATAGTTAAAATGTAAATCCTTTTCTTTTTAATAAATCCGCTTCAATCAATAATGACTTTAAATGTAAATGAATTAAAGTTCTCAATCAAAGGACATTAGAGTGGGAAATAAATTAAACAAACTAGATCCAACTATATGCTACTTGCAACAGACTCACTTCAGATTTAAGGACAAACATGGGCTGAAAGTGAAGATATTTAAAAAATATTCTATGTAAATGATAAAAAAAAAAAAGAAAGCAGAGATAGCTATAGTTATATCATCAATATAGACTTTAAGTCAAAAACTGTGACTAGAGGCAAAAATCAACATTATATAGTGATAAAAATATCAATTCACCAAGAAGATCAAACACTTATAAATACATATGCACCCAACAATAGAGTGCCTCTTAAATATATAACGCAAACATTAACTAATCTGAAAGAAGAAACAGACAATAATACAATAATATTAAAATACATCAATAACCCACTTTCAATAATGGATAGAACAATCAGACAGGAGATCAATAGGGAAACAAAGGACTAGAAAACCCTCCAGTGGTTCTCAACCTTCCTAAAGCCGCGACCCTTTATTCCTCATTTTGTGGTGACCCCCCAACCATGAAATTATTTTCGTTGCTACTTCATAACTGTAATTTTGCTACTGTTATGAATCGTAATGTAAATCTCTGATATGCTATATGTTTTCCGATGGTTGCGACCCACAGGTTGAGAACTGCTGCTAGTATAAGCAAACTAGACCTAACAGACATATACAGAACAATCCACCCACCAGCAGAAGCATACACATTCTTTTCAAGCACATACATAACATTTCTCAGTAAAGAGCACATGGTAGGCCATAAAACTAGTCATAATAATTTTAAGAAAATTGAAATCATACCAAGTATCTTTCCAAATGTAATGAAATGAAACTAGAAATCAATAGCAGAAGAATAACTGGAAAATTCACAAATACTGAGTGGAAATTTAAAAGACATTCCTGAACAACCACTGGGTCAAAAAAGATATCAAAAGAGAAATCAGAAAATTACTTATGACAAATAAAAACATAACATACAAATTATGGAATGCAGCAAATGCAGTACTAGGAGGGAAACGTATAGTAATGAATACCTACATTGAGAAAGATTTAGCCCTGGTCGGTGTGGCTCAATTGGTTGAGCATTGTCCCATGTACCAAAAGGTCACTGGTTTGATTCTCAGTCAGGGCATATGCCCTGGTTGTGGGCTTGATCCCCAGTAGGAGGTGTGAAGGAGGCAGCTAACCAATGTCTCTCTCTCATATTGGTGTTTCCTCTCCCTCTCCTTTCCACTCTAAAATCAATTACCAAAAAAACATATTAAAAAGATTTTTTTAAAAAAATACCTAACCTTAAAGCTCAAGGAACTACATAAAGAAAATAAACTAAGTCCAAAGTTAGCAGAAGGAAGAAAAAAATAGAGATTAGAGCAGAGATAAATGAAATAGAAAAATTAAAGATTGGTTTTTTTAAAGATAAATGAAATTGACATTCTTTAGTTAGATTAAGAAAAAAGATAGAAGACTCAAATAAATAATACCAGAAATGAAAGAGGACATATTATATCTAATACCACAGAAATAAAAAATGATCATGAAACTGTTATGAACAATTATATGCCAACAAATTGAGTAACAGAAGAAATGGATAGATCCCTAGAACCACAATCTATACAGAATGAATCATAAAAAAATTAAAAATCTGAACAAACCAACAATGAATAAGGAAATTATGTCAAGAATTAAAAACATGTCAATCAAGAAAACTCTAGAATCATATGGCTTCACTAGTGAATTCTACCAAATATTTGAAGAGTGAATATTAATCCTTCTTAAACTCTTTCAAAAATCGAAGAGGAGAAAACCCATCCAAATTCATTTTATAAGGCCAACATTTTCCTGATGCTAAAGCCAGACAAAGACATTAGAAACTAAAGTGCAATATTCCTGATGAACAACTGTGCAAAAATCCTCAACAAAATACTCTTAAACCAAATTCAACAGCATATTAAAAGAATCATCCACTGTGACCAAGTGGGACTTACTAGTATATGTAGGATGCAAGGATGGTTCAACATATGCAAATCAATTGTATCTTTCTAGAAACAGAGAAATCGGGGCCCCACCCTAAGCCTCCTGAATTAGCAGCTTGGCAAGTGACAGCTGGACTCAGTACCTTTGAGACACTCCTCAGGTGATGGTGGTGTGCAGCCAAGGTTAAGAACCACTGGTACTGATAGAAGGCGTTGAGAGCTGAGTCAGGGAAGCTGAGGAGTGTAGATCATTCTTTCACCACGTTTTCCAGGTGAAAACAGGAGTGAATTCGATTGTAAAGCTGCCAAAAGGGTTAGCGGGGTCCAGGAAGATGTGAGTCTCTTGTAGGCTGAGATGAAGGAGCCTGGGACAGAAGAGCTGAAGTATGCCTGGGGAACGGGGAAGGGGAAAAAAGAACTTCGTGTTTCTGGACTCTCTGAGTTGTCAGGCATTTTATATAGACCAGTGGTTCTCAACCTTGGCTGCACATTAGAATCACCTGGGAATCATTTTAAAATCCTGATTTCTGGGCCTCACCCTCCGGAAATTCTGTTTCTTTGTTATGGGGTGGGGCCACAACATTAGTAAACAAAGAAACAGAATTTCTGGAGGGTGAGGCCCAGAAATCAGGATTTTAAAATGATTCCCAGGTGATTCTAATGTGCAGCCAAGGTTGAGAACCACTGATATAGACTATCACCGTTATTATCCCCTTTACCGGTGTAAAAAAAAAACACACCACACCATGATTATTATTTTGAAGCATTACTGCATCCAATTTACCGTGAGACAGTGAAGCTCCGGGAAGCCAAATGAGTAACAGTAAGGACCAAAACCATGCCAAGGGCTGAGCTCTTTCCTCTGCATCTGCCGTGGACCAAGTCTTGGAGGCAAGGGGAGGGATGGGGGCCAGGAATAGCTGCGGGGGTGGGGGGGGGGGGGAACACATCCACTGAGACGATGACAAGTCAGAGACATGCAAGGAGCACATACAGGTGAAGGGGCTGTTCACATGCAGAGCAGCAGGTAGTGACAAAGCTATGGTGGGCCAGAGACCAGAGGTTGAGGCTCACCAGCAGACTTCCTTCATCCTCTCTGGAAAGCTGCGGTGTCGCCTTTCACGGAGAGCCAGTGCTGGCGGCTTAGTGACCGTGCCTGGACCCTGTGTGCTGCACAGCAAAGCAGAACGCCAGGCTAGCCCTTCCCTCCCAGCGAGCTGTGGATCAGCCAGTCACTCAACAACCACCCTCTCACAAGTTGGCAGTCATGGGCACAGATGAATTGAGTTGCCTGCAGCTAACTGGGATTCGAGCCCAATTAACCACCAGGAGTCCTTCTTGGTAAGTATATGCCTTCTCACCAACAGCAAACTCAATAGCCATTGTTTAAAACACTTTCGTGCTGCCCCTCTTAGTTATGAACAATCAAATGCAATATTAATCACATCAGCCAGACGCTAGCAACTTACTCATCGAGGGATACCTGTTTGATCCCGGCAGCTACTACTATTTGTTTCAGTTTTTTTGTTCCTGTGGTTTTGTGTGTTTTTTCCCCAAGAGAAAAGGTGGTGGTTGTGCACATACAGAAAAGGGAACTGCATGCAGCCCTATTAGAGAAGATAAAGTCTGTGTCTGTGGAAAACAACAAAAGCGTGGGTTACTCAGGCACCACCGTGCCCCTGTGGCAGAGAAAACACAGGGCACCCTGGAAGCTTGGGTTTTGGGGTATCAAAAAAGAAACGCAAACTCCCTTGGGCCACTGACTTTATTTTCTTTCGCCCTTTCCCCTCTGAGCCTTCCTTCTGGACAAAGGTGAGCTTCAACTCCCCGGAGCCCCCTCCGATGTTGTCAGCTACTGTTCCAAGTTATTCAGAGATAAGGAAAGACATCTGACACGGAGACGCTCCACATCTTGGCCGCCGGGAGAAATATCACCGTTGCGGTCACTGAATTTATTGAGCCATCGTTATTGTTTGTCTGTCTATTGTTTTGCCCGTGTCCGCGGAAGGTCGGTGGCCCGGATCCCGCAACGCCCATCTGGGGAGACTGGACTCCGTTATTTCTTCTCCGCGTCTCTGTTACATTCGCCTCCCCTGCCCACTCCCCCCGCGCCCCCCCCCCCCCCCCCCCCCCCGCGTCCCTGCCGCCCGCACCTTGGAGAGCCGCAGGCTCCGGGCATTCTGCAGGCTGAAGAAAATCGCTGTTTCGCCTCCGGCAAGGAACAGAAATGTTGCAACCCTGGCTCCTCCCCTAACGAAACACTGAACAAGTGCACCTCGCGAGCGCCTACTCGCACAGCCGCCGCGCAGATCGCCCCGCTCAGGTCCCCGGAGGCTCTTCTGCGGGACTCCCAGCTCTGCCCGCCGGCCTGACTCCCGGCTCTCCCTCCTCTGGATTTACCGGCTGCGGGAGAAGCAGCCCGACCCGGCCGATCGCCGCGTCCTCTTGCGGAAAGTGCTGCGGCTGCAGCGGGAGACTTCGCTCCCGGACCAGAGTGAGTCGCTACAGCCGAGTGCGGCGCGGGTGGTGCGGGTGGTGCGGGTGGTGCGGGTGGCGCGGCGGCGCGGCGCCAGGGCTGCGGGTTCGAGGCCAAGCGCCGGAGCAGAGCGAGGGTGGCCGCGCTTTGCGAAGCGCTTAGAATTGCAGCCCGACCGCCGCGGGCAGAGGGGCTGGGGGAGCGAGGATTGTTTGTTAATTGAATTTATTGGGGGTGACATTGGCTCACAAACTATGCAGGTTTGGCTTTGACCCCAGTCGGCGTTTAGGTCCCTTCTCAGAGGAGCTAAAAATACCCCCCCCCCCCCCCCGCCCCAGCTTTGTCTACTGCAGCATTCGTCCTTTCCAAACGCAGCTTCAAACGCACCTCGGAGACTGAGTTTTGGCGCGACTGTGGAACTCTCAGATGTGAATTATTTACGGCAGATTGGGAGAAAATTGGGGAGGCGAAGGGGCTCCGCGTAGGTGATGCGATGACCGCGGATCAGGGGTTCCCAGCCGCAGCCGCCGCCTCCGGCGGTCCGGGTCCGGGTCCGGGTCCGGTGGGGAAAGTTAGTTACCTGCGCTGACCGGGAGGCGCGGCTCCCCCAGAGGCGGTGGGGTGGCGGCAGGTAAGCAGCTCGGGGCTGCGATCCGTACCCCCGAGCAGACCTGGGGGGAGCAGGACGGGGCAGAGGGGTTTCAGCCCGAGGGGATCGCAGAGCGGAGCCCAGGGAAGAGGAGCCGGGAGCCGGGAGCCCGGAGCCAGCGCGCGGATGCGGGAGCGGGGCAGAGGGCACGGGCTGGAGTTCTAGCCCCTTCCATAGGAAAATAGCCTTTTAGTGACTCTGCCTGTGAGCCGGGGAAGCAGCCCTAACGGGCAATTTAGGGTTTTCTGTGATTGGGCCTGAGAAGGTTGCTAAACGTTACTATCAGTTGGAGGGATTCCTTCGTCTTCATTCATCAAGTTCCGGGCAAGATTTCCCGCCGGAGTCTCCAGGATGGTGCTGCTCCTGGCCTCAACCCTGGGCAATACTCCTCTTCTCTTCTCTTCTCTTCTCTTCTCTTCTCTTCTCTTCTCTTCTCTTCTCTTCTCTTCTCTTCTCTTCTCTTCTCTTCTCTTCTCTCTCCCTTTGCAATATTTAGGGAATTAATTATTCCATATAATATATACTACATATCCCATTAGGCATTATCTGTGTGCATATATGTGTGTGTGTGTATGGGTAAAAGTGCTGAATAGTGCAAGGAAGAAGCAGATGAAAATTTCCATTTTTGTGGTTCTTCGAAATTGGCAGCCTCTGCTGGCTGGGCTGGCTCTGGGAATCACTACAGCCTGCCCTGGTCTGGAGTCAGCCCGCTGCTCAGGTGAAAGCCCTCCTTCCCTGAGCTCCCCGACACGACACTGTTTCCCAGGGCTTCCCCAATCTCTGCCTCCTGGGGATCGCGCCTCACAAACCCTTTTAGTGGCTTTCCTGGGGTAGGTCCTCCCCCTGGGAGTTTCCAGTCCTACAGACCGCACTGGAGAGCCGCCTGCAGAGGGTCACTGTGGTCTCACGGAGCGCTAGCTCATCGGGTCACCTGGCTGGATGTCAGACAGAGGGTCAGGGCTTGGCTTTGAGTTGAAGTGCCACTTGCTCCCCAGGGAATAGTAGGAACAGGAAATGTGTTCTTTTGGACCTCTGCACTTTGCCTTTAAGGGACTAGAGACTCACTGGGTCTTCCATTGCCAATGCCAGCAAGGTTTAGCAGAGGACACGTGGAGTGTTGCAGCCGACAGACGGGGCTTCAAATGTTGGCTCCCACACTTTGGTAAGTCACTTCTCTGAGCCTCACCTTTTCTGTCTGTAAAATGGGGAACAATACTGCCTTTCTTGCACTGTTGTCCGGAGAATGGAAGTAGTGTTTATGTAATGCCTGGTCTCCAGTCAATGAAAAACTGCTATTATTAATATGAATGTAAGATTATAAGTAAGTGTTAAACAGTTGCATGCTTTTTTGAGCAATTTCTCTTCTATATCCGTAGAAGAATGAGTAAAATCAATTCTGGTCTAAATATTCCCAAGGATGAGTGGTGGGTTCAGAAGGTGGTTGGATCTGCTGCTTCACCTTCATCAAGTAGTGCTCTGTTGCCAGCAAGTGAAATACGGCCAGACTGGTGTGGGTTCTTAGTCGTTTTCCTCAGTTCTCTTTTGGCCCATAAACTTGAATACACAACAGCTAGATCTTTGCCTATAGCTACAAACAGCTGGGCATGGTGACTGGGACGGTCTCCTGGCTGCATCCATCCCCAGATGCACCAGAAACTGTCTCTGTAGAGAGAAATGTCTCCACTGTCGTCTTTTAAAGCTTGGCATAGATTTAGCCAATTCAGCTTTCTCTCTCTCTCTCTCTCTCTCTCTCTCTCTCTTTCTCCCTCCCTCCCCCCCCTCCCTCCACCTCCTTCCCCCTCATCCTGGCCCCTCATTTGCAAAAAGTTGGGTGACTGACATGGAAATATGGGAAAGAAATATCAGAAGCCTAAAAGGAAATGGGGCAGCCCCGCAGTACCCATTCCACAGATTGGTCAGTATGTTCTGCAGGGCGTTCTTGTATGCAAAGATGACAATATATCCCTACATCATCGAGCCTTTGAGCTATACTAAGCACTTTCCTACATAACCTCAATGATTTTTATGTCAACATTGCAGGGGATAAATGATCATTTAAAGCTTCACAGATAAAGAAACTGAGGCTTATAAAAATGTGCGTATTTTTCTAAGCCTCAGTTTGCATGGCTGGTAAAAGGCAAAAGCTGGGATCCAGGCCCAGGTCTGTGTGATGTCGACACTCACTCCTTTTCCCGGTGCCGCCAAGCTCCCTGTAGCAGAGAGTTGCGCCAGGGCCATAGATCCCAGTTCTTCTTCTAAAGAGCAGGAATGACCAAATCTCCTGATGGTTTTAAGTGGCGTGAACATACACCCTGCCTGTGATACATACTTAAAGGCAGCAACAATAAGATCACCTGTGGAATAATTTTCTTACCCTCCCACTCCTGCTGAGGCTCCAGATACTCAGCAAGCGAGGCTGGCTGGCTCTGGGCCATTGACTTCCTGAGCAATCCTTTTAAGGTAAAAAGAGCTATGGAATTTCTTTTTTTCCCTACCTTTAGAATCGGAGTATCATTTACATTCACCTCCCTGGGTTAAGCATTCATTCATTCATTCGACAGCTACTTGTTGAGTTCTGAATAAGACAGACAAGGTGCTGGCTCTGGTGAAGCTTCTATGCTAGCAAGAGTGACAGATGGGGGGCAGGGGATAAATATATAAATAAGATAACCTCAGATATTGATCAATGCCATGAAGGAAGTAGAGAGCCTGGGGACTAGAGTGTACCAAAGCTTAGAGGCAACTTTATTAAGGCAGGCAGCTCGAGAAAATTTCCGTTAGAACTTTATGTTCACTCTTGAACTTAAACTTGCCTGATAAGAAGGGCCCAGGCCATGAAGATCTGGGGAAAGGGCTGCCTTAGCAGAATAAACCTCAAGGGAAAGATCTAGAAGTGTAATACATGAAGCACTAGCGCCTCAAATACAATAAAATAGCCCCTTAGAAATCAAGTTGAGTTCTATATGGGGGAAATTGTTGTTTCAAGGCCTATTATATTATACTAAGCTGTGCCATATACTTTATACTTATTTAATCTTCTCAACAATCTGATAAGTTAGCTATTTTTGTCATGATTTAATAGTTGAAAAAATCAAGGTTCAGAGAGGATAAGCAGCTAGCCCACGGTTACAACGCTAGTATTTTAATCTCAGAGTCTGTTTTGCTCCAAAGCCCAAAACATTTTGCTAACCTAGCATATGGTCTTTGAGATAACCTCTTCTCAGGGATAGTGAAGAATATTTGTGAGTTTATTTGAGCCAAACTCTTGACAATTGCCAGGAAGCAGAATCTCAGCGTACTGAGATAGTGCTCTGGAGAATGGCGGGTTTTTACCTTGTTTGGTACATTACGATCAAAAGGGAAGATGTAGGTGAGTTACATGAACTCTGTTGGTGCTAGACTAGGGAGGTGGGAGAAAACAAAGTGGTGGGGGGAACCTCTGGGATTGGGTAAAAAGTAAAATGATAGCCCTAGCAGGTTTGGCTCAGTGGATAGAGCATCAGCCTGTGGACTGAAGGGTCCCACCTTCGATTCCGGTCAAGGGCACATGCCCAGGTTGCAGCTCGATCCCCAGTAGGGGGCATGCAGGAGGCAGCCAACCAATGATTCTCTCTCATCATTGATGTTTCTATCTCTCTCTCCCTCTCCCTTCCTCTCTGAAATCAATAAAAATATTTTTTTTTTTAAAAAAGGGAAAATGATAGACACATACGTCTTTGACTTAGGTGGGTGCAGGATAGTTAACAGTCAACAATTAACTCAATAACAATGAGGGGACTTGTGGTCTCTGCAGAGCAGTGCCTGTGCTTTGAGGGATCCAGAAAAAAGGAAAATGGCTGACATTCCAACAACATGTTATCATAGATGCAAAAAGATAATAGGCCCAGTTAATGTAAAGAGTGACCTTGGTCAGGGAAGATACCTGCCGAGGACATAACTACCCACCATCACTCCTTTTAGCTAAAGTTTTAATTTCAGATCAGCCTTTGTGGTTACTTTAGGTCTCTGAGTTTGCAAGACCACCTCGCAAACCCTCCCTGAGTTAGTCACGTTAGCACATGGCCTCTTTTCGTTGACACGGGTCTCCATCTGTACTGTGTAATATGCAGCACTAGCCACATGTGGCTATTGGATGCTTGAAATGTGCCTGTCCAGATTGAGCTGTGCTGAAAGAATAAAATACACCCTAGATTTCAAAGAACTAGACCCAAAAATATCTCATCAATTTTTATATTGATTATATGTTAGAATGATAATATCTTGAATGTATTAGTTTAGATGAAATATATGAAAATTAATTTCATTTTATTTTTAATGTGGGTGATAGAAAATTTTAAACCACACTTGTGGCTCACATTATATCTCCATTGAACAATGCTTGTATAGAAGAACGATTTGACAAAGATATGATACATTTTTCTTCCTTCTTCCTAACTTAACTGTTCCTCTGTTCTTGACTCAGACTCCAGCTCAAGTCTGTCCCCAAATCCAGTTACTCGGTGAAGCAGTAGACAAGAGGAAAGCAGTCCCCTCTACGCTCGCCCCAACCCCACTGTTCCGCTGGGCAGGCGATGATTGGCAGCCACTTCATCATGTCCGCATTGGATTTGATGGACTAGACCAGCCGTGGGCAAACTACAGCCCGCGGGCCGGATCCGGCCCATTTGAAATGAATAAAACTAAAAAAAAAAAAAAAAAAAAAGACCGTACCCTTTTATGTAATGATGTTTACTTTGAATTTATATTAGTTCACACAAACACTCCATCCATGCTTTTGTTCCGGCCCTCCGGTCCAGTTTAAGAACCCATTGTAGCCCTCGAGTCAAAAAGTTTGCCCACCCCTGGACTAGACCCAGTGTTAATGTTATGCCCAGATTTCAGGATCCCCAAATGACCACCAGGGAGCGCTGAGTCTGATGCAAAAGCAGAGAGTCTTTATTCAAGCTAGCTTGAGCTCCCCCCACACTCGCCAACACAGCGGCAAGGGGCAGAGAGAGAGCTAGCTCTGTGGGAAGAGGGGTTTTATCGGTGGGTTGGAGTAAGGGGAGGAGAGAGGACTGTAGGCCCTGCCGATTGGCCAGGTGCAAGTCGGGGTCTTGTTACACAGGATGTGGTTGTGTCTATGACGCGCACTTCCCTTGATTGTCATTGGTTAGTTTAAAGAGCAGAGACTTGGGCTTCCGGGAAGAAGCTCCTTGCGGAGCACATGGCTAATGGCTGCTGCCTAAATATGGAGGATCCGGGGTAAGATGGAGGGCATAGCCCTCGCCCTCTCAGTTACATTTGTCATCACCCAACCTCTGACTCAGGCAAATCTCAAGACACTGTCAGATACCCTAGGACCAAAGGGTCATTTTGATTCTGGGTTTACAGTCTTAACTTTAAATCACTTCCCAGGACAGTGTGTCTGTTGTTCGAGGCATTTTGTCAAGTCGGACGAGGAGTCAGCCAGGGCTTCTCGTTTGTGTGCAAAGTCCTAGAATAAATCACTTCACTGTGGTGACAAATGTGTCTTCCTCCTCCCTGTTTTCTTGCTTAAAACGGTTTGAACAAGATGCAGGGCCAGTTTCCAAGATGCAAGGCTGCTCCAAGGACATCACAGAAGGCCGTGTGGGGCTCTTTGTCCACCAGCTAAAGTGGCCCTGGCATATGTCAGTGAAGTAATGATCTGATTTGCTCCTGCAGTTTCATTTCTTCCAAAGGGGAAAGCAGTCAGATTCTGGTATTGATAGAGGCAGCCTCTGGCCTCGGGTATCAGAGGCCTGGATTCTACTTTAGTCTACTGGTGTGCGTGTGTGTGTATGTGTGTGTGTGTGTGTGTCCCGCCCCCACTCCCCACCAGTCCTGCAGTGAATCTTGAATTGATGAGCTATTGGCCCATCAGTGCTAGTGGGGAATGTGCAATGAAATCGTGGGCGGTGGCTGTCCCTGACAACCTGAGGACTGGGGGCTTCCGCAGACACTCGCCTACGAGAGGAGTTTCCTTCCGGTGGCTGGGGCCAGAGCACTGTACAAGATGCTCTGGGAAGTATACAAGTAGCCCTTGTTCATTCCCACTTGGAATCTAAATCTGGAGGGGAAATGGCAGTAAGAAGCTGACAGGAATGAACTTTCATGTATCTACATCCACAGTAACATATTTTTTCAGCATCTTCTATGCCAAGAACTCAGTGCCAGACTCCATGGGAAAATAAATGACTAATAAAGCCAGGTCTTTGGTTTGGAGAGCATGTTACCTAGTCGGGAAGGCAGGCATAAATGTAAGCCATCAGGAGCAATGTAGGATGACAGCCAATGTTACATGGATGATACAGTTAGAGTCGGAGGTTCTGGAGGGCAGTGTGCCCTAAGCCCTAAAGTACAATGAGAAAGACAAGGCGAGAGATGGCCATTGAAGGGTGTAAGGCTAAGCCAAAGACAAATGGAGACATGGAAACAGGAAGAGAGGGCTCTCCAAGTAAAGAGCAATGCACAGGCGGCAGGAGGAGGAAATGTGTGGAGTGTTTGGTGATGTGGAGGACAACCGTTGAAATCCTAGGGAAGCTTTGAAAAACTACTGATGCCCCCACCCTCTCTCCCAAGTCTTCATTGAGTTCATTTAGGAATGGAGCATGGGTATTCGTGTTATCGTTGTTTAGTTCCCCAGAGTATTCTAATGTGAAGCCAAAGTTGAGAATCACTGAACAAAACCACCAGGTCTCTAGATCATAATCATGGGAAATAAAATCAAAAGGGTGATATTTTAAAGAGAAGTCAATGGACAGTCAGGATGTGTGGTCTTTGCTTTGTGGAAATTTTATGTACACTTGTATTTCTATGTAGTCTTTTTAATTCGCAGATGATATTTGTAGCTATTCTATTGACTTGGGTGTGTCGCAAATGAAAGGTGTAACCAGCTGCCCATATGCTGTGTGCTTTTGGGGTGCCCTGGAATTAACCTGAGCTAAGGATGGAGCAAATGGTACCGCACAGCTGCTGTATTGACCAGGCTTTGTGTAATCTTGCAAAGGGCTTCATTATCATGCCCATTAGTGCCAACAATAGCTATTTTATTACAAACTGTGATCTCCCCTCACTTCCCACACTTTACAAATTAAGAAATGGTGTTTAATTACTTGCCTTGGGCCTTGAGCTTGCTGGCAAGAGAGATGAGAGTAGAATTCTCAGCCACTGAATTCCCCGTATCTGCGTTGGCTCCCAAAGAACGTGTGCCCAGTCTCCTGTTACAGAATACTCTGTACCTGGCAATGTTATTCCTTCGATGAATGAATTAGTGTTATGGCCCAGTAGGTAAAAGATGACTAGTCTGGCTGAGCTGCCAACCCTGTGCTGAGTGTTAGCGTCCAGCTGCAGGCAGCCACAGGGGTCCCAGGAGCCTACCTGAGCTTCCATCCACGTGAAAGCTCAGTCATGCACACCTACAGCTCATCCACTCCTGCCTTTGGGAAGTGAAGGCTCCCTAGCCCTAGAGCTCTCTAGCTATTGTGATTTTTTCTTTTTTGGAGCTTCAATTCACCAAATAGTGACTTTTATTATATACGAGAGGGAGGGAGGGAGGGAGAGAAAGAGAGAGAGAGAGAGAGAGAGAGAGACCCAGCAGTTTTTACAGCTGCGTTTTTAAAGAATTCTTGCCACTGTATGTCTTGTTCTGGGTTTATTGCTAGTGGTGAGGCTGGGAGCTTTGTGAAGGCTAGTGGAGGGAAGCTAGAGTCTTGGCACTGCAGCCTCTTCAGAACAAGATGATAGGTCAATTTTGTGCCATCCCCAAATGGGTATTCTCTTTTTCTCTGTCTCGCAATCTATTACTGATTGAAGAACAATTTCCAGTATCTTTATAGCAAAACGGAAGCCTCCACACTGGTTGCATGTGAGAATCATCTCAGGAGCTTTAACAGTGCGGCTGCCCAGGCCCCATCCGTAGAGCCCTTGCATCAAGATACTAAGACTGAGTCCTGGGCATCATATTAACTTACCGTTCTTCAGAGAGCTGCATAGCGCTTTGGGAAGAGCTGATCTTACTGCTCAGCTAAGACCCAAATCTTCATTAGTTATTTCTGTTTCTTGCTTTAGGTGGCATGGACCCCAGAGAACCATCCAAACCATACTTTTGTTGGGTAGCAACACCATCATTCTCCTCTTTAGAAAGCATGATCTCGAACAGAATATTAAGCTTTCTACCTGTCTACCTAGCGCCACACTCAGAGGGGCCCTGCAGAGCCTCGTGACTAAAATCATGTATGTGCAGTGTGGAAATCAGGTTGCCAGAAACTTGATAATTATGAGATTGAAAGATAAAGATCAAGCTTCCCTACCACCATGCATTACATTTCCCAGTTCCTATGTTGATTTTTAGTTAACCAACACTTGCTTTTCTGTCTCAGACATTTTAAAGTCAGTTAACTTCGTTCCTGTTCACACCCTTATTAAAAATACAATTAAAGCCGTATTCTCCAGGGACTGTCATTGGGTAGAATTTACAAGGTGAATTGGCCCAGAACTAACTTGGTTGTATAAAACCCTCTCCATCCCAGTAAATGGGCCGGGTTGCAGAGGCTTCCAGCATCAGACTGGGCTTAGGGGAGTCATGGATTTTGGTTTGGAAAGGGCCAATTACAAGTCACCCCCAATACTGAAGAACCTGGGATATGGAAAAGAACTCCAGAATCAATCTGAGAATAATTATCCAGGGTCCAGTTAAGTCAAAGCCTCCAATCTTTTTCAGAAAGTTGTATCACTACCAAGAAGCAGCCAAGTTTTTGTACCGACTTGGGAGGGAGGGGATGAGGTAACACTGTGCTTTTCTGGAGTCCTAAGATGACAGGATTAGAGGATGAGAAACTGTTAAGGGAGGTTGCAGGGAGGAGATGGACGAAGGTCTGCTGTGAGCCATGCATGTTGGGCAGTGGCCATGTCTATTCACTCCACTATTCTTTATGGAGGGTCTGCTCTGTGCCAGGGAGCCTTATAGGAGCCGGAAATGGAGTGATGAAGCTATTGCTATCATGGAGTCTGTATGTCAATGAGAGCAAGCATCCTCATTGAGAAACAGACAAATCAAACTGAATGAGTTCGCGCTATAAAATGATGAAGTGAAGGGAAGGGAATAGAGTCTAAGAAAGGCTGCTTTAAACAGTTGCAGGAGTTGCTCTCTCTGAGGAGGTGGCGCTGGAGCTGGCACAAGATTGTAAAGAGAAGCCACATGGAGATCAGGAAGAGAGAAGGCCAGACAGAGGGAACAGCAGGAGCAAAAGTCCTGAGCTTGAAAAAGGTTCGATATGTTTAGAAAACAGATAGAACAGTGCAGCTGGGCCTCAGGGAGAAAGGGTCAAAAGTCAGGCAGGATAGCAGCCCACGGGTGGTGGGATGGAGTTAGGATTTTAAGTGTTTTAAGGAAATTAATTTTAAGTAGGGGAGTTATGTGTTTTACATTGCATTTTACAGATGACTTGGGGCTCTAGAAGGGATGGTAGACTAGAGGCAGAGGGAGAACTGGGAGGCTGAGCAGGACAGACTGCATGAGGATGGAGCCACGAGGGCGGTAGCATGGGGTAGAGCAGGGGTGGGCAAACTTTTAGATTCAAGGGCCACAATGGGTTCTTAAACTGGACCGGAGGGCCGGAACAAAAGCATGGATGGAGTGTTTGTGTGAACTAATATAAATTCAAAGTAAACATCATTACATAAAAGGGTACAGTCTTTTTTTTTTTTTTTTTTTAGTTTTATTCATTTCAAATGGGCCAGATCCGGCCCGCGGGCCGTAGTTTGCCCACGGCTGGGGTAGAGTGTTGGAATCCAGAGCAAATGTGAAGGTAGGGCCATCTTGGCGTTCAGACAGAGAAGGCCAGGAAAAGTGACAGCAGGCCTAGGCCTGTCTCAGACAAGTCTCCTGCCCCTTCCTGACTGCGGCCAAACTTGACTGGTTGTGAACCAAAACAGAACCACCTCAGGTGTTTGGAAACATGAGGGACTTTGACCTTGACTTGTTTAAATAAAAAGTCCAAATTCCTTCCAAGACAACATAACTGCTGCCTGCTTTTAACCTCCTAACCATCAAAATGTTATCCTGTCTCATAAGACCATTCCTCTGGGTTTCGCTGTGTGTGTGTTTATTACTGAGCTTTTTATAGGTGCTGAAAATGTCACGTTCTCACTGCTAGTTGCTCTCTTCTCTGAGTATTTCAACACCTGGGCTGTATTTACTGAGTCCTCCATGGGCCAGATGTTCGCACCTGGAGGCAGTTTCTCCAGATCAGTGCATCATAGTAGCAGGCTCTCAATGAGCACTCACTGTGTTCCAGGCATTGTTTGGGAACTTCACGTTTTCACCCATTCAATCCTCCCAGCCACCCTTTGAGTGAGTACTCATTATTATTACTATTTCAAAAGTGAAGAAACTGAGGTAGATAAGAGGTTCTGTCATTTGCTCAAGACCCCACAGCGGGCAAGGGGCAAAGGCAGCCTTTGACCTGCAGGGGACTGTGGCGTCCAGGCTCTGAGCAGCCAAGCTTGCGCCCCTTCTCCCCTGCCGCCTCTACACTCTCCTATGGAACCAAAGCTGCTATCTCCCTCGGTCACTGAAACGGCTTTCTTCAGATTTAGGTTTGTTTCTTCTGAAAACAAAACAAAAACAACCCAAGGCCCCACTGGGAGGCCGTTCCCCTGGGCAGGGCCTCCAGAAGTGGGCTGGAGGGGAAATGGCAGACCTTAGAGGCCTGGGGATGCGGCTCCTTTGCAGGAGGGCCCCACATCTAAGCCACCGGCCTCTGCCCAGGGAGCAGGATGAACCCCACCTGGGGAGCCGGCTGCACAAGGTCGCCCACAGCAGAGGGCTCTGGGTGAAATGCCCCCTCTTCTCCTCACCCCTCTTCTGCCCATGACTAAAGGGCCTGTGTGGTGCCCACCTACCTACCTGTCCCTCCTCAGAGGGCTGACGAAATCCAAGTTAGTCAATAGCTGTGCAGCGAATTCTAGCTGCTCGCCAGGGTCATTTGAGGCTGGCCCTTAGAAACCAACAGAAAGAGTCATTAATTCATTTGTTAGCACATTTCTGCTTTAAAAATATTGAAGATTCTCTCCAGAGGTTTATCATGAGCAGTGAAAAAAGCCTGGAGAACACAACAGCTCAGGCTGTCTCTCTACCTTTCACTGCATATCTGCTTCCAGAAAATTCTTCTCTCATAATCAGCGCACCAGTAGCAGACCTCCTCCCCTGCCTAGTGGGAGAACAGAATCGAGCTTTGTACAAAGACGTTCATTATGATTACTTGAACTCCATTAATGAATTCTTCAGCAATGATGGGAAAGGCAGGAATTGTGATGTTTCATCACCTATGCTATAAGTTTTAACTTGTTATATATGTCAATTAAATAGCAGGCATTTTTTTCTGCAATTGCCATAGGGTAGTTTCTCTCAGCAATTGGAATGCCTTCATTGGAAATGTTGAATTCATCTCATCAACAATCTGTTCATTCCACTGTTTGCTTTTCAATAAAAATGCTATTTTTAAATGTCATACAGCACATGCCAGATATTTCCTATTCGAAACGACAAAAGAACCTCCAAATTCAAAATGACAAAGGAAAAAAAGGACTGTAGTTATGGTTGCATGAGGCTCTCATCTTATTTACTAGCAAGTCAGGAAGACTGCAGTGTAACATCGCTTAACTGAGGAAAGTTTGAAAGCCATTTCACATCTTCCAATAGCCCCCAAATAGCTCAGAATCCTACTACTAGGTTAATGTAAAAAATGCATCTTCAAACCTTTATTGGACAGTTTTGACAAAATATTCAGCAGAAAGTGAGGGTGAATGGCTACCAAATGTGGGTACGTCCTAAGTCCAAGTCATTCAAAGATCAGTGCAATGTGCTGGCAGCTGTGTGATCATCAGGTGGCCGCATCACCCCTTTGGGGTTTTGAACTAGCAGAGTTTTATTTTTCACTTAGCAAGCTTTCCTGATTTTACTTTTCAGGGGACATCACTGAAACCATAACACTATTCAGATCTGTGACTTTTTATTTATTTTTGTATGTGGTTTAAAATTCAAGGTGCAAAAGAATATTCAATGAAAACATGCCTTCCTGGTGGGGAAGGCTGGGTGGGTGGTAAGAGATCAACCAAAGGACTTATATATGTACATCTAGAGGCCCAATGCATGAAATTCGTGCAAGGGGCTCAGTCCTCGCAAGCCCGGCTTTGTCCGAAAGGTCGTCTGGATGGTTGTTCTGCTGTTCAGTCTAATTAACATATTAGCTCTTTATTATATAGGATATGCATAACCCATGGACACAGACAATAGGATGGTGAAGGCCTGAGGAGGGGTCAGGAGGAGGCTATAAAGGGTCAATGGTACGGGGGGGGGGGGGGCGGGGAGGGAGGCATATGTAATACTTTCAACAATAAAGATCTATATATGTAAAAGCCAAAGTGACCAAACGACCAAATGACCAGTTGCTGTGACACACACTGACCACCAGGGGGCAGGCGCTCAATGCAGGAGCTGCCCCCTGATGGTCAATGCACTCCCATAGCCAACCTCCGGTGGCCAGCCAACCTCCTGAGGTCCCCCTCCCCCCCAGCTGGCCAGCCCTGATGGGCCCCAATCGACGGCCAGGCCGAGGGACCCCACCCATGCATGAATTCGTGCACTGGGTCTCTAGTTTAAAAAATAAAGAAAACACGTCTTCCCTTTCTTGTTCCACAGCCACTGATTCCAACACTCTACCCCAGCCGTGGGCAAACTTGATAAACCATTCAGGCCACCATGATTCAAGAAATGAATAGTCCCAGCATTTGCATTTTCATAATAATGGATCAACTTGAAGTCTTTACTAGTGGAACTATCACTAACAGCTAGGCTGGGGTGGGGGTGGGGGGGGTGGCGGGGGGAGGGCAGGTGAAGTCCTCCAATTACACCTTGCAGTAGCTCCTTCTGCTGCCTCCAAAGCCTTGTTGGTGTCCCTCTGAGTTGGAAGGCCTCAATGCCAGAGCACTTACTCCTAAACATCAGTAGATTAAGGGGTCTTCCAAGAACTCAGAACTGACCTCAGGTGGCGAGTCTTGTGTGCATGTTGCAAATGAGAATATTCATTGGAATCAGACTAAGCACAAATCTCAGCTCCAACGTTTCAGGGGTGAAGCTGTGGAGCAAGTTAGGCACCTCTCCTGCCTTACCGTCTCAGCTGCATACAGAGGACATTAAAACATACATTCCAGCTCTCACCAGTTTGGCTCAGTGGATAGAGCGTCGGCCTGTGGACTGAAGGGTCCCAGGTTCGATTCCGGTCAAGGACATGTACCTTGGTTGCGGGCATATCCCCAGTAGGGGTTGTGCAGGAGGCAGCTGATCGATGTTTCTCTCTCATCGATGTTTCTAACCCTCTATCCCTCTCCCTTCCTCTCTGTAAAAAATCAATAAAATGTATTTAAAAAATAAAAAAAATAAAACATACATTCCAGGGCTGCTGGGGGAATGAGACAAGATAAGGTATGTAAAACACTTGGCACTGAGGAGGCACTCAATTCAACTCATGGAGGCACTGGTATTACCTTCATCAAATAATTCATGACTTAGTGGGGAGACCTACAAATGTATAGTCAACAAGGCAAAATTCCAAGGGAATGGAGCAAATGTTGGGTCTGAGCTTAGCAGGAATAAATGAGCTTGTAGGACCCTAAAACTCCTCGTGTGAGCTGCTTAGTTCTTCCACGTCCCTTCCTTTTCCCACTTCACCAGCAGACCAACATGGCACTGCTGGTTGGCAGCCCTTATCATAGACTTCACCTTCTCTGAATACAAAAGCAGCCTATCCCTTCTTCCTGCCGCATGTGCTTCAAGGCTGTGCTACTGAAAAGTGTGCTAAACTTCTCTTGAGTTTCAGTCTCCTTTGTAAAAACAGATTTGATAAGACCTATGCTCAGGGCTGTTTGGAGGCTGGAGTAACAGGTGAGAAGCACCTCAGCCATAGTTGGCCCTCACAGTGGGCTGGCTTGCTTCTCCCTTGACCCCATGCTTTGGGACGGCTTGAGCAGTGTGTCACATATGGAGGAAAGGCTCCGGAATGATGAATAGTTTGTGGATTGGGTGCTTTGTACACCCAGCCACAAATGGCGGACACTGAAGGTCATTGCTCTCGCCAAATACTTCACTGGAGAGCTAGGTTCTGAGCCTTTGGAACCCAAATCTGATAAGTATTCAGGAAACCTCCTCAAGAGATGAAGCCAGTAGATTAGCCCAATAGACCTTCTCCATTTGCCCTACATTTGATGCCAGCAGGCAAATCAAAGCTGGTTGGGCAGTGTGCAGTTCTGAGAAATGAGGAGAGGGCAGAAACACCTGTTCTTCCTGTAGTAAAGCCAAAGCAAATGGAAGAAGCTCCAAAATGTATCAGCACCATTGGCAAGCACAATGGGAGAGGCTGGGAAGGTGCTGCCCAACTCCCATCGCTGGTGAGAGCACTGCTGCCACCGGTCCCAGGGAGCTGCCAGCCTGGCCTCAGACTGAAAGGCCTGCATGGCCAGGGCCTGGGCTCGGCAGGAACTGGGCCCCCGGCACCGAGGATTGAGAACCAACCTAACAAAGCATGGTTGTTTCCACTCGTGAGAGGTGGATTGATAGGAGTTTTGTGATGCACTAATCCAACTCCAAGGCCAAACAATTACACAGGCAAAATGCCTGTCTGCCTTCGGCGCAGAAGGGGCCTCGACTTGGGCGGTTGTGCTACTGGTGCTGGTGACTACACCAGGAGGAACTGTCGGGCTTAGATGCTTGTTATGATCCATGATTTCATTTTGGTTCTTTCCATTTGCTTCTAATTTCATAAACATAATAGTGATTAGTGGTTTAAAGAGAAATTTTCATTTGTGAACAAAGTGTGTAGTAAGAATCCAATAACGAAAATCTACAAGCGACTAAAATTGTAAGAACAACGGGCTCCAAATATCTTGTGTTTTGTTGTCATGGTGAGAATCAATAGTGTTCGGGGAACACTTTGAAGTCTGAGGCATGGTCAAAGGTAGTAACTTAAAAGGCTATGGATTTCTTTCAAAATAGAAATCACAGGTGGCTTAGGGAACTCTTCAAGTGGAATTTAAGCAATAGATAGTTGTGGATTCTCACCAAAGTTATCAGGAGACTGATTATGTAAGAGCTTGGCAAATACATGTTCAAACACAAAACAACTTCTCCCCACAGTGGTATTTTATGGAGACCTACTTTACAGAGTGGCCATTGGTTGGGACTTTTCCATGTTTGGAAGCAGACATTGGATTCAGTTAGGACATGATTGTTGTACATGTGGCGGGTAGCTGGGATTATTCCAGCGGCTACTATTCAGTGGCAAAGCTTCTCTGGGAATCTTCCGTCTGTACAGGGAGAGGGATGCTGTGGAGAATTTCTTTTTGTGGGCGAATTTGCCCAGCAAATGGCAAACATTCAATAGGAGTGAAAGAATGAATGACACTGGTTATTGCTGATGACAATTGAAAGTGAATGAAACACCTTAATGAATCTCATACTGAAACTTGGCACTGAGTCAAAGTCCTGTACTGGAAGTTAAGTTATGATATCCCAATATTTAGATACATTGATTACTAACTCTAGCTTTCCCCCATCCGTTTTGACAGAAATTTTAAATTCTCTAGGGCTGCGGTTCTCAACCTGTGGGTCGCGACCCCTTTAGGGGTCGAACGACCCTTTCACAGGGGTCGCCTAAGACCATCGGAAAACACATATATAATTACATATTGTTTTTGTGATTAATCACTATGCTTTAATTATGTTCAATTTGTAACAATGAAAATACATCCTGCATATCAGATATTTACATTATGATTCATAACAGTAGCAAAATTACAGTTATGAAGTAGCAACGAAAATAATTTTATGGTTGGGGGTCACCACAACATGAGGAACTGTATTAAAGGGTCGCAGCATTAGGAAGGTTAAGAACCACTGCTCTAAGGGAAATTACTGTTTTAGAAAGTAAGAAATGGTCTAATAGTGCAACCCCAAAATAGCAACTCCCTGCCTTCTAATTGATATTCATTTGTGAAATATGAATGAGACTGAAGTATGAACTCCATGTTTAACCATGGTCTCTATATTCTGAGCAAAATTATCAGAAAAGAGATTCAGGCATTTGTCCCTGAGTGAAAGTTTGTCCCAGAATATGGGTTTCATTGTGCAAAGTAGAAAGCAAAAAAGTCCAAACAATGGAACAGTCTCCCTAAGTTATTCTCTTATATAACCAATTAGGTGGGTGTAAGGGTTGTGATTATCAATGTCATGTCATAACACATGTATACAAATTGATTTCATATCAGGGAACTTCACTTGGGAAAAAGAAGTCACCACCACTGAAGACTATGAATTTGTTTTCTTTGTGGGCAAACACTGCTAATATAGCTGGTGTACAGGAAAGTGTAGCATTTTTATCTAGAAATTAGAAGCCCTAATCTTAGTTCCACCCAATGTTTGGACATCACTTCATGCTTCTGAATTTTATCTCCCAACAATTCCATGCTTCTTTGTCAATGGGGAGCCAAAATTGAACATGTCAGAAACAGCTAAATAAAGTTGGAATTGAAAAGCATCAAAAACAACTGAATAAAATAAAGATGGTGTTTTCTCACCATTTTCCTAGTATTCAGGCAGCATCCTTAACTTGATTACCAAACCCCAAAAGATGTGACAATCAGATGACTGGTAAATATGTGTTTACCAGGTTATTCATATGATTATCAGAAATTTCTGCCCTAGACAAAATTCTACACCTTCCCAGAGTTGTTATTCAGGAGAACTTATCATACTTCATGTGGACCTCAAATATGAATAATACATATTATAATAAGCCTATGTGTTCCTAATATGTCATAGACAGCAAACTTTTTCTCTAAAGCATCAAATGGTAAATATTTTAGAATTTGGGAGAAATACAACCTTTTTCACAATTACTCAACTCTGCCCTGTCACACAAAAACAGCCAATGCATAAATATATATGAGTATGGCTATGTTCCGAAAATTTAATATTAAATATAGTCAGTGGGCCAAATTTGGCCAATGGGTTACATTTTGTTGGCTCCTGTTCTAGACTTTTTTTTTTTTAAATATATTTTATTGATTTTTTACAGAGAGGAAGGGAGAGGGACAGAGAGTTAGAAACATCGATGAGAGAGAAACATCGACCAGCTGCCTCCTGCACATCTCCCACTGGGGATGTGCCCGCAACCCAGGTACATGCCCTTGACCGGAATCGACCCTGGGACCTTTCAGTCCGCAGGCCGACGCTCTATCCACTGAGCCAAACCGTGGATAGACTTTTTTAAGACTTTTTTTAGACTTTTTTGGCTCTAGACTTTTTTAAAATGCCACAGTATCCATCTGTTGTCATACATAAATTTAATTTACCCTAAATTCTGTTTAGCTTATTAATAGTTTAGTCCATGTTACATAATGTGAATCTGTTGTCACACCGTACATTAATTTATCTAAACATTGGTTTGACCTATTAATATTTAGACATTATTAATATTCTATTATGAGTCTGCTGTCATGCTATATATGGAATTTTAAAAATATTTGTTTACTCTATCAATATTTGTAGTGAATAGCCAACACAGTTTGAGGTAACAAGCATTTTTAGTTCACTGTGTATTGGATAATGTAGCCAGTCCTTACCTCTTCCTGAATTCTTTCTAATCAAGGGGGTTTTACATAATATAGGGTAGGGAATAAGCCTATTTATTCTATCCCTATCTTCCTTAATACTAACCATGTCCTGTGATAGTTTTTATCTTTGCAAGCCGAATAGTTCTGATCTTCATGATTTGTCCTTAAATAACTCTCTGTCCCTCATCTCCTTGATCATTTTATGCCTCCATCACTGAGTCTCGTCGGGCTTTGTGAGTCCTTGAAATACAGCAACTAGACTGGAACACATTGTCCCAGGTCGGTCCCATCATCACTTCCTAATGAGGCCTGGTTGTACTTTTTGAATGCAGCAAGCAATAAAGTAAAAAGTGTGAAAGTAGGGAAGAAACTGAGAAAGCCCAGAGGGTTCTGGGAAGAGCAAAATGAACTACATAAAAAAGAAGAAAAAAATGGCTCTTGCAAAGCACTCTGAACTGACTACTAATGTATTCTATAATTCCTTTAAATCTCAGCTGTGACCACAGGTAAGCTGTCTGGAATGTTGAAAGAGTAAGAACAAAACCAGCATCCTGCATTGGCTAGGAGTGGTCCTGTGGTAGCTTAGAGTGAGGAGCTCTGGTAAGAGTTTGTCTCTGATGGGTGCCAACCATGCGAAGAGAAAATTTAGGACATAGTTTAGCACAGTTGGCTAACTAACTCTGGAACAAGCTCTGTTGCTCAGAGGACTACTCATCTGGGAAGATCTGCCTTTGAACTGAATTCTTTCCTCTGTCCTCTGGATCTGTGGGAAAAGTTCACCTGAATTTAGTGAGGTCAGTTACAAGGGGACTATGTTGTTATTGAAAGTCCTGTGCACAGGTTCAAATTAAAATTGAGAGTGGTCCTACAAAATTCATTAATTTATCAAACCCCATAGACACTGTGCTAGATTCTAGGGAAATAATAGTGAGCAGAGTGGTCTCTGCCCCTAGGGAACTTACAATATCATGAGGAAGTTGCTGTCAGTCAAATTCATGCACATTTGTACTATGGTTAAGACAACAAAGTAGAGGCATATTATTCTTCTGAGAAAGTGATGATTGACCGAAGATCAAAATGGTAAGGATGTTTTCTCAGCAAAAGGAATAGCACATGCAAAGGCACTGAGGCAGAGAGAAGATGATAAAGGTGGAAATAGAAGAAATACCATGTGACTGAACCATAAGGAGAGAGAGGGCAGGGGGGCCAGGTCATATAGGATCTCAAGGAGTAATAGGAAACCTCTGGGGTGTTTGAAGAAGAGGGATACCATGACCCATTTGGTACTTTTTTGTTTGTTTTTAAATATTTTTTCAGCATCTTACATATTTTTTCTTTTTTATTGAATTTATTGGGAGTGACACTGGTTAACAAAATTATACAGGTTTCAGGTGCACAATTTCACAACACATTATCTGTACAATGTATCATTTGGTCACCACCCCAAGTCAAGTCTTCATCGCCATTTATCCCCCATACCTTTCTCCAATTCCCCCCACCCCCTTACCATGGAAATCACCACACTGTTGTCCATGTCCACTAGTTTTTTTTCTCTTTTTTGCTTAATTCCTCCTCCTCCTACCCAGCTCCCCAACGCTGCCCCTCCCCCACCAACAGCTCTCAATCTATTAGTCTGTCTCTATTTTGCTTGCTAGTTCATTTTGTTCATTAGATTCCACATATGAGTGAGATCGTATGGTATTTGTCTATCTCTGACTGGCTTATTTCACTTAGCACAATGGTCTCCAGGTCCATCCAATGCATCATCAAAAAAAAAGAACCACTCGAGCTACTCTGTGGAGAATATTGTGGGAGGGGAGTGTAAATGCCTTTGGACTTAGAGGTTAAGACAATTGGTAAGAAATATGAGCAACGCTGTTGAAGGATCTGTTTCATTGAAAGCTATGAGACTAACAAAAATTTGAGGGGGGCCTGTACTAGACATAGAAAAACCTCTAGTGATCAGAGCCAAAGCAAATGTTTGTTTGCAATGTTGAAAAAAAAGGCTGGACCCAACTGCAGTGTTGAATTTATTACTGGCTTGGGTGGTTTAAATAATGCAAGAGTCATTATTCATTACATAATGCGAAAGTGAGTGGTGAGTCTGTAAGTGCTGATGTGAAGGCAGCTGAAGAATTTTTGAAACTCTAGATGAGCTGATTGTGGAGGAAAATTACTTGCTGGAGTAAGTCGTCAATATGGATGAAACCTCCCTGTTCTGGAAACAGATGCCTGAAAGGACTTTCATCCATAAGGAGGCCAAGTCAACGCCAGGTCTCAAGACTTTTAAAGGGCAGGGTAACAGTATTTCTGGGGGCAGAGTTTCAGGCTACAGATCTAAACCCTCTGTGATTGGCACCAGGAGAAGCCCAGGGCCTTCAAGCACATCAATAAGCACACGCCGCTGGTGTCCTATAGGAGCAATGAGAAGTCATGTGTTGATTCAGCTCCTCCGACATGCCCTCCTAGGTCAGCAAAATGGAGAAGTACTGTTTGGAGAATAACATATCTTTCAAGATGTTGCTTATTGTTGATAATGCTTTCAGACATTCTCCTGTTATTGATGATTTTCATCTCAGTATCAAAGTGATGATTCTCCCTTCAAATACCACGTCTTTGATTCAACGAAGGGGTCAAAGAATTATAGCAGCTTTTAAGGCCTACGACCTGAGCAGGACCTTTTCCTAGGCCAGTGGTTCTCAACCTGTGGGTCTCGACCTCTTTGGGGGTCAAGTGACCCTTTCACAGGGGTCGCCTAAGACCATCGCAAAACACATATATAATTACATATTGTTTAGAGTAGCAAAATTACAGTTATGAAGTAGCAACGAAAGTAATTTTATGGTTGGGGGTCGCCACAACATGAGGAACTGTATTAAAGGGTTGCGGCATTAGGAAGGTTGAGAACCACTGTCCTAGGCTATTGCTAACAACTGAGGAAGATACTGAGAAGACACCGATGCTGCTCTAAGAGGGTTACCCCTATGCCTGCATCAGGAACCTTGCGTGGCCTTGGGATGACATTACCAAGCAGTGTATGAATGGCATATGGATGGAAGAAGACACTCAAGAGGTTCGTCTATGACTTCAAAGGATCTGCCAAGGATGAAAAAGTTGCAAAAATAAGCCAGACTGCAGTTGAGATGGCAAACACCTTGAACACGGGTACAAATGAGGATGACATCAAGGAACTCCTGTGGGTGGTTCCTGAGGAATTGACTAATGAGGAGTTGTTGAAACCGGGACAGGAATGCATAGCTGAAGAAGAGGCAAGAGAAAACGGCAGAAAGAGAGTAAGAACCCCAAGGAAACTCACAGTGGAGGGTTAGCAGAAGCTTCCGCAGCTCTCACCAACCTCCTTAAAAACTTGAAAACTTTGGACCACAACACCCAACAGCTTCTATTAATAGAGCGGAATAGTCATGGCTCCTTATCTGCTTCCAAGCAAATCTACAATTTAAAAAAAGAAACAAATGAAGCAGATAACCATGGACATATTATGAAAAGACTCATGCCCCCTCAAGAAGAGCCTCTGGCAGGTCCTTCAGGAGCTAGTGCAGAACGCGTTGTCATAGGAGAGGACAGCTCCCTGCGTGTTGTTGCCCCTGAAGACCTTCCAGAAGGAAAGGATGTGGAGGTGGGAGACCCTGTGGAGGCCCAGACTTATGTGTGTATTTGTGTCCTAGTTTATGACAAAGAAGCTTAAATAGTAATATATATATTAAAAAATGGAAGAAAATATTTAAAATAAGAATATAATTGAAGTCACGGGCATCTCTTTTTTTGCTACTTTGTATTTTGGTGATTCATAATTTCAATATGTCCTAATAAAGGCATATGTGGTATGGACTGTAAAATAAGAATCCTATATAATAAAAGCCTAATATGCAAATCGACCAAACAGTGAAACGACCTGTGAAATGACCAGTCGCTGTGATATGCACTGACCACCAGGGGGCAGACGCTCAACGTAGGAGCTGCCCCCAGCCTGCAGGCCCCGACTGGCAGCGGCGGGGGATGGGGCTGGCAGGCAGGCAGTGCAAGGCCAGCCAAGGCGGGTGCCAGCAGGGGTCCCCTGATCACCCTGCCCCGTCGCCCCGCAGCTTGACCCTGACCACCAGCCAGGCCTAGGGACCCTACCTGTGCACACATTTTGTGCACCGGGCCTCTAGTAAGGATATAAATAAAGAAAATACTTTTGTACAGCTGTACAATGTGTTTGTGTTTTAAGGTAAGGGTTATTACAAAAGAGTCAAATTTAAGGAAAAATAAAAGCTCTTAGTAAAAAGTTAAGTAAAGTGAACTTATTATTGGAGAAAATATACTTTTATAAATTTAGTGTGCAGTGTTTGAAAGTCTGCAGAAGTGTACAGCATGTCCTAGGCCTTCACATGCACTCACCGCTCACTCAGTGACACCCAGAGCCGCTTCCAGTCCCGCAAGCTCCATTCACAGTAAGTGCCCTACACTGGTGTACCATTTTTTATCTCTTATATGGTATTTTAATGTACCTTTTAATATTTAGATATGTTCAGATACACAGATATTTACTATTGTGTTACAATTGCCAATAGCATTCAGTATAGTAACATGCTGTACAGGTTTGCAGCCTAGAAGCAATAGTCTAGAGCAGCGGTCGCCAACCTTTCAGACCTCACAGACCACCAGTGGTCCATGGACCACCAGTTGGCGACTGCTGGTCTAGACCATACACCCTAGGAGTGGAATAGGCTATACCATCTAGGTTTGTGTAAGTACACTCTGTGATGTTTGCACAATGACAAAGTCACCTAATGACACATTTCTCAGAACATATATCTGTTATTAAGCAACTCATGATTGTACACACACACACACACACACACACACACACACAGTCTCCCATTGGTAATTTGATTGAAAACCTATAGATCCATTGTGAAAAAAATGGCATTCTTTTAATATTGAACCAGTCCATCAAAAAGCACTGACCATCTCCTCACTTACTCTAATTTTCTTTTATATTTCTTGCTAAAATGTTATAGTTTTACTTATATAGGTCCTGTACATTTCTCGTGAGGGCTATTCTTATGTATTTTATAATTTGAGTTTTTCATTATATCTTTTCTCCAATATTGCTGGAATATAGGAAAATTACTAATGTATGTGTATTTTATTTTCTGACTTACTCGTTACAATTAAATATAAGTTGATTGTAAGAGTATGTAACTATAAAAATGATGGCTGTAAATAATGTTATGTTTCTTCATCCAATAGTTGCATCTAATTTTTATTTATAGCATTGATTATAACTTTACTAAGTAATAATAATGAGCATCCTGTCTTAAACATCAGTCGTAAGAAGAATGCCTCTCTGTCTAACATTTTTCAGAGTATATTCTGTGAGAGCTAATAAACTTGGGAAATGCTACAACTGAAATCCTCCCTCCCAGGGATTCATAATTCATATTACTACATTAAGAGTCCAAGCTCTGCAGTAAGAAAACTAATTCAGCTGAGTTCAACCCAGAATTTCTAAAGTGCACTTGACCACAGAAGTATTCTTCCTCTCATTTGGAAATTTACATCAGTTATGGCAATCAAAATTATATTAATTTTATCTTATTTTCTTCAGTATTTTGTGAATTCTTATATCTACCTTTTGTCATACTGTGGTTTGATTTTACTATTATTTTTCCAATAATTTAGAAGGCAATAGACTTCTTTTTTATTTCTACAAGTGATTGTGCATAAGATTTTTCAGAATACTTCTACCTGTGTTTTATACTTGCCAAAGTCAATGACATGACCACTCACTTTTCTAATCAAGTTCAGAATGAAATGGCATGTTTGAATAACTCCATCGCAAGTGAAAATTTTAATCCATCTTTATTTCCAATTCTTTTCTCCTTGTTTATAAAAATTACAACATTTTTTATTCAGGTTGCTGTCAGTAGCTATTTTATATTACGTAACTTCTCTCTCATAACTTGTTTATCTATTCAGCAATGTAATCAGAGTCACAATACATCCCTAGGCAGTTCTATGATTATCTGGCTTCTGTTCCATAGCTATTGTCCTTTATACCATAGATATCTTATTTTTGACTTCTTATTTTCATTCCTTTCTAAGGCATCTAAAGGATAGTTTCAAGAGGTATCATGAATAGGGCAAGTAGTCATATATATTTTTTTAATTCCTTGGTTAGCTTGAACAAATTTCTTTTGGCTTTCCACATAAAGAATGATTTGTTTGTGTATAAAATGTTTGTCTCACCATCCTTTTTGCCTTTCATATTTAGTCATGTAGTGGAAAAATCTGAGATCATCCATATTTTTGTCTCTTAGTAATCTGTTTTTCTTCCTGGATTTTTGTAGCTTTTACTTTGTAATTCAAATATTCTATCATAATGTATCTAGGTATGAGCTCTTTTTACTCATTTTGCATAGTGCTTGCTGATCCATTTCCATTTCCAGAGTCTGATATTCTATTAGCACTGGGAAGACTTTTTTAAAATTTATTTTGTAATTTTGAATATTTCTTTGGTTATATGTGTTATGCCTTTTTAGAGATATTAGTTACAACAGAGATTAAGTGTATACTTTGATCAGTTTTGCCCAATGTAGATATCTAAGTAGTCTATTAATATCCCTATTAAGATATAGAACATTTTCATCACTCCAGAAAATTCCTTCATGCCCTTTCCCTGGCAGTCCCTATACCAGAAGCAACCACTGATCTGACTTCTATCACCTTAGATTAGTTCTGCCTGTGCTGAATATCATAGAAATGAAATCATCCAGTGTTGTGTACAAGACTTCTTTCACTTATATTTTTTGAGATTTGTCCATGTCATTGCTTATATCCATCATTCACTTTACTTATTGCTGAGTAGCATTCCATTATATGACTAGACTGCAATTTGTTTATTGATTTCCCTGTTTGTGGATACCTGAGCTATTTCCACTCAGGAGCTATTATGAATAAAACTGCTATTGGCATTCTTGTGAGGTCTGTTATGGACATATTTTTTAATCTTTGGGGTAATTACCTAGGCATGGGATTTTGAGGTCAAATGGTGAGAATACATTTAACTGTTAAGAAACTGCCAACAGTTTTTCGAAGTAGTTGTTCCATTTTCCACCCCTGCTGGCAATTGATGAGTTTCAGTTGCTCTGTATCCCCCACCAATCTTTTAGCTGTCCTAGTGGGTGTGTAGTGCTGTCTCATTGTGACCATTAGTCTCTTTTTTATGAGTACACATTAACAGTAATTTTAATCTGTTCCCTATTTTGTGGATCTGCCATGTTTTATCTCATTTATTCCTTTTAGGAAGTACTGGGTAGATCTTCTATATTTTAGAGCAGGGTTGGGGAACTTTTTCTGCCAAGGACCATTTGGATATTTATAACATCATTCGAGGGCCATACAAAATTACCAACTTAAAAATTAGCCTGCTGTATTTGGTCAAACATTTAATTAACTTGCCCCTAACATCTTGGCAGGGCCAGACCAAATGATTTCTCAGGCCTTGTATGGCCTGCGGGCCAGATGTTCCCCATCCCTCTTTTAAAGAGTGTCTGATTCTGTCTCTTGTAGCATCAGTTTTACTTCTTACTGCCTTCGGTGGACATACCATATGAATACTTTTCATTTTTGGCTTCCCTATAACCTCTTCAGATCTCACCCGGCACCTTTTTCATTCCATCCTTTTCTTTCATAATGGTTATCTGTCTTTTTTCACAGTCTCTTGTTTCTACATCAGTTGAGGATGTGAAACAGTTTTCTAAAATTATCTTTCCGATGGTCTTTCGGTCCCCTTGTTATGCATTTTTTCCCACTCTCTATGCTATTTATTTTTCATGCTTACTCATCCGGGAATGAAAATCAATCTGCTTATACCCAATGTTTGTGAACACATAGCATGCACAGTGTGTTCCTAGCCCTGTTCAATATGTACTAGGCTATAGGCTCTTTGATCTGCAGCTGGAGGGCAGAATGCCATGTCCTAGCTCAGTATAAGCTTCTGACAGGAAGGTGGCTGATGCAGCTCTGTGCTCTGATTTGGGCTCCTCTCCTCCCCACTGCCTGCTCTGCTAACTAGAGAACACAAAGTCTCATCGTCTTCTGGCGCCCTTCTTCCAGGACTCTCCCTTTCTCCCCATAGCCTTTTCCGACTGGATGTGTGTTCCAGGATTTAGTATGCTGCTCTTCAGTCTTGTGACATCAACACTTTATTGTTTTCCACTGAGATTTTTATACAAATATAGAAGGGATCGCCCACTGGGTTGAAGATTATTTCGTTCAGCAGAGGGATAGCTAAATAGTTTTCAGGAAAGGAATGATTTGTCTCCCTACCTTCTTTGAAGCCAACAGCTTCCTTTTGTTTTCAACAGAAAATCATATTTTGGTTAATAATTATAGTTCTCAATTCAGTGTCATGAGTCATGTTAATCCTGACATTTCTTTCAAGTTTCTGGCTGTGGATAACTGTAGGTCTTGGTTTGGGCTATCGTCTAACGTTTTCTTCCTCTCCCCTGTCACCCGTGTCTTTATAAGTAGTCAAAAATGGGGACTTCTTTATGAAAATCTAATAAATGATTTCTTAAATCCTTTCAAGTTTTAAGATTTTATTATGCTATACATTTCCCCGAGGAATCTTAGCTAAACGCAGTTAATGAGTCCAAGTTTATATGAACAACTAACATGTTTCTCAATTTTACGTACATAAATAAATTCAAGTGCTGTCTTGCCAATGAAACCCCTTTACAGATGACTAAATGTCCTGGGGGAAAAGGACATTTCCTTTTCCTGGGGAAGGAAAAAGATTAGAAACCGAGAAAGAAAGCTAGTCAATCACATTTTTGTTACTCTCTTAAAAGGTGGTGAGTGTATGCCTTGAAAGATGTGGCATTGTTGAGTTTGTGTGCCACCTGAATTCCAGTCAACTAATCTTTAGAAAGTGGACATGAGAGATGTGTAAGACACGGGTTATTCAAGGTCTTCCTCCTATCTCCACCATTATCATATGTGGATCTAATCAGTCCAGTCTTTGGAATTTGTGACATTTCCCATATTGTTTAAAAATCTTTTGAATCTCATACAAATTCATTTTTCTCTCTTAAGATTATGTCTACCAGGAAAGTATTTGACTCTGACATTATATATTATTGCTCCTTGTGGGTAATAAGATTGTCAAGTTGAGAGTCTTTGAAGAATAACACTATAAATCCCAGAAAATAAGACTGCGCCTTCAGGGTCGCTTTAAAGGCATCCTTTAGACACTCTCTGCTTTGTACAATGAAAATCCCAAACTCCACTCACCTAGGAAATGGGCCTACCCTAGTTGTAAGATTCAAAACATAGCTAAACATTCCATCATCATGTATAAGTATGTATCATATACTCTCAGCCCAGCATACTTTTCTAATCCACAAGTAAGACTACAAATTTAAATTCCAGTTGTGTTTCACACAGTTATCCTTTGAAATACATATCCCTCAAAGGATCATGAAAACACTGTTCCATGAAACAATATTTATAAGAAACACATGAATTTTCTTAAAACCACTGATACGTGCTGTGTTGTTCTCTTTATGACCCCCAAAAAATCAGTCTTAACTTTCTCAATCTTGACTAGCAATACCAAGGATACCCAAGACAAAGATTCAAGGAGAAAAATACCAACCACCTGCCCAAAATATTTAGTAGAACAATGCTGAACTTTTGGTAAAGACTCAATTTCCATGTTTGTCCAATAGATGGAAAGAGGAACTTTGTTATTAGAAATTATATTCATTAAGGAAGTCTGTCCCACTGTAGTTTGCTTGCGCCATATGAATCATTGCTCTTTTTACACAGATGTTTGACAGGTTATTAGCAAAATTGTGTTAGTCTAACGCAGAGCCCCTTCAGATCTGTATTAACAACTACTGTACCATCATTTGGTAGTTTCCTGTACCATCATTTGGTAGCTCCCCTCTACGCCATAAGTGGTGGATAACACTTCAGGCCACAAATGGGCAGGATGGTGTTAGACCCAAAGTTTTGGCATAACAGGATGCTAACAGCTCCTTGTGAGAATTTCAGACACAGCATAATGATTCCTGGCCATGTCAGGAGCTCAAGAAATCTCAGTTCCTTATCTCTTTTCTTCCCTCCAGTGGGTCTTGATACATACTCAGCAAAATATCCTGCTCAGCAAGTCATCTTCTGTGGACACTGTCACCTCTGGCGTAACCACATATTTGATGGTATCTTAAGGATTTCTTAACCATATTTTGCCAAGAGCCCAATTTCTGGAGCACAGGGACCCAGTCAGTTTCCTGCTGCCTGTAGAAAAGAGCAGCTTAGTCTTTCTGAAAAGATCATTCTCAAACAAGAAAGCATTCGAAGCTTCATGTTCACAAGGTTGCTGGTAGTTGATGCTCCTTCCAAAGCCAGATGAAAGATGTGGTTGGTTCAAATTCTCTCCTCTCTCAAGTGTCCTTTTGGAGCAGGATCAACCAGATCACAGGATCAACCATGATGACGAGAACCCATCAGGGATTTATAACATGTTTCTGAACAAGGACAAGAATGGGATCATTAGATGACACCCAATTTGATTGTCAGAGGATACAAGCTCCATTAACAGAGGAATTTTCACTGACTTTTTAGGGACACATAAAATAATTGCTACTTGAATGTTTTTCCAGGCTTTCAGAGGATTATAGGAATGGCCTAAGGCTATGCTGCATTCCTGTCTTCAGTCAGAGCTTCAGAGTTAGCATGCTTTGTATTGTTAGTTTACTTTCAAACAGATGCCCTCACATATTTTTCTAAGATAGAAAGGAGCCACATTGTGATCACCATTCTTAAGAGATTTATCTAAAATGTATTCGTGTAATCTCTCAATTGTTTGCAAATAGCTGAAAACTCCTTAGTTGCGGGGAGAGGGGGAAATATGACATTTGGATAATTTTCTGTGGAGAAACTGTATCTTTTGTTTTGGTACCCTAAAATGCATTGTTCTTGGCCCAAGGTTCCCCTTCCTTACACATGGCTAATATTTAAGAAGCATGTGTTAAATTGAGCTGTTATACTAGAACTTTCCCCATCTCCTGGGCCAGAACAAAAGGAGACTATGCATAACTCACATCTGAATCAGGTACAAGTCCAAGTGTCCCAGTCACAGGGCTAATTTCAGATGTTGTGATGCTACTAGTAGTACCATGATGGAAGTACATTGGTGACTAAACAGGACTTCCCTCCATTATTCAGCTCTCATCTGGGTCAGATGATACATTTCTCAGAATCATTTGCCAAACTAGACCTGGCTCTTGTTGCCTTAGGGAGGCTGTGTAGGCAGAGGTAACCACTTGATGGAAAGGAGAATTGGGGTTTTTTCCTGTTGCAATGTTGAACAGGAGTGATAATGAACCGCTAAACCTTGCTAGAGAGCCAAAAAAAAAAAAAAAAAATCCAAAGTCCTCTACTTAGACATGAGCTCTATTGAGGAATCCATTTCTTTCTGCTTTGGCTTTTCTTACATAAGAAATCTCACTCAAGGATTAAGTACATATTTTGGAGGGTCACGGTTTTGCAAGAGGCTGGGTCACGTTCTCCCAAGTCAATGATTTCCCTAGGAACTGAGTGTCTTCTTGGAACTGCTGAAATTCCTGAACATCTTGGCAGAGACTAAATCAAGTAGATAAGCCCGCTCCCTAGGAACTGTGTGTCCCAAGCCGCACAGACTCTCTCTTGCTATACTCATTTGCAGTACGTCAGTCTTTCTCCAAGCTACTAACTTAGGCAAGCACATGCCAGTGTCAGCCACCTTCTCTGGCACTGCTGAGATAAGCCCCCCAAATTGGCCAATGCCAGCTCTGGTGACAGTTCCGCTTCTTCTTTTTTTGTCCAGCTGGTTACCACTTCCTCACTTCCACCTTATTTCCTTGCCCCAGAGCAGTGTCCTCTCACTAGATTCTCGAGATGCACCAGGAAAGCGAGTGACTGAATTCGTATGTGTTTGATGCAGCTTCTGTGAGTCACAGGAGAGGGAGCCAAGATTTAGCCACTCTTATGAGATAGAAGGCTCTTCAGCAACTTTTTTGTCCAAACATGGGAGAAGAGATAGAGAAGGTTCCCAGTAGTGCATTTCTGCCCACGCCTGGACACTGACTGGCCTTTGTGGAGTACTTACAGGGGTTTATTTTTCATTCCATTGTCACAGCAGCTCCAGGAAATACAGATTCCTAGCCTCATTTTTCAAAGGTTAGGAGACTAAGGCAAAACCGTGAAGTGGCAGGCCCGTGGCCACGTGGCTCATAAGCAGCTGGGACTCTGGTCTTATGGCAGATGCCTTGCCCAGTGCTCTTTCTTCTACCCCATGACTGCCTTCCCGGTTCCATGGAGGAAATCAAAGCCTGGAAGGATGAATTACAACAATAATAAAATTAATAATTGAGAGTCGAACTATGAACCAGAAGGTCACGGTTCGATTCCTGGTCAGGGCACATGCCCGGGTTGCCGGCTCAATCCCCAATATGGGGCATGCAGAAGGCAGCCAATCAATGATTCTCACTCATTGTTGATGTTTCTATCTCTCTCCCTCTATCTGAAATCAATAAAAATATATTTGGGGAAAAAAGATATTTAAGAAATAGTAATTGAATGTTTAGCATTTGCTATGCACTAGATACCATACTGATAACTTTATATGCATTGTTCCTTCTACTCTTTATAATTTTTGAGGGCTGTCATATCTCCATTTAAAGAAGAAACTGGAATTCAGAGAGCATGAGCGACTTGCTCATGGTTACACAGATTGGTAGAGACCGAATCCATCTCTAGACCTGAGTGTTGAGCATGGAATGTGCTAGTGCCGTATAGCTAATGGGGAGGAAAAGCAGGGCCTTGTGAACAGAGTCTTGAGCAAGAAGGATGAAAGGTCTGAGTTTGAGTTCTAAGCCTGCTGCTGTTCATCTGGGCAGTCATGGGCGAATCTGTTAACCTTTCATACTGTTGGTTCCTTATTATAAAATGGGGTTGGTACCATTTGGCCTGGTAGCTCACAGGAGAGGACCCAGTCAGACCAGGCATGCTTAGGGTCTCCCAAAACTGGAGAGCTCCCTATAAAGGCAAGGCACCATTCTTCATGTTAGAATTAGATCCCCAGCCCTATGTCATGACACCTCACAGCAGTGCCCAGAAGTTCTGGTCTCTTCCCTTGCTCCCATCCTCCGGCCACAGCTACCGGAGCAACTTGGTTAGAAAGAGATTTGTTCATGGAGAATGTACCCTACAAGTATCTCCCTTTCCTTATCATGTAAAAACTCATTAGGTGAAAACAAGCTATGCTTTCCAAGGAGTATCTTTCTGAGTACCCGCTCACAGGCTATTGGGCAAAGTGGTTGTCACTCAGTAAACAAGATTAGTAGCGGCCCTGAGAGAGAGTGACTAACCCTGGAGTAAACAGGACTTTTAGAGGGAAGGTTCTGGGGCAGCTTGTGGCCAAGACAGAATTGATTTGCCCTTGTGTCAGAGGTCATCACTATCATGAGAATTGCCATTTACCAACTGCCTCATATAGGACAGGTACATTCATTATATTATTTCCAACCCTCACAATAGCCCTGTGAAGTAGTTTCATTCCCATTTTACAAAGGGAGAAACTGAGGTTTGTGGAAAACTGCCCAGGACCTCAGAGCTAGTAAATTCCACCCCAGTCTTCCTGCCATGTCATCTGTTCCCTGTCATCAGCCAGCCAGTTTCAGAGTGCCTTTGGCCCTCCCGTGCTCCCGTCCTCTCTGTCAATCATCCAAACCAGAACCACTCAGAGCATGGAGGACGCAGGCAGGACGGAAGTCCTGCAGTTCTAAAGCTCTCACCCACAATTTGGGCGGGATCTGGGCTGGGACTAACCCTCTGTCCCTGCTTTTTTTTGGACAATTTATTAAAGCCTTATTTTCTTTTCTATTCACTCAGTCCTGGGTTTCTGTTTAGTTGTGATGATAGATATAATATTTTTGGAACTTTTGATCCCATGGAGGAATGATTTAAAATTCATGGGGGATAAGGAAGCTATAAAATGTAGTAGGACTTGAAATGCACCAAACGTGCTTTTTGTCTCATTTACAGGCTCTCAGTCAACTTATTTTGGAATACTAAGGTTGGTGATGTGGTCACTGCATTGCTCATGTAATCACCAGATTTTATTTAGAGAACCATAAAGGGCAAAATGGAAAGGGTACAAATATATTGTTCTTTTTCATTTCCAATTTTAGAAAGAAAGTTTTTTGGAAAACTCTTTTTCACTTCCCTAAATATCACTTCCTTTAGGATAAATATATAGCTATAAAAATGATACCTTGCAAACTTTTCTTTATCATGACCTTAATCAAAGGAGAGTGAATAAATTATTGCTCCACAGCTCCTCCTTTTAGAAAATAGTTTCTAACCAGACATGTTGTCTATCTCACCACCATAACCACCTTCATATCTGGACAGGAAATGCCCACCAACTACACAGCCTGGCTCCGGGGGAGAAAAGAAAGAAAGTTCGCATGGAATTCTGTCCCTGGGCTGATCTTGTATTTCTCCTATAGCGTTTCTTTATGCGTAAATAATGCCTGTTTACTTGCAGACTCTAACCTTTTGGTGAGTTCAAGGAGGAGAGGGGGTTAGAGCCACATTTCTATGCATTTTCCTTATGTTTCTGCTTCTGTGGAAAAGCCACCCAGTTCCAGCACTGGCACTCCCTGCCCAGGGGCCCTGCTTTCTTCGTGTCCCGCCTGTGGGCACACCGTCAGCACAGGCAGGTGACATATTCAGCTCCAGCTCCTGTCATCTCTGCTGTTGTTATTGTGGTGCTTGCTACTTAGGAACAAAGACTTCCAGGGCAGGTCAGCTGGCTGCAGGGAGCTTTCAGGCTGTGTCCTTAGCAGTCACCTGACTAGCAGGCTACCTGTGAGAGTGTCTGCAGTTCACTGAGGACACCGCCTTCCCAGCTGCTGTAAACAAGTCCAAGTGACCCATCTCATTACTCAAACCAGGTAGGCGTAACTCACATACTTTCCAGTGGCGAGGAAGGAGCGGCGGAGGAAAGAGAGAGCAAAGCCCGAGAGGTGAAAGTTAGTTATAAAAATAAAGCAGGAAACCAACAAATATTTCTTTCAACAGCCCAATTTATTTAGAGATTTAGGTATCTGCTACCTAATCACAAATACAATACAGTGCAATGCAATGCAATAAATAAATAAATAAATAAGTTAAATAGCCAGTTTACTCTCTAGCACAGAAAGGAAATTAGAGTCAAGAATTCACACTCGTGTCTTTAAGAAAGGAGACAAGCAAGGTTAAAGACACCAATGACCTTTTGCTGAAATAAAGAATCCTGTGAGCGAGCTGCCAAAAAAAACACATTTTGTCCAATGCCAGGGAGATTCATTGAACCCATTGAAGGTTATCAGCTTTGCAGCTTCACTGAGGACTGAAGGCATGTTTCAGAGTCAAGGGCATGACATAATAAAGTGTTCTGTTTGTTTACTTGAGCAGGTGTTGACAAGTTTACTAAGCAATCCTCTGCTAGGGCCTGGGGCCAGCCCCAGTTGAGCAGGAAAAGAGAATCCTGTCTTTGGGTCAAGGTTTTCTCAACCTTCCTGCTCTCAGAGATGTCCCCAGGAGATAGCATTTGTCAAATCCCTGAAGGAGGGATGGGCTCCCTAGAATACTGCTCTGCCATTGTGGAATCCAAAGAGGGGCTGAAGGTTGGTGTCAGAGGATGAAGGGCTGGCTAGAGAAGTGGCCCGTCAGCATCTACAGTGCAATACCTCCCCCATCAACAGGGCAGGTGTCAGTGGCTGCTTTTCCCCCTCGCCCGCCCAGGCATTTCGCCTTCAGCTTGCCAGTCTCGTCCTCATGCCATTGCATGTCCCAGGAGGGCCCTGGGGGGCTGATGCAGATCCAAGGTGGCCAGCCCAAGTGGGGAGGGAACCCGGAACCTGGCCTTCTGAGAGCTTTGCTCCATCCACAGAATGACCAAGGATGCATGCTCTGAGCAGCACTCACAATAACGGAGGCTGTCCCCGGGGCTCAGCCACAGGGCGAGAGCTCTCTCTTGGGAATGGAGCTAACTCACTTGGCTGGTTTATCTTCAGCCTCCACCCAGACTCACCCCCTGTCGGTCCGTTTCTCCAGCCTCAAAGCCTGATGGGAGTGGTGAGGGACCGGCAGTTGTGGTTGAGAGTAACGAGCCATAGGAATTGAGCTGCTGAGTGGTGGCATCTATGTAAACTCAGCAAGAGTGACATTCGGTTGAGCTTTAGTCATTTACCTGAGCCCTATGGCGCCAGTCACTCTCCGATCTCAGCAATGGTGGACCTTCACATGGGGAAGCCCGGCAGTTGGATAAACCTGGGGAAGCAGCCAGAAGAGGAGGGATGGGCCCTGTGGCTGATTAATGTTCACAGTTAGAATAAACAAAAACAAAAAGTGCCTGTAGCTTCAAACACTGCCACTGAGCCTGTGACTCTCTCCAGGTCAAGGGTAGAGCTGGCCTTACCCTCTTCCTTTCCCATTTGTCTTTTCAGTTCTCCTCATGGCTAAGGTTCTTAGCAAACTGAGTTATCTTGGATTTTAAAAGAAAAAGTTGGGGTCAGAAGAAAGCAGTTCCAGGGACCTACATGCCCCACCACTGAGACCCATTTCCTCAGGGAGGTCCGATTGGCCTTCTCTGAGTCCGTTTGCCACCAGGCTGGCACATCCTGCCAGTGGCTCTGGGTTGCTGCCCAGGCTCCCACGCAGGAGTCCTCAGGCTCCCTTTGCATAGCTTCTCTCATATGGAGGCCTGGGAAACCTCAGTAGGAACAATTCTCTTGAGAAGGCAAGCCCTGTTAACTAGGGTTTGGGTTTGCTTTTGCTCCCTGAGGCCCCAAGCTACCCTCTGCCCCATATAGTAGTCACCCTTGTCCTTATCCCCAGGGGATAAGATACCCAGTGGATGTCTGAAATCGCAGATAATACCAAAACCCTACATCTACTATGTTTTTTCCTATACATACATAACTATAATGAAATTTAATTTATAAATTAGGCACAATAAGAGGTTAACAACATAACTAATAATAGAAGATAATTATAAAAATAAGCTATATACCCTAACCGGTTTGGCTCAGTGGATAGAGCGTCGGCCTGCGGACTGAAGGGTCCCGGGTTTGATTCCGGTCAAGGGCATGTACCTTGGTTGCAGGCACATCCCCAGTAGGGGGTGTGCAGGAGGCAGCTGATCGATATGTCTCTCTCATCAATGTTTCTAACTTTCTATCCTTCTCCCTTCCTCTCTGTAAAAATCAATAAAATATATTTTAAAAAATACGCTGTACACAATTCACCATAGCTAAGATCTGGAAACAGCCTAAGTGCCCATCAGTAGATGAATGGATTAGAAAACTGTGGTACATCTACACGATGGAATACTATGCTGCTGTTAAAAAGAAGGAACTCCTACCATTTGCAACATCATGGATGGAACTGGAGAGCATTATGCTAAGTGAAACAAGCCAGTCAATGAAGGAAAAATACCACATGATCTCACTCATTCATGGATAATAAAGACCATTACAAACTTTTGAACAATAATAGATACAGAGGCAGAGCTGCCTCAAACTGATTGTCAAACTGCAGTGGGAAGGCCAGAGAGAGTTGGGGGGCAGGAGGGAGGGGAGTAAGAGATCAACCGAAGGACTTGTATGCATGCATATAAGCATAACTAATGGACATAAGACACTGGGGGGTAAGGGAGGGTAGTGGTTTGTCAAGGGCGGGGGGGGGGGGGAAAGGATACTTATGTAATACCCTTTGTAATACTTTAAGAGGAAAATAAAAAAAAAAAAAAAAAATACGCTGTAATAAAAGTTATATGAATGTGGTGTCTCTCTCTCAAAGTATCCTATTATACGGTACTGACCTTCCTTCTTCTGATGATGCCTAGGTGATGAATCGAAGTGAGTTGAATGACCTAGGCGTTGTGACGTAGTGTTCCGCTGCTTCTGACCCTCTTACCGATACATCCAAAGGATGTCTGCTCCTGACACTGACCGTCAACATGGCCATGGCCTGATGCTCCAGGATCACTCGAAGCAGGTGTGGGTGGGTGGGGATCCTCAGTAGTTGAATTGTTTATTTCTGAAATGTCCTACTGAACATTTCGGACCACAGTTGACTATGAGTAACTGAAACCACGGAGAGCGAACCAGAGGGTCAGGGGGAACACTGTGCTCTGTTCCTTGTTCCTTCTACCCCCTGCGGCTAGTGTTCCTCCCTCCCGCTCAGACTCCTTACCTTGAGGCCGAATGGGCCAGGGCCAAACCAGTTGCACATTTCAGAGAGTGGTTTTGTAAGAGCCCCCAAGGAGGGCAGTCCTGGGCGACCTCCTCAAGGGACAGGGCGACTTCTCCTGAAGGCCACGCAGTAGCTTCGCTGGCGGCCAGAGCCACGGACAGTCAGACGCAATGGGCATCTCTGCTCTGCTAAACCCATCTGCCTGCTTTCCCACTTCCCCTCCAGGATGCAAGGGATTGTATTTACCGTCACACTCCTCTGCCATGTTTCTTGCAGAAAACTTGGAGTCATTCTCCCAGAGGTGTGACCTTTTACTATGTCCTGGGAATGCTCTTATGTGAGTGCCGGAGGGGGGCGGGGGCGGGGGGAGGAAGTAGAAGAGAAAGCAGTGCCTCTCAGCTGCCACTCCCACACCCAGGCGTGATAATCCTCAAGGAACCAGAGGAGGAGGGGCTGTGATTTCCAGGATGAGAGCGTTGGCACAGGCAGTTTGAGGTGATCCTGAAGCTGTAGCTCGAAGGCCATACAGCCTCTTGTCCACCAAACATTACTGAGTCCCCGCAACATGCCAGGATTCTAGAGCTAAGAAGTGGGTGAAACCACTACTGCAAAGCCTGCGAGTTGAGAATCTAAGGCAAGACCCTCAGGGCCAGTGAGGGTTCTGTGCTCAGGGCAGATGTCCCCTGACCACTGCTAGGCCCCCTACCCCCCCCCCCCCCCCCCCCCCCCCAGCTCCCTGTTGAGGACTGACTGCTCTCTTTGCTGGTTTCTCCCCGGGGGCGGGGGCGGAGAGAGAAGGTTTAAGGAGCAAGCTTCCAGGAAGTGCTTCTCCGCAGGCAAGTCATGCTGGGGAGAATTCCTTCTTGGGAGAATTCCTTCAAGTCTCGATTGGCCTTACACATCCCCAAATGTGCTTGCTCTTACATACGTCTCCTTCCCCTATACATATTTAGTCTCTGAGTAGCCAGCCAGCCTGTGGATAAGGATCTTTAAGACAATAGGACGATTCTTTTTTTGTTGTTGTTTTGTTTTGTTTGTTTTTTCCTCTGAAATATTACTTCTTTTTTTTCTTTTTTTTACTTGCTTAAAGTATTACAAAGGGTATTACATATGTGTCCTTTTTTTTCCCAGCCCTTGACAATCCCCTGGCCTCCCCTACCCCCCAGTGTCTTATGTCCATTAGTTATACTTATATGCATGCATACAAGTCCTTCGGTTGATCTCTTACCCCCCTCCCTCCTGCCACCCAACCCTCTCTGGCCTTCCCACTGCAGTTTGACAGTCTGTTTGAGGCAGCTCTGCATCTGTAACTATTATTGTTCATAAGTTTATAATGGTCTTTATTATCCATGAATGAGTGAGATCATGTGGTATTTTTCCTTCATTGACTGACTTATTTCACTTAGCATAATGCTCTCCAGTTCCATCCATGCCATTGCAAATAGTAAGAGTTCCTTCTTTTTTACAGCAGCATAGTATTCCATCGTGTAGATGTACCACAGTTTTCTAATCCATTCATCTACTGATGGGCACTTAGGCTGTTTCCAGATTTTAGCTATGGTGAATTGTGCTGCTATGAACATAGGGGTGCATAGATCCCTTTCTGATTGGTGTTTCTGGTTTCTTGGGATATATTCCTAGAAGTGGGATCACAAGGTCAAATGGGAGTTCCACTTTTAGTTTTTTGAGGAAACTCCATACTGTCTTCCATAGTGGCTGCACCAGTCTGCATTCCCACCAGCAGTGAACGAGTGTTGCTTTTTCTCTACATCCTCTCCAGCACTTGTCGTTTGTTGATTTGTTGATGATAGCCAGTCTGACAGGTGTGAGATGGTACCTCATTGTTGTTTTGATTTGCATCTCTCGGATGATTAGTGACTTTGAGCATGTTTTCATATGTCTCTTGGCTTTCTGAATGCAGGGCGATTCTTTTATTGCCTTTGCTTTTCCTCTAAGTTCCTCTCTTCACTGTCTTTCCTTTTATCCTGCCTCACTCTTGTCACCTCCCAGAAACCTTAGTGGCTCCTCCCCGCCTGCAGGATTGAGCTCAGCCTTCGCAGCGTGGCCTGACGTGCAGGCTCAGCACAGGACTGCTGATATGGCATCAGAATGAATCGGCTCTTGGTCTTTTCAACGCCTGTCATTCACAGGAGTTGATCAACTGCTTTTTCTGGAAACTTGAGAATTTGTATTGTCTTTGAGAATCAACTTTACTTTTTGCTTAGAGCCTGCTAAAGACTAAGATCCCATCCCTACCCCCAACTAAACTCAATAGACATATGTGAGCAAGCACATGAGCAAGCCTTCCCGGATCCCCACCTCTGACCCTTGGAACCAGCTGGAAAAATGTATGCCCTGTGTTTTTCAGCAGGGGATTGTCTTGCTTGCCCTGTTCCCATAACTGAACAGCGATAACAATTCTCCATGCATTAATGTACAGCTCAATTATTAACAGCGGGCTGTACTTTTCCCCAGTTGTAAAAAGATGAATAGTTAGAGTCCCAACGTCCTCCTGGTCAGTGCAGGAATGTAGAGGGGGATGTGGTCTCAGGCCACTCGCCTCTAAGACTTATAACAAAAGTTGGCAGGCGCTCCCCGGGAGTGTGAGTGGGGTTACACATGGCAGGAGGACCACAGGTGAGAGACTTTGGTGACGTTCACCTTTCTTTGTCAGCTCTGAATCTTTCATCTTTCTCTTCTGGGACTTGGAATGGACAGGGGGCAGGGAGTGTGATTAGGATGTCAGTGGTTGCACAAAGGTCTTAGGGAAAGGTCTGTGCTTTAACAAGAGATGAGCAAGGAGACAGCAGGTTAATGTATAGACCAGCAGGAAGGCCCACACTGGACCCCACGTGTTCCAGGGAGAAAGTGTGGGCCTGGTGTGGGAGTGAAGGTGGAAAGGCCAGCACGATGAGACACCAGGATTGTCGCATGAAAGACCAGTTCCGGGTGGTGGGAAGGGGGAAGCAGGAGTCAGAGAGGCATTGCATGGATGGGAGATTGGGATGGTCTCCAGACCTCACTGCAAAGCAGAAAGGCCGAGAGAGAGCCACACGATGCACTGGGAAGAGCGCTGGGGCTCACGCCAGGGGGAGCTTTGGGTGACCTGGGCTGAGGTTTCCATTTGTTCGTTTGTTCAATTTGAATAAACTTCATTTTTTAGAGCAGTCTTAGGTTTACGGAAAAAGTATACGGAAAGTACAGCGTTCCCATATCCTTTTCCCCTGCACAAAGATCCCCTGATATCAACTCTTGCATTAGTGTGGTGCATTTATTACAATGATGGGCCAATTTGGATATATTAGTATTTACTCAAGTCCATAGTTTACATAGGTTTCACTCTCTGTGTTGTACCATTCAGTGGGTTTTCACAAATGTAGGAAATCATGTGTCCACAATTACAATATTATACAGAATAGTTTCACTCCCCTAAACATCCTGTTTCACCTATTCATCACTCACACCTTTCCCCCAAACCCCTGGCAGCCATTGATCTTTTCACGGTCTCTATAATAGTTTTGTCTTTCCACAATGCCATGGAGTTGGGATCTTACAGAGCGTAGCCTTTTCAAATTGGTTTCTTTCACTTAGCAATATATTTGTAAGTTTCCTCCCTGTTCTTTTCATAGCTTGGTAGCTCATTTCTTTTCAGTACCGAATAATATCCCATTGTATGGATGTACCACAGTTGGTTAATTTATTTGGGCAGACTTTTCAATGAGATAAAATGCAGAAACGATGGGAAGGGTAGGTGAAGATAAAGCAGCCAGGGCCACAGGATGTGATTAGAAGCAAGAGGAGGAAGGTTTGGAGAAGGGGCAAGAAGCACAGGCCTAAACTGACCTAAGGCGGCAGAGTTCCTGGGAGCCGTGCTCAGTGGAAGAGGCCAGCTCCTCTCCAACCTCTACCAGGCCTTCCCTGCTCTGATAGAAACTTCACGATGGCGGGAACCACGTCAGCTTCATTCTGAGAGCCCGACACAGGGCAGACATCCAGTAAATGTTTATTCAACCCACACATCCAAGACCTTTTCTAAGGAGCAAGTTTGAGGACCTGAAATGGCTGAGGCCGGTCCCAGCTGCTCACTGGGTTGAGACCCTTTGTGCCATTGGGTGGGGCAAAGCTCGCCTGGGATGTTCCCCTCCTCCACCAAGATTGTGTCTCTCTTGCTACCATCGGCACCTGCCTTGTGAGACGTTATGTAGACAGAACCAGAGGCAAGCTTTAGGGAGACAGGAAAACCAAGGGACAGTCCAGCCAACCTACCACCCCAGGGGAAAAGGCACTCTTCCTACAGGACAGAATCTGGCTCTCCATGCCCTAGATTGTTTTATTGACGTTTAGAGCGGGAGGAAGGGCAAGAGAGAAATGTCAATGTGAGAGCAAAACATGGATCAGCTGCCTCCTGCACCCTGACTAGGGATTGAAATGGCAGCCCTCTGTGCACAGGATGATGCCCACCCACCTGAGCCATGCCGGCCAGGGCTCCACGTGCTCATTTTTCAACCCAGTTTCCAAGGCAGCAAAATTAGCCCAAACCATGTCCGTGGAACAGGAGGAGCAAGCAGGGTGCCCCCGGTGCTGAGAAAGAGCCGAGAGGAGGCTGAGGCGTGCGCCCCACATGCTCACATTTGGGAGGAGAAAGTCGGGGGCGCAGCGGTGACAGGCCCGTGTGGGAGCTGCTGACGCCCAGCTGGGCCCGTGCAGCTAACAGTCTGGGTGGAAGGGGCCAGCTCTCAGGAGAGCTGCAAAGTCAGCTCAAAGCAGCAGAGCCGAAGCAACTCCCTAGTTAGAATCTATGGCTGGGTGGTGCTCCCCCTGGCAAAGAGCGTACTGCCCAGATCTGTGTCCTGAGCAAGGTCGCTGTTTAAAAGCAGGTCCTCTCCCAGATGACTGGTGTCCCTTGGTACCCACATCACTGTCTCGGAGTGATGGGAAGTGGGAGTGCACCTGCTATGATGATGAGGATCTGTTCAGATCCTCCCCATGTTCCCATGTGCTGACGTAAGATGAGGATAGAGAGCTCCTGAGCACTTCTTATCTGAGGGCAAGAACGCGGTGGCTGTTGTGAGCAGTGGGGCCACCCAGAGACACACATTTCACTCCTTGTCCCGACTCTTACACAACTAGAGCAGCCAAGGGTCACTGCAGCGGTTAATGAGGTGCAGAGGGTAGAAGTGGGGCACTGGGTGGGGCAAGGGACAGCTGCCTTCCTGCCTGTAGCAGGAGGCCGTGTCCATGGGGAGGAGGCCCCGCACTGGCACTGCGTGTGCCAAGGTGCCGGCCTCAGAGCTCCTCCCGCCACAGGGCAGCAGAAGTAGCCCAGACACCGCCATGTCGGCAGAAATGCAAGCAGGGGAGAGGCAGGCTCCAGTCCCAGCATGGACTCAGCCTTGGGGACAACTGGCCTCTCCTAACGCATCAGCACCTGGCCGCCTCTACAGTGCCTGGCTGGTCTCCAGGGCATTTCTTACACATGTGGCCCCAAGAGAACGACCACAGAGTTATCTGTATCCAGAGACTTCTATGAGAAAAGGGAGTGTCGGTGTCTCACCTCAGTCGGTCTGTTCTCTAGGGGCATCTGCTGTTTGGGTGCCCACAGCACAGAATTTTTGTCTGATTTCCTTGCCCATTGGCATTTGCCTTCACGGGGAGGACATGTGGAAATAGTGGAGAGAAAACGAAGAGATGGTGTCAGCTCCATCACTCTGTCCCGGGAATATGAGTCACTCACCACACAAATCCCTTCTCTCTCTTCTTCCCATTCACACTTTTTCTCCCAAGCTTTCTTCTTCTGTCAGTTTACACCCTTTCTTTCCACCCACCCCATGTTGCTCACAGACATCGGAGCACATTTAAAAATCCTCCCATAACATAGGAGGAAAGGGCTGAGAAGGGCATGAGCAGTTGGTGCTAGCTCCCATAAGGAGCCCTGAGTTGCTGGGGATCTAACAGCATAGACACACAGGACAGAGCTCAGAGCCATGTCCTTACTATTTATAATGTTAAACTATGGCTCGTTCATCCATCCATGCATGCTCTCTGCAAATGTTGATCGAGTACCAATTCTGTAACAAATAGGCTGTGACAGCATATAGATAGATGAGGTATAGTCCTTTCCTCAAGAAGCTTCTGGATGACACGGGTGACTATTAGTGGTGATAAGTAGTGGGATGAAGTCTCCAGGGCACCAGGTCTGCATGAGAAGGCCTGGAACCCAATTGGCTGATGGGAGAAGAGCGCATAGGGAGTTGATGTTGGAACTGAGTCCTGACCGTCCAGCTGGGAGGAGCAGGGCCTGCATGGCACGCTCCTGGCAGAAGGGGCCTGGGCAGGGGCAACGGCACCAAGGAAGCAGGTGGTAACTGGGAAATGAGGGTTCAGTGGCTGGGCCAGGGGAGAGGTGAGGCCTGAGGCAGGAAGGTGAAGCCAACTCACCATGGACTGTGAGGGCAGTAGCAATGCTGAGGCTACCGGAAACTATGGCAGGACCGTGGACAGGAGAGGTGTATAATCAGATATGCATTTATGGAGGAAAGTTCTGGCTGAAATGTGGAAAATAGTCTGTATTTTTCAAGGGAACGAGACAGGAAGCAGGGAGAACACTTAGGAGGCTGTTACAATTACATCGACTAATAGTGATGTCCCTCAGGAGACTGTCCACACCTGTCTACCTGAGACCTCCTATCACAGGGAAAGCAAGCTGGTGACAAAGGGTTTCAATGAACTCACTTGCTAGTTGTGTCATTTTTGTGCTGTCGGTGATTATCCTGGCTGTGTCAGTCCCCATTGTGTGACATCACCAGTGTGTAAATGTTTCCTCTTGAGAAAAGCTAGCCTCCAGAACTGTGAGACAATTACTGCTGCTTACCACTCGGTATTGGAACTTTATTATGGCTGCCCCTGCAAGCACACTTAATTATCCTGCACTACATATGGAAACTGAGGCACGTAGAGAGCAAGCACTTCCTCAGTGTGCACAGCCAACCAGTGGTGGGCAGTTTGTTCCAGGATCTGTCTTCTTAACTATAGTATTTAAATACAATTTTGTTTTGTCCAAACAATCAAATGCTTTTGCTTTGAAACAAAGCTTCATTTGGGCGCAGTCCTATAGTGAAGAGAAAGGAATAAATGAACTCTTTCCCTAGAGAGGCCATAGTGCAGCCCATCTTACTCTGCCACCCGGTGCTAGAACAGGGGTCTTGACAATTGAGTCTCTGCTTCTAATCAAAGAAGAAACTTCCTACCAACAGAGACTATGAGTATGTGCCAGGCAGCTGGGTCCCTGAGCCTGGAGATGGGCATATACTGGGCAAATTCGGCTTCTCCTACAGTTAAGAAGACAGAGTCTAGAGCAAACTGCCCACCACTTGTTAGCCATTTGTTGTCGTGCAAACACTTCCTCTCTCTGAGCTTCAGTTTCCACATGAAATGTAGGATAATTATATGGCCCACCTGTATTCATTTGTTGGGGTTGCCATGGGAAGTACCACAAACAGAGAGGCTTGAGCAGTAGAAGCATGTTGTCTCACCACTCGAGGGTTAGAAGTCAAGATCAAGGTGTTGGCAGGGTTGACCCCCGCTGGGGGCTGTGAAGAAGAAGCTGTTCCATGCCCGTCTTCTAGCTCCTGCAGGCTTGCTGGCAGTCTTTGGCGTTTGTTGGCTCATAGGTGCATCACCCTGATCCCTCCTTTCATCTTCACGTGGCCTTCTCCCTGCACAAAGATATGTCCAAAGTTCACTTTCAATAAGGACACCAGTCCTATTGCATTAGGGTCTGCCTGCTGACTTCACTCTGACTTGATTACCTCTGCAAAGACCCTGTCCCCAAGGGAGGTCCCCTTCTGCGGTACTGGGGGTTAGGTCTTCAACATGAATTTCGGATGGACACAGTTTAACCTATAAAAACACGTAAGTAGAGTTTTCAATGAGAATTAAGTGAATTAGCTCCTGTAAACAGTGCCTCACACTTAGAAGCACTCAATAATGGTAGATTTTGCTAGATAGACGTAAAAAGAGCTCAGGTTAGTGGATGTCAGGATTGAAAATGTAGCTGGTTTGCCCAGGATAGGCTTCCTACTTATTTATGGCTTGTGCAGTGTTTCATTGGTGAGGACTTTTCCCATAGCAGCTGTTTGGGGTAACATTCCTGGCTGGCTAAAAGGTGCAAGACGAGAAGGGATAGAACCACTGAGGTCTGTGATCTGTCTCCCCCTTTCTCCAAGCTGTGTATTCTGTACAATGCAACTAGCCCTTTCATTTAGAGAGGAACCAGCGAGGGCCCTGTCCTTCTGATGAGCTCATGAAAGCAAGCTTCCCACTGTCAGTGGCTCACATACCTGGGTCTTAGAAATGAAGCTATTCAAGCATGTTTGAGATGGGCTGACCCAGGCTGCCGGGGGGAGCAGCTGACGTGCAGAAAAGTGTTTGCTCAGTTCCCTTTAGAATCAGCCCTCTAAAAAATAAATAAGGTGTGTTGACCTTCTGTATGGATGGCTAAACAAAGCAGGTGGCCCAAAATGAATTCCAGGTAAAGAAGAGTAAGAGGAAATCTCAGAAAGCAAGCAAGCTGCTGAGAACAGCCTGCGCTGAATCTGGAGGGCCCAGTGGCCTGTTTGTAGAGTGTTCTGGGCACCATAAGGCTCTTCTTCTTAGCCAGTGCCCTGGCAGCTCTTGGTGGCTACCCCAGGTGATTGTAGCAGTAGGGGACTGAGGAGGCAGCGTGTGCCTGGGAGAGGGGTAGCTGACACAGTAGACCCAAGTCAAGCTAAGCAGCCAAGGAAAAAATGATTGGAGATATATCGTTTCCATTGAGGAAGATTCCAGACATATGGCTGTCCACAGACAGGTTGTGAGGAAGCGGCCTTTGTCGCTGATTGACGTCCTATAACCCTTATCCCTGGCCAACTTCCTGACCTCCAAAGCCAAGACAAGGTCGCCCTCTCCCAGGTGAACAGGAAGGCTTCTGTGCTCAGGCTTGGAGGCTAGCTGCCTGCCCTGATTCTGCTGCCTCAAACTGCCACCTGGACAAGTGGTTCAACCTTTCTGGGCTCGGTTTCCTCATCTACTTTTAGGATGGAGGTGGAGTCTGGAAGTCATGGACTCTTCATGCTAAAAGGAGTGTAAGGAATCCAGTCCAATCTATTTGGTAGTTAAGGAACCTAAGGATGAGAAGTTAAGTGACTTATTCCCAGTCATTGAGTCAGTAAGGGGACCCATTCATTAACTATACTGATCCCTCTGTCCCGAGTGTCAGGGTGCTTGCATGTACCCCTCATAACCTTCTGAAGCAGACATTCTTAAACCCATGTTACAGATAAGAGAACTGGCTCGTCCAAGATCTCCAGCTCCTGAGTAGGAGAGCCAGGATTTGGACTGTTAGTTTGGTGTTCTTCCTACTGTATGCAAGCTGCCTCAATGACTCTCAGAAAATATCAGCCACACCACACCTTGGGTCCCCCATTTTAAGCTGGTATCAACCTCAGCATGAGCAAGGGGTTAATTCTTGAGAGCAGACAGGTCCTTCACAAGGGTGATAACAGGCCAGCCAGGATACTTATTCTAAGTAGCTACAGAAATGTCATTTTCATCTTTACAGTGTAAACAAGTTTTCAGTGAGATTTTAATTAAGAAAATTTTGTATATCTGACATTAGAAATAAACTGTTTAATCAAGGGTGGAGCAGAACAAGTTAGCCAGGTACATGCTACAGTAGGCGGGGCGGCGGCTGCCTCTCTGATCCACAGTGAGGTTTTTACAACTGGCTTTCCTGCCCTCTCCCTGTCCTCCCTTACTTACAGGGCCAGGTGCATGGGAACATCTGGAACACAGGTTTCCCAATAGGCACCAGCCCCCTCAGGGTCTTAGGGGAGACCCTCTTCCTGGGTAAACTGAGACCTCCATTAAGGCATCAATGCCTCTTCTGGGTGAAGAAGAGACAGCCTCTAAGATCTCTCCAGGGTTAGTGTAGATTAAGTCTAGTCTAGATGTTCAGCTGCACCAGCCAGCATTGGAGCATGTCCTAATGAACATCAGGTCAGTGTCATGGTGGGGAGAATCACAAGGTGAGGTTATTTGTAGTAGTTACACCAGCACTACCCGGTAGAAATAGAATGCACTGATGTGGTTGGGAAACTTTCATCCTGCTCCTCGTATTCTGAAAAGAAACAGATGGCAGCAAAATGTAATCCCAAATCCCCTCCTTCCCCACCCAGCCTCTCACCACGGGAACCGAGAGGCTAGTCTTAGAGCAACAAGGATACCTGCTCCAAGCGGAGACAACAGTGCTCACTCCTTGAAGGGCCTCCGGCGCTAGTTCCCAGCAGCATGTTTGTAGAGGTAGACATCTGCCTCCCTCCAGGGTGACAGCCCCTACGAGGAGTCCCAGAATGAATTATTAACCACTGAGCAAATTCCCAGGGAGCTGGGATTAGGTCCTGCTATAGAGCTCGTGTGTGTTCCAGAGCATGTTTCCATGTGGACTTCGCCCTGTTTTGTTTCTCCTCTGGGCCCAGGACAAAGAGACAGACACACGGCACACGCAATTTCAGTTTGATGATACCCCAGCCTACACCCTCAGGGAACTCACTGGGGAGATTGTTCTAGAAGAGTGGACTTTCCTATTTGGCTTCTCAACCACACGGGTGTTTAGGGAGAATGAAATCACACTACCTTAGAAGGAACTGGGTAGTCTGGCCTGCCTTGGGGAATATTTAAAGGGAACTTCATTCATTGTAGAAATAAATAAATAAATAAATAACTCTAAATGATAGTAAACTCTTGGGAGGTTGGATTTACTGGCTACATATACCCACCATAAAATTAATACACCCTGGAATTTAGGTTGGAAGGGATGTGGGACTTCATCTTGTTCCTTCTCAGTGTATGGACGAGGTCTCTGAGGTTAAAAGAAGGTCCAGTTGAAAAGGGAACCGCCATGCACTGTTGGTGGGAATGCAGGTTGATGTCACCTCTATGGAAACAGTATAGAAGATCCTTGAAATGTTAAAAATGGACCTGCCTTATGACCCAGTGATTCCACTTCCGGGGATTTATCCGAAGAAACCCAAAACACTAGTTCAAAAGGAGATGTTCATCACTGTGTTCATTCCAGCGCTGTTTACAATAGCCAAACTATAGAAGCAGCCCAAGTGCTCATTTATTGATGAAAAGCTGCACTACATATATGCGATGGAATATTACTTGGCCATAAAATAGAATGAAACCTCACCATTGGTGACAGCATGGATGGACCTAGAAGGTATTATGCTAAGTGAAGTTAGTCAGAGAAAAACAAATACCATATGATTTCACGTATATGCAGTATATAGAGCAAAATAAATAAACAAAATAGAAACAGACTCATAGATACAGAGGACAGCCTCACGGTTGCCCAGGGGTTGGGGCGCTGGGTGAAAAAGGTGAAGGGATTAAAAAGTACAAATTGTTAGTCACAAAACAGTCAAAGGGCTGTAGAATACAGCATAGGAATGTAGCCAATAATGTCGTAATAACTATGGGTGGTGCAGGTGGGCATGATGGGGCTCAAGGAGCCATGCGTCATTCCTTTGGTTCTTTGAGCTGCCCAGGCTCTCGCCACTGCTATGTGGACAGCTGATGTGAGGAAGGAGAGAAAGATGCCGAATGTTCCTTTCGGGGCACATTATGCAGCTCTTGAGCTTGTGCCCGCTCATTCGTCCACATGAACTAGATCACTAGGGAAACAGCAGAGGTCTCCTGCTGTTTTCCAATCCCGGGGGTTAAACCACTTTGTTCCTAAGTGAAAGAAGGCAGGCAGCTCTGTCCTACCCCTGAGTGATCAGTTGCCTATGATAGGATGAGCCTATTTTTCAGGATCCTAATAAATAACGTAATGACACCGCAGACAACCCCAGAGAGTCTCTCTGAAAACTGGATGGTGCAAAAGCAAGCACTTAAATTGGTTCCTTTCTCCTTGGATTGTCTATTACACCAGCATTAATAAAAAATGTTAAGAACTATTATGCCTCATTAGTGTGCTCCAGGGTATGATTCAGCGCTTCAGTAATATGCGCCCATCACCCGTCTCCCAGGACTCTCCCAACTGGCAGAGCCAGGCCTGTCCTCACATTTTGGGTGAAACACGAGCTGCCATCAGGTGTGAGCTGGAGGTTGTTTCTCCTGATTACCTTGTTTCTTTCCTTTGTTGTTTATGACACTAGCAGTGAAATCTATCGACATGGAAATCTGTTCACTGTCTAGAACGTTCCATCATTTACTGAGGGGAAAATATTTCTGGCAACGATAACATTTAAGTTGAAGAGTCACCCTTTGGCCAGCTAACTGTGGGACTTCAACACAGGCATAATCAATGCTTCAGTTTGTTAAGGTTAACAATTATGAGTTGTTCTTTATTCAGACGAGCACATATATAGATAGTGGTGAAATTCAGCAAGGTTCTCTTCACAAGGGTTGTGTTTACAGACTAATCTGTAAAGAATGTCCACAAAAATCCCTTGGAATTAGATCATGTGCCAGCATTTTAGGTTTTCCCAAGTGAGAAAAGATATTATCAAAAAATTCAGTGGAGCCCTGGCCGGCTTGGCTTGGTGGATAAGGCGTCAGCCTGCAGACTGGAGAGTCCTAGGTTCGGTTCCGGCCAAGGGCACATGCCTGAGTTGCGGGCTCGATCCCCAGTGTGGGGCATGCAGGAGGCAGCCAATCAATGATTCTCTCTCATCATTGATGTTTCTATCTTTCTCTTTCCTTCTCCCTTCTCTGAAATCAATAAAGAAATATATTTTTAAAAAAAATTCAGTGGATGATGGTAGAATGTGGGTTAGAAGTGGTGTGGCATTTTCAATGTCCCTCAACCACGCATAGTGCTTATCAACTCTCCCTAATAGCAGTGGAAGAACTTCAAACAGCTATCGGTCTCCAAGGAAAACCTCCAGAAGGAAAAACCTGGAGAAACATTTAAATGTGTGTGGATACAGAAAGAGAGCAACACAGGCAACTTCTGCCTTCTGTTTGCATGTCTGGAGTCGATGTCATTGCCGCCGTCTCTTTTCCTAACAGCCTTTCTGCTTAAGGAGGGTTTAGCATCAGTCCCCCTGAATTATAAAAAAAATGAATTTACTGAATTAAGTCACTTTACCTTCCACTCTACTCCTTACTTCACAAAAAAAAATTGCACTTAATCTGGAAACAAGTTCTGATGTTATGAGAACTGGATACTGCAAATTGGTGTTATTAAACTTATTAAGAGAGGAGAAAGGACCCTCTCAGAAGAATAACGCATTCTGAGTGGCATCTCTCCCTTAATAAGCCTCTGCCAAGAAATGCTTCTGAACTTACTAATTACATTAAATAATTACAAATGAGTATGAGCGCACAACACTTCTCCCCACAACCTTTCTGAAACTGATGCTGCCAACCCATTTCTTTTCTCGCTGTTGCTTCACCAACTGGAAGGCATGGCTCACCCTTCTGTCAGACCACTAGCTGGACTCTAATCCCTGGCTAATTAGTGTACAGCAGGGCCAGAATTATTCAGTATGACTTTGATAAATGTTAGCCCCCAGTGAGACCACACCTTGTTAAGTAAATGAAATGGCCCCATGGAACACCGCTGTGAAAGTCGTGGGCAGAGGTGGGCTAGCTGTTGGACATTCAATTGCACATCCCACTAAACTGTTAGGACAAATTTTCACTCCTATGGAGTCTTGAAAATTGGCCATTTTAGCACTTACCTGAATGTGCTGCTCATTACTTTTTTCCAAAGACATACTAAGCAATAATATACTTTAAATACCTACTACCAGTATATCCCACTGCTCTCAAAAACACTTTCAATTTTGAATCGAAGAGGTAGAAGATACAGACCCTCAGAAAAAATGAAACAACTGCACAGAATGATCTGCCATCAGCATCAAATTGAGGAGCATAGCGGAGTCGGTATGAGGTCACTGTGGCCGCCCAGGCTAACATGGGCCCTCCCTCAGCACCTACAATGACATATCGTCATTTATCTGCTCTTTGCATGTTGTCCCAACACTGGGCTGGAAGCTCCATCCAGGCAGGGCTCCTATCTCAGCTGTTACTATATCTGTCTCATCCACCTGGCCTGTAACTAGCAATCTGTAAAATACTGTGGTTTTAATACAGCCACATGCATGAAGCTGCGTAGAGAAAGTACATATTGAAAAGGTGGGCACACTTTTCACACATGGATGTTTAATGGCAGACTGAACAGGTGAGCCAAAAGCAAGGATTAGCTTGGCCGATAATAGCATTTCATTCTCTCCACAAACATTTGCCAATCCCTCACCATGTGCTCACTGCCGTGTGGGCATTCAGGGTACAGAGGTGAAGAAGCACCATTCCTGTGGGCAGAGGAGAGATTTGGAGACCAGCCTGAATGGTGGGGGGTGGGAGGCAGCAGCTGGAATTAGAAATGTTGGGAGGGGTGAGCTGTGAGGAGCAGACTGTGAGGAGCTGTGAGGCGTAGAGGTCATCAGGTGTGAAGGGCCCTGAGACCTTTGTCCTGAGGACAGTGCAAACTAGCAAGAGAATTTAAATTAAGGAAAGTCGAAAAGTCATTGCAAAGGTCCTGGAAGTTCCTATGACATCATTGTCCGAATATGGTTCATTATTGGTTGCACATACTTTAAAAACTGCCATCTCAAAACTCTAAGACAGCGGTTCTCAACCTGTGGATCATGACCCCTTTGGCGGTCGAATGACGCTTTCACAGGGGTTGCCTAAGACCATCCTGCATATCATATATTTACATTACGATTCATAACAGTAGCAACATTACAGTTATGAAGTAGCAACGAAAATAATTTTATGGTTGGGTCACAACATGAGGAACTGTATTTAAAGGGCCAGAAGGTTGAGAACCACTGCTCTAAGAAGAGTGAGATATGTATTCATAGTCAGAATTTCCAGGGTTGGATTATATTTCAACTTTCATTGTTTAATTTTTACTTAATCACTACATGAATATCATTAACAGTACTTTGTAATTTTTTGATAAATATAACTCAATTCTTTAAACATATTTTCAGTGTGTTGTTAAAATGTGGTTTTAATATATTCCCAGACAGAAATCTTTTCTAGCAGACCTCATTTCCATTTCATAATATAGTTCAGCCGGATAATGGGACTTAATCAAATTCAACACCGAGGAAACTTAGCTAGAGTTCATCTGCTCCATTACATGTATGTAGAGTCAGACAGTGTAATAACTAATGTCAGGCAGTTCCCACCCTCTCTGTTATGTTTCCTGTGGAACATCTGGGAACGTGTTGCATTCTGTGTTCGCAGCCAGAGTTTACCGATGTGCATTCTGGTTGCCAGGTAGTTTCTTCCTAGCTCACATAGCTACCTCCAGGCTCCACGGGTAATGCAGACCCCAGCTAATGGCACTGATGCTGCCTCCTGATGTGAGTGAGGTGTTTATGACACGCAGGAGCCAGGCTTCTAAGGGCAAGTGGGAAAACAAGGGAGATCTCCGTGTAGAAATCCTCCTTGCTATCATATCTCTTTCCTGAAGGCCTGATTTGCAACTGAGTGGCAAAGCTTCAGATTCAAAAAGGTCAAATTTGGAACAATATAAAGACAAATAATTCAAATAAAAAATAGGCAAAGGATTCAAATAGGCATGTCCTCAAAAAAAGATACCCAAATGGCCACTAAACACAGGAAAAGAGGCTCTGTATCATTACTCACTAGAGAAATACAAATTAAACCACAATGAGATACCGCTTCTCACCCACTAGGATGGCGATAATGAAATGACAGGCAGTAACAAGAGTTGGTGAGGATGTGAAGAATTTAGAGGCCTCAGACTCTGCTGATGGATGTGTAAAATGGTGCAAACACTTCAGAAGACAGTGTGGTGGTTCTCAAAAAGTTAAATATAAAGTTGCCACATGACTTAGCAATTCCAATACTAAGCATATGCCCCCAAAATTGAAAAAATTAAAAAAATATACTTAAACAAATACTTGTACATGACTATTCATAGCAGCATTATTCACACTATCCAAAAAAGAGGAACAACCCAGGAACAGGTAATTGAGTAAATAAAATATAATAACCCAGTGGAATGTTATTCAGTCATAGAAAGGAACAAAGTACTGATACATACTGTGCTGTCGATGAATCTCAAAAACATTAAGCAAAGTGAAAGGATCCAATCACAAAAGACCATTGATGGTTCCATTTATATCAAATGTCAAGAATAGGTAAATCCATAGAGATGAAAAGTGGACTAGTGGTTGCAGGTTGCTGGAGGGAGGGTAAGATGGGAAGTTACAAAGTTTCCTTTGATGGTGATAAAAAGGTTCTGAAATTGACTATGGTGACGAATGTTCAACCTTGAAAACATATTGAAGAAAAACACTGAACTAAATATTTAAAAAGGTGAATTTTATGGTATGTGAATTATTTGCTGATTTAAAATTTTTAAAGGAAGTTAAAAAAAAGATTAAATTTGGAATTGTTGATTATGTAGTGAAATTAGTCCTTGGTTTGAGGGAAAGCCATGAAAAAAGTTCAACTTGGAAAAGTTATAAGAAAAGAGATGGATGAATCAAAGAAGGTTGGGAGAGAACTAGATGATAAGAGAGACTAAGTTGAGATTTCTGAAAACAACCTCATAATGGACATGGAGGCCAGGTGTACATGTGTGGGCATATGTGTATATTTGTATATATGTTAGACCTTATATATTATAACATACTAGAGGCCCGGTGCACGAAATTCATGCACGGGTACAGTCCCTAGGCCTGGCCTGCGATCTGGGCCATCTTCTCCAGCTGCCCTCAGCTGGGCCCGCCCCCGCTGCCACCCATCCCTGGTTCCCGTTTGCCATTGGGTGATCGATGCCTGACAGTGGGGGGAAGGGACCGAGAGGTCAGCTGTTCCCACCTGCTTGCTGGCCCTGCCCCTGCAGTGGGTTGCCATCAGGCGATTGGAGCCTGCCTGCCTGGGAAAGGGACCAAGAGGAGTCAGTGTGCCTCATAGTGACTGGTCCAGCAGTCACTCTGATCATTCTGGTCATTCTGCCCTTAGGGTCAATTTGCATATTACTCTTTTATCATATAGGATAAATGTACATATATCCAAATGGGAAAATTCTCAAAGAATATACCACCAAATGGTAACAGTAATTGTCTCTAGTTAGTGGGATTTCAGGTGATTTAAATTATTTTCTTCCTTTTGCTCCTCAGAATTCTCTTACATTGTGTGCAATGTCCATATAATAGTTGAAGAAAAATAAGGAAGTGGGTATGGAAGGAGTTGCTTGAGAAAGTTTGCTCTGATCAGACAAAGAAAGTAGTGGCAATTTTTGAGGTTGCACTTATAAATGATGTCTTGTTTGGGGAAATTGTGTTCATACTGGGAGACAATCATATTGGATGTGCATCACTGGCACAAAAGGTTGACATGACACAGCCTCTGAAATGCTGATGCCTAGAAGATGGGTCCTTAGAAACTCTGAAGGCAAAGCATACAAAAGCCCTTTCTCTTCCTTAACAGGTTCTCCCTCAGGTTGAGGCATCCACATGTACAGGCTACATAAGTCACTAGGGTGCTGGGCCTATCGCAGCTCTATCTACTATCTGTCACCTATCATCTATCTTAATTGGACTATGTCTGCAAGGCTCTTGACACCTAACAGTAATGAAAATGCATTTGCTAAGTCACAAGAAATTCTTAAATCACTTAAGATTATACCACAACCAGGCCCTGCACCTGAGCAAATATATCACATATCATTGACTGAGTCATGCCCTTCTTGCCTCTCCGAGCTGGCAGTCTAGTCAGACAGGAGCCGGGAAGGGGCTACTCCAGGTAGGACACGTCCCACAGGCTGTGGGTGCCCTGGGTGTGGCTGTAACCCATAATTTCCAGTCTGAAGCTGGAGGGCAGAGATGAGTCCCATCCTGAAGAGTTCTCAAGGCTAAAGTCAAAGTGGCTGGTTCCAAAACAGGTCATGGAAACAAGGGCCTGGTCAGACAATTGGAGACAAGACATGGAGCCCAAACACAGTGGCTTGGATGTGGGCAGAGGAAAGGGGGCCACTGGAAATCGAGGGGAAGAAAGGGAGGGGTGGTGGATGGGGCAAAATGGCACCATCTCTGCATTTGTGATCGTATCAGGCTAGACTAGACAATGCTCACAGCAGCGGGGTTTGTGAGAGGGAAATGGGGAAAACACTAGCTGCCCATCCATAGAAATAAACAAGTTAATTGTGGGGCTTTCAACTGATCCATAAAAAATTAATAAACCAGAGTGGCATGCTGTCAACATAAAAAGTGAAGAACAACAAAAACTACCCTTAAAGGGAATGCATGTTAATAGTAATTTATTTATTTCTCAGTTTTTTTGCTGAAGCATTAATCTGGCTGTCTTGCAATTGAATGAGACATGTCTTTAAAAGGGATAAGAAGCAGAAAATTTTCAGTTGCCAGAAATAAGAGAGAAACTGGGAAGAATTTAACTTCTGAACTGGAAGGCCACTCCTGCCAGAGGCCTTTGAGGAGGGCAAGGTTCTGCCTTTTGTTTCCAAGATTTTTTCCTTTAAATAAAAGACCACAGACTTCAGGCCAGCCTTGCCACTTTAGCTCATGAATGATTCGGCCAAACCCGTTAGAACTGAGCTGAGCAGGGTCCAGCAGACCTGCTTTGCTTTTCCTCTTTGCCAGGATTGAGTCTCCCTGGAGGACAGGATCAGGGCTGAAGAGGGGGAAAAGCAGCTGATGGATGGATCTTGTGCCCAAAATAACTCCATTTTCTCTGTCTGCGATCCTACCATCATGGTGCAGGTTCTCTAGATTGTAAGAGACTCATACAAAAGTGAACCCACCATTTAACGGTATTGAATTTCATCAGACAACATATATGTGGATGTCCCAGGAGAACGAGAGCGTGGTAGCTTAAATCACAGATGGGATGGAGAGAGCTGGAGAGAGGGATAGCAGAAGGTTAGAATACGGACAAAAGGGGGGAAAGTGTGGAGTCAACGGGTAGAATAAGACATGCTTGGCCAACCAATTGGGGTTAAGGCTCATTTTCCTGGAGGCCATATTAAGCAACAAACAAACAAAAGAAAAAGAAAGGAGAGATTGATTCTAAATCTCACAGCAAAAGAATCAGAAACGTTCTTCTTACCCACAAAGTTAAAGCAAACATGAATTTATTACATTTTTCACGGAACCATTTCCTGAACCAGAACACATTTTTGCTTAAATAAAAATATTAACACTTTCCTTGGAGCAAATCAAGTTCTCTTTGTCGCCCTGGAAGAGAAAGTACATCTGGTGATAAAAATGGACACCAAGGCCCCACTCTTCCCCAGGAGCTATTAGTGTGAGGAGAAGGACCTCACCTACTCCAGGAACTGGGAGGAGATCGTGGCTGTCTCCACAGCACAGGAAACGGCAGTCTGAGAAGGGCTTGACCATGAACCTCAACTCCCAAGGGAGAGTTATGGAGAAAGGGTCACCTTGAAGGAAGCAGTGACCTTCAGTCAGCCTAAGGTGACCTCATAGCAAGGCAGCAGGGCACTCCTGCACTCTCCCCTTCCTTGGCCTCCTGCCCAGGCTTCCTGGGGGCCTAGTTCGCTCATCCCGGAAGTCAGAAGGCAGGAGAAGCTGTGGCTGCAATCCATATGGTTCCGCAGGAAGCAGGTGGGAAGGAGCGGTGGGGAAAGGGACACAGGCAGACAGCAGGCCTCCCAGCTTAGTCCCTCAGCTTGCACTCATTGTAGCAGAGACTGACTGTGTACCCTGCTTTGACCATTGAAGACACCTCTGAGGTGCCAGATGCTAGAGTTTGAAATCACCCCTGTTCACACAGGAGTTATGGGTGCCATTCCTCTCCTGTGAAAGAGAGAAAGTAAGGCCACTCTTCTAAGATCCCCTCACACCTTGCTTGCTTTTCCCACTCTCATGGCAACAATTCTTTAAAATAATTAATCATTTCAATTACGAGCTGTCACAATGGAGATGGGGTGGAGGAAACTGCCAAGAGACACAGAGACGAGGCGTACGGAGCAGGGCCTGAGTGCCATGCCGGTCAGCGTGGGCAGAGCCCTGCCTTCCCTGGCCTCCCCGTCTTCATCGGGGATGTGAACCCACAGCACCAGCTGGTCACTGAGACCCTCTTGGCTCAGACCCTTTGATTCAAGGAGCATTGTATTCTGAAGCTACAACCCTCAAAGGGCTGTGTATGCAGTTACATGCTTAGTGTTTCCGCACGATAGGAATCCGGTGTAATTCACTTTCATGCTACTTTTGTATTCCTGCTTATTTTAAATGGAAACATATTTATATGCACTCGTTTAAAACCTGGAGGGAAAATATGGAAAATGCACCCTAGAGCCCAGCCAGCTCCCCTTAAAGACGAAGTGGGTCCAGTGACTTCAGGCTGCTCGAGCTTTGTGGTTTGTTTTTGGAGCTAATCTTGGAAAGAAGGTCTTTGATGACCTACCAGAAAGGCAAACTAAGATTGAGGCTTACCGAATAGTGATGCTCAGATATATTTCATGCCTTGCTTAAGTGGTAACCAGAACTTCTTTCACCACCACCGTTGGCAAGCCTTTTGTGACTGAGAAAGAGAAAGGGTTGGCAGTTCTTGTGGCACAGGTAAGAAGTGCATGCCCAGCGTCTTTCTTTATGCACAAGACTTGCTGGGTGGCAGCCATGCATCGCATCCACAGAGCCTATGATGAGGTGCTAACCACGGCAGCTGAAGTTTTGGAAAATTCGCTTTAAACAGTAGTACCTGGCAAACGCGAACTTTCCATTTTCCACAAGACTTTTGGAACAGGACAAGGGACATCAGTGTTTTCAGACTCGCAAGGAACAAACACATCACTTGCGAAATGATCCTCTGTGCCCGTCTGATTTTCCAACATGGACCCGGGCTGCGGAATGTGCTGGCTCTGGCCGGGCCTGCATTAGCCAAACCAAGAGGACAGTTAGGGCATTTACCTAGAAAATCCCATGTCAGCACCGTCCCCTCAGAAAAGGAAAAGAAGCGTGCTTGCCTCCTGAAGGTAGGAGCCTCACTGATGGGACAGGATTCATGCGTCCGCTGGGACTTACACCACAACCAGGTATTTTCAGGACCAGGCATTTGGCAAGCTAGGTGCCATTCAGCCAGTTCCTTCGCGTTGCTTTTGTAGTTATGGCCAGGGCTTTAGAAATAAAGTCCTGTGGGTATAGAGCTATGATTTTAGGGATCAGAATGCCTCTTAAGAATGTAGTGCTGTGTGCTTTTGTAGAACGATGATCCTGTAGACGTCCCTTCCCTGGCACTAACCTGTGGTCATGATGAGTGGACATCCAAACCATACAGCCCACCCCTCTGTAACCAGCATCAGCCTTTGTGAGAGCAAATAATCTCAGAATTTGGAAAAAGCTCTGTAATAAGGGACAAGAAGAGGGAAGCCATACTCTACGAGAGTTAAATCACTTTCTAGGGTCACACAGGTAGCTGGGCATGAAGCCATTGTACCATTTTGCCTGGTGCTGGCTGGCAAGGAATAGCAATAAATCCATGGCCTTGGAAGCAAGATCTTCGTAGGGGTAAGCAAACAATTTTTGTAATGAGCCAGATTACTTTGACTTTGCAGGCCATCGGGTCTCTGTCGCAACTACCCAAATCTGTAATTACAGAATGAAAGCAGCCACCAACAGTACGTGATGGAATAGGCATGGCTGCATTCCAATAAAACTTTATTGATGAACACTGAAATATGAACTGCACATGCTTTTTACATATCACAAAATATTACGCCATTTTAGGTTTTTTTCAACTATGTAAAAGTGTGAGGACCATTCTTCGATCACAGTGGGCTGGATTTGGCTCAGTAATTTGCTAAGCCCTGTGTAGAGTAACACATCACAGCCCAGGAGAGGATTTAGTCTACATCCTGGGCAAGCCCATTCCTCTGGCTCCTCACCCAGAACCTCAGATCTCACTCTCTGTTCCTCTGCACAGGCGCTGTCCCATTAGACTGAAATTAGGTCACTTTCGCATTTCATCTCTAAAGTGACTAATTTAATCCAAGTTGTTGAAGGTATAACCAAAGTCACAGGGCTTACTCTAGAAAAGGACCAAAGGGGAGAATTTATTCTGACACAGACCCAGTCACAAGTGCCAGCTATGTCGTTGGTGAGTGTTGGTGGCTTGGGTGGCAATTAATAATGGGGCAAACAGGAATATAAATGTTGCGTGTTAACATGGGTTTAGTAGGGGATACAGAAAGTGCCCCAAACTCTTGCTAAGATCACAGACTGCGTGTTTACAATGAAAGGAAATACTTGGGTTTGTAAATAAATAACTGCCTCAAGAAATTGGCCACATTTCGGGTCAGCGAGACCTCTGGTGGCCCATTTCTTGGACAGGCCTGGATTGTTTGCTCACTTAACAGAACAGCCAAACATTCCCTTCGAATGCAAGGGCCTTCTCTCCGGTTGACACTGTTTATCTGTGTCAGTAGGGTGGCCCTCTCGGAACACTCCAGTTTTTTCTGGGTTGAGAACAAGCAGCTGCAGATCTTTGTTTTTTCTGACTTGGATGAAGGCAATAGGTCTGAGCTAAGGAAACAGTACATTTTATTCTTTTTCCTTTCTTGTCTGGCATGCACTTAGAAGAAAAGAGTGGACCGTGACGGTTTCTGGAAGCCAAGAGAAGGTTGCACGATGCCAAAGCATTTAGTTGCAAAGTAGTATCTTTTGGCTTCAGCCTCCACAGAATAAAGGGCTATAGATAGGTCACTAAAACTAAAATCCAGATGCTTCCATGGAGTGTGAGGCCCTGAGGACCACTAACTCATGTTGCTCTTGCAATGTCATCAATCATGATACCTCACTAGAATCACTTGTACTAGCATAATGTTGCCTTTTCAAATATATATTGTTATCAAAACCTTGTGGTTGCAAGTGACAGACACTTAACTCAAACTGACCCAAGCAAAATTAAATACATAAAAAAACGAATACCATTGGTTCAAAAATCTGAAAAAACTATGGGTTGATCTTCAAACATGATTATATCCAATATTCAAGCAGCAAACACCCTCTCTACTTCCCTTTCACTCTATTGTCTCTGCTTTTATCTCTGTTGGCTTTGTGCTCTGACAAGAGCATATACAAGAAACAACCAATGAATGCATAAATCAATCAATGTTTCTTTCTCTCTGTCTCTCAAATCAATCAATCAATAATAACAAAATTAACAACAACAAAATAGAGATGAGACTGTGTGTACTCAGAGTGGAAGCGTGGGGGTTTGGGAACCGCAGACTCCTGTGAGGAAAATGAGGTGTTTGGATGAATGAAAGCCCAAGATCCTGTCCAGTGTGGACATGCTATGATCCTACTTTTTTGATCTGTATTCTGAGCTTACATTACATGTGGCATAAGTAACCCCTAAGAGCCACAGAACTCTACTCTGTTAAGGGAAAAGGGAGAAGTCCTCTTCCAGATAAGACATCTCGTCAACCAGGAAGTAGTTAGTCACACTGGAAGTGGTGGCTTCTGTATTTCAGCCGTTTGAAGTGTCCGTGAACACCTCCCCACCCCCAAATCTGATGTCTTGCATAGGAAGTCAAGAAGATAATTGTGTTGATACAAATTTGGACTGCCAGTGAGTTCTGCCCCCAACCCGTTAAGAGGTACCTATTCCAGATCCACGATATTGCCCTTGCCTCAGTTGTATAAACTTCCATTTACGAAAGAATAAAGGAATTAATGCCTTTGGCTTTCTGAAGAAAGCTGGGTCAGAGCTATTTTAGATATTGTTTCTTTTACACCAAAAACCTCAGCCAGTATATCATTGTCCCTGGATAATTGTATTTTTTTCCATATTGTCTATCTGGGAGTGTGGTGACTACATTTTATTTTAAGTTTTTGTTCCAGGCAGAGGACACAGAAGGCTCTCAATACATATTTGTAGAATTAATAAATTAATGTAATTCCTGGAACCCAGGCAGGGAGGCAAATTTTCTCAAAACTGATAGGAAGATTGCTTTTGCTCTATACCATAATAAACAAGTCTGGCATTGGGAGGACTTGACAACTTCTGAAATAAAATCTGTTCTCCTTCAAATCCAGAGATTTATGACTTCCAAAGTTTAGCCCAAAGGGCTGTGATTCAAAACAAAAGCTTTAAAGGACAATTCACAACAGAGAACGGACTGACAGCTATGAGAAGGGAAGGGGTTGGGGGCGGGGGGTGGCTAAATGAAAAAGGTGAAGGGATTAAGCAGTACAGATTGGTAGTTGCAGAATTCCACAGAAATGTAGATTACAGCATAGGGAATATAGTCAATAATAGTGAGAACAGAAGTGTCATTATATAACAAGCAAACGGAGGAAGTGATTTGCAAGCCAATTGTTCATACACACACAGAGCCAGTGTTGCAGAGAATAAGTAAATACATAAATAAGTGAGTAAAATATAGGAAGGTAAGTGTAAGACTAAGTAACTATGAAGTTAAAAATCTGTTGTGAAGTCTTTCCAGGTCAAACAGCAGGTAAGCAGAGGGGCTGCGATTTCACTCCCAGGTCTTGCCAATACCAAGTCCCGTTGTACTTGCCAATACCTTCGCTTGCCCCTGTTAAATTGTGTGGTACTCAGAAAATGTGCACATTGCCCTAGCGTGTGGGCCCTTCTAGACTTCTCTCCATCCTGTCTCATTACTACAAATAAGGCAAGAATCCATGAAATGATCAGTTATGTAACTGACTGCGGCCTATAGTTGGTTCCTTACTTTGGATTGGTTTGTTCCTTTGTTGGAATATATACTTTGCCCTCTCTGCAAACTAACAGTATACATTTTATATTTTCTCTAGGACACATATCTCCCAACACATTATGAATAATAAAAATTAGCCCCCAAATTTTAATTAAGAAGCGACGAAATAGACCTTATTCAGACAATATACTCATACAATACTTGCCCTGGTGTACATTCAGAGTGTCCATTTGTCCCTAGAGCTGTGGAACCTTAAAATTAAGCTAATTACCAGTATTATTGCTATGCACAATATTGGCAATTTTCTTCTATGCTTTTCCATTCTGGTATCCACACTTCTAAATATAATGTGATGTGAGCCCCTAAGTTCTAGTGGTTTTGTTAAATGGTTTTTTGCTAGTAATTTGAAGGGGACAAGCAATATTTACTCAGGAAGTCTCCCAACTTGCATGGCAATATCTGAAACTCACATCTAACATAGCAATGGCTTAGATGCCAGCTCTTTCTGAAATATCAACCAATCATCCACAATATGAGCTTCCCAGTTTTCCCCACAGCATTTTATCATGTGTAAATATGTTTAAATGTACCATTTGTTTCCTTGAGGCTCAGAAGGATACGGTTTTTTTTCAGAATAAATCTTGCCTGGAGGAAACAATGAAAATCGCTGTGCGCCAATAAATTCAGTTTAATAACCTTGTGTATGTGAATGAGGTACTGGGGATGTGGCTTCTAACTAAGCAGAATGGACCACACGGATGAAGTCTGTATAACTTGCCCAGAATGGTGGTACCATATGTGGCGCTATTACCAAAAATCTGAACTTATTATTTTTTTTATCTTACTTTGTTATGCTCACAAATACTGCGGGTCAGGAAATTAGATGCAACATAGCGGTGATGTCTTGTATCTGCTGTGTAATGTCTGGGGCTCAGCTGGGGAACACTCAGATGGCTCAGGGGTTGAAATCATCTGGAAGCTTCCTCCCTCACATGTTTGGTGCCTGCCTGGGATGACTCAGATGAGCTGGGACTCTTGACAAGAGCACTGACATGTGAACTCTCTGTTCAGCTTGCTGGCTGGATTCTGAGAAGGAGCAAGCAGAGAGCAAGCGTTCCAACAGAGCAATGCTCCGAGACAATTTCCTGGCTTTTCCTGATCTTGTATCAGCTGTCACTTCTGCCCCCAGATCCAAGGGGAGAGGAAACAGAGTCCGCCTCTTGCTGGGGTTACGGCAAGTTCACACTGAAGAAGAGCATGTTGGATGGACGATATATGCACTGTGTTAATCATTGTGGACTGTACCCTTGCATTGGCTTTCAACAACAAGGGTGTATTTCTTGCTCATACAAGTCTGCTTTGCATCCAGGCAATTCTTCAGAGCAGGGTCCTCCTGTTGGCTGAGCAATGCAAGCTGCTGCTTCAACTCATGATTCCACAGGTGCTGCTGCAGGGGAAAAGCGGCATCAATGATCATGTACCAGCCACCACCTGGAAGGCACATAAGTCACTTTACTCACATTTCATGGCTCACGTAGCCATACCTCAACTCAGTGGAGCAAGAAAGTGTGGCCTTTCCGTGTGCCCAGAAAGAAAAGAGAGCTAGAAATGTTGGCAAATGGCAGTAATTTACCACAGCCTCACAGATATTATCTGAGTGGTGACACCCTGTAATTCCTTTTTAGTGCTGATTTGAACTTTGTCCAGTCAGTTCATTCATTCCATCATCCATCTGACAAATGTTTTAGATGCCTACTATGGGGAACACATCAGACGTAGCTCGTTCCTGGAGGGATTCAACTGCCCCCAAGAGGCATATAATTTTACTCCAGCAAACCAGTTGAAACTTGTATTGCTTTGTCGTTGACTCCTGTGAGTGAGTGGGGGAATGTCATTCTCAGAGTCCACATTATCATATCCCCTCAGCGCATATAAAATAAGACTCTTTTCTATCCTTACTTCCCATGGTCATTGATTTTCTCATTTTCATACACTACTGTGCATCAAAACCATTTTTCTTTCACTACTCATTATCTATCTTCTCCTTCGAAGGCCTTAATTTCAAGACAGACTATTGAGGATGCAGCTATATTTCCAGAAAATATAGATGGTGTCTGTTAATCGGACACTGCCATAGCAATAAATCTATGATATACTAGTACTAAACGGCTTTAATCCCATTTCAAGTTATCACGCATCATTAATCTGACAGTATGATTCCATTTGTTGTTACTTTAAAGAACATTTAGATATCAAGGCTACAAACACTTGATAGTCTGGCCAGAAGGTTTCTGTTTTGCAAAAGCAGAGCTCATAGATACATTTCACCAATGAAAGGAACAAAAACCAGCAGGAGCTCTGTTTGGAGCCAGTTTGGTTTTTGGTCTTCAATTAGAAAATTGTGTTTCTGATGGAAAACCGTAGACCAGTCCTCACTCCCCACGGAGAAAGAATGAAGAGGGAGGAACAAGCTCTGTGATAGACTGAAGCCAGGACATTGTGTTTTTGACCGGACAGCTGCTGTCCTGGGTTAGTTTGGGTAAGTCGAAAATCAATCTTACCCTTAGCTTTTCCTCACGCCAAATTATACTATGGAATTTTCCACCAAAGTTTCTAAATTATTGAGCCCATAGGGGGAGTTCTTATTTCAAGGCAAATATAGGAAATATAAACAATGGAAATCATTAAAGGTACACATGAAAACTTTTTTAGAACCTTCAAGATATATTTAAAGTAATATGTAGATGGAAAAATTATAAATCAGGATTGCTAAAGCTTTTCAGCAAAGACCCCTCACTTTTGAAATGTACCCACAACTGAACCCTTGTCAGAAATTGTGTAAGAAACTTAGTTGTCTGCTAGTCTATTCCAGTATCATATGTGTACACTGGGTGAAAACTGGATATTTGTAAGATTATTATCATAGGTTTCAATTTGTAAAAACTATAATGCTTCATTGGGCCTTCCAAACTAGGTCAACCAGTTAGCCCTCAGATGTAGCATGTTGTATTTGGCTAAGCCAAATAGAATAAACAGATATTATCAAAACAGATACAAGCAAAACTAACAATAGGTTTTCTGATGGTAACTGTACCTTTTAATGAAATCTCAGGTCTTTTAAGGTCAGTCAGATGTAAACTAAAGAGGATGATGATTAGGCTAAAAGGAAAGGTACTAAACAGCTCAACACTTTGAATTCCAAGAATTTTAGTTACATCATGGTAGAAAAAGAACACCAACTTCACTTTTAAAGCTGTACTTTTTAAGGTCATCTTTTTGGGTTCTTCTTAAACTTTTGAAGGCTTACCAGTCCTCAAAAATTAAAGAAACTCTGTATATGTGTATATGTTTATGTATATGTCTTGTATCTTTAAAATTCTATATGTAGGTATACTTTGAAAATCCCCAAACATGCATGCCACCTGCAATTTCTTTTGTTTTTCAACCTTAAATACAAATAATAACATTTTTAAATTTGAAACTAGGAATTTCCTTGTTGGCAATATCAGATTTTTTTAAAGTTAAGCTTAAAAGTTATCTCTCTTAAAATCAAGGCTTAAACTAAATGGCTTCTCAGAGCTCTCCCTTCCCTGAGAGAAGGAAGGGAACTAGTATTCACTGAGCATGTGCTGTGTGCCCTGTTGCTCGCATATAGTAACTTATTTCTCACAGCAAACCTCTCTAGTAAATGTTGCTGTTTTTCTCTTGCTAATGAAAAACCCAAACCCCCTAAAGATTGCCCAAGTTCACATGACCAATCATCAGTGAAGCAGGAATTCCACTCCAAATCTGTCCAAAATCCAAGCACACTCTCTCCCATCCTTGCCCGTCCTCGGCTCACATGGTAATTTTGCTGAAAGCAGTGGCTAGCTACCCCACATCGCATTGAGCCTTTTTTGTTTTGTTTTTTTTCTCAAGAGAGGCTAGGAGCCAAACCTTCTGCTCCTTTTATTGGAATCACAGAAAGTATCACTAATTCTCAAAAACCCATACCCTGGAAGTTCAATGAAAATGGAATGATTGGAATATTATTAGTATGAATGGGATGGTTGAGCCACATCTCACGGTTGATTACACAAAGTGAAGTTGAAACCATTGAAACTATTTTCTAGATAATTAAGATCAAAAGAACAACTGTTAAGGAAAAGATAGCTTGAAATATGTAATAAAGTGGGTTGTAAAATTATTCAAATTAGTGTTATATATACTTAGAGAATTTAACCAACATACCTTTCCAAGTTCATTCTTTTAAAAATGAGTGGAAATTTAAACCTGTGATTAATTCTGCCTTGTATTCTTATCTGTACTGTAAACAAAAAATACATTTTACATATGTTCTCATAAAGTTTTCAAAAGAAGTTTTCTTCTAACTCTACCATAATGTAAATTCAGTGATAATTTTGTTATCCAGTTGGTTTCATTAGAGGCACCATATATATTTGACAAATCTTTGATTTTGGTTTTTCTTTTATACCACTTTTCATTGCTCTTTTTTGAGCATTAAAAGATATTTGTCCAAGTATAAACCAAGACTCCGTTTCAGGAAGTTCAGCAGTGCTTTGAATTTCTTCTTTTTTTAAAAAAAAATATATTTTATTGATTTTTTTTACAGAGAGGAAGGTAGAGGGATAGAGAATTAGAAACATCGATGAGAGAGAAACATCGATCAGCTGCCTCCTGTACACCCCCTACTGGGGATGTGCCCACAACCAAGGTACATGCCCTTGACCGGAATAGAACCCGGGACCCCTCAGTCCGCAGGCTAACGCTCTATCCCAGTGATGGCGAACCTATGACACGCGTGTCAGAGGTGACACGCGAATTCATTTTTTTGGTTGATTTTTCTTTGTTAAATGGCATTTAAATATATAAAATAAAAATCAAAAATATAAGTCTTTGTTTTACTATGGTTACAAATATCAAAAAGTTTCTATATATGACACGGCACCAGAGTTAAGTTAGGGTTTTTCAAAATGCTGACACGCCAAACTCAAAAGGTTCGCCATCACTGCTCTATCCACTGAGCCAAACGGGTCAGGGCTGAATTTCTTCTGAATTGTGATTCTTCTGAGTTGCGGTTGTTTTACATTTGCCTCTACTAATTTGCAATTTATCCTTTATCTTTGGCCCTGATTTTTACAAAAGCTTATTTCTCAACTAACCCTGAGTACATCATACAGTCGCAGCTTTTAACTCTCATGAGTCCCATCACCATTGAGCCTCAATTAAACTCGACCTCCCAAGACATAGCTCCTCTGATCGTCAACACTCCCAAGACATAGCTCCTCTGATCGTCAACATCTACTTTGAGTGAAAAATGGTTGAACTGTCTCTGCATTTCCTTGCCACATGGGAAAGAAATCTTTTTTTTTTTAATTGTGACTTAATAATTCCTGAAATGGGGATGGTAGCCAATTCCTGTGACCCTGAAAAGGTCATTGATGCTTCCAGAAAGGAGGAGCGAAGCGATGCTGTGGCTGAGGCACAGGTGGGAGCAAACTGTCCGTCTCCAAGAGAGCTGAGCGCTACTCTACGGGGAGCAGGGCCCAGCACCAGCCACTGAGCAGTCCTTTTCCAGCTGTGACTGTCCTCCATGAGCTCTCTGCTGTACTTTCTAGCTGGGTTCGTGTAAGAAATTGTGAAACAGAAAAGTATCTGAGGAATCGGTGACCCATGGCAGCACAAAAGGACTGGCCTTTAATGGCTTTGCAGATGGAGTAATGTTGGAAGGGGCGGCTGGAGCTCACTTCAGCATCCCACTCTTCTCCCAGCATCCATCCCTGCCCAGGTCCTAGGGAGCTGAGGGATAGGAGGAGGGTGTGTGTGTGTGTGTGTGTGTGGTGTAAGGTGGGAAGTGATTGGAGGTTCTTTTCTGTTCCCAGGCCAGTTGGATATCGCCACTTGTATTCTTTTATTCTATTCCAACTCCTTTCCAACAGAGTAGAACTCTTACCTCAGAATGGTTTAGGGCAGCCGTGGGCAAACTACAGCCCGCGGGCCGGATCCTGCCCGTTTGAAATGAATAAAACTAAAAAAAAAAAAAAAAGACCGTACCCTTTTATGTAATGATGTTTACTTTGAATTTATATTAGTTCACACAAACACTCCATCCATGCTTTTGTTCCGGCCCTCCGGTCCAGTTTAAGAACCCATTGTGGCCCTCGAGTCAAAAAGTTTGCCCACCCCTGGTTTAGGGAGACAAAATAAGTTCATAACCTGGATTTGCTAAGAGAGAGAGAGAGAGAGAGAGAGAGAGAGAGAGAGAGAGAGAGAGAGAACCAGTTAATGAGGCAGTTGCTCTGGCAGAAGCACTGCTTTCAGAGAAACACTGGGGTTGCCTTTCATCACTCGAAGTCTACGTGTTCTGAGGCCTCATCCTCTCCTGAGAAAGGAATTAACTTTCCACATTTTAAACCATTGACAGTATGTGTGCCTGACGTATTCTCAGGAGGAGTTATAATGACGGATCACTAATGGGGGAGACAAACTGGATAACCTAGAAGACGTGAATAAATTCCTAAAATCATACAACCTACCAATAATAAAGCATGCCCGGCTGGCGTGACTCAGTGGTTGAGCGTAGAACTATGAACCAGGAGGTCACAGTTTGATTCCCAATCAGGGCACATGCCCAGGTTTCAGGCCTGATCCCCAGTGTGGGGCGTGCAAGTGGTAGCTGATCAATGATTCTCTCTCATCATTGATGTTTCTCTCTCTCCCTCTCCCTTCCTCTCTGAAATCAGTAAAAATATATTGTAAAAAAGATATAACCCCACACATATATGGTCAGTTAATTTATGACAAAGGAGCCAAGAATACACAATGAGTAAAAGATGGTCTCTTCAAAAATGGCATTAGGAAAAATGGGTATCTACATGCAAAGGGATAAAATTTGGACCCTCATCGTACAGCATACACAAAAATCAGTTCAAAATGGATTAAAGATGAAATGGAAGACCTGAAACTAAGGTGGTGTACACTTACAATTTTTAAGAGGTTAGATCTCATGTTGTGTTCTTAGACAATAAAAAAAATTTAAATAATGGGTATGTTGTGGTGGGGGCTTAACTGTTTATTTTCCAATCTCAACTCCAAGTGCCTTAGTCTCTGATACATAGAAATGAAGGCTGTTGTTGTTTTTTTACATTGACTTTATTGGGGTGACATTGGTTAACAAAATTATATAGGTTTCAGGTTACAATTCTATAATTTTTTACACAGTTTTATAAAGAAGAAGTTTCTAAGCAAAGAGAAGGGAATTTTGCTTTGTAGTGGTACGCTTTTATGTATTGTTTTATTCAGTCGGCAAACATTTGCTGGGGGCCTGCCATGAGCCAGCACTCCGCAGTTTTGGAGATACAAGTGTGAATTAAGATCCCTGTCTTCAAGATGCTCATCATGCACAAGGCCAGCACACTGTTTTAAGTAGCGGCCTTGGCGTGTACAAAGTGGAGTAGGTACATAGAGGAGGCGAGGGAATGCTCAAGGAGGCTCACAAACCCCTCTAATGCAGGGGGATCACAAAACGGCTCTTCCAGGGTGCAATGGGTAGGAACAAGCACCCTCCAGATCCATCCAGCCCAAGGCTCTGTAGAGCGGGGACTTCTTCCCTAATCAGGAAGGAAGGGGGTTGACGCAGAGTAAGCGTCGTCCAATTTTTCTTGCCAGGATTCTATCAAACAAAGGAGCAGGCTGTGAAAAGCAACATTTCTCTTCTTGTCTTTGCTTTCTTCATTAAATCACTCTCAGGGCAACTGCATGCTCCAGCAATAGGTGTCAGAACACAACAGGCAGGTGTGTCTATGCCGTCAGAGTCTGCTCTGTTACCAGCATCATGTTTATGAAATCAATTTTCTGTGCCTGCTGGGTCAGGCTGCTGTGAGAACTAGTTCTCCACAGCTCATCGCATTGCCTCCGGGGTCATTTGACAGGACTAGCTTTTTATCAGGAGCACAAAGGCGAGGAGCACTATATACCTTCTCCTGACATCTTCATTAACTGCCTCACCATGCTGGTAAATAATATGCAGATGGTAACTTGAGAGATGTGGCATTCCCACTGCTCTTTTTCACTCCTGGAACTCTGTCTATGTTGCAAAAATCAAAGGCAGGATTACCTCAAAATTTGATTTTATGTTCCTACTGTTCTCACTTTCTGGTGCCCACACAACACATACAGTACATTCTTCTCTGTTTTAACCTATGTTTTCAGGTAGCACAGCCCCTTCAGCTCATACTCTTACTGTAGAATGTTGTAGAATTACTCAATGAAGACTCATGCATTTGTTGATTCTCAGATATATATTAATTGCCTACTGTGTTCCTGGCATGATGCTAAATCTTAAACATAGAATGGACAATGGGAAAGATGGCAGCATCTGAATTAGGGACTGTTTTTATTTTATTTCTTTTCAAACTTTTCCAAAATCTGTGGCATCATCTAAAGACAAAAGAGAACATGAACTGGAAGCCTCAAATAGAAATGGATTAATAATGAGTAAGAGACTCGAAAGCTCTCTAGAACACATGGTTTCAATTAACATGAGTAAACTGATTATCTGGAAAAAGAGCTTGATCGAACCCCTGGATTTTGGGAAGAAAGCCCTGTTTATAGATTGCATATTGAAAGCAGATGCCTGGATCACTTATCCTAGAAATAAGTTACACTAGTATGTTTTACTGAGAGTGGCCCTTAATTTATGTGTATTTAAACTGTCAGAATGTTTTAGTCCTTTATGGGCAGGATTTCTTTCATTTACTCATTTAGTAAACATTTATTGACCTGTTACCCTGGATCAGTCAGTCGTCACTGTCAGGTACTGGGAATTAAGGGTCCTGTCCTCCTGGAGCTTACCTTTGGATGAGAGGACAATGAAAACAAATGAACAGACATTCCAAGATCCCCAGTGGGTGCCTGAGATCACAGATAGTATTGAGCCCTTTAGATACCATGTTTTCCCTAGACATACATACCTATGACAAAGTTTAATTTATAAGTTAGGCATATGTAGGAGATTAACAGCAATAACTAATAACATAGAATACACTGTAATAAAAGTAATGTGAATGTTTTATCTGTCTCGCGAAATATCATATTGGACTATACTCACCCTTCTTCTGTGATGTTGTGTTGACAGTAGGGAACTAAAATCACAAAGTGTCACAGTGGATAAGGGGGGACTGCCGTATACCAGATATTAGAACTTATGCTATGAGGGAAACAAATGATGTGCATACAGACACAGGTGCGTGTGTGTGTGTGTGTGTGTGTGTGTGTGTGTGTGTAAAAGAGTACAAAAGTGACAGGTTGGAGCCAATCATGCAAATAGGAGAAGAAAAGAATTTCAGGCAGAAAACAGAATATTTGCTTACTGTTTCCAAAAGATAGCTCTTTTGGACAAAAGCAGTATACAATTATCTTTATCAGGGGTTGGCAAATCCCTCCTGTCATCTGTTTCTATAAATAAAATGTTGTCCTGCTTTTGTAGATAAAGTGTTTTGGGAACACAGGCAGGCCTGTCCTTTGGCGTATTTTCTGTAGCAGTTTTCACTCGACAATGGTAGAGTGTAGGGAGCGGCTATAGGGTCAAGCCTCAGACTGACCTGTGGCAGAGCCACATACAAGTCCCAGCTTAAAGGGAAGAGCCCTCCTAGCACAATTAAGCTTGACCTTACAGTCCTCCCTTGTTACTAGGTAGCTAATGGGCTGTGGAAGGTGCAGCAAGTGCTGCCAAAACAAGGCTTGAGTAACGAAATTGATTTGAAACTTGCAAGAACATTGTAAACATGTTGACCACTCCCCTTGTTTTGCTTTGTGTGATCTGACTGTAAAATAAAGCTTCAGCTCACAGGCTGTGTCACTGTTTCCTCATCCAGGCACAATGATCCCACCTGGTCCCAACTGTTTTCTCTTGCCTGTCTTCTTTAATCCTTTACTGCCCCTTCTCAGGTTCACCCCTGGGTGTGCTGGACATGGTTCAGTAGAGCACTGTGGTTGCGACAAAGCTGCCGTGGCCTGCAAAGCTGAAAATGTCTACTGTCTGCCTCTTTACAGAAAAAGTTTCCCAGTCCATGATCCAAATCACCAGGCTGAATAATCATTACATCTGTGGGCCTTTTAATTCTGTGTCTTTAGCCCTGTGAGGTCAAACCAAACTTTGTAGAAACTCTGCTAAAATGTACCTGGTGATGATAGTTGGTAATTGTTGAGTGAAACTATGTTCCCAACACTCTGTTAAGCACTTTACATGAACTGTATTATCCTTAATGCTCACAATAGCCCTATTTGGTGGGTGCTATTATCACTTCAGCTTATAGGTGAAGAAACTGAGACACAGAGAAGTTAAGTAACTTACTTGATGTCACCCAGCAAGTAAGTGGTGGCATTAAGCGTCAAAAGCACACAGCCTGGGTGGGAAACACTATCCTAAACTGCCCTCATCACTCAACATTCTGCAGCGCCTCCACCACAACAGACCCGCTGCTTCCAACTGCTTGTCTATCCCAACTTGCACAAGTAAACAAACATCTTGCCACAAGAATTTAGAACTTGCTTTGGAGCCAAATCTTAGTTATCCCTTGCTTAGCATTAGTTATCCCAAGGCATGCTTCCAAGTCATTTCCTCTCAAGCTTCATTGAGAAGCATTTGGGTAAATATTTTATGCTTTCAGGAATGGCCCTGGCCACCCTGGAAATCCAAGCTATTTCTATAATTACACAAATGTGCTCACTATTCGATGTACTACATTATTCTGCAACTTTCTCCTTTGTTTTTGGCTAGAAGATGAGACTCTTGAGCCAATACCACCCTTCCTTTTCTCTCCGTGTCCTGAGCATGCAACATACCTTCAGTGTCTCCTCCCCGGATTGCTGGACGATCTCCACTTAAACCCCAGATGTACTGGGGACGACAAGTTTAAACTCACCTGAAAAGTCTGTTTCAGAAAGTTGAAGTTCTCTGATATTCGCTCCTAGCAGCTCTGTCCAATAAACTGTATGTGCTAATCTGCATGAAGGATGTTGGTGTTACTAGATTTGATTTGATTTTTTGCAAGCCTATTCACTTCTGAGGTGATTTCCCACAGGTTGGAATAACTTTCCAAAGTCACTTGTACTTCAACATTTACACACTCATGAAAACACTAGAGAATTGCCATTTTTTTTCCATGTTCGAGTATAGGGTTTGAATAGTTATTGAATAACCGCACTGTGCTAAACAGTACCTAATCGCACAGATGGGCATTGTCCCTGTCATCATGGAACGGCAGGGATAAGGACCAGTAAAGAGAAAATAAATATACACCATTGTGAGTGTTATAATGAACAAAGTCCATGGTGCCTACCTAAGAGGTGGGTGGAGGTCATGGTCAAAGAAAACTCCCTGAGGGGGTAGATTTAGAAGGGAAAATTTATCAGACTTGGAGTACAGGTGGGAGAGGATTGGAATTTAAGGAGTTGAGCTCACATCTGGTTTTATCGTCAGCATTTTGTTGACTTATTAGCCATTTCTTGGTATATGTTTCTACACACATCCAAAATTGATAGTCATCGATTCAAATTAACACACTTCCTATAATTTTTCATGCATGTTATTGTGTTTCAAGACAGCAAAAGAATCAATCCAGCCTCACTTTGCTAGTAACCAGGTGTGAGATTTTGGACAAATCACTGAATTTTGCTCAACCTCAGTCTTTTCATCTTCACAAGGATACTGAACAAAATAATTTCTCTGGTTTCTTCCACCTCTGAAATTCTACCCTATTAAACCCTGTCTTCCTCATCATGTTTTCCTAACCTCCATGGCTTTGTGCGGAATTTCCCAACTTTGAACCTGACGATGGCATATCTGTTAGAATTGTATTATACTATGTGTCACACCAAATCTGACTGACCAGGAACTGAAGCAAATTGGGGTTTTCTTGTTCGCAGGTCTGAAGGAGTCCAGCTTTAGGCAATCCACGGAGAAGCCAGGCAATGACCTCAGGGGCCCAGGCTCCTTCCATCTTCCTTCTTAGTCACCTGTGCTCCCAAGACAGCTGGCCCATCTCCAGCTTCAAGTCTGTGTCCTAGGCCAGAAGAAGGGACAGCAAAAAGGGCAAAGGGCAAGGTCTAGCTGGATCAACTCTCTTTGAACGGGCTTTTCCAGAAGTTCTTAGTAGCATTTGCTTAACTCTCATTGGTCAGAACTGTCACATGGCCACCCCTAGGTGTAGGGGAGTGCTCTTTTCTTTGGTTGGGTACATGGATGCACTAAACAAAAGGAGACTGCATTTATAAGAAAGGGAGAAGGAATATTGGATAGGCAGTTGGATCCTTTTGTTACTCAGATGTAATACCAAAATAGTTTAAAACAGGTCTGGCATAACCACTGACCAATCAGTGCAGCTGCTCAGCACGCTGCATCAATACATCCCAGTCGATGGGTGTTTTTCTGCTTGGCGGGACCGTCATTACATGCAGCTTTTATCCTTCCTCCCCCCATGTAATAAAGCTTAAGTTCATCAAGGGCAGGACCATACTTTGCAGATATTCTTTCCAGTCCCCAGGAAAGCGACATTAATATAGAATAAGTGTTCACTTTTGCTGAAAGGAGTTGAATTATTCGTATTATAACCCAAGGATGATACACCCAGGCAAAGAAGCGTTCATGTTATTATCTATTCTGTTTCCTCAGGACTGGATGACCCCTCTGAATGGTGACTGTATAATCCTGAATGCCACAGTACAATTGATCAAAAAACTGGGAGATGGAGATGGGCTTTGAAAGTTGTTCAAATCTCTTACAATTATTCAAAGGGATTATTATAGACTTAAAAAAAAAGTATTGCCCGAAGTAAAAAGCTTCAGGCATAATAGAGGTTCAGAAGCCCTTTCTCTTCATTTATGAAATTGAATAGATCTCACCAAAAGGCCCCCACCCCTTTAGTGTACGGCATCAAATAAAATCAGTTCCATAGAGAGTTGCATCTAGTCCTTCCAGCCTAGAAGACACCTGATAATGTATTACTTCTTTTCACCAAAATCTCAAGTAACCATAATGCTCAAGATTAACTCAAAAATTCATGTAGCAATCTTGATTCTTTTTTTAAAAGCGATATGTTTAATGTTTATCATTTGATTTTCATTAATTCAATTTTTTTCAAAGTGCTTCTATTTTTCTCTGCTTTATTCATTTTTAAATGATGTTTCAGTGGTTGTATTTTTTTTTTTCATTTGCTCTAATTCTCCAGTTTATTCTCCATTCCATGTGCTTCTGGAAATGCAGTACAAGTGTATCCAAAATTATTTGGAGAATTATTGGGATATATGTAATATCCTATTCCAAATTGGTTTTGGCAAGACCTATCTTTGAATCATCATATCTGTTGAAACATCTCTTAAGTGCAAATTATTCTATGTTGTAATAGAGGTTAGAATATAATGGGTGTTTTGTTTCCTTAATTTATCTGTAACCTCTTGCCTTGGTCCTCCAGAGAAATCTCTCTCTTTTTTTATGTTCTTACTTGGCTAACTTCCTTTATTAATAAAGTATGATGGGGCATCTTCTTTAACCATACATCTTCAAGTCTAACATGAACTCTTTCCTTACTTATTTCATTATCTTTGAAATTGGGATATATCTTTAAATTTTGGGCCTATCATGATTTAATTGGAAGATTTTGGGGGCAGAAAGTAAAATAACGATAGCAAATAAAACAATTAATAGCTTCTCAGATGCATTGAAATGAAGGAACCTCCAACAGTAACAGTGAACTTTTAAGAATTTCTGGATGCACCCTGCTCTGAACTATAAGATGGTTTCTGACTGGAGCCATACCATATCCTAAACAGAACGAGGTCTCCGTTTTAGAAAATAGGAGCACACTGGCTCATTTTTGTCAGCCAGGGAATTAGTCCATTCCGGATATTTCAATTCTCAACTGAATGGTTTAAGATGTTCCCATTCCCACCACCACTCACTCACCAGCAACACTTTTAAATTAACCTTGGAAACAAGCGAGTAAACAGAAGCACAGTCATCATTCTGCCAAGTTCAACTACCCCTAAGAACGCCTACGTCCGATAGTCAGCAAATAACCAGATTGTAAACCAGAAGTGTCAGCGTTGACATGTGCTACTTGTTTGCTACTCCGCAAGGGTCATTAGCGGTGCTGCCCCAAGACGTGAGGGACAGAAACAGTTCAAGGGCCAGAGACAAACAGCATTTAGACGGTCCCCAAGTGGCTGAGGAAACAGGAAATCTAAAACAGATTTTCCTCCTAACGTTCCCGTCTGAACAGTCTTCAGGATTACACAGTGCAAAATAGGAACACTTTTGGCTACTAATCCTTAATAATCCTAAACCTTGGATACTAAAACCAGAAGATAATTATTCTTTCCTATTTCTCGGTATAAAGGTGTTCTTGATTTCGATGACCACAATCATAACAATCTTCTAGTTTAATTAAAAGAGTGTGTTCCTTCCTCACAGTATTAGAGGCTTCAAATGCTTAAAGAACCTTTTCATAAACACCCCCTCGTGGGGACTTACAGATCAGGACAAAGGGAACATGTTAAGAATGTTCTTAATATTGCAATTAACCGGGGATTATTTTTTAAAACCATTCCTTACGAATTCTGGACAATATCTTTTCATGTCTTGGAGGTTGTTGTTTTACTGTCCTTTTAAGTAGGATTGCAACCCAGCCTGTAGACGCTACAAGCTTCTTGGGGAGGGTGGATTTCACACTTGTGGTCTCTGAGCCAGAGTAGGCAGAAAGCCACTTTGTTCAGGTTCACTTAGCCCCACGGTCGCCCCAGTCAAGATGACCGCTGGTCAGTTTGTGCCGACTCACATCCATGCTGTGCTGCCCAGTGGACTGGAGCAACCACGCTGCCTTTTAGTGATCCCAATTTGGCACTGTTGCGCTTGCAACATTCGGCTCTAAGCTCTCTCCTTCCCTCGTCAGTCAAGGAGACCCGGACTTTGGTTCTTTGGAAGTTATAGTAGGACATTTTATTCATTTGGCACTCATTCCCAAGAGGATTTGAAGTTACATAATTTCCATATGACTCTGCTGTCCTGTGACCTCAGCGAGTTATAACAATAATAGAGCCTCCAGCGTTCCCCAGTGTTTCACTGTTACAAAGCACTTCCATGCACCTCCTTTTGTTAAAGTTACTAGCCTCGGAGAATGCCAGTTGCCCCATGTGCTTCTGTGAAAGCCAACAGATGGAAGAACGCTTGGGGGCATGGGGCGCTGGACAAATGCAAGTGTCACCCTGTGAGTCTGTCGACTGGTAGGACTAGAGTGTCAATGTGTTGGCCCAAGTTTAGTTTCAGGTCTGGCCTCCAGAGAAGTTCCCATTCAGGATATTTGTCAAGAATGAGAGGTCAGAAATGCCAGCACCAGGAGGTCAGGCTGGTAGTCTACCAAGAATTCATACAGGAAACATGTTGGAAAGACAGAAATGGAGGACTTTGGCCCGAATTGGCCTTGAAAGGGGACCTTGAATTCTCCCCGCTGATGACTGCAGGAATATCTAAACTCTGGCGTACAGCTGAACTGTAAGCCTCCAGTCTCCAAGAATCAGAGCAATTCCGAGTTGAAAGTCCCCTCACTGGCCTCCCCTGAACAAGTCGCTAACCCCTCTAGGGTTGCCTAGGGTCTCTGCTTGAGCACCCACAGAAACAAGAAGCTTGTTTCCTACTGGAGTTGCCCATTTCATCGTTGGGGCATAATAATTATTAAAAAGTTATTCTTCCTCTTGAGTCTAGGGCCTTCGGCCTTATAACATGACCCATTTGTGGGCAAGTGGAATGGACAGCAAGGCACTTCTCTACCCTTTTATTGAACTCAAATTTGCTCCCATGTCATTTCCTCCAGTGAGAGGATTTCTCTACGTGTGCCTTTGGATACACTTTCTTAATGATCATAACTTTGAATGGTTTTTAGAGACAGCACACAAAGCCCCTGCGAGTTGCATATCTGCCTTTCTACTCTCAACTTCTCCATGTCTTCTGTATCTCTGATATCTCTTCTTCTTCTGCACCTAACTCTCTTGTAATACTCCTGAAAATTAAGCATGAACTCACACACAGAGGCAGAGGATTCTAAGTGAAAAGAGCAGAGAAACTTGGTTCAAGCCTGGAGAAACTTCCACCGCTAAAGCTTCATAATAAGGGTGGAAGAGAATAATGGGAGAATAAAAGTGAAGAGTCATTATAAATTGTAGTGTGCTATAAATCCACTGCGTACTTTACCGTTAAGTTCTACAAGGCCTCGAGCTCCCTGTTTTATGGTAGAGGACACTAAACAGAGAAGAAAAGTGACATGTCCCAGGACCACAGGATCCATTGGCGGCAGAGCCAGGAATGGAACCCAGATCTTCCAACTCACAATCCCTTGTTCCCTTTACTGCCTCTGTGTTGAACAGTGAATTCAATATGATCATCCATGCACAGACCCTAAATAGTACCCAGCAAACATGAGGAGCTCTATAACTAGTGGCTGAAGAAATGTCTGAGCAAACGAATGAATGAAAAAAACCACTAGTACCTTTTTCCAATGACATTTTAGTTTCCCTCTAAATGTCACTTACGTTGTAATCATTTTTAATTAGGTCTCTTAAGGAGTGTGGTTCTCAAGATGTACTTGTGAAGATTAAATGAGACAATGCATTAAAGTGCTTAAAAACAGTGTCTGGCAGTCAATAAATGTTAACTATTATCTTTCTCTGTTTTCCAACCATTTCTAAAAATAAGACTATGCTGATGCTGTAAGAACTCACTAATCTGAAAATCACTTTGCAATTTACTAATGAAAGGAATTATGGGATTGCAAAAGCATTACGACTAGTTGTCAGTTTCTATCCTGTGCCTTTAACTAGGCCATCCGTGCCTACCCCTTGTTGTTGGCACCCCAACAGCCACAAAGTCCTGGATTCTTTCACTTCTTCCTCTGGGCTTGTGTTTACTCAGCCCCTGACCTTGGGGTTCTGTCTCCCATTCCCAGAATGTTGGACCTGACAATTTAGTATTTTGCTCTATACTATTTGAGCCTTAGCATTCTTGCTCCCTCTCTGTCAATCTCAATCTCAACCTCAGTCAAGATTTTTGTATTTCCCTGTGGTTCCCTTCATTCCCGGTGCTGTATTCCTTCTGAACAAGGCCTATTCCTGTCATCCAACTTGGTATGTTTGCCTCACACATGTCTGATATGAGGTCAGACATGCTCCATATTATAGCATTTGTTATAAATATTGACTTTTGATACTTGGGGCTCAGAGATCATCTTAGTCTCTTCATATTTCAGTATTTCAGGCACAGGAAAGAATGATTTTTTCTTCTTTATTTTTGTGTTAACTCAACTGGTTCTTTACAGCCCTTCCATCTGTTAGCTCTGGTTTCCCAGTTTGAAGAGTGATTCCTGAGTGCTCTATTGGCTCATTTTTCCTTCTAGAGCTCCATACACATAGTTACAAATCGCCATACATGATCTGTGCCTGTTGTCAAAATGCTTGAAACTTCCTTCTGAATCTCTGAATGTATCTGACAATTTGTCAAGACTAAAGGCTAACCTTGGGCTAATGTCAGTGAACAAGAAATAACTTTAACAAATTTACCAATTAATATTATGCCTGAAGTTCTGGTGTGGACAAGAAATATTTATTATCTTTTTATTCTCTGTGTCTTCTGATGAATTACCATTTGATATATTCTCAATGTTAGCGGTATATGTACTCTCACTATCCCATCCAGAATGCAAATTTCTTCAGAGAATGGACTTGAACTATTCATATTTATAGCACCTAAAACAGTATTTGGCGAATTGCAGGCAAGCAATCAGTGTTTGTTGAACACTGAATGAATGAATGAGTGAATGAATGAATGAATGAAAGCAGGATAGAGTTGAGCCTTTGGCATGAAGAGATCCCAGATTGAGTTTCGGTTATGCCACTTCCCAGCTATGAGACTTCTCTGAATTTTAATTTCTTCATCAATAAAATGAGGATAATAATAGGACTTAGCTCATAGGTTTTGGGGGAGAATTAAATAACGCATGTAAAGTTCTTAGCACAGTAGCTGGCATATTTTCAGAACTTAATAAAAGTTGACATTTATGTCTAGTCTTTGCAGTGAATATCCTCAAATATTGAAGCTTATTAGAGGTAATTAAACTAATTTACTATGACCTGTAGCGGTGACTGTATTAAAGACAAATTAGTTTAATTCAGCTGTCAGCAAGATTTTACTTAAAGAGCCACATTGAAAAAAGAAATGTATGTATTGGTCGCACCACCATGGCTACTACACTTTACTAGGCTTCTAGGGGTGGACAGGATAGGATAGATATGACGCAGTCCCTTCCCTCTAGGAACATAAGCTCTAGAGGACTTACTATATCCGCAGTACTTGCTGAGTACACATAAAGGTGAGGCATTGTTGCCTCCTGCGTCATCTGATTTACTCCCTGTGCTTTGCAGAAAATTATCCTACAACCCTTGGTGTCTCTTTAAACCCTTACCATGACAAGAAACCCACTGCTTCTGAAACCGCTTGCTCTGTTTGGGAAAAGTAATCACCATTAGGAAGATCTCTCTAGAATTAGCACAAATCTACCTCCCTATGATTTCTACACATTGACCCAACTTCTGCCTTCCAAATACACCCAGAATAAATCCATTTTCCCCCTATGTACCAGAGGTCAGCAAAGTAAGGTCTGCAGGCCAAATCTAGCCCACCATTTATTTTTATAAATGGTTTACTGGGACACAGCCATGCCCATTCATTTAAATATTGTTTGTGGGCAGTTGCAATAGATGCGATTGCATAGAGAACTTATTGAATAGAGAACTTATGGACCACAAAGTTGAAAATACTGACTCTTTGACCCTGGAAGAAATGTTTTTGGCCTCTGCTGTACATGACAGGCCTTGACACCCTTAAAGACAACTGGCATGTCTTCTCTTTAAGTAGGAAGCTCAGAATTGGGCCTAGAACTCTAAATGGGAGCTAGTGGAGGCTGAATGGAGTAGCACTATCACCTCCCTTGTTCTGGACACCATACTTCCATGATGTGGCTGCTACCCACAAGGGCTCACTGCCTTGTGTATAGAAGCCAATACTATGGCACCGGCTTTTCAGGAAAGCAAAAGCTTTATTGTAAAGTCAACCTGAGAAAAGACAGGAAGCAGCAGTCAAATCTGTCTCTCTGATGGGCGGGATTGGGGTGAGTTTTAAGGGGTTTGGGGGGAACAGGCTGGTATGCGACTGCGCTGGCGGAGCAGATGTCCATTGGAAGGAATTTTAGAATTTGACCCTTTATAGTCCAATATGGCAAGTAGGGCTTCAGCCCAGATCTTCCCGGACCCTTTGCTTCGGGAAGGGTTCCAGCATTCAGGTGCCTGTCCTGTCCCAGCCCCTTGGTGCCTTGGCAGGGAGAAGTTTGGTTCTGGATGTAATTGGCAACGTTCTGCCCTCTGCACATGCCCTCTGCTACATAACTTGCAGTTTTGTTCTGTTGTCTCTGAAAAACAGCTCAATATCTTGTAAGAAACAGGATAGGGCCGGTTTCGGTTGCTTCTGCCGTGACAAGGTCAGTGGTCACGTTGATCTTTGATGGATACATAATACTTGGTTGTATAAAGGACTTAGTCTCTGAGATTGTCCTCACCCCTTCCCACCCCCCATCCCCGGAGCTTCTGCTAAATCCCCCCTCCCCACCTGCGGTGGTGGCGCCCAGTGTTGGAAACTATGTACAAAGCTTGCACCGCCGCAGCCCAGAGCAGTTGGGAGCAATTCACACACAGACAAGGGCCGTATCATCAGGGTCAGACAGGAATAAGGTGCCAGGCTCAGCTGGGATTTTTAAGAGAATATAATAAAGAGGCCATTTACATCCCTGTGGGCGGGGTTGAGATACTCAGGAGGGAATGTGTCACCCCCCTCTCCTCCATAAGGGGAGTGGGAGAAGGGGATTTTGCTGGGACCCAGTCATAGCTGAAGCCTGGAAGAGAGGCTGCCCACCCGGAGCTGTGGATGGAGACAGGGCCACTGTCGGAACTAAGCCCTGAGGAAGGCAGGGTCGAGAGCAGCAGTCACTCCGATGTGCTCTTTTCCCGTCCTCCGCATCCATGGCTGGAACCCAACCCGAAGCTGGGGGACGAGGAGCCCAGGAGCCAGCCCCACGGGGCACAGAGCAGGGCCAGGAGCAGGGCCAGTATTTGGGACACAAGATGACATTTCTTAGAGGACAGATGAATGAATGAATGAAGTGAGCCCAAGGCCTGTCGCCCGATAAGTGCTTGTTGAACTGCAGAAATGAGCAGAAGGCCTGTGACCTCCCTGATGTCGTCCTGCCCCAGAGCTCTCAGTGCTGGGCTCTGCGTTCCAGATTCCCATCCAGTGCAGCCCCATCCTGCACTCCCCTCGCCCCTGCAACCTTCCCCAGGCTCTGCTGACCACTGGTACCCCACAAGAGCATACAAAGGGCCTGGATGTTACTTAGGAAGGAACAGAGCAGAGCAAGGGTTGTTCTGAACAGAACTAGGACATTATCAAAGAGAGGGCGTTAAGCCCTGAAATAATTCCCAGAATCTAAAATACATTCTCGGATGTTCAGAGTGTTAAAAATGAAACATTCTGCATCGCTCCAGTCTATGGTAAAAATAAATAAATAAGTAAAGATTGGTGGCTTCTGAGAAAGCTGCCCCAGACATTCATGTTATAAGCTCTGGATTCAGTAGACACCTCATTACCACATGCCTCGGGGCTGCCCGCTTTATGCTCAAATGACCCTCATCATCTCATAGCTTTTATTGCAAAGCTATCTGGGCTCTCCATTCATTATGGCAGTGGCGGGACTATTGGGAGCGGGGAGTGTGTGAGAGGGGCCTCCTCAACGACATGAAGTCGGTGGTAGCTCTCCACAGCTTCCCACCTGCCACTTCCTCCTCCATCAGTTGAGTCAGCTCACCTGGAATATAGAGACTATTCAGCGCTCAATTCTTCAAGGGGCATACTCTCTAGGAGTCTGCATTTAGAAGACTTAGAAATTACTTGAAAGCACTGTTTGGCCTGCTGCTCTAGTTAGATGGTTTGTTTTTGCATGCAACGTGCAAGACAGAATTCAGCACTAAGTTAGGCATCTTCTTAGGAAAACATGCTGAAATATTTAAGGATTATTACAAAATGATTCAGAAAAAAATAAAAATTGGTGTGTACCGCAAAGAAAAAGAATAACTCAAATGTGACAAAATATTAACAGGGTGTCTGGGTGAAGGGTATATGGGATTTTTTTTTTACTCTTCTCACCACTTTTCTGTAAGTTTGAGTGACTTCATGATGACATTTCAAGGAAAGTAATCCCCAAACCCTGGAGCTGCCGCACCTGTCCCTGGAGCGTGGTGATTGCAGTCTCACTGGGCTGCAAGGGGAGTCAGAAACTGCGTCTCCTGTTCGGTTATCTTTGAGCTACAATGAGCCATTTCCTCTTTCAGCTGAAAAACTCTTGTCTTCATGGAGGCGAGCCTTGCACCTGAGCCGGGAGGTAAGGGGACTTGACCGCATGGCCCTCGCTCCCACCCACTGACAGAGGAGCTCTAGATCTTCCCCATCAGCCATCGGCAAGGAAAATCACGGTCTAGCTATGAGGCCCATGAGTCCCAGGCACAGTCTGCTGGCTGAGCTCTCACAAGCTGTTGGTCTCTTCTCCGCACCTACAACATCCGATTGCCATTGTGGAGCTGGGGTTGGCAGAGAAGTACTTCACTCACATGTTGCCCTTCGCACCAGCTTGCACACCAGGCCCAGCTGACAACCAGGTCATGATGGATTAGGACTCCATTTTATAGTTGGAGAGACAGAGCCCTCGGGGCTTGCCTCTGTATATACTACAGTAAAATGGGATTTAGACACCCCACCCCCAGACCAACTTGACATGTGTAACATGGAGAGAGAGAGAGAGAGGGAGAGAAAGAGAGGATGCACACCCCCTCTTTCAGAGGAACTTACAGGCTTATGAAGATATGAGAATGACTAGGTCATTTCAGTCTAGCCAAACTTATGCTAGGATTTCCTGAGGCCGCCCTAGGTATTTTCTAGTCTTCCAACATTGAATAAGTGGTAGCCCTTTGGGGGCCCTCTGACACTTCAGTGTCAAGAACCAAGCCTGCGTTTGTCCTCTGGGTCAGAGTTCTCAGCTTCAGCACTGGTGACATTCTGGGCCGGATCATTCTTTATCCTTAGGGCTGTGTTGTGCATTGTAGGATGTTTAGCAGTATCTCTGGTTTCTACCCACTAAATGCCAGTAGGACACTAACCTACCCAACTTGTAACAACCAACAATATCGTCAGGCATTGCCTAAGATTCCAGAAAGGACAAGATTTCCCTCCTAGTGGTTACAATACAATGTTTCCAGACATTTCAAATGTCTTCCCCCAGTGGGGAAAGTGGGGAGCTCCAAAAGTGTTGGCACAACTGGACCATGTGGCCTAATTGCCCTGCCCAGGAGTACCTAGCAACACTGCGACCAGTGAATCAATCCAGCTGGCTTCTCTGAGTTTTTTTTTCTCTTTCTGGGCTCCTGCCCCTGGATGCCAAATGTCTCATGAGATTTGCTTGAAGGAAAAATAAACAAGAGAGAACACTTACTCCTTGGGCAGTCCTTCCCTTTGCGAGGTCGAAGAGATCCAGAGAGGCGCTGTGTAGCCTCAACTGTGTTGCAAAGCGCTGGAGGGATTTGGCCACCATATTTTCTTTGTATGTGTACTTATTTATAGACCACGTTATTGCACAAAAGGTTTGAGACAATCTCCAATTTATTTCATAAAATTGGATGGCTTTATAAACAAATAGGCATGTGGCTTAACTGGAAATCCCTTCTTCCATTCCTCAGAGTAAAGAGTGGGTGAGGTGGTGGTAGCAGATTTTCCCACGGTACCAACAGGCAAACCACGGCCCTGAGAGTAAATCCCAACCAAAGCTCTTGGGTTGGTATCCACTTTTCCTGCTCATCTCACCTGGGCCTCTTATGCCCCAGTTGACCCCCTTTCCCGGCACACCACCCTTTAGTTTGTAAGGCTTTATCTGATGTCTGTGGGTATCTGTGAAAACACAGGCGAGAACCTGAGGACAGTTGCATAGGCATCCAAGACAAACAGAAACACAGCTCAGAACTGGGGCGAAAAGAACATCTAGAAAACAATGTTCATAAAATAATTCAGAAGAAGAAAAAAAATCCCTAAAATTAGGAGAGATTAGAATTAAGAGTGGAGATACAATTGCTGTCTGAGACTCTGCCCAAAGTGCTGCAGTCCATTCTGTGGCCTTCAGTCTGGTTTCTGGGCTCTGGGACTGAACTGTTAGCCCTTCAATCTTGTCCTAATGGTAACAATTACTCCCTAATGACCTCTCCCTGGTACCTCCTCCCCAGGGTGGATCAGAATGCCACTCTGACTGGCACACCAGGTTCTTTTGTAAGAGCTTGGCATCCTTTGGGCTCTTCCCATTCTGATCCTCCCCTCTCCAGCCCCCACTACCTCCACTTCCCAGGCTCATTTGTAACCTCAACTCTTCCCACACTGCAAGAGGCTGGGAGGAACCTAAAGCATCCCTGGGCACTGGGGAAAGTGTGCCTATCCATACAGTATGCTTTGAAGTGAGTCTAAAACTCTAGGCCCAGAATCTTTTCACCAACCATGCTTGCCTACTAGAGTCCTTCAGATTCCTATCATTTGAGGCTCTGCTTTGTCTAAAGTCTTGCATTGCTCAAAATCTTTGAGCTTATCTAAGAGAGAAAAGGCAGTAATTAATGGATAGGAATTTGCTCTTGGGTAGGCATGTTGATACATCTCTAAGAGGAGGGCCTTGGAATTGGGACACAGGGCAGGTTCGTTCTGATTGCAGTGGAGAGACTGAATGATTGAGGTGTTGAATACCAGACCTGTACTGTCCAATACACTAGCCACATGTGGCCATTTTAATATAAATTCATTGCAATTAAATAATATTAAAAATTCATTTTCTCAATCACACGGGCCACATTTCAAAAGTTCAATAGCCACATGTGGTTTTGGCTACCATATTGGACAGAGCATATATAGCATATTTGCATTTTCAAAGAAAGTTCTACTGTACAGTGCTCCTGAGACTGAGGCTGGTACTGGCATTGGAGAGTTCTGGGAAGCAGGGGAACCTAAAATCGCCAGCTCCTTAGGGAAGGATAGAGATGAGAATTCCAAAGAGAATGTGAAACAAGACCAAAGGCAAACTTTGTATGTTCTACCAAGGGTCCAGTGCTGAGCAAGCATGCATCTGCCTACCACAGAGCTCTTTGTGTTGACGATATGAAGTAAAGAGTGCGTGGGGTTGGCTTTGGGCCCTCTTTCCTCCCCTGTCTGGTCTATGAGCCACATGGCGCCTTGGGAAGCAAGAGACCCTGTCCTGAGTCTGGAGCTGAGAGGGGCTCAGAGCCTCACTCACACACAGAAGTCACTGGCCTTCCTGCCAGAGAGAAGCCATCATCCTGATGGCACATGGCCGCTCATTATCGCAGAGTCTAGCCTTAGGAGTTCCCAAATGAGAAGATGTTCAGGAGGAAAGGAGCACTTCCTTCCCCTCGAATTGGAGTATCTGAGGGACGTGGAGAATCTGAGGAGCAGTGGTCACGCCTTACTGACAGCGCGGGTTCACACTTGCATAGATAGAACTTGCAGTAACGTGGAGCATTGGCACAGTGTGCATTCACCTCATCCTCACATTCACGGGCTGAGGAGAGCAGGGCAGATGCAACCCTCTTGACTTTTTCAATTAGGAAAAAAAATCCATGCTCAGAAAGAGGTGCCACAGTCACTCTGACTGAGAAATGGCAGAGCTCCCTGTCTCGGGTGAGGGGGTTACTGTGTACCTGTCCAGGTCCTTCGGTCTCTCAGCCCAAGGGTGTGGCCTCCCTTTGGATCATGCTGCAACCTCAGTTCTCAGCCAACCCAAGCCGACCATGGAGCCTCTAATAGTCTCGAGGACTCTTTATTACCAAGTGACTCATGTGTGCTGCTGAGAACGAGGACAAAGTGGGGTCATGAGTAGAAGGAGAACACTGACATTCCCACGAGTGCTGGTATCTAGAAGATGGGACAGAGGAAATGGCGCTCACGGCTGCCTGTGTCCCAGAGCCACTGACTCTGTGTCTGTGCACAGACACCAGGAGGCACTGCTCTCCTGGGTCTCAAAACTCTGACTCTGCAGGGCGAGGCCCTGGAATGGGCCAGTGGCTTTTGTTTGCTAGAAAGGGATCAAGGATCCAGAAAACTGGATCAGGCTAGTCCATTGATAGGACATTCAACAGTTTGTGGCCAAATACAAGGTGGGGCAGAAGTAGTTTTACAGTTGTTTGTATGGGAAATAATATAATAATTAATAAATAATGATACAAGAATAAACTGTGTTTCGTGTACTCACAACTGTAAACCTACGTTGGCCCTACGCTATGTATGATATTTTCAAATTTGAAAGAATTTTTCACTGGGAGCCATTTGCATACATGGCTAAATAGGAGATCAAATTCCATATTTCCTTTGACATAGCATGCACATAAATACACAGATATGCAATTATTGGATTTCCACTTCTAGTGAGCTCTAGCGCTAAGTCAGCCATTGTCCAGAGAACAGAGAAGAAGAAGGAGGAGGAGGAGGAGGAGAAAGAGAAGAAAGTGGTCAAGTAAATAAAGCAATAGTGAGGCCAGTGACAGAAATGAAATGATTACTTTAAATGTACCCAATAAAGCAATACCCCTAGCAACCACTACTTTGTTCCTTCCCTTTACAGCAACATCCCAATACTTCTCATTCAACATCCACCTTTCTCTACCTCTAAGCCACTGGAGTTGGAAACATACCTCTTTCACCAATTCCACCCCTGAGCTGTCCATGTCAAACTTTGATGAAACCTCCCAAAGCCAGATGCCTGGCTAAAGGTGCATTTAACAGTGGGCATGTAACACACCCCAGAGTCCTAAGAAAACCAGTTCAGCTGCTCACCATACCACATGGACCCACTGGAGGAGGCTTCTCCTCCCCCCTCTGTCTTTTTACCCAGGAGGAAAGCCTTTCCCAGCAGACCCCAGGAGACTTCTGCTCTGGGTCAGTGGCCAGAACCGAAGGAATAACCACTCCTACACCAATCTCAGTTAATGAAGTTACCATGGTTACCTTAGACCAGCGGTTCTCAACCTGTGGGTCGCGACCCCTTTGGGGGTCCAACAACCCTTTCACAGGGGTCGCCTAAGACCATCGGAAAACACATATATCATTACATATTGTTTTTGTGATTAATCACTATGCTTTAATTATGTTCAATTTGTAACAATGAAAATACATTCTGCATATCAGATATTTACATTACGATTCATAACAGTAGCAAAATTACAGTTATGAAGTAGTAACGGAAATAATTTTATGGTTGGGGGTCACCACAACATGAGGAACTGTATTAAAGGGTCACGGCATTAGGAAGATTGAGAACCACTGCCTTAGACTGATGCCTCCTCATCCCCTGGACTGGACAGGTGATAGCTGACAAACTGGGCTCTGTGTGCAAACACAAATGGGAATGTCGTTGCTGGAGAAGCCATCAGCAGTGCCTGCCATGTCAGTTATACACAGGGCCACAGGTAGAGAAAGGGGGGCTTCCCTTTCCTCCTCCTCCAGGCAGCCTGGCAAGGAAGCCCCGCCTCCTTGACCAGGTCAGATCTACCGCTGTTGCCTCTCATGGTACCTGCAGAGCTCCTTCTTAATACTTGCATCATTTACACTTAAGTGTCTTACTAGCTTCTCCTCCATCAGACTAAACACTAAGAGGATTGTTTTAGCACAATACTATATTCTCGGGGCCCTGCCCATGCCTCATGCATCATAAATGCTCAATGAACCTTTCTTTACAAAATGGATGGAATGATGGATGGATGGAATGGATGGATGGAATGGATGGATGGATGGATGGATGGATGGATGGATAGATAGGAGGGAGGGAGGGAGGGAGGGAGGAAGGAAGGAAGGAAGGAAGGAAGGAAGGAAGGAAGGAAGGGAGGAAGGGAGGAAGGGTTGGGCTGGATGGATGGATGGATGGATGGGCTGGATGGATGGATGGGTTGGATGGATGGATGGATGGATGGAATGAATGGAATGGATGGATGGATGGATGGATGGATGGATGGATAGATGGGTTCTCCAGTCACCACATTAAACAGACCCTGACTTTTTATGAAAATTCATTAGAAGGGGGTGAATCCAGGTTTCCCTTCCTCTCCATTGTCACCCAACGAGCCTGCACTGGGAGTATTTGATGTTCCATCCCCAGGCCCAAGCTCACTAAGGACACTGCCTATGACATTTTTGTTGGACAGTTGGCTTTTCTGCTAAGGGAGGGCTTCTGAGGGGAGCTGAGTAAAGGGGAAAGAAGAAAAAAGAGTGAACTTAAGCCAGTAAGAGAGTCAAGTAATTATCCGGCTGGATATGTAGCCCAGAAGTTTTAAATAAAGAAGCGAGTTTGAAAGAACACATTGTACATGAGTGAGGACGGTCGATGATTAAATCCGGCAGAGACAGTATGTGCTAGAACAAGATGCAGCAAAGTGAGGAGAGAGAGGGACTTTGGGGCTGGTAGTGGCTTCGAGACGAGGCAGAGATGCTCAGACTTCCTCGCCCACCTGCTTCCCCTCTCCGCCACCCTCTGAACCTCCAGGTCCTCCCTGCAGACCTCGGTGAGCAGAACGGAGGGGCCAGGATCAAACAAGCGCCTGGCTTCTCAGAGAACCCTGTGACCCTCCTGCGCTCTATTTTAATAACATGACCCCGCCATTCTCTGAAGCTCTGAAAAAGAGCTTTTCCATGAAATTGCCTTTCACCCTGTCAGAAAGTTAGTGACAAGTCATGGCCAGTTGCCCCTCAGTATTTTAAATAACCCTCAGATGAACGCCATAATGGAATTCGGAGAAGTGGAGGGAATTCGTAAGAACAAGGGAGCAGGCTGTGGGGCATCACGGACGCGTGAAATCACTCACGACTCCCCGAGAGGCGGAGTGCACTCAGCCCCACACGCTAATTGCATAGGGAGGTGCGTGTCGGCAGCTGCTGAGACTGCGCTACACACACACGCATACAACACACATGCATACAACACACATACAATACACATGCATACAACACACTCATACAACACACACGCAGCGCCTGCATCCCACTCCAGTGAGGGACTTTCCCATGTGTTTGCTCCATGAAATGGCAGGTTGTCCGTAGGAGATCGTTTTTGTAGGGGTAACATTTTTATGGAAATCCCCCCAATTATAAAAATAATAGCTTTTTATATTGTGTAGATATTTTAGTAATATTTTATTTCATCTTATTTAAAAAGTAATAATTCTTATTTTAGAATCATCCCTCCAGAGATCACCACTGCTACCATATTGGCTGATATATTGGTATATAGATTTCCAGTCTTTCTTCTGTGCATATGTGTAGGGAAACATGTATTAAAGTAGAAGGCAAACACATCTATGTTTTGTACCCAGTTTCCTTTTTCCTTTTCAGATGTTTCCATAGCATTAAAATTTTTATTACATTATTTTAAAGATTAAATGATCTTTTATTGTGTGCCCATACAATGATTTAGTTCAATAATCCTTTGTAATTCTATTTTTAGATTTTTTCCAATGTTCTCTTTTATAAATAGCACTGGGGGTTCCTTTTTGTACAGAATTGGATTTTGCACGTATCTGTACATTTGGAATAAGGTGTTTTTTCCAATTCAAAGTACATCTACATTTTTCAGATTTTAATTAATCTACCTCTAGAAAGATTGTACCAATTTGCACTTAAAAGATAAGGTGCCAGTCCCATCTCTACTACTGAGCAGCCAGAGTATTTTCCAACTGAGTGAGACTATCCTGAAATCTCACAGGGTTGAAACAAAATAAAATATTTTCTCTATAAATACTTTAAAAATTGAAAATCCTATTAAAACACACATTTCCATTATTATCAATTTTTAAACCACCCAAGACAGGCAGGCATGACCTTTCTTAGCCACATATCCCAATGATTAACACTTTGAACAAATAAAATTAATTGGGTGTCATTGCATTTAGAGGGAAGTTAACTCTAAATGCAATGACACCCAATTAATTGTATTTGTTCAAAACTATTGAGTACCTTCTATGCCTTGAGCTTTGCATTCAGCATGAGGAATACAGAAGGAAAAATAATCAACACAGTGTTTGACATCAATAGGCATCTAGCCTGCGAGAGTGTGGAGAGACAGAGATAAAGCAGGATTTACTATCAGTTCTGAGATAGGGTCGGGTCCTTGGTGCTGTGTAGGCAGGGCAGCCCCGCCTTTTGAGAGACCCAAGGGAATCTATCTGAAGGGAGAGAAGCTGAAGCTAAGGATGGAGATGCAGCCCGGCTTTTGGTTGGATGGCCATGTGCCAGTCTTACTGCTTCTGAAACAATATTGAGAAATCACACTTTTCTAGCAGCTAGCACAGAAAAGGAGCCGTTTCTGAAGGACATGGTGGAAGAGCTAGATCCCCCATGGAGATAAACCTTGGGGAACACTAAATGGGTATAATTTCTCTAGAAATCAGCCTTTTTAGTCAGTGAGATTGCAAGCTGACTCTGAGAAAGGAATTGCTAGGAATTGTAGAGGGGATTTTAGAGGGTGTGGAAGGAAAATAGAGGGGCAAGATATGGCAACTGGGCAGGGAGGGGATGACAGATGCCTAGCAGGTGTCTGCTGTGAAATGTGCTACCTGTCACTCCACAAGGTCCTTGCCCTTGTTAGCACACCAAAGTGACGAAAGGCTGCGTGTAGCCTTCAGGTGGACAGAGAGTGTAAGAACTAGGCTGCCTGTTGGGGGCTGTCACCTGGTTTAGTCAGTCTTCATTCTGTGAACATGCAAGTACTGCGGTGCGCCCAGAAGACTTCTGTTAAGCAAGACATCTGATCTGCACAAGATGTTCAAGTCAGCATTACCTGCTGCTCTTCCCATACTGACCCCCTGGATCCGCACAAGCTCCATGTGCTTGGCACATGCACAGAGCTTTAAAGAAAAGGTGGGGTTGTGATGAGGACTGTTAGGCAATCAAGGACGTTCCAAAATGCACTCCAGAAATCCAGGTGTAGATTAGCTCCTCTGCTTAGGCACACGCATGAAAAGCCTCCCAAGCCATTTGTCTGACTTGCAAACAAATTGATAATTAACACAGAACTGCAAGTATCGGCAAAGCAGGAAACTTCGCTTCCAAATCATATTGTCTTGTGGTGATATTAAAATTAATTTCTGTCTCTAAAGCTGAGTTGAGAAGCATGGGAATGTGACAAAAGGATGCCTACCAGGCTAACGATGGGGAATTACTATGGACAATCTTTCTAGAAGAGTGTTTACAAAGATACGGAGAAATCAACTAACCTTTTGGATATTGACATCCTAAACTTTGCTTTTCCTTTGGTTGACTCAGAGAGGTTGCCTGGAGGACATGCCATCAGTTGTATGTTGAACAAAGAGGTGATGCTATTATTGTAAAGCAGTGAGTCGACAATGATTTACGAGGTTCCTCCAAGCCAGTGTCATGGTGGCCAAATGAACAGACATTTGCTTAGGCTACTCCACTTCCTTTTTTAAAATATATATATATATATATTATTGATTTTTTTACAGAGAGGAAGGAGAGGGATAGAGAGTTAGAAACATCAATGAGAGAGACACACCGATCAGCTGCCTCCTGCAAATCTCCTACTGGGGATGTGCCTGTAACCAAGGTACATGCCCTTGACCGGAATCGAAACTGGGACCCTTCAGTCCGCAGGCCGACGCTCTATCCACTGAGCCAAACCAGTTAGGGCCCATGTGAAAATACATCGGCACAGGAAGCCTACAACTATTGTACGCCTTTCTTGAGGTTCACTAATGGGATCGTGGACTTTTGAAGAAATCTAGAGAGAGATTTAGTTATAATTGACAAGTGCCCTTCTCTTTTAACGTGTTAAGCATATTATATCATATTTTTCTAAGAGCAGTTGTCTTACTTTGGGATACAGAAATACATCACTATTCACAGTTCACTGATTCAGCAACCACATCTCAATTGGCTTTGTCACCATCTGTCCCTGGGTTTAAATTAATGCACATAAACAGCTTTATTGGGGGAATCAATAAGGTCTGAGAGCATATCCCTCTGTAATATAGAGGACCTATTGATTAATGGGAAAAATAAATTGCAGAGCTCAATATCAAGTGCTTTTCCAATAGATTTGTGAGTCAGAATAATGTGTTTTTTACATAGCCTTATAAAAATATTCAGCCAGCCATCTATGGACATGTGTCAATGTGACCGTGTGTAGGGAGTGAATATATAGAGGAAACAAGACAGAGATTACTCTGAGACTTTGATGATGGTATTCACGGGTCACAGGCAGTCTTCTTATTCACAGCTCTTTTACTTGGTTAAGTATAGTAGTTGCCATATAAACAAAGCTGTCTCTGGACTGTCGCTGGATTCATCAGGCTAAGGCTAGCCATTATACAGCCCAGCCTCTCTATATCTCAGAAGCTCACACCCAGAGCTTTATTTCTCAGCCATGTCACAGTCCACTGGGCATCAGCGGGGGAGGAGTGAGCCTTCCATCTATTGGCTGTACAAAGGCCTTAGGACCTTGAAGTCCTCAGTCTCACCTTTCTCTGGCCAATAATGAGTCAGAGAGAGGGAATGAGGATGTGTGAGAAGTTTTAAAGACCAGGACTAGACTAGAAGTGTAACATTTCTGCCCACTTTCAGAAGCCACAACTCAATCACCAGATCCCATCTACCTACAGGGGAGTCCAGGAGGTGAATTCTAATGTGCTCTCATAAAGAAAAAGAGAACCAAAATCTCATGGGTACCAGAAGTTATTACTCTTCTTGTGATTGGTCTCCTGGGGTTCTAACTGAGGTGGTAGGAAAAGTCAGGAATCTGAGAGGGAAAATACTTTTACTATATTCTTGGGAATTTCTTCTTGTCAGCTTCTCAGAGGTGCACTCAGCCCAGTCTCAGTGCTCTAAGGATTCTCCCAGCAGGCATTTGACCGAGGCATTACATCTTCCCAGGCCTCAGTTGACTGGCATGTAAAAGTGAGGGGTTGGATCAGAATTCTTTCCAATCTTTTGACTCTCTTCATATCCCAAATGGCATGATTCTGTAATGTCGGCTGTTCATGTCCTCCTAAGAGAAATAATCAGGGAGGCAGAGGGGCAATGCCATTAGACCGGTAATTTATTTTTATTTTAACTTCCCTTCTCATTTGCCAAGCCCAAGTTTCTAAAAATTAAAATATGCATAGTAGACAAGGTTGCTACCAATACAATAGGGATTTCTTTATGGCAGAGTAAAGTTGTTTGGGGGTTTAGATGAATGACAGCCCATTCACACACACACACACACACACACACACACACACACACCACTCACACAGAGTGCCCTCTGTGAAACAATAATCTTTTAATGGTCTTCGGAAACATATGTTCTCTTCCTACTACTCTTGCCTTGTAGTCATTGTCTGTGCAGTGGTAACAGTGCCATTTCGCTGGCTTACTAACATTTCCTCTTTGCTCATTTTGCATAATGATGGTGTGTCAGCTGCAAGTTGGCCGTGGCTCTGCTAATATTGGCTGGGCTCATCTGGGTCCCGCGTGTCTTCTCATGTTAGAACCCAGACTGAGGGAGTAGCCACTCTCTGAAACATCCTGAGGGCATCTGGATAACAAGAAAGCCTACCCCAGACCTTGCGACTGTATGTAAGGCTTCTGGTTGGGCACAGTGAAAACAATCATAACCACTCCCATTCCATTGGCCAAAACTTTTCACATATCCAAGTCCAAAGTTATTGAGGTGGGATGTGTTTCCTTCCCACAGGGTGCATGAGTATGTCCTATGACAACGGGTGGGGATATACAGTCCTATGACTGGGAGGGAGCAAATAGTTGGGGACAATAATCCAGTCTGTTCACACCGCCCTCCACTGAAATTGTAAATGAAGCATTTACCATTGTAAGGAAGCCACTCTATATTTCTCCTGCTGTAGAACGTCCTTGGGTTGGAGAGAGTTAGGAGGGGAAAACAGTCAACAATGGGGAAATGGAGGGATTTTAGCAAACATTTATATAAGTCTCATTATAGGATGGGCACTGTTTTAAGCTCTTTGCAAATACCAACTCATTAAACTCTCATCACAGCTCTGTGAGGTTGGTTCCGGCATCATTCCCATTTTACAGGTGAGGAAACTAAGGCACAGAGATGTTAAGTAATTTTTCTGTGATTACATATCTAGTGAGTGGCAGAAACAGGATTCCAATCAACCCAGGTAATCTGGCTCCAAAATTTCTCTCCTTCAACACTCCGAAGGGAAGAGAAATAGGAGGATTCTAGCATCATTGATTAGCTGGTTGCTGATATGCTGTGATTTTAGGGGAGCAAGGAAACCAATAGCCTCTGGACCGGTCAGACATTATTTCATTAAGACCTGACAAGTATGTTTTTCAAAACATACACAAAACTGAACACCCTGAGATCACTGGGACATAGGTCACTGTCCTAGGCATGGTCCTGCATAATCTCCTCTCGTGGAGTTTACAGTCCAGTAGATAGAGACACACTATCAACAAATAAATAAGGAAAAGGTACCATAGGGCAGAGGGTGGTAAGTTCCATGGAGAGCAGTCAAGTGGGGTAGGGCAATGAGGAGCAGTGCTGGAGGTGGGTTGAATTGGAAGACAGTGGTCAGTGAAGGCTTGCCAACAATATGACATTTGAGCAATGGCCTGAAAGAGGTGAAGGAGATAAATATTTGATGAATGAATAAATGAATGCTCAAGCAGATTTAGCTATCCCCGTGAGACCTGCAAATAAACAAATAAAAGATGACTTATTACTTATGCCTGGCTCGGCCACCGTCCCCCCTGACGTCACTCAGGCTGATCTTGTGGTTGCCCCCTGCTCCTCCTCCTCCTCTCTCCCTTGGCTGCAGTCACTCCCAATTCCAACAAAGGGCCTGCTGTGGGACAGGAGGAGACAAACCCCAATCTTTTTTATAAATGGCCAGGCACTTTTTTTCCGATTGGAAATAGGCAGGGGCCATGTGCGGCACTTGTTCCCTTTGTTCTGGGTTATGGGAGAGAGGTACGGGGATGATCTGTGCTGGCGTGATTGACGTCTGCATGCCCACGCACGTGAGACGAGGCCACGCATATTTTGTTTGAGGCCACAGGGAAGTGAGCCAGACGTGAAAGCAGACAGAGCTAATAGAATTACTGAGCAATGAGTCAAGGGCAAAGTGTGAAACCTTTGAGCTCCAGGTTCCTCGTCTTTGAAATGGGAGCAATGATGTAGTAATAATAGTAACAACAATAATAGCTTCTCTGCCCACTGTACAGGAATATTATAAGAATAAAATGTGAGCCGAAACCGGTTTGGCTCAGTGGATAGAGCGTCGGCCTGCGGACTGAAGGGTCCCAGGTTCGATTCCGGTCAAGGGCATGTACCTGGGTTGCGGGCACATCCCCAGTGGGGAGTGTGCAAGAGGCAGCTGATCGATGTTTCTCTCTCATCGATGTTTCTAACTCTCTATCTCTCTCCCTTCCTCTCTGTAAAAAATCAATAAAATATATAAAAAAAAAAAAAAAAGAATAAAATGTGATAATGATATGAAGGAGCTTTATAAACTCTCCATCGCCATGTTATTAGAAAGGTTTGCCATTTTATCTTTGATGTTGTTGCTTATTTGAGGCAGGACTCAATCTAAAGACTGGTCTCCCTCTGCTCTGCTGCCTTCACTGTGTGAGGGTTACCTCTCTGAGCCTCAGTTTCCCCACCTATCTAGGCATTATCCCTTAGGTGAGGTCATGCTGGCCAGTGGTTCCAGCCCTTCCTTCCCACTGGAATCATCTGGAGGGCTTTTTTAAATGCCCCTGTGCCCGTGGGCCCAACTCTGAAAACCACAGGTGTCTGTGCAGCAGCTTGGTAAACTGCAGAACATAACCTACCATTACAGGGTGTATTTTAGTTGTTATTGATTGTTATTGATTGGATTGTTATTGATTGATGATCTCACAAGGGACTCGTTTCTCTGAAAATCAGACCAACGTGACTTTTCTACCATCTGTCCAAAGTATCCCCTGGCCAGGAGGATTGAAACTCCCCCGGGTCCTATTCTTGCCTTCTAGCCAGGCAGGCTGAACAAAAATCGGCCTATGTGAGATCAGAGATGCTGCTGGGAGGCCGAACACATTAGTGGGATTGGTGTCATTCGATTTTGAGCGATGCCTCCAGCCATGGGGAGCACTCAGCATTCTGTTTTATTAAAGTGACTCTGGTGTGCAAAGGCATGCAAGTCACAGGGTGGTGATTTACCCCGATTCGATTAGGAGCCAGGAGATCTTTCTATTCAAGTCCCCATATGTGGAACCGATCCTGAGTCAGCTCCAGTCTGGACACACGCTCTCTCTGCTACTCCTGGGCCTTCAGCACGCAGCCAACACCACACACAGCACTCTCCCTCCTCGGGAGTGTCTGCATGGAGCACAATCTGACAGATGTTCTTCCTGTAGTGGAATCACGGGTTCATGGGAGAGGCGTGAGGGAGGGGTCTGGAACCCGAGGTGGCCATTTTGCATCAGCCTCTATTACTATTTCTGATCACTTTCACAGAGCCCTGATGTTCTGACTAAACCACTGAGCTCTAATATGATGGTCATTTTATGTAGAAGTGATTTCCTTGTGGAAAGTTCCAGAGTGTTTCCCATCAAAGGCTATTGTCCCAGTCTCTCTGCAGCAAGGGTTCAGGAATCTGGAGAAGGGTCTGTGACATAAATGGATACACTAGACAAGAAATATATATTTAGAAGGCATTGAGGGAGCCAGACGGATACCTACTGTCTAGGGGAGTGGTTCCCCGAATGTCCAGACCCATGGCTTTTTATTTACACATTTTTCCATTGACTTTGGACAGAGCTTGGATAAAAGCCTTAATCTTGTCCCCCGATGTGAGCTCACTAATCCGTCCTCCTGCTCTCCCCACTCTGAGCAGATTATGGCCTCTGTTTTCCAGACTAAATGTTGGCATTCTCTATTGGAAAGACAAGCCAGACTCCTGGAAATCGCAGGGGACATGTAGGGTTCCCTCCCTGTTAATCCAGCCTCAGGCCATCTAGCCAGGGTGGAGCAGCAGCTCAAGGGGACCCAGTGAGCTGAGGACCCCAACCCAGCAGACCCCAAAGGAAGCAGCTAACACAGTTCCTAACATTGAATACAGTGGGTGAATGTATTTAAAATTCGTCTGCAAGAAATGAGATGTTTTGCACTGTTGGGACAAGAAAGGCATATGAAATTTAATTTGGATTGATAATCAGGAGCTGTGGCAGGCAATGCCCTAACTATTCAGCAGAGAACTGAGGGGGAGGGGAGATGCAGGGCCTCCCTACCATCTGAGCCTTGACAAGACTTAGCAAAATCCAAAGTCTGCCAGAAACTGGCGAATGTGTATCAAGAGTAGAATGAATTAAAAATTATGGCCTTTCCTTCAATGTAATATGAATGATGATGAGTGAAATGAAGTGAAAATGGATTTTGTAAAACGACATGTAACAACAAGGCTGAATCATACGGCTTGAAATGAAAGGAGCCAGACACACCCACTCAGAACATGCATATTGTATGATGCTATCTATATAAAGTCCCAAAGTGGGCCAAACGAGCCTGTGGTGTTCGAAGTCCAAAGAGTGCTTTCTGGGAGGGAGGGATGGGTAGAGATTGGGAGAAGACACCAGGGGTGTTTCTGGGGTGCTATTAGTGTTCTCTTTCTGGACCTGGTTGTAACATGAGCTTATTCACTTTGTGATAATTCGTTGAGCAGAATGCTTATGATTTGTACATGTCTTATGTATGATGGTCTTTGAAGAAATCCAGACCTTGGATTGGGCAGCCCTATCCATGGGAATTGGGCTTGCAATTGTAAGGGAGGGCCTCAGAATTCCTGCCTCGCATGCTAGGCCCATTTCTAGAGTCAGGGTAAATGATTCAAAAATCTGAGCAGAACATTAGGGCAATAGTGGCAAATGGGGCAGGGCAAGGTAGGGACTGGACTCGCTTTGGGGATCACCTGATACCAGGTCTTAGGAGCAAGTCCCACAAAATGGTAGAGATGAGATGGGTGGGTTTTAGGATTTGCTCAATTCTGGGTGCACCAAAATGTGCAGATTTGTAGACAATGGAACCTCAGAGCTGTTATTTTGAACCCTCAAGAGGCCACACCGCCTCTCTCCTTGGGATCAGCACAGGTTATGGGACTGTGGCTCTGATTTTCCACCCAGGGTTGTGGCTCTGATTTCTCAGAACAGCAAGCTACCAGGGCAAAAATTGCCAGATTTCTTTCTCAACTCTTGGCCTGGGTGAAGACACATGGCTTAATGGAAAAGGGCAATGAAGGAAAGCTTTTGGAAAGAGAGGGTCTGAATAGGCTCAGCACTGGTAAAGAAGGGGGCGGTCTGAGGGGTCACACCACAATGGAACACAGCAGGTAGGAAGGCATGTCTGAGCGAGATCATGGGAAGAGGCTAAAGATGGGAGAATCCATGAGGGTTCAGAAGCGAGGAAGCAAGGCAGCTGGTCATGGGCAAGGTGTGGGAGCGGCTGACTTGCTACAAACCTGCTCTTTGATTCCAAATCTTCTATTTCCAAACCATAGTCACACCCAGGGAGCTAGTGAGGAGTGAAGCCAAGATAATTGGCCTGGGGCAGAGGTGTGGAGCTGACTTTTTCCTAATCGGACTCCAAATATTTGGAGCCATTTGCCACTCTCACTCTCACTAAAAATTAGGTGTTCCACTCCAACTGGGATGAGTCATCTTGATCAAGGTCCTGTTTGTGATGGGAGGGTGGATTCAGAGAGGCAGACACCAAGTTCATCTCCAGCCTAGTGTCCGTCAGCCCTAAAACATGGTCAGTGCCAGCGGAGGTGGGCCTAGTGCTGGGCAAAGCCAGCAGGTGAGACCAGGACTCACATTCAGCACAGCTCCCTCCGGAGTGAGCAGCTGGGATCATCTTTCTCTCTGAAGGTTTACGCACCTGACCGTGTTTGTCTTGCTGGAGGGCAGGATGTGGAATGAGTGGGGAAATCGTTATTGAAACACAATAACGACACCATGATTCGTATGTCTACTTCCCAGGCTCAGGTGTTTCAAGGCATCAGAAAGTGCGCATGGGTAGTGACCAATTTGCAGGATAGTCAGGAAATCCTGGAGAAAAAAAATGGTTTCTTAATAGTTCAGAAAATACTTTCTGAAAGCATTTTTATATGAAAACTGTATCAAGGAGAGTTTCTTTGAGCCTGGATCAGTGCACCAGAAAGTATAAGCAATGACAGCATCTGCTCTTGCTGCCCCCACCCTGTTCCCCATCCAGGCATTTCTTTTGCAAGACACGTGGAGTCCCAATTCTGAGACCAGTGTGGATAGCATGTGGCCTCGCCCGAGGGTATGGTTTATAACCTGTCACTCTTAAGCATTTGGATGCAATGGCCCGAAGAGCAGGGCGCTCTCAATTAAAGCACATTATAGGACTTAGCCAGCCAGTGGGAGGAATTTCCATCCCCAAGCCCAGCTAAGATCACCAGATCTCCAGGACAAAGAACTTGTCTGGGGCCACCGGGCCCTAAACAATCTGGGTTAGTGGCAGTCAAGTGTTTGAGATGCCTAGGCACCAGTGGGGCGGGTAACTGAGATGACCTCTCTGGGCCCTGGCTCTCCTGACCTCGTCCCGCTCAAGGCTTGGCGGGTCGGCTGCTGTTGTCTCCATTGTCTCTCCCCATGGAAGGGAGAATAATCGCACTGGCGATCACAGACTGTCCACAGTCGGGATGATTCCTCAGATGTGCTCAGATTTGCCAGATTTCTCTCTCATGTCAGCTTACTTACTAACCTGCTCTGTGCTTCAGCTTCCGCATCTGTTCAAGGGGCTACCGGTGGGGCTATGTGAGGGTTCAATGAAATCTAAGTAATTCGGGTACTTAGCACAGTGTTCAGCCCCTAGTAAGTGCTCCATGCATAAGCCCATTATGAGTCTTTAACAGCTTGATTTCAGTAGATGATTCTGAGGAGTTAGTTGGACCAGGTGGTTTGGAATGTAAAGTCTGGAAAAGCAAACTGGCCACCTCCCAGAGCCCCAATGTAAGAGAGTCACTGATGACACCCATATATCCCAACCCTCTATTGTCACTAAGACTTCATTTCTGAGAATGTTGGGGGAATGGGAGCAGGTGGACAAAGCTTTCGGGAAGCCTATTAGGGGGTGTCCAGCTGGCAAATGGGGAACTGCCCTCTGACCAGTAGAAATGGGCAAAGGCTGGTCTTTTGGGGGGCTCATCAGATAATACTCAGTCCTTTCAAATGTCCCCAGATGAGCAGCCTTGCCCCTGGGTATTCTTCCCTTGGTTTAAAAATAATAATTTTTTTAAGGAAACCGTAAGCTTTGTTTTTCCAAGCAGTTGCACTCAGTTCATCAACTCTGTTTTTTTCTGAGAGCTGCATAGAGTCTAAAGAAAAGAACATTTAGAGGCTCTGAAACTGGTTCCAAGGGTAAAATAATATTAATAATAAATTTCTTGAAACTCTCAACCCTGCAGGTTCAATCTTACTTAACACTCGGCACCCAAGGGACTTGAGTTATTACTGGGTTTGTCATTTCTTGTTTATGGGGCTTTTCCAAAGGGGAGAGAGAAACCACATGGAAGTTCACCAAAGTTCACCATGCGGTTCATGGCCATGCCTGTAGCCAAGATTTCCAGATCGTTCTCAGCCTGCACCTCCCGAGGAAGCCCCCGCCCCCAACTGTATGGCATCAATGAGGCCAAGTTGGGGTTGTGCCGCGTGCACGGACGTTCCACTGCTTTGCGTTTGGCTGGCAGAGCAAAGCCCTCCCAGAACAGCTCCCTGGTGTGGCACCTGTCCCTTCGCACCCACAGGGCGATGTGTTGTTAGGTGACTGCTGGGCGGAGGAGAGCAGTGTTCTTTGGGGTGTGCGAAAGGAGCCGACTGCCATGGCTGCCCTTGAATGTTGTCATCTGATGACCTCTGCTGGTGGGATTTCCCCCAGCATGTGCACACAGATGCCTCTGAGCCAAGCCCTGGGACCATGCTCCTCTCCTCACATTCCTTCCCTCCTGGCTTGTCCTTCACAGAAAGCAGGGAGCAAGAGTCCTTTGCAAACACCCGGAATCAAGGGGTGCCTGGGCCCGACCCGACTGTCCTCTCTAAAAGCTGGCCTGCCGCCCTCTCTTCCAGTGAGCCTCTGACTCCAGCGGACAGAAGGCAGCCAACATGATGGGAAACGCGCCGTCCACGTGTGTCTGGATTTTGCTCCTTTTTCTCCACATCCGTCTTCTGAGCGGTAAGTAAGAGCCGCCCTGCTCTCATTAGTGGGGGAGGGGTGGAGGTTGTTTGCTGGGAGGATGAAGCGTCCTCGCGGTCCTCTTGCCGTGTGGTTCTGAGAAATGAAAATGTGTTGCTAGGACGTTGTTTGCAGTGTATTTGGCACCATTCGTGAGTGCAAACTATCGGTGCAAAGCTTGTCTCCCTGCGGACTTGCACCCTCATCCCGGGGGTGCAGCGAAGCAGCTCTGCACCGGGACCAGGGCTGCGGGCCGGGCTGTCCGCCACCAGCTGTGTAACCTCGAGCCCTAACCTATTCGCTGTGGGTTCCCACCTTTTCAACTTGAGGAGAGTGATGGTGCCTCCACCTCAGATGAAGTACTGTCTGTAAAAAATCTTAGAAAACCTGTAAAGAGAGAAGAGGGATTGTTGTTGCCTGGCGGGAAAGGGGTGCCGCCAACTCGACCACCTGTGCTAATGGGGCCAATGAGTTCACAGCTACCCCAGACTGTGCACCTGCCCTTCATATTTCTGGGTGTGTATACTTTGGGGTGCCCCTGTGTGTATATTAACTCCTCCATATGGGCCTGATTGCAACTGCTTCTCTGTGTGTACCTGTGTGGGTGTCTGTCTGCATGTGCACCTCTGTGTGCGGGTATGCTTCTGAGTGTGTACCAGTGCGTACCTCTCAAGCATGCACTTGAGTATACTTCTGTGTGTTTCTAATGCGGGCTCCATGGACCTGTGTGTGGGCCCGTGTGTGGGCCCGTGTGTAGGTGCCTATGTGGCTGTCCCTGGGTCTGTGTGCACTTCATGGAGGTAAGGCGACAGTCCATTCATTTTAACTGTCTCCTCTAAAGTGGGTGAAGGGAACATTTGATAACGTTACTGTCGTCTATTGAGTTTCTAGAGCAGGGGTCCTCAAACTACGGCCCACGGGCCACATGCAAATACAAATATTGTATTTGTTCCTGTTTTGTTTTTTTACTTCAAAATAAGATATGTGTAGTGTGCATAGGAATTTGTTCATAGTTTTTTTTAAAACTATAGTCTGGCCCTCCAACAGACTGAGGGGTAGTGAACTGGCCCCCTGTTTAAAAAGTTTGAGGACCCCTGTTCTAGAGGTACTGCCAGCAGCCAGTGAAATGTGAGAGAGACTTTCAGAGAGAGAGCAAAGGGAAACAGAGATGGGGAGAATCCACAGGGAAACGCTAAGAGCTCAGATCAGCAGCAGTGGCCTGTCTGCTCGTTTCTGAGCCACAGGGCTTGGGTCTTTTAAATAAACTTTTCTTTCTACTTCACACACTCCTCCCCAGCCATGATGAGAACCAAGCAAAACCCAAGCCCTCCCATCAGCCTGTGACATTGCCCGAGAGGACAAGCAGTGTGACAGCCGTGGGCAGCGCGAGCGCCAGGCGGGCTGGAGGGCCATTTGGTGGGGCTTGGAGCTGCAGTGCGGCTCAGCTAGCTCAGCCAACCATCAGCCCGGCGGCCTCGGCCCAGCCTGTGAGATGCCATTCACTAAACCCTGCTTTCTGACCAGTGTTGCCTGGTGCCCACTCGCCCCATCTTTTGGATCTGCTGCTCCGCTAGAAGTTCTGGCTCAGGAGCTAGCATGAGGGGTGAGGAGAAAAGAGAGGGAATCCCTGCCCCCTAGTGGCTGAGACCCACACCTGACAGCTCTCCTTCCAGCTCCTGACTCCAAACCAAGCGTGCAGGCTCCCAGCTCAGTGAAAAGGACTGACAGGGCCAACTCTCAGGGCCACACGTTCCCTCTGGGACCTGGCAGATAAGGAAGAGAGGAGGGGCCAGCTCGCCATAAACTTCGGGGTTTAGGCAACTAAAACATTCTGTTCCCTTGACGTTGTATTTTCCACGTCACCTCTTTCAGACCTTCTAGCTTCCAGCTGGGCCTGGGCAGTCATCATCATGGTAGCTCCAAGCCAGGAGACCAGCTCCCCATCCCCCACTTCTCTCCATGGTTCCTGTCTCCCAGAAGCCATAGCATTGCAAGGAAGTGCTTCGTCCCTCCCCACATAAAGGCCCAAGGAGAGAGGGGGAAATGTGAAAGAAAAAGACACTGAAAACCAGGATTCAGAAATGGGGGTGGGGACAATGGGGAGACACTGTGAGACAGGTTACAGGTCAAAGTGGAGTGGAGCTAAGGAAAAATGAAGGAAAAAGGAAGGAAAGGAGAGGGAAAAGGAAGGAAAGGAGACGGGAAGGGGGAGGGGAAGGAGGAAGCTGAGGGAGGAGCACCCGTGACACAATGAATCACGAAAGTTCCTTGTGAGGAAATGACAGAAAGACGTAGATCAATGAGCAGAGTGACAAGTGCCAGAGAGCACTGTGGCAGCAAAGGGGGAGAATTCATTTTACCGCCACCCTCATGCTGTGGGCGGGTACTAGCTGCATAGGCTCCATGGGCTTCCAGAAGGGAGCACACTCCTCAGCCCATCCTACTCCTGATGCTCACTCTCTGTTGGAATTTCACAGTTTGTCACTTGATCCTAGATTGCTGTTATCTCCATCTCACACAGTACACACACCACCACCACCACCACCACCACCACCACCACCACCACCATCTCTCCATTACCGCTGCAAAGCTCTCTCTCCCTTCCTCTCTTTCATCCTCTCTCTCTGTTCCTCTCTCTCTCTCTCTCTCTCTCTCTCTCTCTCTCTCTTCCCCCCCCCCCCATCCAGCCAACAAGGGGCAGCCCATGGAGGAGGGTTGTTAGATGCTAGCACTTTGGCATTTCTGAGCCCCCCACCCCTAGGCCTCTTCACCCAAGACCCCATCACTGGCAGGGTCCCATAAACCTGCTTTTGTCACCAGCAGGATGATCAAATGCTTGACTGGACCTTGAGATTGACTCCAGTAGCTTCTGGCTTTTTCTAGGACAGTCACCTCCTGGGAAGCCCAAGATCTCGAAATGTCGCTCCACCGAAAAGGAGACCTTCTCATGCTGGTGGAAGCCGGGGCCGGACGGAGGACTTCCCACCAACTACACGCTCACCTACCGCAAGGAAGGGTGAGTCCCTGTTCTCCAGGCAACGCAGGGCTGCTTCTGAGTAAGAACTCCCACATGGCCCCGGGTGGCCGCTAACAAGGCTCTTTCTTCCGGGGAAGGGACCCCAGCATCCACGTCCACATTCTCCTGTCATGTCCGTGAAGCGCCCTTTCAATGTGCATCAGTTCATCCACCAGCTCAGCAATCCCACGGAGTGGCCCCTTATCCAGAGCTTTGCTTTCCAGGGTTTTAGTGACTGGCGATCAGCCACAGTCCAAAAGTATTAAATGGACAATTCCAAAAAATAAACACCTCCTACGTTTTAAATTTTGTGCCATTCTGAGTCACGTGATGAAATTTCACACTATCCTGCTTCATCCTACCTGGGATGTGAGTCATCCCTTTGTCATCCCCTCTAGCTACCCGCCTGTTAGTCACTTGGGTTATCAGATCCATCGAGTAGCCCGATAGTAGCCTAATGCTATGTCACATGCCTGTGTCCTCCTCATTTCATCTCATCACATCAGCCTGTATCACCTCACTTCATCAGGAGAAGGGTGAGTACAGTAGCATAAGGTATTTTGAGAGAGAGAGGAAGAGAGAGAGAAAGAGAGAGAGAGAGAGAGAGAGAGAGAGAGAGAGAGAACATTCATATAACTTCCATTACAGTATATTGTTATAATTGTTCTACTTTAATATTAGTTATTGTTGTTAATCTCTTACTGTACCTAATTTATAAAATTAAACTTTATCATAGGTATGTATGTATGTATGTATAGAAAAACAACAGTATATATGTGGTTCGACTCCCTAGCATTCCAGGCATCTACTTTGGGTCTTAGAACATAGCCCCATGGATCAGGAGAGACTACAATAGCAATGTTTCCAATTGCCTGTCCCAGACTTAGGCTGCAGCCCAAGGTCCCATATAAGTGTTGGCTGAGTGTTAGTTCATTTCAAATGCTTATCTGTAAGCCTGCTGCTATTTGTAATTATTTTAGTAATAATTACTTTTGCAACATAAAAAGACAACCATGGAACATTAGCTTTTCAAGCTGGTTTTGTGTCCAAGAAAATTAAAAGCCCTCTAGGAAGGTGAGGTTTTTCCCTTAAGAAATTGCTAATCCCAGATCCTTGATCTCCCAGAGGGTGTATTTGGAGCCCAGGTTGCAGGGCAGACTGAAAGAGGTCATCTGTGGGTGAGGATTTCATTACCCCTCAGCGAGAGCCCCCTGGAAATCCAGGGAGAGCCGTCTCCTTCCCCAGGGAAGCACCATTTACCGGTAGCAGCAGCTGGCCCACTGCCGAGTGCCTGCACTCTGTACACAGAGCTGTCAGCCCCTCTGGGGCCCACAGGGTGTCAAGTCACCCATTCAGCAGCTCCACTGCCAACCCGAATGGGACGCTCCTCCACACCTGTGGGGAGCGTCTCGCGTGGAGGCCCCCAAGGCTCAGGAGAACAGACTGATGAGCCTCTTGGGCCTGAAATATCTTTCTTCACAGTCACATCACTGTTGCTGACTGGCGCAATCTGAAATATGCTGGCGTCAGCTTTTATTCTCTGGTACCTTTTTTAAATGAAATGTAATTCAATCTACATGTGCAACGAATGCTGCATGTGCATGCCCCCTGAGTGTTAGGTGCAGGGGAAGGTCCCTGTTTCCTGAGATGACCCAGAGGCGGGACCTCAGGCATAGTGGTGCCTTGGCTGTTGAAAGTTCCAGCATATATTGACAGGGGGCATATGTCAGAAAGCCCACAAGATACCATAGAAAGGAAAGGTTGATGAGAAGCAGAGTCAGCAAGCTCTGAAGTGAAACTTCCACCAACTTCCCCAAGCATTCTCTCTCCCAGGGCACAAAGCTTGGGGGTGCCGTTCTTCAGCACTGATCCCCAAAATCCAGTGGTATTGACCTATTAAGAAAAAAACTAGGCTCTTTTTACTACTTTCTTACTCACTCCTGGTGTATAATATGTTTCAGAAATGCGTTCACCTATGAATGTCCAGACTACAAAACCAGTGGCCCCAACTCCTGTTACTTTGACAAGAAGCACACCTCCATTTGGACAATGTACATCATCACAGTCAACGCCACGAACCAGATGGGAAGCAGCACCTCAGATCCGCATTATGTGGATGTGACTTACATAGGTAAGGGGATGGGTGAGGAATTTCTTACTCCATCACAGATCTACCAAGAGTCAAACTTCATTTGAGTCTTCCTGGCTTATGGATGAATCACCAGAAAGATGAGAAAATTCACACTATTCTCGTCAACTGAGAATTTTTATGGAATCATTCATGACAGTGTTTGGGGTCCTTGTGTTTCTCTTCTTCCCTTTAACCTTTCTTCCCATGCCCTTGCACCCAACAGAAGTGTTCTATTTGTGCTTCTCTTATCAATCCTTCCCTCCAGCCCTCCTCCTGCAATCAATGTCCCCTTCCCCCAAGGCAAGCTGGGACTTTAGTTCTCTCTCCCCCTGGAGGACAGAGCTGCTCACCAGAGTAGCAGCTCTTAAAGTTCATCTGCTTCTACACCCACAGGACCACCTCCAGCTGCTTTGCCCAAATTGAATTCTCAATGTACACATACTTATTAGCAACTGGAACTCTTCTTTTACAAATAAAGAAATTGGGAGCGGAAACCGGTTTGGCTCAGTGGATAGAGCGTCGGCCTGCGGACTGAAAGGTCCCGGGTTCGATTCTAGTCAAGGGCATGTACCTGGGTTGCGGGCACATCCCCAGTAGGAGATGTGCAGGAGGCAGCTAATCAATGTTTCTCTCTCATCGATGTTTCTGACTCTCTATCTCTCTCCCTTCCTCTCTGTAAAAAATCAATAAAATATTAAAAGAAAAAGAATTTGGGGAGTAAAGCATGTTGCTTGAACAGCAGGCTGAAGGCCACAACCACACGTACCAGGTTTGCGGACCCCATTAACAAAGGAAAACAAAATCAACCCAAGAGCTGTTTCTTGCTTTGCATGATCCACATTGAGCTGCAGGGCAAGAAGGCATCACTGTAGTGGCCTCTGTGGTTTAGCAGGGATGACAAAGGGAATCTTAGGACAAGACATGGGTTAGCCAGGACTGGGGTCAGCCCTCATCTTTGATAATAATCTAGAGAAGTATTAGATTCAAGGTTACCTAAGACTTACCTAATGCCACCCAACAAGGGAAATTAGGCTGAGAATCTCAAATACGCACGTGCATGTCATTGCATTGTCACCTTATCAGTGACAATGGGGCTCACATTTGAATGTTTTCTGCCCCCAGCAAATCATTGCAATGAGCATGGAGGTAGAAAGTGAATTGAATCTTAGTTTAGGAAAATCCAAAAGGTAACCCACTGACAAGTCAGAATACAATAAATTCAGTCATATAAATTTACTTGAGATATGAAGTCTTTAAGATGCTAAATGCCAAATAATTTCTTCTTTATGGTTCTTTCTTGAATTGTGTTGCCCTCAAAGATTCAACTAGTATTTGAGAGCAAAACAGTGAAAGCAAGAAAAGTTCTAAAATGAGTAACTACTATATCCCTTGAAAGCAGTGATTCTCAAATGGGGTCTATTTTGCCTCCCACAGATATTTGGCAATGGCAGGAGACACTTTTTTAAAAAAATATATTTTACTGATTTTTTACAGAGAGGAAGGGAGAGGGATAGAGAGTTAGAAACATTGATGAGAGAGAAACATCGATCAGCTGCCTCCTGCACACCCCCCACTGGGGATGTGCCCGCAACCAAGGTACATGCCCTTGACCAGAATCAAACCTGGGACCTTTCAGTCCGCAGGCTGATGTTCTATCCACTGAGCCAAACCGGTTAGGGCCATTTTTTTTTATTATCATAGCCCAGGGAGGGGAGACAAGGGTATTACTGACATCTAATAGGCAGAGATCAGAGATGCTGCTAAGCATCCCACAATGCTCAGGTTGGCCCCCACAACAAAGAATTACCTGATCCAAAGTACAAATGGTGCTGAGGGTGAGAAACTGCTTTAAAGAATCACCCTGGACATTGTACATGGGTTTCTGCACAACATTTTTTTGATCAGAGGCATTTCTCAGAATTGTGTTGAACTTAAAACTTCTATTGAATAACTGATGTTTGTTTAGTGAGTGCATATAAAATAATCTTTCGTAGGTATTTACTTGGTAACATAGAAGCATTAGGATTAGTGGCAAATTTTCTAACCTTCCTTTTGTAGGTAATTACAGGTTATAATGTCAAGTACACTATAGCTACACTCACTCTTACGCCACCTGGTGTGGAGAGTGGGCTGAGGAGGTAATAAATGAAGTGAGAAAGTATTACTGACTAGCAAGACTGAGACTAGAATGAAGCAAGCCAGGGTTCTAGGCATCTCACTCTTAATGAGGCACTCACAGACTTGTACTTGAAGGAATATGAGAGTAAGTGCCTCCTTAATTTTTTTAAACATGGTAATATACACATAACATAAAATTCACCATTTTAAAATATGCAATTTAGTGCTCAGTATTAGTTCATTCTCAATGTTATGCAACCATCACCACTATCTAGTTCCAGAATACTTTCATGACTCCAAATACCCATTAAGTAGTTACTCCAGATTTCCCCCCTTGCTCCAGCCCCACTAATCTGCATTCTTTCTCTACAGATTTGCCTATTCTGGATATGTTATATATATATATATATATATATATATATATATATATATATATGGAGTCATATCGTAGGTGGCCTTTGTGCCTGCCTTCTTTCACGTAGTATAATGTTTTCAAGATTCATCCATGTTATTGCCTGTATCAATACATACTGCCTTCCTCTTTATGGCTGAATAATGTTTCATTCTATGGATATTGTTTAGCCATTCATCAGTTGATGGACAACTGGGTTGTTTTCACCTATTGGCTATTGTGAATAGAGCTTCTATATACATTCATGGATGAGTTTTTGTTTGAACACCTGCCTTCATTTCTTTTAGTATGTTGGCTAGGACATGAAATTGATGGGTGACGTGACTTAATATTTAACCTTTTGAGTAAGTTCCAGACTTTTTCCACAGCATTGCACCATTTTACATTCCCACCACCAATGTATGAAGGAATGTCTCCAACACTCTCATTTGTTATTTTTCATTTCTTGAATTTCAACCATCCTAAGTGGGGATGAAATGGTATCTCGTTGTGATTTTGATTTGCGTTTCCCAAATGACTGATGACACTATGGGTCTTTCATGTGCTTGTTGGCCATTTGTTTGTCCTGAAACTTTTCATCCTACATATCTTCCTTGCTTCAACCTGATCCCAACTCTGTTGACCAGCACCTGACATCAAATACAAGGTGTCTCTTAAGCAGGGTGGAGTGATACAGGAAGTCATATAGTTTTGTGTTCAAATACCCCTTTTACTAAATATGGGATTTCTTTCCTATTTTCAGTTGAACCAGACCCTCCAATGAACCTGATTTTGGAAGTAAAACATCCAGAAGACCAAAAACCGTACCTGTGGATAAAATGGTTTCCACCCGCCCAGGTCGACGTAAGATCCGGCTGGCTCACACTACAATACGAAATTCGGTTAAAGCCTGAAAAAGCAAATGAGTGGGAGGTGAGTCAACCACGAGCATTTGGAGGGAACCATGTCCTTTGACAAAGATTAAACCCTTGCTACGGGGAACAGGTCTTTCCTCCTAACTACTAGGCATCATGTTGCCCTCCTGATGCTGATGTCGAAGGGCCTTCTCCCCTCCCTTGGGATTGATGAGGTGCATCTTCACAGCTCTCCCAAGGCTAATCCCTTCTTTGCACTGAACAATCTCTTCCACCAGGTTTCCAAACCACCTCCTTCAGGATATCATAGACCTAGACACCTATGAGAGTACTTCAGTGGCACTAAGTGGGAGAAAATCTCAGTGTAAGCAGTCAATGAGCAGTGGCATTTTTATTCACTTCAAATTATTTTAATGTAAAGAAATAATACAGAGGCCCTGGCCGGGTAGCTTTTTTGGTTGGGGTGTTGTCCTGAAATGCCAAAGTTGTGGGTTCAATCCCCAGGTAGGACACATACAAGAAGCAGCCAATGAATGCACGAATAAGTAGAACAACAAAATCAATGTTCTTTCTCTCTCTGTCTCTCAAATAAATGTTTTAAAAATAATAAGTAATACAATAAATTATAGGCATTCTGATATTCCACTTTAAGTATTTTGGGTCAGTGGTCGGCAACCGGTGGTCCACAGACCACTGGTGGTCCGTGAGGTTTGAATGGTTGGCAACCATTGCTTTAGATTGTCTCTTTTAGAAAGGAAACATTTTTAAACATAGCCCAAATAAAATCAGACATCGAAAATTAACTAAAATTTTTACATAATTCAAGTAGCCTGTCCGTATTTTAGTTCCCCCAATTGCTTCAAAAAAATGTCTTTAACAGCTAGTTTGTCCAGACCAGCATCCATCCAGGACAATGCACGTGACTGGTCATTAGTTATGTGCCTTCAGTCTCAGTGTGCTCAGTCCCGTAGAATGCTCTCTCTTTTGCATTAATCTGATTAATTCTTTGTGAGGTCATGTTACTAATTTCTCTGCCCCTATATTTCCTGTAATCAGACATTAGATCTAAAGAATTGATTAGATTCGGGTTGGACAGTTTGGGGTAAGAGGACTTCAGAGGTGACATTATATTACTTCCTATCACATCATGTCAGGGAACACAAACCATCTGGTTGACCTCATACATGATGCTAAAACTGACCCCTGGTTTAGGGGTCAACCTGGTGCCTGAATTGTAAAGTCACATTTAATTTGTGCACTATTGCGTCAACATACATCCCAGTTCTCTAGTGGCTTTACTTGAATGATCCTTGAATCAATTACTTCATTGGGGTTCACAAAATAACTATTTTACGATGTTATTAAGTGGTCACTTTCTGTAAAGTAGAATTTTGAAGGCAGTGAGGGGGGTGCGGAATATTTGTCTTTCTGAAATAGAGTTCCAAATGGAGAGGTAGAAAACCTGTTAATTTTTGTGTGAACAATGTTTCAGAGTGAAAAGGGATGGGCTGAGAGGGTAGAATGGTGAGAGCAAGGTATCTACTAAGTCTGATCGCCAGGCCTCACTTCTCCAATAGTTTCTTCTCTAAGGGAAAAGTCTGTTTCTTCAGAACATAAGTCAGAGTGACTTCTGTTTTCCTTGCTCCTCCTTAGGTTCATTTCGCTGGGCAGCAAACTCAGTTTAAGGTTCTAAGTTTATATCCAGGAAAAAAATACCTTGTCCAGGTTCGCTGCAAGCCAGACCACGGATTCTGGAGTGAGTGGGGCCCAGAAGGCTCCATTCAGATACCTGATGGTGAGTGTCTTGGCTCCGTTTTGCTTATATCCTTAAATATTTTTAGAATAGAATGGATATAGTAAATTTGGGTGTCATCACTACTAATAGAGAAACTATTTTGAGCCTTACTTAGAGGGATGAGTAGAGGTACAAATATCGTTTCTCTACCCAACACAAAGACACTTGGAAGTGTAGCAGTGTTGGGGTCACTGTCAGTGAGGACCAGTTTCTAAAGCTGCAGACATGGGCTTGGTGTGCGTCAGAGGGCTTGATGGTCATTCTGCCTTCCCCGTCTTCCCATCCTTATCATTTAGTCAAGGTCATTATCTAGTTCTCCCAGAATTTGTGAGGTGGTTTCCCATTGTAAGGGCCTAAGCTGAACTGATTTTCAGTCTCTCATGTCAATTCCACGTTGGTCTCTTAGTTATGGCACAGTAAGTGAGAGGCCCATGATTCTAACAGTGCCATTAAACACAGTGCCTTGTATTTCAGAAGAGAACGATTCATCTTGCATGTCCAAAGTACTTTACGGTTTACAAAGTCTTTCCCTTGTTTGGTCCTCCCAACCTTCTGAGGTACTCAGAGAGAATAGAATTGCCATTAAGGATTAAAAGTGAGGAAACTGAAATTCGGTGAGGTTAGAAGTCTTGCCCAGAACCAAGTGGCAAAGCCTAGTGCTTGTGACAACTTGCCTGGCCAGAGTATCAGGAGTTGCATTGGTTTGTCATACTGGAAAAAGCTGTGGGTCATAAGACGTACATGCATCCTGTTCATCCCTGGCTCTCACCACATAAAAGCACAGGGTCTACAGGCAGAAGGCCTGGATTCAAATCCCAGCCTACAACTTTACAGTAACATGCTAACGAGTATATCACGCTTGCAGTGGTTCTCAACCGTCCTAATGCCGCGACCCTTTAATACACTTCCTCATGTTGTGGTGACCCCCAACCATAAAATTATTTTCTTTTTTTTAAATATTTTTTTATTGCTTTCAGAGAGGAAGGGAGAGAGAGATAGAAACATCAATGATGAGAGAAAATCACTGATTGACCGCCTCCTGTCAACCCCCTACTGCAGATCAAGCCCGTAACCCAGGCATGTGCCCTTGACCAGAATCAAACCCAGGACCCTTCAATCCACAGTTCAGTGCTCTATCCACTGAGCCAAACTGGCTAGGGCTCACCTGTAAAGACTTTTTTTTTTGATTTCTTAAAGTATTACAAAGAGTATTACACATGTTTCCTCCCCTCCCCCACCCCCATGACATTTCCCCGGCTTCCCCCACCCCCCAGTGTCTTATGTCCATTAGTTATCCTCATATGCATGCATATAAGTCCTTCAGTTGATCTCCTACCCCCGCCAACCCTTCCCAGGGTTCCCACTGTAGTTTGACATTCTGCTCAATGCTGCTCTGCCTCTGTATCCATTTTTGTTCATCAGTCTATAATGGTCCTTATTATCCATAAATGAGTGAATTCATGTGGTATTTTTCTCAGCTTCCCAGGGGCCGTCTCAGTCTCACAGGGGCCGTCCCAGCCTCACAGGGGCCGTCCCAGCCTTACAGGGGCCGTCCCAGCCTCACAGGGGCCGTCTCAGCCTTACAGGGGCCGCCTCAGCCTCACCAGGGCTGTTTCAACCTCACCGGGGCCGTCTCAACCTCACTGGGGCCATTGCAAGTTCACCAGGGCCGTCTCAACCTCACCGGGGCCGTCTCAACCTCACTGGGGCCATCTCAACCTCACCGGAGCCTTCTCAACCTCACCGGGGCCATCTCAACCTCACCAGGGCCATTTCAGCCTCACCAGGGCCATTTCAGCCTGACTGGGGCCGATTCAACCTCACCGGGGCCATCCCAACCTCACCGAGGCCATCTCAACCTCACCAGGGCCGTCCCAGCCTCACAGGGGCCGTCTCAGCCTCACAGGGACCGTCTCAACCTCTCAGGGGCCGTTTCAACCTCACCAGGGCCGTCTCAACCCCACCGGGGCCGTTGCAACCCCACCAGGGCCGTCACAACCCCAACGGGGCCATCTCAACCTCACCGGGGCCGTCTCAGCCTCACCGGGGCCACTTCAGCCTCACCGGGGTCGATTCAACCTCACCAGGGCCGTCTCAACCAACCGGGGCCGTCTCAGCCTCACCGGGGCCGTCCCAGCCCCACGGGGGCCGTCCCAGCCTCACCGGGACTGTCTCAGCCTCACAGGGGCCATCTCAACCTCACATGGGCCTTTTCAACCTCACCGGGGCCGTTTCAGCCTCACCGGGGCCATTTCATCCTCACCGGGGCCGTTTAAGCCTCACCAGAGCCAATTTCAACTTCACCAGGGCTGTTTCAACCTAACTGGGGCCATCTGTCCCAGCCTCACCGGGGCCGTCCCAGCCTCTTGGGGGCTGTCTCAGCTCCACGGGGGCTGCCTCGGCCCTACAGGGGCCACCTCGGCCTCACAGGGGCCGTCTCGGCCTCACGGGGGCTATCTCAGCAACACTAAGTTTGACATTCTGTCCTTGGTTGGGCGGCTCCTTGCTGGACAAAATCTCTAGGCGTTCCTGGTGGCTGAATATCTGGTATGCTTGCTTGGATTTCGTTTTCTACCAAGTGCACAGACTGCCTGTCTGCTGTCTCCCAGCATCCCATGTGAGACTGGATCTGGTGGACCTGCCTGTACGTTTGCTGGTACAGCGGTTCCACGTCACCGGTCCAGCCGGGTCCGGCTCCGGCTTCCTCCGAACCTGATTCTGCTTCTTGAGTGTGTCCCTTATGTATGCGAGGAGTTGAAACCTGCATTCTGCTGGGCTGGGCTGCAAAAGCGCTAGTGGTTCTCTTTGTGCCACTAGCACAGCTTGGGTGGGGATGTAAATTGAGTAGGGCGGAGTCCCCGGGAATCACCAGGGCGGGTCCAAGGGCAATGGCGTCTCCTCGCCTCTCCGTGACTCAGCGTCTCGTGTCCCTGAGTGCCGGCGAGCAGCTCCATGAGACAGCCACTCTCGCTCTCTGGCCCATTGCAAGGCTGTCCCGCCTCTCCCCGTAGGGGTCTGGGACCTCAGAATTCCGCCCCAAACAAGCTCAGTGGACTCGAGAGTCTGCGGCACCTTCTGATTGAAAAAAGCCGCGCATCCAGTTGCAGCCCGCCTGATGCGTGACTCCGTACCTCCGTTCTTGGAGCCTCTACACAACCTACTCAGTCTCAGTGCTCTTCTTTCTTTCCTTCCAGTTGTAGAGCTTCTACTGGGCCAGCTTTCCCATGGTTCTGAATGATAACTGTTTGTTTTATAGTTGGTAGTCTCGATGTTGTTGTGGGAGGCAGCACGCACAGGTCTGTACCTTACGCCGCCATCTTGGTTCTCTCCATAAAATTATTTTCGTTGTTACTTCATAACTGTAATTTTGCTACTGTTATGAATCATAATGTAAATATCTGATATACAGGATGTATTTTCATTGTTTGCAACCCACAGGTTGAGAACTGCTGCCTCATCTTTGTTTAGAGCCTCATCTTTACATGCAAGGCAATGTACTAGTATGTAAAGAGCTTAACACTGTCGATAGTAAGAACTTAAGTAATACCTTTTATTATTACTGCAACTGACCAGGTGACCTTGGCTTTCCTCTTTAAGTAGCAAATAAAATAACATGTGAAAAGATTTTAAAAGTATAGGTTACTATAAAAATACATGGAACATATTGAAATGCAATAAATTGGAAAAATTAACCCAGCATTAATGTTACTCTGGATTTCTGTCCAAATCAAAAGAGGTGTGGGAAGTGGGGGTGACGGAGGGGGGAGACTTATCTTCAAAGGTTTCATTCATTAGTTTTGTTTGTTTGCTCGTATTTAATGATGCTATATGTGATGAGAGCTTTCTGGCTGTTTCTTTTTAGATTCCACCAATACAGACACCACCGTGTGGATCTTTGTGGCTGTGCTTTCTGTTGTCGTCTGTCTGATTATGGTCTGGGCAGTGACTATGAAGGGCTATAGGTACTTCATTGTCTATCATCCTTCCTCCCACCATGGTTTATGGGATAATGATTTTTTTTTAAAGGTGAAAGCAAGATGATGGAAACTTACAGATAATTCAAGCACCTGATTTTAGCCATTAGCTCCAGTGTGCTACCCATAGGAAAATCTTGTCAGTATCAGCAAAAGTCGCAGAATGAACTCATTTGAAGCTGGTGCTCTTTCCATCAAACTGAGGCTTGCAGTTGGAAAATAGTTTTTTAAAAAAAAATCTGGCAAGAGCAGCTAAAATCAAGAGGAACAACTAGTGCAAATAATCCACTAATTTCCAAATCAGCCCCTCAGTCAGCCAGAGCTAATTTTGATGTTGGCCTCTATAATTATTGTCTTCACCACTGATTGTCAATTTCATGTAGCCACGCCCCCTCTCCCGCCCCCAGTTTTAACTCCTCTCTACCATAGTCCATGTAGCAGCTATTTATAGGTAATACTAACCTTTTAGAAATTACAAAGTGATCAAATGAGTCATTTTTTCTCACGCATTTTTTTACAGCATGCTGACCTGCGTCTTTCCACCAGTTCCTGGGCCAAAAATAAAAGGACTGGATATTCATCTGCTGGAGGTAAGTGCCAGAGGTGGAGCATGTCTCCTGCCTCACTGTCTACAATAACGACCTTTACACATGCACACACAGTCCCCATCCATTCGGCCCGGCTGCCTCAGTCACCCATGCTCCGCTGTCCCTCCTCTTTAGAGAAAGATGCGTGAGGCATGAGAGTCCTTCCTAGGAGACATTAAATTTCAGAGGGAAGAGAGAGGAAGCCAAGAAAATGAGACAACACATAGTCATGCTTTCTAGACTTACCAGGTCTATTCATAAGCACAGATGTGAACATTCTGTACAAATAATTTAGAAAAAAAGGTGAATATTTTGTTTAATACAAAAGAGGGACCCACCGCCCCCCTGCCCTCCATCACACTTTGGTGCAAGCTTTCACTTGGATGTTCTTTACAGAAGGTCATGGTGACAGAATAGCCTGCTGCGGTGTTCGCTCTGTTTGGGCTCACAGTTGAGACTGGGTCAGTACAGTGGGCTGGTGTCTGCCAGGGCCCATTTAGGCTGATTCAAGTGGGAATTAAATGTAAGTGTTTTGAATGAGAAAGTGGGTTAGAACATTTTAAATTTCTCTGCAGGTTGAAAAATTTAGTTTCAATTTGACCTTAAGTTTAATACTGATATTTATACAAGCAATTGCCTTTGCATTATATCATGTGACCTAGCCACTGTGAGGCTAACACAGCCGTGGGCAAACTACGGCCCGAGGACCGGATCCGGCCCATTTGAAATGAATAAAACTAAAAAAAAAAAAAAAAAAAAAAAAAAGACCGTACCCTTTTATGTAATGATGTTTACTTTGAATTTATATTAGTTCACACAAACACTCCATCCAGTTTAAGAACCCATTGTGGCCCTCAAGTCAAGAAGTTTGCCCAACCCTGGGCTAACAGTACAAGAATGTGAGAAGTGATTCCTCGAGAATTTGGCTTGACTACATTCACTTTGACTACAAATATCATAGCAGGGACTCGGGTCCTGGAATTTGGGTTCCTCGTTTAGTGCTTTAACCCTACTGTCCTTTGAAAACCAGCATGAACATCTCAACTAACTAAATTAAGAACTACTTGACCTTGTAGTCACAGGAGCTTAATGAAAAAATAACTTTTTTGTGTCACAAACAAACAAACAAACAAAAGTTATTGTTTTCTCAATCACATGACCTCCAATCCTCAAAAGAACCCTCCCATATGACACTGTTATTCCCATTTTACAAATGGAGAAGCTGAGAACCATTGGGCAGCTTGTTCAAAGTCAATACCCATTAGTAAGTGAAAAAGCCAAGATTTAGGCACAAGTACCTGACCTAAGCCAGAGGATCAGGAAGAAGAGTGGAAAGTAAGAGGAGAAGGCAAAAGAAAGAATGAGGGAGAAAGAGAAAGAGGAGGGAAAGGAAGAGCAAAAGAATGAGAAAATATGTACTAGCAGGAAGAGAGAGGGGAAATGCAGTAGAGAAGAGAGAAAAGGAGGATTGGAGAGGAAGGGGGCAGAAGGAAGGAATAAAGAAGTAGGAAGAGGAGATGATGAGAAGCAACCTAACTGCTTCCAGATTCTAGAAAGTGGTGGAGGAGGTTAGGAAACCAGCAACCAGATCTCAGAGCCGCTGAGTCCTGGAGTAAACGTTTCTTCTTTAACAGTTATGTTTCTCATCTGTGCATATACTACTGCCCATTAAACTCATGGTCATTATTGCTTAGAGAGAGACGAAGTTAAAATCATGAATTGACTTAAAGAAAAATATTAGATGAATAGAAGTCTAGGAGGTGATTATAGATGGCCTGGTACGCAAATGTCTACGGTTTGGGAAATGCTGCTAGACGGTTACAGCTTCCAGCTGCCCGTGCGTGAGCACAGCTGCGCTTTGGTGCTGGTTTGGAATGTTCTGAAGCTTACAGACCTTCTTTGTGTGTCTGTTTTAACAGAGGGGCAAGTCTGAAGAACTGCTGAGTGCCCTGGGGTGCCAGGACTTCCCCTCTGACTGTGAGGACTTGCTGGTGGAGCTGTTAGAAGTCGTTGACAGCGAGAACCAGCAACCGGTGCAAGTCCATTTGAAAGAACACCCCGACCAAGGGCTGAAGCCCACACCCCTGGACCCCGACAGTGACTCTGGCCAAGGCAGCTGTGACAGCCCTTCCCTCTTCTCCAACAATCGTGAGGGGTCCCAGGAAAGTCCCTCCACAGTCCACACTCCTGGGGGCATTAAGGAGCCAGAGAACCCTGAGGGAAATGGTGCCCACACCTGGGACTCTCAGAGCACCAGCGTGGAAGGCCAAGTCCCCTATTTCTGTGCTGATGGACCCAAATCTTCAACATGGCCTTCACCGCAGCCCCCCAACCAGCACAACCCCAGATCTTCTTACCACAACATCGCTGATGTGTGTAAGCTGGATGCAGGCATGGCAGGTTCCTCTGCCACCGTGTTGGACAAAACAGACAAGTGTGCTCTGACATCTTTAGAAACCACTGAGCCTGGAGGGGAGGAGAAGGCGGCCGAGCAGAGGGGTGTGGAAAGCTTCCATTCCAAGACTGACCCAGACACCCCGTGGCTGCCCCAGGAGGACACCTCCGTTATCTCTGCTAAACCCTTGGATTACGTGGAGATTCACAAGGTCAACAAGGACGGAGCATTGTCATTGCTCCCCAAACAAGAAGACAACGGCAACCAGACAGAGAAGGCCGGCGCTCCTAAGACCAGGATGGAATACTCGAAGGTGGCCAGTGTGATGGAGAGCAGCATCCTGGTGCTGGTGCAGGACCGGCCCGCCCCCGACCTGGCTTTGTTTGAAGAACCAGCCGAGGAAGCCCCACCCTCCTTGCCACAGAATCAAGAGGAGAAAGACCTGGCTGCCTTCGCCATGACACCGAGCAGCTGCAGACTGGCCGGGCTGGATTACCTCGACCCCGCGTGCTTAAAGCATTCTTTCCAGTGACGGCTTGCTCATTGGCATAGTTGGTTAAAATGTGATTTTTCTTCAGGTACTGCTACAGCGCACATGGAATGTCCTCTCCTAGAGAATGTTCGAGAATGGGGTTCGAATGACACTACTAAAACTCACAGTTCCCTCTTCTTCACGCTCCATTTTCAACCAGTGGCCTCTTTCTCCAACAGCTGATTCCGGATCGGATCATTTTGTTTCTTGTGATTTGCTGATCTAGTGTTTGTTTTTAGTTATAAAATCGTATGTTCAATGCAATAGAAGTGCACTGCTTAGTGTTTCTGAGGGACTGTGCCAATAGGTAAAGCCTCCGGAAAAGGCGCCCACGGTTGGGCACAGGACAGGAGGAAATGAAGGAGTTAGCATAGCTCAGCGCAGGAAGATGATAGGTGTGAGAAGAATGCCATGTAAGCTGCTTTTGAAAACCAGTTGCTTATCCTTTGCACTCCTCTCCTATTTTATTGAGATTAACCAAATATAACACATTGCACGAAAGGATGCATTCCGGAACCGACACGTCATTTACATCACTTCCTGTTACCTTAGTGACACATTGCTGACATGCAAGTAAAAATCATGCCTCCATTTCTTTTTCTTAAAATAGTTGGAATCTGGTAAGCCTGGGTTCCCCTCTCCCAAATTGTATTTCATCCTAAAGCCTCTCAAAAATATAGTTTTGGAGAGAGATTTTCTTACACAGGAGGCAAGTGAATTTGACGTGATGGATCCTCCTAAAACGGTTTCCTGCTTCATTTCAACACAACAGATAATTTATTATACACCCTAGTCTTCTCTTAGTGGAAAAAAAAAATCCCCAAAGACTAACTTTAATTTCAAAGATAATCACAGCAGGATGGTCATGGAGATACTGCCTTACTGTACATACAGATTCTACTTTACTACAGACCCGTAAGTTTAACAATGTATTTTTGAAGACTATTTTTCTACCACTTAGGTAAAGTAAATGAGTATTTTCTATCTTCCCAGTATAGCTGTTTACGTAGTCAGAAGGTACAGTCTTTTCTGCTGAGGCTGCAGGGAGCATTTACAGTCCATAATAGTATACGCAGTCCCTATTTGTGGAGCAAATGCCATACCAACCAAAGCCCACTGAGAAGTGTGAGGTGGGTGACAATATTCAATTTCCAATACAGCATAGTATAGTTTACCTGGTTCTTTTATCTCCAGATACACTAACCAACAATCACCAATAGTGTGTTAGGACTCTCCACACAGAAATTTTTTCTCCTGTAATTTAGAGCTAATCTGGGGCTCCTGCTCTTCTCTGGGTAAATATTCCAGAAGTCATCGCGAAAAGGGAGGGTGGTGATATCCAGCATACTGTTTTAGAGAGAGAGTTTTGTTTTGCTTTGTTTTTCTGAGCGATCTTGGACAGCAAAGATATTTTCAGCAAAGCCATGAGTTAGTTATCTCTCTGGAGTAGATCCATTTGCAAAACCTTGGCAGAGACAACATTCACGTCAGAAGTTTCCAAATAAATGTTTTGAGAAACAGCATCTGTGGAGTGGTGGGCACAGCTACAAAGACCAGGGTCTGGTAGTAAGAATCTCTGAGTCAGTGCCAGGGGCAGGCTCCCGGGAAGGATCAGAAGCCTGGATCTCCATCTTAAAGAGAGCATCCATAACTCATGAGCTGCCTCCCTCTCTTGTTTATTTCACCTGATGGCAAAGCTTTTCTCTCTGTCCACTCCCCAGCTGGACTTAGAGAATTTGAGCTCACCTCTGTGAGTTAAGTATTCCACCCAACAGGCCCATGTTGATGGGAACTGGACGCAGAGGTGACCTGATGGTGGAAAGCGAACACACTGTCCTAGCGTCCAGATTGCAGAAGTAATAGACCTGAGGCTCTGTTCTCCCAATACATCAACATCGTAAGGGTACGCGGAACATTTGGAAAAGTTGTCCCCAAGTTCATTCAGTCTCCTAGTTCCATGGTCAGCAAACTGTGGCTCATGAGCCACATGAGGCTCTTTGGCCCCTTGAGTGTGGCTCTTCCTAAGCCTTAGAAGTACCCTAATTAAGTTAATAACAATGTACCTACCTATATAGTTTAAGTTTAAAAAATTTGGCTCTCAAAGAAATTTCAATCGTTGTACTGTTGATATTTGGCTCTGTTGACTAATGAGTTTGCCGACCACTGTCCTAGATCCTTGCTACTTAAAGCCTGGTCTGAGGGCCAGCTATGTCATCATCACCTGGGCGCTGCATGGAAATGCAGACCTCAGTCTCCCTGGCCCAGAACTACAGAGTCAGAACCTGCATTTGACTAAGTTTCCCAGGTGACCCCTGTGGGTAATGAAGTTTGAGAAGTACCGCCCTCCATGACCACTTCCCCTAAAGGCTGTTTTAGCACATGGAAACGCCTCTCTTGGAAAGTACAAGTCAAGTCTGTTTGACTTACACTGGACAACACTGTGTGTAAGGAGAAGGCACAATTTTTTAAGATCTATCTGTACTTTAAGATTCACATGATGGCACAGAATGACCTGCGAAAGTACACACAACTTCTAAGAGGGCCAAGGGATATAGTCCACCTTGAGTAGCATTGACCAAGACTGCCCTTCAGAGCCAATGCAGACTAAAATGTTCCCCAAATAGGCCATTGTTCTCTAAGATGTATATCAATCACTCTGATAGCTTGCAAATTAAAAAATAATCTGATTTTGGTATTCATGAAGAAATATTATGGGTAAAGAGTCAACTTGAACTGAATTCCTATAAAAACACCAATTAGCCACTCACTAAGTCAAGCCAAGACTATATTTCTTTGTCAGTTGGGACTCCTATTTGAATTTAAGTGGTTTTTTTTCCCCATGGGTAGAATATTTTCTATCAAGGAAACAGCTAGTCGGATGGAAAGATGCAGGTTAGGGGTCAAGAGTCCCCGGCTCTAGTCCTAACTATGTCACATTAGACAGATCAGTTCCCTTCTCTGGGCCCCAGTTTCCTCTGAAAGAAATATTGGTCCAAATAGATTCTAATGTCCTTTCAAACTCCAACTCCCTGATTCCATGACTCACTATTTTCTAGCCAAGATAATTCAACCAATAAATGCCTTGTATCTTGCTAACAACTAATTGCCCTTCATCGTAGGAATGCAAGTACCTTCAGTGATGTGCCGATAGTTCCCTTTTTGACCATCAGATCCAGTTGGTCCTAACATACCGCATTGTGTATTTTATAAATTACGTAGGTACAGAATCATAGTCTCAGATTGTGTGCAAATATGTGTGTAGCGAGAAGAAGAGGCATGAGATTTTTTAAAAAGACATTTTGAATGTGGCTCTACTTTTTAGAAAAACGATCTTTTGCTGAATCAAGCCATGCTTACTTCTTGCTGAGTCCAACAGCCCCACATCTCCTTTCTTACAGCTGGCTGCTGATTCTGGTATTTTTTTCTCTCTCCTAGATTACCAACCAACATTGCACAGTTGGTGTAATTTTCTGAATTATGAAAAGTCGCATTTTATAAACAAAAGCCTAAATATTCATGTTATGAAGCACATGAAAACGGGATAGCCATTGGGTGATTTAGGGAAGCTTATGGCCCAAACTGCAAATGTGCTGTGGTCGGTTTTTACAAATGGGTATTAGGCACCTCAACATGAGCACAAGTTCCTCTCAGCCATGTCATTGACACTTAGCTGACTCTTCTTTCTCCTAAGTGCCTCAGGCCAACCCTGGTTGGCAGTTATGGATTGAAAACTTGCTTTCACCAGTTTAGGTCCATCCCTCAGCACCTGTGCAAGTCAAGGAGTTTGACTGCTTTTCCCATAGTGATCCAACTGAATCAGAGAGTCCTGAGAGTTAAGGGGCGGCTGGAGGCTGTGGAGGAAATCTGGCTCTTTCGCTGGCTGCCCACGGCTGCCCATCGCTTCCAGAAAGACGTGGCCCTGCCTTCAGAAACTTCCCTATCACCTTAGAGTAGACGAGAAAGAAACAGATTTATACGCATTCTACAAAGTGCCTTTCTTTCCTTTTATATTTTGTAATGTTTCCTTTTCACAAGGAGTGTATTGATTGGAAAGTAAACTTTCCTTTTTTTATGTAAATGAATGAAGAAGCCAGAATGGAATGATGAAATGGTCTAAAGTCCAACCAGCAACTGCTCAGAGGCTTTTTAAATTTATAGTGTAACTGACTGACCACAGAGTCGATGTGAATCCTGTGACTTCCTTTGATAAGCAATTGACTCTGGCTAGGGTTTAGGGAGTCAGCCTGCCGCCCCCAGACTTCAGCTTACAAGCACATTGATGCACTTATGAATGGCTGTGAATTGCGTGCCTGGCCCTGAAAAGGCAATGCATACACAATGGGACTGTGCACAGACAAGAGAATGTGAAGGACTTTGGTTTACCCCCCGTGCTGGCTCATGCAGACTTGCCATTGATAAAGGCGCCATGTGTACGTCAGTGAACACATCTCCTTTTCTGCCTTTTCAGCTGCGGCACAATTGTGTTGTTGTTAGGGTAGTGGCTGAGCGTTCAGTTTCCAGGTCTAGAGCACATTGCTGCCACTAAATAGGCTGTTGACTTGATGCAAATCCTTTAAACTCTAGCCACCATTTTCCTCACCTATTAAATATGTAGGTTGGCCTTAAATCTTTCAAAGACCGTGTTACAACTCTGTCTCATTTTCATGATCTAAGTAAAATCTAGGGTTTCTGGTGAAAGGCCCAAGTACAGTCAGAGAAACATTGTTGGTGTGCCCTTAACCTGAAGCAGTGAACAGTGTGGCTGGAGCAATGTTTGAGAGAAAAACAGAGATCCATCCCTCCCAGTCAGATGGACTTGATTTAGCATCCTTGCTTCTCTTCTTGATTGTCCATACTTGTAGGCTCTTTCTTCTCTCGCTGCAGGGTCCATAGTTACTCATGGCTGTAGCAACTTTAAGAACTGCAAAAAAACCTGAATTATCCCTAAACAATGACAATGGCCCTGCAAAAGACTGAGTCAGGTGTTAAGTCAGCCTCCCAGCCATCAAGGCCCAGGTTGAGGGTCATAAGTAACCTAAGTTGGAGATTTGCATACTTAGAGATTCTAGCCCTATTCATTAATTCCTAAACTAATTCAAAGATCATTCATAAATCCAAGCGACATTGACAGCTCGGCCCTGGAGGTCTTAAACAGAAACTTAACGTTATAGAATGATTGCTGAGGGCTGGTGGTCTCGCCAGGAGTTCTGTGTCTAAGTATGGCCTGGATGTGTCCCACGATGTGCGAATCAAGTGGGAGCTCTCTCCTCAGACTGGTGTTTTTCAGGAAGGTGGTTTTTGGCCTGAGATCCTCATAGTATCTATTTCAAAGAAAGGAAAAAGATCGAAAATAGAACATTTTCAGAAGTTTGGGCATCTCGGGAGTCCATTAAATGCTAAACCCAAATTTTATGAAACCTGGTGAATCCATAATCTATTCAGTGTTCTGAGTTGAGATGTACATAACTCACAACACCATAGGCCCATGGATTCCCTTGACCTATGCTCTGATTTCAAGTCAGGATGAGCTGAGACGTGCCGAGTGGTAAAACATACCCCATTCATGTCACTGTGGCCAATGAATAGAGAGAGACCTTGGATAGTCTTAGTCTATTAGTTAAGTTTCACCTGCTTCTGATTAAACAGAAAAAACAATTAACTCACAAAACTTTGGCTACAGAAGTAGTGATATAAAAAATAATATTTAATAGTTGTGGTCAAATTATGCGTCACCTGGATAAACTTCAAAATATAGTCTGAGTTTTTCCATGCAAATTTCACAAGTCCTGGAGGGAAATAAGGCATTTTTTTTGTTATGCTATCTGAAATTGGAAAACTACATGGCAGAGATACTTCTGAGAAATAATTTGTTTTATAAAATTCCTGATGAAATGTTTTTTTAATTTTTCAAAATAACTACCTCCCCTTCTTGTCCTAATGTCCCTTCTTCAAAGCTGCTTATTGTTAGAACGAAGGGTGTCATGTCTCATGCTTCAACTCTTTTTCAGTGGTATATTTGTTGTATTTGCCAGGTGACATTCCTGACTTTAAAGTAACTATTATATTATTTTACATTATAATGCTTTATGTGGTTCAAAAACTCTAAGACACATTGAAATACTAGTATATAGTCAATCCTCATGTTGTGAAACTCATGTTACACAAACGAAAATAATTATTTAATGACTTACAATCTATTCACATGTAGTTTCAATATGATTGTGTCTGTGTCAGTAAAACAAAACTGAAGGAAATATGTAATCATACAATTCTGTTGAAACCGTGACTACACTAATTTTTTTCTTAATCTTTGTGTAGAAGTAGTATAATATGCCATTTGTACAGCTGAGCTGGGGTGTTAAGTGTTTAGAGTACAACCAACAATTGTTTGAAAGTCAACCAAGCCCTCAGCTTTGCTTCGTGTGACCTCTGATGCTTCTTGAGTGTTATTTGCATCAGGGGGCCTGCTTTTGTGCTTGATCGTTTGTTTGTTTTTTTTTAATTTCAGAGTCTCGTGTAGAAACCAAAGCAATGTTGAAGCAGCCTGTCTCTTCTGTAAAGCCATATTGAAGTAAAGACTGTGTAATAGCATAAAGTTCCATATTTTCAAAGCTACCACTACCTCTGCTTTGTCTCTTTCCTAGAAAATGCCAAGCAGAATTCTTCACCATTAAGTGGGAAATTAGAAGCGATTGTTACAAAAGCTGTTGGACAGTTGTGTTTGTTTTTGTTTGTTTGTTTGTTTGTTTGTTTGTTTGTTTTTACATGAGACAACACCTTCTAATCCACCATTTTGCAGGTTTATGCTAGGTTGTCTCAAGAGCCATTTCTACATCTACTAAAAACTGGATGATGAATAAGGACCAGAAAGAACACATAGTAAGTCACTGATGAAAAACCAACAAAACCAGAGACCACATTTGTTTCCTAACCATAAATCACCTGTTGCCCAAAGTCATGATGATGTTATCTCTCACAGTTTGGTTTCCCCAATTCCGTGTAGAAATAAGTCTTTTCCTTATTTGATTTTAGACATCAAATATATTATGGTATGGGAAAAGTCAATCATATATCATAACTAATCTTGTTTCAATTTTTAAAATTTATTTCTACATGTACTTATTATAATGATGGTTTCTTTTTCTTTTTAGCCTTAAAGAATTATAGATGATAATCATCCAATTTATCCTGCATTTTTAATTCTGTAGATCTTTGGTTATTGAACCTTGTGCTTTCTGTTTTCCGTGGATTTACTCCTTTGTCTCTTTCCATTTTGAGGACAACATGGACAGTTACATCTTTGTCAGTCATATGGGAGATTATGCTGTTACTCTAATATCTTCATCTTTTCTGCACGCCAAAAACAATGCTTGTCAAACAAAATCGTAGACATCCCAGTACAATACGGTCATTATATTTCTATTCATGTTATTGAAAATTCCCAGCTCAGTGTCTGGCTCAATAAATGTTTATTTCCCTTGCCTACCCTTCCTCTATTTTTTTTTTATTTGACATGGAAATGAGCAAAATATCGTGTGTGTGGTTGAAACAACTTTCTTGAGGAATGTTTGCTGCAATCGGATCTGTTATCCAGAAATTGTTGGTATACAAACAATTCCGTTTTCCTCCTTTATCGTCATCCTTCCTCATGGCTGCAAACATAATAGCCCCCTTTACTTGCCCTTTCACATGACAAGCTGCTCAAACTAGAAGGAGGTGGAACATGAACATGGGGAGCAAATCAGAGAAGCTCATTTAGATATTGTAAAACGGCCCTGGCTGGTCTGGATAGAGCATCAGCCTATGGGCCGAAGGGTCCAGGGTTCGATTCCGGTCAAGGGCACGTACCTCAGTTGCAGGTTACTCCCTGGTCCGGGCCCTTGTCAGGGCTCATGCAGGAGGCAACCAATCAATGTGTTTCTCTCACATCGATATTTCTGTCTTTCCCTCTCTCACTCTCTCTAAAAATCAATGAAAAGATATCCTCGGGTGAGGATTTTTAAAAAATTAAATATTGTAAAATAAAGGAATGACCAAACCATTAAAAAATCATAATAAATGAATTTATTTAAAGCAGCATGGATTTTCCATATTACAAACATCTTTTCTGATGAAACCCATCAGATTAAGGACCCTGGACCTAGAAACCTTGGCTGCTGCTCATGCTTGTGGTACAGAAATAGGAGCTGGTGTGGGTTTTGCTTTACAAACTTCTCTGCCTCCTGGTTCTCTCATGCCATGTTTTCTGGAGCCATGAAGACTTCTCTACATATCACGGTCCAAAACTTGGCCTCCGTCAAACGCTGACTCTCCCGTGCTTAAGTGGGTGTCATCCGTCTTCAATACTGGGGCGCACTTTCACTTTTAAGCTGCAGAATTTAGAGGGTCAGCCACCAGACATAACATTCGAATAATTTATGAGGAGCTGGAGAAGCAATATGTAGCTAGTTTTCCAAAACCATTGCATGTGCTTTTCTGAAAGAAAACGGAAATTATGTATTGCTGCATCTTGCCAGGATTGCATTTGCAACTTTAACCCCACCCGTCTCCCTGTGACTTGCTAGCCAAGTTTTATACATTCTAAATCTCCTCTAGTTTTTAGGGACTGGGAGATACAACTTCCACTTAGTTAGAAACCTGGAAGGCCTGGGGGTGGGGTGTAGGGTGAAACGAGAGGGTCTAGGAAATGAGGCTACTGCAAAGCCCCCAACAGGGACCTCACTGGCCACAGAAGCAGATTCTTGCTGGTTGACCCCTGAGAACCTTTCCCAACCGCGCAGGTGGATCTGAGCCTGGTACTGATGTTGTAAAAGACATGTGACACCATAAATCTATCTACCACCTGCCCCGCCCACCCCGCTGTCCATGTTAAGGCCCTTTTCTCTTGTTACTGAGCAGGTTCACATTAAAAGTCAAGCTTATAATCTGACTTGAAGCACAGATATTTTTTTTAAGTGTGATAAAGAAATTTTTAAGAGAAAGCTGTGGGACATTAGTCAAATAAAACACCCCATGGATGTCAGTTGGCGAGCACTAGAATAAGAAAAGGGCGCACAGGGGTTGTTATTACTGCATGTACAGATGTGTTTGAAAGAATTTGTGTCACAGGTACATGTTTAAGGTGACACCTTCGCTCCATCAGTCATCAAAAATTCCAAGATGAGCTGAAATGACATCTGCCAGTAGTTTTACTTCACGTGACCAATATTGATGTTGTTACTGAACCATATAGCCTCGTGATTCATTTTTCAATTCTCTTTCAGAGTGACTGCTTGCCATGGCCGCAATGCCTAGTTTAAACTGAACCAATAAATTGCTGCCTGAGTGATGGCTTTGGAAGGGTCTTTTTATTACTTACGAAGCATGTATTTTATGGGGCGGGGGGGAATGTAACTTTGAGAAATTTGTCTTGGCTTCAACAAACTTCCTTAGGACTCTAAAAAGGAGGAGAAGAAGAAAAGAACAGCATTCAAGCGTCTCTGGAAATAACGTACCCACACACATGCTAAAATCTGTGTCTGAGAACACCCACCCAAGTCTTTGTTTTCAGGCACACATGCTTTGTGCTCGTCTTTCAACACATTCTCTCATTTTATTTTCCTGCTAATTCTAAATCAAAACAGACATCTTTCTTCCAAGCCAGCTGAATTCTTCATCTTCTCTTTTCCCCGTCTTTACTTATGTGCCAGACCCCAGCCTTAAACGCACACACATGCTTGGAAGCACTCAGGAGTTCCTGGGGCTTCTGGGAACAACGGGAACAATCGGAAGGACGCGTTCCAAATCTGACAGACACTCACGTTCCCAAAGGAGACTTAGGCCATAAGCCTCAGTGCCAAGGAGCCACACTTTCTTTTGTTTGCTTCTTCCTACCTAGAATTATCTTCCCTCTTCACATGAAACTCTAGTTGTGATTTAATCTGCCACTTATGATCTTTTCTTTATTGCATAAAATATTTTGCACACACTTGAAAACTACGGAGTAATACAACTATTCACTTACCAACACTTATGTTTCACAAATTAATATTTCATCACATCTGTCCTCTACCATTCTATGTAATAAAGAGGTAATATGCAAATTGACCCTCACCCCCTCGCACAAGATGGCTTCCCCCATGTGGTCAAAGATGGCCACCACAAGATGGCTGGCAGGGGAGGCTAGTTGTGGGCAATCAGGCCAGCAGGGCAGAGCAATTAGGGGTGACAGGGCCGGCAGGGGAGGGCAGTTGGGGAGATCAGGCCAGCAGGGAAGGGTAGTTGGGGGCAATTGGGCTGGCAGGGGAGCAGTTAAGGGTCGATCAGGCTGGCAGGGGTGTGTTTAGGGGGTGATCAGGCAGGCAGGTGAGCGGTTGGGAGCCAGCAGTCCTGGATTGTGAGAGGGATGCCTGACTGCCAGTTTAGTCCCAATCCCACAGGGACATCCCCTGAAGGGTCCCAGATTGGAGAGGGTGCAGGCTGGGCTGGGGAACACCCCTCCCCCCAGTGCATAAATTTCATGCACTGAGCCTCTAGTTTTTTAAATAAATGAAACATCACAGATGCAGTCATATACATCTCTCAGTAACCAAATTTTTTGTCTTTCTCTCCAGAGGTAATCACAGTGTTGTAGCTGTTGTATATTCTTCCTGGCCATTTAAGAAATGCTTCTTTATGTGTATCTGTAACCATACAACCAAGGGGTCCGGCTGCCTGACACTACTTGAGCCAACTTAGCAGAGACAGGGGTGAATCATATATGAGCATTTATTCTAATACTGCTGGCAGCACGGGAGAGCAGCCACCTGCTCTGCCCCCACCATAAGCCAGCCATATATATATATATTATGCTAATTAACTGGGACGCCACAACGGGTCGACTGGACAGGAGGAGGTTGCACACACAGCGTCGGGGGCAGGGCGGCAGGGGCCTCCGCGCCTGCACTGGGGGAGGGCCTGATCAGCAGTGGCCGTGGCTGCTTCAAGGGTCGGAGAGGGAGTGGGGGGCACTGCGCAATTTCTAATCACATGCTGGGCTCCTAGTCTATATATATATATATATGTGTGTGTGTGTGTGTGTGTGTGTGTGTGTGTGTGTAATATGCAAATTAGCCAGGCATCACAACCAGCTCGAGGAGGCTGCATCACGACTACTCAGGAGGAGCTGCGTGTGCAGATGGGCAGGAGGGGACTGCATGCCGTCCCCAGCCCCAGCAGACACACAGACACCGGGGATGGCGACATGCTTCGAGCCATGACACACACATCATGGGTGGGGCATGTTCTGAGCAGCTGCGCAGCATGGCTCACAGCACGCCCCCACCCCAGCGGACACACACACACACCAGGGGTGGGGGTGTGCTCCGAGCAGTAGTGAGGCACGGCTCAGACCATGCCCTGGGTGGGTGGCGGCAGCAGCCGGAGCAAAGCAGCCCTGGTCCCAGATGCCTGGCAGTGGCTGGAGCAAAGCAGCTCGGGTTCCAGATGCCTGGCAGTAGCCAGAGCGAAGCAGTCCAGGTCCTGGGTGCCAGAGGGAAACTGGTGCCGGCAGCCAGGGGAAGGAAGATCTATTCTTGCATGAATCTTCATGCATTGGCCCTCTAGTCTATATATATATAAGCCTAATATGCAAAGTGTCCCCTCGGGAATTTGATCGCTCACTATGACGTGTGCTGACCACCAGAGGGTGGCATGGAATGAAGGAAGGCCCTGGATGGCGGCCGGCAGCTGGCAGCCGGGGAAGGGAGGCCCCAGCTGGCAGCCTCTAGGGACCCTACCTGTGCATGAATTTCATGCACTGGGCCTCTAGTATTGGCTAGAAAGACAAAGATTACATGGGAAAGCAGAAATTACAGGCATGGGAAAGTGGGCACGGGATAATCATAACAGGTTACAAGTCATGCTGGCTGGGGAGGGTCAGGCAGGGAGGGGGGCGGTCACAGAGGGTGGGCTCCTCAGGCACCCAAAAACTAGATTACAGGTGATAGGGGCTGGGGGTTGTAAAAAGCAGGGACCTTCCAGACTAGATGGTTTTGGTCATGAGGTTGTAAATCTTTCCAAAATGACAGGCAGTTCTCAGGAAAGGAGGATGGACGGCATTCCAATGTGAGCACCTATGTCCCAGGGCGTACAACTCCCAGCCAGGTTAGAATGTGCTTTCTCTAATCAGGAAAGAACCATCATGGTTAACAGAGCATGATGAATATTTCTTATAATTATAATTCATTTTCAATATTCTATTTCTGCCCCCAACATATCCATAAACAATATATACATACTAGAGGCCCGGTGCCTGAATTCATGCACAGGTGGGGTTCCTCAGCCTGGCCGGCAATCAAGGCCTATTGGGAGGCTGGCCGGCCAGCTGGAGGAGGGGCTGCGGGAGGTTAGCTGTGGGAGCACACTGACCACCAGTGGACAGCTCCTGTGTTGAGCATCTGCCCCCTGGTGGTCAGTGAGCATCATAGTGATTGGTCAACTGGTCATTTCCGTCATTCAGGTCATTCGGTAGTAACGGTCACTTAGGCTTTTATAGAGAGGTCCTCAAACTACGGCCCGCGGGCCACATGCAAATACAAATATTGTATTTGTTCCCGTTTTGTTTTTTTTACTTCAAAATAAGATATGTGCAGTGTGCATAGGAATTTGTTCATAGTTTTTTTTTAAACTATAGTCCAGCCCTCCAATGGTCTAAGGGACAGTGAACTGGCCCCCTGTTTAAAAAGTTTGAGGACCCCTGCTTTTATATATATAGATAGTCTGGATGTTATGAAGTTTACATAGATAACAGCAGATATTGCTATGCCCTTTGATTTCTTTTCTCTCCGCACTGGGGTTTTGAGATTCCAGTGGCTCTAGTGTGTTGGTTCTACCTGCTGTATGCGGTTGTATGCAAATTGTCTATTAATCCTTGTATCCATTAACTTTCCATTCCCACTGTTGTAAGTGACTCTGCAATGAACATTCTTAAGCAAGTCTCACTTTGTGAGTGTTTGCTAAGAGTCCTCCAGGACATACACAGAGAGGAGGAGAAATTGTTGGACCATATGGAACACCTATGTCAACATTTCCTCTCTACTCATAAGTTGTTCTCTACCGCAGTTACAACAATGTTTTCCCTAGTCAGCAGTGTAAGAGTTTCCATTCTCTCCTTAATTGTTACCCAGTATTGTCAGATATTATAATTTTTGACAATTTGATGAGCATAAAATGATATATTGTTGCTGCTTGAACTTTCATTATCCTAAGGAATTCATTCTACATCTGAAGAACTCATCCGTTACCTGCTTATCTTTTTATGCCATCTTTGTGATCTTCCAAGTCTCAGCATATGCCTGAGTCCTACGCCTGGGCATCTATTCCATTCCAGCGGTCTGTTCATCTACCACTGTCCTCATGGTCTCCAGTTTTTGTTTTTGTTTTTCAACCTTTATTGTTGAAAGTATTACATATGTCCCCTTTTTCCCCCCAATTGACTCCTTCTAACCTGCCCCAACCCAACCACCCACCCCTGCCCCAGGCCTTCACTGCGCTATTGTCTATGTCCATGGCTATGCATGCATCATATAAGTTCTTTGGTTATTCTCTTCCTGCTCCTCCATCCCCCCACTTCCCTCTGAGATCTATTCCTTGGGGTTGGAGTTCCAGTACAATGTTGAACAGAAGCAGAGCAGTGGACATTCTTTCTTGTTCCTGATTTTAAAGAGGATGCTACTAAAAGTTCACCATTAAGTAAAATGTTTTCTGTAGGTTTTTTGCAGATACTCTTTGTGATATTAAGGAAATTCCTTTCTATTCTTAGTTTGCTAATAATTTTTTTATCTTAAATTGGTCTTAAAAGCTCTCAGAGTTTTTTTTCTGTATCTATTGATACGGCAATATGGCTTTTCTCTCTTATTAATTCAACACATAAATTATTACAGAGAATTAGAGAAAATACTTAAATGTTAAATTACCCTTAGATTCTTGGAATGAATTCTATTTGGTTATGATGTTTTTCTGCAAACTTTATTGCCTTAGATTTGCTAAAATTTTATTTAGGATTTTTTTGCATTTATAAGATTTATCTTTTTGCTAACGTGATCTGTAAGTTAAAATCTTCTGGGATTATGAAAATTCTTCTTTCTTCTTTAATACTATCAACTTTTGCTTTATATAATTGAGGCTATATTATTAGGTATAATAGATTTTAAGTGTTCAATCTTCCTAATGAATTATCCTTTATTGTTAAATCTGATCTCTTTTATCTTACTGATTCTTTTTGTCTTAAAATCTTTTTCTCTGATACTGGTATTGCTACATTAGTTTCCTTTCCAGTGGCAATTCTCTAGTGATTCTCTTTCCATTCCTTTACTTTCAATTGCTCTATGTAATTATGTTTTAAGTGTGACTCTTATAGACAGCATATACAATAGTCCCCCTTACCCACAGTTTCTGTTACCTGCAGTCAATTAGAATCTGAACATGTTAAAAGGAAAATCCCATAAATCAACATTTCATAAGTTTTAAATTGTGCACTGTTCTGAGTAGCATGATAAAATCTTATGCTATTCCTCCCCGGCTAGCCCACGATGTCAATCATCTCTTTGTCCAGCAGATCCACACTACATACACTACCCACTTGTTAGTCCCTTAGTAGCCATCTAGGTTATCAGAGAAAGAGGTGGAGACCACATTCGCATAACTTATATTACAGTAAATTTTTATAATTGTTCTATTTTTTTATTATTTGTTGTCAATCTCTTACTGTGTCTAATTTATAAATAAGGCTTTATCATAGGTATGTATTTATAGGGGGGAAACATAATATAAATAGGGTTCAATACACAGTTTCAAGCATCCACTGGAGGTCTTAGAACAACGCATCCCCCATGAATAAGGGGACTACTGTAGTTAGATTTTTGTGTTCTCATTCTATTTGAAAAGTTCTTCCTTTAGGTGATAAATCAGTTCAATTTTTTTCATCTGGTGCACCTTTTCCTTTATTTTTTATTTTTTTACTTTTTGCAACCTAAATGTCTTTGCAATTTGAATCAGCCAATTCTGAAATAATTATTATAGGAACAAGATATAATTAAAGGTCCTAGAAAGATAATTTACTGTATCTGAGGGCCCAAGTCCAGGGGAAACTCTTCCTCATTCAAGAGCAACCCCAAACTTAGGGAGGCAAATTCTAAGAAATGCCATCGTGCTGTGATTGGGAAAAACAATATGCTCTGATTGTGAAGTTCAAGGGATGAAGAACTGGAGAAGTCCAACTGTTATGAGAGGGGCCTGTGCACAAACTACATCTGCCATACATTCTACCAAAAGAACATTGACTTGGGTGTCCATACCCCTCCTTTTAAATATGAGCCTTACCCAATTAAGTTATCTGTCAGTCATTCAACCACATCCATTTTTGAGCAACACTTGATGAGCTCTGGAGGCCAGGCCCTGGACCAAGACACAGTAAGCATTAGGGCATGCTTTCTCCCTCCTGGGGATTACAGTCCAGTGGGAAGACTGTGGCAATCCACGTGCCCCCAGGTCTCACCAGACTGACTTTTAAATTATAGTAAGTCCAGCACTCCAGATGAACCTTGTCCAAAGAGTTTGTCCTAATAAATAAACGAAAGGACTTTGACTCTGCACAATTTTTTCAAGAAAATCATGACTGCATGATTGCAGGGTTACAGTATCTGAGCCACATCTCCATGCAGTTATTCTCTCCTGGCACACCTGCCATCTCTGCACCTCCATCCAGGCACCCTGCACACACCATCCTTCATAGTCAATGCACTGTGAAAGGCAATCCCTGTCCGTTAGGGTTCATCTGAATTTCTCCCCAAATTTGTCCATGTCCTTCCATTCTACCACTTTTAAATGAGTTAGGAAAGGGACAGGATCACTTTGGGAAAACTGTTGTTTGTCCTCAGTAACCCTTACAAAACTCTGCTCTGTTACTGGCAGAAGGACTGGGCAAGAGGCAAAGTTCAGTTACACTCAGGACTTAACCACTCAGGTTAAATCATTGATTAACCTGTTTAAAAATACTCCCTTTAATCATTAACATGACAACAGAATTTCCATGTTTCCCCATTTTTCAATTATCTTTTCCAAGGAGAAATTCCAGCGTCCCCCTACCTGATGGAATATATTCTGTACCTTCAAAGTCATTCATTACCTGGGAAATGGAGATGGCAAGAGACAGACTTCTTGCTACTCCTGTTTACCATCCTGTGAACTGTAGCTTTTCACCTCTGCTTCTCTGTAAAGTGGAGAAAATGACACCTGATCTGCTTGAAGGAGAAAGAAGAAAAATATCCATAGCAGGTGTCTCTTCAAGTCCCTTATCACTGACAGAAAACGGCTGTTTAAAAGGAGTATTGTCTGTGAATCCAGGGTAAGAGACCTTGGATTGGTATTTCAAGGACTCCCAGACTGAGGGTGATACTCTGGAGGGAATCTGAGTGTTCCTTCTCCCCATCCCAGTTTTCAGATTCAATGGATACTACAGTCATTCTAAAGAGGTCAAAAGGCCCAACATCTTGGAAAACCAGTTCTATGAAATGTTAGTCAAATTATAAATTGAGGACATCTTCTGGAGTACATTTAAAATGGACATACACTTCAACTTAGAAAGCTCTCCTCAAGGAATTTACCCAGAGAAAAACATAATTAGCACAGTGCACCAAAGTCTATGTCCTGGGATGTTGGACAAATAAAGCTTTCCATCAGTAGAGATTTATTACCTAAAATAGATGGAGTCTTCCAGCTTTATCTTCAGCACACAAGGAGATTGGAAGTTGTCACTTCCATTTTTAAACAAGAAACTGGAAAACTGAAGACCAATGACTTTTTTTTTTTAATCCATCAGAGAAGTGAGGTTGCGAAGTGACTTGTCACTCTTAAAATCTAGAGATACAGGCAAATTCTGAGCGCTACAGCCAAGACTTGCTTAACCTGGAGCAAAAGCCACCTGAACCTTAACTGGCAGGAACACTTAAACAGTAATTTTGACAAATTGCTGGAGGACTGGTGTGGTCCAGTGTGAGAATGAGAAACTCCCTGGTTGCCACAGTCTTAGGAAGGCCCCAGACTTATATGGTGATGATCCCTTCACTGATCCGGCTGGCAAAGGGGAGCGTAATCATTGTGAAATGTGCTCAGAGCCTTCTTTTTAACAAAGATCTACTCTCCAAGGGAAATGACTTTGCCAGATCCCATATCAGCTATGTGAGGGACATCCCCCCAAAGATCCCTCTAGTCTTCCTGTCTCATCTACAGGATTAGAAAAAAGAAGAACAAATTCCATGGATATAAGGGCTTCAAGGCACTAAAATGGAAAAACTAAAGCCAAAGAAGGGAGTCAAGAGTGGGATCTTTTTTCTTAGGTTAAACTCCTGGAGAAACACTTGTGAAAGTCACAGTCCAGAGACAGAGGCCCATGAAAAGACTGAGATCACCCATTAGACTTTAGGGCACCTGTATAATAAAATGGACTCTCTTTAAAAGAGAAGTTTTAGGAAAGCCCTAAGACAACAGAGGACACAAAAACAAGGACACTCAAGGAATTTAAGTCCTCTGGCATCTGCAGCTCCAGCAAACACTAAACACATCCAACTCCCAACCCGAAGAATATAAAACATTACGCTACAGCTACTGACCTCAGCTTTTCCAATGCATCGTGTCCAGCTTTCATCAGAAGGATGAGACGTTAACCAAAGTGATAGGAAAAAGAAACACAATCTGAAAAGACAAAGTAAGCATCTGAGACAAACTCAGATCTGACCCAGGTATTGGAATCCTGACCATTTAAAATAACTATAATTAATGTCAAGGACTCTCATGAGAAAAGCAGACATTATATCATACCAAATGAGTAATGTAAGCAGAGAGGTGGAAATTCTAAGAAAGGATCCGAAGAAACTGCTAGAAATCAAAAACACTATAACAGCAATGAAGAATGTCTGTGATGGGCACATTAGAAAAAAATGAGTAGGAAAGAAACAGAACAGAACCCGAAAGAACTGTGGAACAATTTCAAAAGATATACATGTAATGGTAATACCAGAAGGAGAAGAAAAACAGAGAATAGGTGAAGTACTAATGGCCAAGAATTTTTCAAAATTAAATACATAATGGAAATACACATCTATCAACAAGTGAATTTAAAAATCAAGTGAATAAATAATCTGATGAACAGTATGAACTGGTGATTATAATAGAATCAGGGACATAGAAAGGGAATGGATTGACTATTCTTGGGGGGGAAAGGGGTGTGGGGGTGTGGGAAGAGATTGGACAATAATCGTGCACCTATGGATGAGGACACTGGGTGGGGAGTGAGGGCGGAGGGTGGGGTGGGAACTGGGTGGAGGGGAGTTATGGTGGGAAAAAAGAGGAACCAATGTAATAATCTGAACAATAAAGATTTAATTAATTAAAAAAATACATAATGGAATATTATGGAAAATAATTAAGAAAGGTGACTCAGGTTTCTATTTTTGCAAGAAAAGCTATAGTTTTGCGCAAAAAGCTACATTATTGACTATAGGCAGTTTATAAAATGGTATGTATATACACAAGTATACACATATAAAATGATTTCTGAAAGAGTCTTTACTAAAATATAATGGTCAGATTTATTGTGATTTCATTTTCACTTATTTTGTAATTGATTTTTAGAGATAGAGGAAGGAAGAGAGAGAGAGAAATATCAATGTGAGAGAGAAATATCAATTGGTTGCCTCCTCTATGCACCCCAACCGGGGATCTAACCTATAACCTACATATGTGCCTTGACTGAGAATTGAACCCACAACCTTCTGGTGTATGGGATGATGCTCCAACCAACCAAGCCACCTGGCCAGGACAGGTTTTGCTTTTTTAAAATTGAGGTCCACCAAAGGATGTGGCGTTCATTCTTTAACTCATTTTTCTTTTTAAATCGGTGATTATGTTGAAAAGGTCTGGGCAGAAATACTAAGCATTGGTTGTTTGGGTTAGTTGCTTTGAGCTTGGAAATCTATTTAGAGGCATCATGGGAAAATTAGGGAAGGAAACTTAATGGGGCACCGATACTGAATGCACGGGGGGGGGGGGGGGGGGGCCTGAAATACCTGTGTCTTACACCTTCACTTTTCCATGTGGTTGCACACAAGTATGTGTGGTAGCTGACAAGGCCCAGCAGAGTGCAAATGGTGGGAGGGGTGCCCGTTGTTCCTGATGTGGGCCATTGGGGTGTTCCTAGGAGGAAGGCTTCAGGATGCGGGCCTGGTGGCCGATGGCACCATGGGGGCCGTGGAGAGCCTGGACAAGCAGAACAGCAGTCATTCTGGTTTGAAATGGGTGGGTGTGTCCTCAGGAAGAGATAGATTCCATTAAGGAAGTTGATGTGTCTGAAATTGTTGTGATGAGATGTCTTATTGTCTTGTTGACCTTGCTTTACTCTAGTTTGGTTGTATAGGTGGCTTTCTTAGTGGCCTGAGAGGGACTAGTTTTCTGTCACCCTTTCCCCATGGGGTTTGGTTCCTAACACATGCACTTGAGCATACTCTTATTATCAGAGAAATTGGGGTGACCCCTTTCCCACTGGGTGTTGGGGGTGGAGTCCTTATGATATCTCAAAAACAAGAATTTTCTGAGACTTGCACAGGAGGGTGAGTGATTTTTTTTTGCATGGAATTACATCCCTGATTTTCCAAAGTCCCATTCCAGTCATAGAAGAAGTGTAGCTGGGGTTTCAGTAAAGCTAAAAGCAAAGCCAGTGTCCACTGCTTCCGTTCCATGTTGCAGCCAGGTCCAGTTCAGCATCAGGCTGGTTGCAGTACATTAGTCAATTGAGTGGGGGGTCCACATGGCCCTGGGGAGTGTCAGGCTCTGGCTTCCTGGTGAAGCTGTCCAAATGACATGCCTATGATACTTGGCCTTCCCTTCGTTCCTTTCCTGTTATTAATAACTAGGTTGATTACAATGATATCACTCTCACCGTTTAATAATGCCTTCTACAAGGGCAAGACCAGTCCCCTCCCTTTATATGTCTGTCTGCCCTTGATGATTATTCTTGGGTGAAGCTCTGTGGTTCAGATACATCACCCCAGAAGGAACTCGGTTTCTTTAAACTAGCCATGAACTTCCATGAACTTGTAATGTTTATTTTAAAATATTTGCCACTGTTATTTCACATCGAACTCTAGAAGTTTCACTGTCTGTGTGTTTAACGTCTCCTGAAAAACTCATGGACATTTTCCCTTTGGGAATTACATCTAAATCCTGGGAACTATTAAAAGGAAGACCTGGTTTATTTCAATGTCGAGATTTACATTTTTTTCTTAAACAGCCAAAACCCATCTTTCAACTTCTTAAGTTGAGGACATTGTCAGGTACAAGGAGATAAAAATATATAAGCTTACCTAATGTGTTTTTCACCAGTGCTTACCACATTACTAAAATGAAGTAATTTGAAAAAATGCATTTACCACAAACAATACACATTTTACAAGAATACATACCAACAAAAAGATATATATTAAACACATCAAATACCTGCCTATGGAGACTGGGGAAGGGGGAAGCAGGAGTGACAAATGGGAATTTAAGAAATTAAAATGTAATAAAAATAAATCACCCTAACGTCTCAGCTCTCGGCTTCTTGCCTCATACAGACACCTACAGGGATGCCCCACTGTCCGGGCAGGGCTGTCCCTAGCCCATTGGTGCCCCACTCCTTCCTCTGGGAGTGTCCCTTGCCCCATTAATCCCTGTCCTCTTCCTCTACAGCCCCCCCCATACCAACACCTATTTCCTTACCCATTCACTTCATGCATATTCTCCTTAACTCACACCCCTCGTTCTCATTCTCTGACCCTAACCTCACACCCATTACCACCCTCCCAAGCGAGAAGCACACCCCATCAGACCCTGACGAAACACAAAACTAAGAAAACTAGTCCAGAACTCCTTCCCTTTGCCTGCCTGCCTTCTCTCTCTCCTCTCTCCCTCCTTTCTTTCCCCCATTCCCTTTATCCTTCTCTGTCCCTAAGGCACTGCTGCTGGGCTGGTCAGCAACCACTCCAGGACGCCTCTCCCAAGCTCCTCCCCTGCCCTCCTGATCTCAAAGTCCAGCCGGTGGGTGAGCAGGTGAAACCCTTCCTCCGACCTGCTCCGTGGGAATTGGCTTCCTGGGCAGGAGAGATGACTCCAGCCTGGAGACATTTGCCAAGAACTTTGCGCCTGGAGACTTCCTCACCCAGGACCCCCAAGACATGCCCTTCCCTGAGCCGTGAGTGGAACCCAGGGGGACGTGGGGCAGCAGAGGGTCAGGGCGAGGGCAGGACAGAGCTCTGGAGCCTGTGCCTGGGATTCTGAAACGTTAGACCTGGATGGGATCTTAGAGACGGGGCATCAACACGGCGGTTCTTGCCCTGTTGGGTCCAAAGCCCCCTCCCTTGTCCAGTATTTTCCAGTGAAATTGATGGATAGTAAAACCTGGCTATACACACTTTCAAAATAAAAACATGACACCGTAGCTGTAATGTAAAAAGGAAAGGAATGCAACATACAGTATTAACTACAATATATAGATGCTCAAAGACAACCCCTTTAAAAGACATAGGACATCCTCACAACTTTCCACCATCCCCTTGATTACCAACACAGAGACTGAGACTCAGAAAAGTGCTGTCATTAGCCCAGGGACACCCCAAAATCTAGGACTCGACCCTGAATCCCCCTCTCCTGCTCAGACTCTTCTCTTTCCAGCAGGAACAGAAAATGGGAGGGGACTTGGGGTAGCCAGCCATGTGGCTGCATGTATTTTGTCCTATGTGCCTGTGATTTTCACATCTGTTGCTCCACTAGAACACCACCACGCCCCCAACAATCTCCTTCATGCAAACATGAGCATTAGTAGCTATCAGCACGTTTATGTGCCATAGTGGGACCCTGGGCCTCACAAGTTCTAATCAGGCATAGGAAACCCTTTTCCATTCCCTATTACGATCAATTTTATCTTCATTTTCTCCTCATTTTTCCTTGTTCTCTATCCTTTTTTCCTCCCCTATTTGCTTCTCATTCCACCCCAAAAACTTAATATGCCTGATGTTTTATATTATTATCTCCTTTCATCTTCAACCAGACTTGTAGGTGAGTACCAGTATCCACTTTCACTGATGAGAAGACAGAAGGATAAAGAATGATTAAGGCCCTAACCGGTTTGTCTCAGTGGATAGAGCGTCGGCCTGCGGACTGAAAGGTCCCAGGTTCGATTCCTGTCAAGGGCATGTACCTTGGTTGCGGGCACATCCCCAGTAGGAGGTGTGCAGGAGGCAGCTGATTGATGTTTCTCTCTCATCGATGTTTCTAACTCTCTATCCCTCTCCCTTCCTCTCTGTAAAAAATGAATAAAATATATATTTTTTAAAATGATTAAAAAATTTCATCAAAGGCAGAAACATAGAAGTGACAACATGGGACTCAAAGCCAGCTCTGTCCGAAAGACACTCTAACTCCAAAGTCAGAGTGATTCCACCGGGCCCTTCTCACCCACCCTTCTTCCCATCCTGTTTGGATTTTTCTTTTCCCTTAGTCATCGGTCTTTTGCCAAAACATCATTTAACCCCAAAATTTTCTAAGAAAGAGTTAGAATGTTAAAACCCAGAGTTTTATGCTTGATAAGGAGGACACGCTGCTGAAAATACCAGTTGCTGGCAAAGCAAGAGGAAATGTCCTCTCTGTGGCCCCCTCCTCTTCCCTCCCCTGGCCCCTGCTGGTTGCGGAGCTGGGCTGATGGTGGCAGCAGGTGTCAGAAATGGCAGGTGAGGCTTGTTGCCTGGAGGTCCTGATCAGCTCATTGGAACTCCTTAACGGGGCTCCGCTACAGAGAAGGCACCTTGCAAACCCACACCAGGTAGACATGACTATCAGACTTTTCACCTGGCCTTCTACAGTCCTTCAGAGTTTGGCCCTAGCCAGGTGGCTCAGTTGGTTAGAGTGTTGTCCCAATATGCCAAGGTTTCAGGTTTGATGCCCGGTCAAGACATATACAAGAATAAACCGAATAAACCAATGCATGCATAAGTAGAACAACAAGTCTCTCTCTCTCTCTCTCTCTCTCTCCCCCCCCTCCCCTCTCTCTGTTCCTTCCTCGCTCTCTAAAATTTTAAAAATCACTAAATGAAATCATTTGAAGTTTGATTTCTACTTTCTTACCTACTGTATCTAGATGTATTCCTGCTTGTGTTAGTTCATCCAACACACTCATTGAACACACTCTTCTTAAGAACTTTCTGTGTGCAAAATACCCACTTGATGTATCTAGATTTGAGATGTTATCTAGACTTATTTCACTTATTGACTAATCATTTTTCCTACTTTCTTGCTATCTGTCTTCCTTCCTTTTTTCCTTCTTTCCTTCCTTTCTAAGAACAGGATTTTATATATTGCATTTGGAGCCCTCATCCCACCATTGTATTCCTATCAGTTGGGTAAATGAATGAATCTGCTTTGACTGTTGAAAACTCAGGCTTTCCTTTATCAAATCTTTCTTTCCAATTCTCTTTCCCTCTCAGCCTACTTTCATAATTCCTATAACCGTGAAGTCAAGAGTGCTTAGATCCTTCTCAATGGGCAACTCCAACTTTGCAGGTAGGAAAATGAGACTGAAGGAGTGAAGGAAATTTGAATTCTTAGAAACACTCAGAATTTTTCTTTCATCTCAGAAAAGTAACTAATGTAGAGAGAGACACAATGAAAAGCTTTTTGAAAGGGGAAGTTCTCGGAAAACTTAAAGAGTTGGTTTTGAGGGGCTATTTTTATGTATGAATAGCCAAAAGCCACTTGCTTTTAAAGTAAGAGCAAATTAATGACGTGTGTGATTCTTTAGAGCAGAAAAGTGAATGAGAGCTCTTTGAAAGAAAACACATTCGATGCTGTTACACTTCCTCTTCCTTTAAAAACACAGTTGTTCATTGTGTTTCTCAGGACTGTGAGTTCATAGCCACACAAAATACCAACACTTCATCTGTGGATTCAAACCTTCGGGCTGAACAAGAGACCTCATTGCCTCAGCATTCCCCAATTATCTTGATACTGACCTTGAATCTTCAAAATTAGCAGCATTCTTTTCCAAGAGTATTCATAAAGTCTCTAGATGTCTCTTCCAGCTCTGGGCTTCTCTGGTCCATTGTTCCATCAAAATCTGTGCTGGAGGGGAGGGTTAAGGGGGCCAATGAGTGAGGGGAAACGTTCAGGGCTGGGAGTCAGCGACGTGGAGTTTCATTCTTGTGCTGCAACTAACTAGCTTGGTGACCTTCAACAAATTAATTCACCGTTTTAGGCTGATTTAATCATCTATGAAATGAGCATTTTAACCAAAAGATAAAATTGAAGGTCCCTTTTAGCTCCAAATATTTCACAATTCCTCTGGCTCAGCTTATCTTTGCTTTTTTTCATGGTCTTGTGTAGCCTTGGTCTTTGTGTTGTGTTTTGGAGAAAGGTTTTGTCTTTCTGATCTATTTGCACATCGTATTTATTAATATAGTACATTGCCCAGCATCTCTGTCTTTATTCCCTACAAGAAAAGTCAATAACCCTGCATTCCTTGATTATTGACACTGGGGTGGGTCCTGGGATTCAAGCACTGGGCAACCCAACACTTAGAAAGTACCTCTATTAACAGAGGGGACATATTCCAGCAGCACACAGCACTGCAAGAAGTTTGGTCAACTGAAAAGAGAAATGTAGTTGACATGGGGGTAGGGGAGGAGCTTTCCAAGCTTGTGGCGACCCTGATGGGAGAAACCATGGCTTCCCCCAATATCTCCCACACCTTTTCTGACTACATTTGAGAGAAACTATCTTTTTTTCTCCAGAAAATTCATTCTTGAGATACCTCAGTTTTTAAATCCCACCTAAAGATTGATTTAAATGATTATTTTAACTAAGAAATAAAATACCCTAAGGACCTTGGTTCAGGTAACCAACTATAGGTGATTTATACAAATGGGCCTGTGTGATGGTTAGTTGAGGATCCTAACTCATTTCACTTTAGTAGGTGCTTTCTGGAGATCTGTAACCAAGCTCAGTCTTCATACGAAACCCAGAATGCCTCCATGTGACTTCACGCCTGAGAGATACCAGGTAAGAGCTCGAGCTTTAGGGAAACCCAAAAGAGGTGGTTCTTCTCGAAAAGACTAAGTTAACTGTGTCCTCAAGAAGGACCCGCAGCCTGGCCGGTGTGGCTAAGTGGTTGAGCATGGACCCATGAACCAGGAGGTTGCCAGTTTGATTCCCGGTCAGGGCACATGCCCAGGTTGTGGGCTCGATCCCCAGTGTGGGGTGTGCAGGAGGCAGCCGATCAATGATCCTCTGTCATCATTGATGTTCCTGTCTCTCTCTCCCTCTTGCTTCTTCTCTGAAACCAATAAAAATATTTATTTATTTTTGTTTATATTTTATTGATTTTTTACAGAGAGGAAGGGAGAGGGATAGAGAGTTAGAAACATCGATGAGAAACATCGATCAGCTGCTTCCTGCACATCCCCCACTGGGGACGTGCCCGCAACCCAGGTACATGCCCTTGACCGGAATCGAACCTGGGACCCTTGAGTCCACAGGCCGACGCTCTATTCACTGAGCCAAACCGGTTTCGGCAAATATTTATTTTTTTAAAAAAAGAAGGACCCACAATTGGCCCTGCCTACTGAGCATCCCACCCAGATAGTCTCTCCTTTAAGTCACTGGGAGCATCTGAACCCCCTGGCTCTTTTCAATGCCATGGTATGAATGCTGCGCATGTTTGTGAGAGAGAGACAGAGCAGAGGCAGAGGTGGGAGGCAGAGAGAGGCAGAGAGTGCATCCATGACGATATATCACAGGGACAGAGATATAAATACCCACATAAGACATATATCACAAAATGGTTTGGCACACATTAACTCTAAACAATGTTGTTCTGACTTTGATTGTCTCATATGGCAATGCATGATCTGGCCTTCCTGAGTTCTCCACCAAAAAATATAAAGTTATTTTGCTCCCAAGCTAATCTCTCTCTCTCTCTCTCTCTCTCTCTCTCTCTCTCTCTCCCTTCTCTTTTTCTTTTCTTCTCTCCTTTCCTCTCCCCTCCCCTTCTCTCTCTCTTTCCCCAAACTTTTTATTCTACGTAATATTCATAGGTTAGAAATTAGATAAATAATTGACAGTCATAGCCAAAACCAGTTTGGCTCAGTGGATAGAGCGTCGGCCTGCAGACTGAAAGGTCTCAGGTTCGATTCTGGTCAAGGGCATGTACCTGGGTTGCGGGCACATCCACAGTGGGAGATGTGCAGGAGGCAGCTGATCAATGTTTCTCTCCCATCGATGTTTCTAACTATCTATCTCTCTCCCTTCCTCTCTGTAAAAAATCAATAAAACATATTTTTTTAAAAAAAATAATTGACAGTCAGGAGAGACCCACAAAGAGAGGCAGAGGAGACAGGTGTGGTAATTATGAGCATAAACATCACCAGCACTTCATGTTTTTATTTTTTAAAAATATGGAAAATTTAAAAAAATTAAACCCTACTTATTGCTTCAGATATTCACTTTCAAAGTCTCCTTTTTCCCCCGCAGCTAAAATCAACTCAAAGCCAAGATTTTCCACTGAGAGGTAGAAATGCCCTGTCCCCTTCTTCACGTCTGATCTAAAAGGGGTCGAAGGCCACCTTCCTACTCCCCTACCTGCGAGGAAGGGCCCTGATGTCCTGCGAGGAGGGTGTGGGCAGCCTCCCGCTGGGGAGCATGGAGGGGGGGCAGCCTTGCGGGGTCAGGAGAGAGGCGAGGCCCTGCTGCACTGGCCGCTGTGGAAAGAGCTGCGGGGAGAAGGAGAAGGAAGACTTTGCATACTGAGCGCTGTCTGTCCACAGTCCATGCCGTACAGCCGCGTCCTGGAGGTCTACAGGGAGCACCTCTCCCCCGAGCTGGTGTACTTCCCGGACCCGCTGCTGCTCCACCAGGGCCACATGCAGTGGCTCTTCGACCACGAGGGAAACAGATACCTGGACTTCTTCTCTGGGATCGTCACCGTCAGTGTCGGCCACTGCCACCCGTGAGTAGCCTTAGAATTCTGGGTTTCCACTCCAGGAGAGTGTATGGGGAACAGGCGAATGGCCACCTTAGTGATTCGGGGCCCCGATGAAAAATTCTCTCTCCTGAGGCCCATCCCAGTTTATGCCTGACACGCTCCCTGCTGTTTCCTGGGCAACAGAAAAATCTTAACACTGCCCCTTTCCCTTGGCAACGCAAGTTTTAGTCATCCCCGGGGCCCGAGGAGTGGGGAGGGCACTGTGTGATCGAAATGCTGTGCGTGTGTGGCTAGGGGAGGGAGGCTCCTCACTAGTAACTGCTGCCCAAGAGAAGACACGCACGTGGAGAGGCAGAAGGAAGAGAAAGGGAGGCAGTTCTCACAGCACACGTGTGTGGTGCGGGGGGGGGGGGGGGGGGGGGGGGGGGGCGGGTGGAGAGATAAGAGAGCAGTGCCAGCCTAAGGCTCTTCATCAGCTACTCTGAGCCATGGACGAGGAGAGGAAGGATGACAGGAGAAGGGTGTAACCTGGCTGGAAATTTACATTAAGAACATATGGGCCCATCAATCATGAGGTTCTCTGCTATCTTAGTCATCAGCCCAACTAACACCATCTCCTAGGAGTCTCCTCCTCCCACACCTAGAAGGCCACCGTACCCTCCCAGCTGGACTGCCAGTACCCGTTTCTACCCTCCCCCACCATTCCATTCTACCTGCACGTGGCTCTCAGATGTATTTTGCTAAACAATGCTTTGGCCAAGGGTCTCTTCTGACTGAGCGCTTATTGGCACTCCACACTTTTCCAAAGGGGGTTCCATGGAACACTGACCACAGGAGAGGTTTGTTGGTAAGAGGTCCTTGGGAGAAATAAGCTCAGGAAACACTTTAAACTATATCGCCCTCCTGGGGAGAAGTTGTGCACATGAGTCTGTTAAAGGTACTGAAAAGTCCTGCAGTCAAGAAATCTGTTTGATCTTGCATTTCTCAAAACTGTTTAACTATTAACTGGTTTTTGGGGTGGGACAGTTCTTAATAACAGATTGGTGTATAACAAACTTCAGCCCTTGCTGTTCTTTAAATCAAGATCAAACAACTGCATCTGGCTTTTCCAGGCATTCCAAGCCAAGTCCTACCTGTCGATCTACCCTTAGTTCCTACTGTCCATCGACATCACCCTCCTTTCATAGGATGTGGTTTCATAATTACAAAATATTTAACTTTCACCACTACTAAGACCCAGATATCAGAATCTTCACTGAAGGAAAAGAATATTGATCTTGTATGCATGTGCTGGACGGATCTGTAGTTCTTTAAAAAAAAATAAAATGGGAAGACACCCAGGCTGGCATCTAGTGTCTCTAGCTTCCAAACTATTGAAAGTGTAATTACTAAGAACACCTCGTTGGAAGAGACTCTAAGTCCAAACTCCCTCCTACACTAAGAATTCCTTTTTTAAAAGATAACCTTTTAGTCTCCTTCATTACCTTTGGAGGCAACATTGCCAGACACCCGTGGTGGTTGGCGTTCTTTCTCACGTGCGGGTGAAATCTTTGCATTCAGTGGCCAGTGTGCGTGCGGTGAGGGGCGTGCCCGCCTGCAGTGTGGGTAACTCTGCTCCCCCGTTTATCCAGGAAGGTGAACGCAGTGGCACAGAAGCAGCTGGGCCGCCTGTGGCACACCAGCGCCCTCTTCTTCCACCCACCCATCCATGAATACGCAGAGAAGCTTTCGGCGCTTCTCCCAGACCCTCTAAAGGTAGGATGCTCCCAGCTCCAAGGGATGGAGCCTCGGATCCCAGAGGTGCTGCCCGAGGAGGCAGGGATATGGGCAGGGAATTGGGCGTGTGCATTGAACAGCTGAATAGTGAGCTAGTAGCTGTATCTGGAAGTAATCAAGAAGAAAGGAGTTTGCCCTAGCCGGTTTGGCTCAGTGGATAGAGCATCGGCCTGCATCCTGAAGGGTCCCAGGTTCGATTCCGGTCAAGGGCATGTACCTTGGTTGCAGGCACATCCCCAGTAGGTGTTGTGCAGGAGGCAACTGATCGATGTTTCTAACTCTCTATCCCTCTCCCTTCCTCTCTGTAAAAAAATCAATAAAATATATTTTTAAAAAAGAAGAAGAAAGGAGTTTACAAATCGCTGGTGAAACCAGCCAGTGTTCACTTCCTCAGCTCCAGGCCTCTGGTCCCTACCCTCATCCCTTAGCAGGAGTCCCTCCCCCTCCCCCACTCTCTCCTTTATGTTCCCCAAGAGCTTTTCATCTTTTTGATTCATAGCCTCTCTGCAAAGTCATTTGCATTTTTTTCTTTTACAAAGAGGGGAGCCATTTTTAAATAAAAAAATATACCATTCAGTTCATTTAGTCTAAGAGGCACTTAGATGTTTTTACTAAATGAGATTCTTCTATATCTGAAATGATTGGATTTTTTTAACTGAATTGAGATGTTAAAATGTTGACCAAGATTTGCAATTAGGGATTCAATGAGTTAATACATATGTAGTACCTAGGACAGCACCTGTGTTAACTATTATATTTTACTCTAGTACCTGGATACTCTATTGACTATAGTATCTGGAAGACATGAAAGTTGGAATAATTGTAACCAAAGTTCAGCCCAGTCATGTTTATGAAAGAGCAGAAGCCAGGAAGTCAGCAAGGGCACAGCGCATGCTGACATGCTCCTGGTCCCCAAGCCAGGAGGACTCATACCCTTCTGTTCGCCCCTTTTGTTTGGTCGAGATGAACTGCATTTTTGTTTGTTTGCTTGTTTTGTTGCCATTCACACACAGCTCAGGCTGGGATACCCTTCGGGCTGCAGGATCAGGGAGCCTCCTAGTCCGAAGCCCTCAGATCAGGTTATGGTTAGGGCTAGGGTTATGGTTTGGGTTCGGGTTAGTTAGGTTCAGAAATCAAGAGACCTGGTGCTCAGATCCACTCAGCCATTAACCACTGTGTATAACTCAGCATGTCTCCCCACCTTAGCATTTTGCAGAGCGTCAAACAAAGTCAATGAAAGTCCAAAAGGTTTCACACTGGGGCAATCCCTGAGCCATTTTTGCATCTCTAGCTCTTAGCAGCTGCTCAATGTAGAATTACAACAGTAGTCAAATGACAGAACTGCTAGTCTGAAGGAAATGCTCCTTAATAATCCGGGCTTCCGGGCTGGGACACAGTCTTCAGCAATTTTGAATTAATGGATAATAAAAAAGTAAACTGAAGTATGAAGCCACATGTCTTTCTTTCCCTCCAGGTCATTTTCTTGATGAACAGTGGCTCAGAAGCCAACGACCTAGCTATGCTGATGGCCAGAGCACACTCAAGGAACACAGATATCATTTCACTCAGGTAACCACACCTCGGAATAGCCAACTTGAACGGCATTGACTTACCTCAACACTAAATGTCTAGCTGTAAAATACAGCACGGAGGGGTATGTTTCTAATTTCAGGTTTTAAGGCAAGGTCCGTCAAATGAATTTTATGGCTGGATGACCCCATCCACATTGGCCTGATCCAAAGTAGGGGTCCCTGACTTCGTAACAAACAGCGTGAAGTCTAGTAATGTCATAGATCTCCTATGGAAGTGAAGGTCACATCACAGCTCTTTTTGCTTTGAAGATGTACTTTGATGATGACATATGATGCCAAGTGGAGAATTACTGATCTCCACTCATAGAAACTCATGGCTCTACCATGGGACCTGGGCCCACTTCATCTCTGCTTATGATAATGAGCCAGTTGGGCATTCATAGTGCCAGCTGCACCAGGTTTCCATGTTTTCTTCTTTTTCAGTTCATACTTCTGTTCCCTTGGGTGACTTTTGAGAATTGATCATTTAATAAGTTAATTATTAACCCTTGATGGCTAAATTATTAGCGTTAGAAATAATAGAACACTAAGAATTTTGCTTACAGTTGCCTCCCTCAGGTAATTTTATATAGCACATTTAAACACTATTACAGTAAGGTTTATGCAAAAGACAGGAGTGAGTTATAGTAAAAATTGATGGGATGAAGAAATAGTCCCATTCTTTCTGCCATATTATGTATGGCCATAATTTCTGTCTAGATTTGAAAGAAGATTTCATTTCAGCACAATTTTACTACCAAAGCACACCCAATAGTACAGATTCCATATAAAAAGCACATATAGGCATGAGCAAACGTTTGCTATTAAAGAAATATGACTGTAAAGAGTTGTGATGGATATTTTACCTAAAGAAACATTCCAGAAGATGTATGTCCAGGCAAGTACTAACCTATTCAAAGCAGTCACGGTGCCACTAGGGTTCATCACATGTCTGTGTCTCCTCTTTCAAGATAGATGACCATCTATTTGCATAGGATTGGTCTTCATTCAGAGTCCTAAATCTGCATTTTGCATAATTTTGATTTGGGAAATTGCCCAAATTCATTTGAAGCCAAATTGATGATTAGGATGATTTATACTGAATAGGATTGTTTCAGGTTTAAGAAGAAGCAAAACCTGTGTTTCTTCTATGGCAAACCAGGTAGCTTTTAAGGCACTTTTTAAAAAAGAGTCCCCAACAGTGTTGAGCAACAGCTGCATCACAGGAAGAAACATTTGGCTTCTCAAGGTGACTATTTCAAAGACAAATACTCATTGAATATACAGGGTGAGACAAAAGTAGGTTTACAGTTGTAGTATGCGAAACATAATTTATTCTTATACTGGAGGCCCAGTGCCACCGATGGGGTCCCTCGGCCTGGCCTATGCCCTCTTGCAATCCGGGACCCCTCGGGGGTTGTCAGACTGCCGGTTTCAACCTGGTCCCCACAGGCCAGGCTGATGGACCCACCAGTGCATGAATCTATGCACCAGGCCTCTAGTATGCATATAAGATCTTTGGTTAACCTCTTCCCACCCTCCCCCTCCCCCTTTCCCTCTGAGATTCATCAGTCTGTTCCATGTTTCCATGCCTGTGCATTGAGCGTCTGCCCCCTGGTGGTCAGTGTGCGTCATAGCTACCCGTTGAATGGTCGAACAGTCACTTAGGCTTTTATATATATAAACTAGAACCTGATGCATGAAATTTGTGCAAGGGGCTCTGCCCTCGCAGCCCCAGCGCCTTGGCTTCATCCAGAATGTCATCTGGATGGTCCTTCAGCTATTCGGTCTAATTAGCATATTAGCTCTTTATTATATAGGATAGATTATTTATTAATTATTGTATTATTTCCATATGAACCACTGTAAACCTACTTTTACTCCACCTAGTATAATTTTTGTCTTGTTGCTGGAAGAGGAGTCTCACTACTTTAGAGTAACAGTAAGTCAGGTGGTAAGGTCAGAGTTCTTGGCTAGATGGTCTCCAAAATCTCTCCTACAATTTCAAATCTATGACATCAGCAGGAAAGATACATAAGTTAATTTGCCTGACATAGGCTTTGAAGATTTCTTAGAAACCACTGGAGTTGCATGAAATGGTGTTCCATTGCATCTCCACGGCCTTCCGGAGTTTCTCGGCCTTCCAGGGTTTCTCCGTTGTCCTACTCCGTGCTTCACAGGCCAGAGATCAAAGAATAATGAACTTAACTCTGTCCTCCGACTGTGTTTTCTCTGCAGAGGAGCCTACCACGGATGCAGTCCTTACACAATTGGCTTGTCAAACGTAGGGCAATTCAAGATGACACTCCCCAGCGGGGTGGGCTGCCAATCAGTGAGTTTTGAGATTTTTTTTGTCTTATTTCTCTAAAGGCTGCTGGGTATGTGGAACAATTAACGTTTAAAATAACTTCAGATTTTCCGGGTATTAGCCTTAGAAACGAATATAAAGCCCATCATTCACCAGGGGCTCAGTTTGACTTAATTGTCTAAAGACCACTGGGGGGAAATGTTCCTTAGAAAGACCTTCCAAGTCTGAGTAATAGGATTTTTAAAACTAGTTTTACTCTTAAATAAAATCAAGTAAATTTCAATAAATGCATTGAAATTAGACCTCAAACCTTTAAATGCATAAACTGTCTATAAAATCACCCCTGTCCTCACCTCTTCAGCATCAGACACCTACTTATTCTTATTCTTTCGGATGCCCTCACCCACCAGACCCTTGAGCGAGCTGTTTCCAGGCTGACATTGAAACCAGTTTCCTTTGTAGAGGCCCACACACCTTTTCCTATGAAAAAAATGATCCCTGCAGAGCAGAAAAATTAGGTTTTCACCCTAAGTGGGAGAGGAACCTCGATATCAAATTAAGAAACCCTCTTGCCTTGATTGGTACCATGTGCTCCCCCAATTGGCTGTCTTCTGCTCATGTTTTGCCAAACTTCTCCTTTTGTCCTTTGCAGACAATGTGCCCAGATGTTTTCCGTGGTCCTTGGGGAGGAAGCCACTGTCGAGATTCTCCAGTGCAAACGATTAGGAAATGCAGCTGTGCACCAGGTCCCACGGGGCGGGGAGGGAGGGACCTGGTGGAAGTCACTTGGAGAAAGGCTGATGCAATTCTGGGGGAAAGTGGGGAAGGAAATGAAACTAGAAAGCAAGCCCTCATTGAATCACTTCTCATACCCACTGCCAGAAAGCACCTCCTGCTCCCACAGCCACGCTACATGCAGACTGTCACCCGGTAGTTACTTAAAGGAGCTCTGTGAACTCTGTTAGCAATAGCTCTGCTATTGATCTTAAAAGAAAACACGGTTGGTGAATCATTTACCCATTTCCAAGGGAGGGAGGGGAGAGGAAAAAGAATACTTTTAGAAATCTCAAAACTCCAGTCAAGAAGCTCCCCAGGGACTCAAATGCCAGCCAAAACGAGAGCATCTGTCAACACATAGGGCCATTCCTGGAAGCTGCTGACATCTCTCGCCAATGTTGTGAAGGCATTCTCACAGGGAAAGCTTCTATTTAGCAAACGCATTGTTTTAGCATGCTTTACACGAGGGAGGAGGCATGGGCTGACATCTGTTCTTTGCTAATCACCAAGTCCCACCTCAGATCTGTCGCCATAGATCAGAACCGTCCCAGTAGCTGCTCCTCAGGAGTGCTGAAGGGAAGCACTAGATGTTCCGGCTGAATGAGCTTGAATAGAATAGTGAGCATCACTGTGCTGAGAGGGAGAGTGCAAATGGAAGTCTTCAAAAGCAGCTTTGAAAGGAAGAACAGTCGCAGGCATCTTAAAATGCAGATGGGATAAGGCAGATGGAGGTAGACAGATGAAAGAATGAGCACTGGATCCAGATGTCAGGGGCACAGAACTTAAAACCATAAGGAATGGTCCAGCTGTCATTCAAACCCTGTACAGCTGAAGAAACCAAAGTCCACGCCTAGGAAGCAGCACAGCTAGGACTTGAACCCAAGTCCCTGACTCCAAAGCCGGTGCTCCCAACCTCTGAGCACCCTGGTTCACACTCATATCCCAGCAGGATAAACCCAGGCTTTGAAATAGTGCCTGTTCCGCTGGCCGGGATCGAAGAGACACGTGAAGTCAGGAGGCCTGGATCCCACTCCCTGCCCGACATGGTGCAGCAAAGAGAGAAAGCCCCATCTTTTGCTTAAGTTTTCTCATTTGAAAGATGGAGATAAGAATACCTGCCTCCCTGACCTTTAATCCCAGGACTTCATGAGATCAAGGCAAGAGAATTTTTGTAGAGGAAGGCAGATCATAGCAAGGCCAAGTACAATCAGACCTGTATATCTTATCTGTATGGCATCAAAAACCAATCTCACTTGGGTGCACCTCACAGACATCCATATGACTGCAAAACCACCAGCACAGAACCTAGTAGACAGAAGCACTCAAGGGATGGTAATTCCCTCCCCTCCCTGCCCTGTGTCCCCTTCTCTCTCCATTCTCTCTGCCTCCTCCCTCTTTGAGGTCCTTCCCTCAGCTGTAGGCCAACTAGGTAGAAAATACCAGAACCTCTCTGGTGGTAATCTATTGGCAACTAGAGGCTAATTGATAGTGACAGGAGTTCATCCCTGCTCCCCTGAACTTGTTGTCTTCAGCGTTCTGAAGTCAGCTGTTTTGCTAACTCATATTTTCAAGAGACAAGGCTGACACCGTATCTCTAAATGGAATTGGAATGCAAAAAGAGACTTTAGCCTCTGCTAGTGCTTTTAGGGTCTGAGAAGTTGGTCTTTGCTGTAAAAAGGTTTATTCAACTATGTTTACAAAAACATTCCAACACACAGAGTACTTTGGGTAGAAAGTTCCCATTGCCGGTTCCTCTTAGGGTCCACTCAGTGCCAATCTCGACAGAAGATGTTTCACCTCAGCATTCTGCCATCACTCCCCACACTGACCTAAGCAGGGGTCCGTTTTGTGAGCCTAATATAGGGGGTCATGTGGTAGATTGCATTATCCCCTTCACCCCCTCCTGAGGAGCTTTCGTTTCCAAGTGTTCATTCCAGGCCCTGAATAGCAGATGTAACCTGTGATGAAATTCACCGGTCAATAGCCCCTGACCCCACAATGTCCTCAACCTGTTACTGTTCATGTCACTCTTCTTCACCTTTTGCAAGACAAGTCTTCTTTTTCTTGATTTTTCTTTCTTCCTTGGCTCCCCATTCTGCTTAACTCTTTCTACATCATCAGCTGAAAAAAGAACTCTCCCTTCTCCACGCTGCTGCTTGGATGGTATCCCACAGAGCATCCACTCTCCACCGCCTTGACGTTGTCATGGTGACACCACTGCATCAAGTCTCTCTCCAGGGCCAGCCTGACCTGGAGTTACAGCAATGAGCCAGTGAAGTAAATGTGAAGTGAAGAAAAACTCTAATGACAGTGGATGGCCCCCTCTCGTCGCTGAGCGTGTGGGCGGTGGGGGTGGCATCAGGAAAGGTCTAGCACAGAGTCAAGCAAAATATTATCTTCTCTGGGTTTGGTTTTGTCCAAATTTAAGACATTAGGTTGATTTTGCTCTACCCTCTGATTTCTCTAATTATAAATGGGCTTGATAAACATCCAAATTATATCTTTTGGACATGTGTCTATCCATCCTTTCAGGTCATCCTAGACTGTTTTCTCTTCCTTTCTTAAAAATAAGAAATTCCAATCTCTAGAGGCATAGATTTATTTGTCTACTATATCTTGCCCATCCAACAATGTAGCTGATACTTACCATGTGCTTGCTGGGTTTGATATCCTTTCCATTACTCCCTTCTTCATACCCCAACCCCCAAGATATCAGGTACCTCTGACAAGCCAGCTTTGCCAAACATCACTTATGGCCTAAAAAATATGTTGGGGGCCAGGTAGTGATTTTCTCGTTTTACAATGAAGAGCTTGAATATGAAATAGATTTATGCTTCCGTTTGAGGGTGATGACTGAAGGTCTCTATTCCTCATCTCTAGCCTTCAGGAGACAGGCTGCAGCCATGCCTCTAAGTGAGTGTTAGGATGGGAGCTGGTGACTCGTCTTCCAGACTTTCACTGTCACTTCCTTTGTATCCGCATTGCCCTGGAGATCCCTCTACTGTCCACGGATATGAGTTTTTACATTCAAAGAACCCATGGTGCTGTTTAGATCCAAGTTACAGGTGCAGGTAGAAATTCTGAAGGTTCAGTCGTGTGGGTGTGTCCATCAGGGACCTTTTGCTATTCCAGAGGGGACCGCTTCCTGCTCTCCCTCGCTGCAGGGATGGAGGTCATCGGCTCTAGTATATTCCTCTGTAGACTGAATTCTAATTGTTCTATAAACACACTGACTAACTGAAGACTGAGGTACTTCATAACTTTAAAATTGTATAGCAACCTAAGTATCAACAAAAGGTACATAGAGTTATTTTCAAATAGATTATATCCCCCCCGCCCCCCCCCCCCCATGACATTTGAATGAAATCCATGCGGCTGAGAGGATGGGTCTCCTTAGGGGAAGCAGCCATCTATACTCAATGGCACTTCCGGGCATTTCCTCCCCAAACAGAAGGACTGAGCGGTTTGTTTATGCCTTTGTGGTTGCCTTCATCGTGCTGCTGGAGCCAAAGTACAAGCCATTCTGACAGAATGTTCCCCCTCAGGAATCAGCACCTTGCCATCCTGGTTTTCTGTATTCTGAGGGACTCCAGGCCATGTGTGCTCCCTGTTTTCTTTGGTCTGTGTTTTCCCCACGCCTCTGGATGCCACTTGCACACCCTCACATGCATGGGGGTTTTGTTTCTTTGTTGGTTTGTTATCCACAGACTGCTGCCAAGCTAAAGACCAGTATATCGAGCAGTTCAAAGATACTCTGAGCACTTGTGTGGGCAAGTCAATTGCTGGATTTTTTGCAGAACCAATCCAAGTGAGTATATCAGCCTGAGATATTACCTGAGTTCACAGTTATCAGAGTTTTAACTCAGACATTCTAGAGAATTGTGAAATCATTTAACCATTGCCGTGTCCCTCTCTAAAGTTGATTTATTCTCTTGGTCCCCTTGGAAGAAAAGAGAGCCCATGATTTTCAACTGACTTATAAGTATACCATCTTCTGAATTTCTGGGCTGGACAGATAGATAGATAAAACTCTTAAACTCCCAATATTCTGAAAAACAGAAAACCCCAGCAGTATTTAGTTGCTTAATACCCACACTGTGAGGAGAGTCCTTTCTACACGATGGGACAAAAGTAGATTTGCAGTTGTTTGCATGGAAATAATGCAATAATTAATAAGTCATAATGCAAGAATAAACCCTGTGTTTCACGTACTCACAACTGTAAACCTACTTCTGCCCCACCCTGTATGACCTTACTAAATCCCCTTAATTTACTCTTATTCTAACCTCCGGAAAGCATACATTTGCATTTTTCCCCCAGAAGGCATGGCGTAGGAATAATGGCCTCTTTTCACCCATAGTGGAAGCAGTTCTAGAGACTGTTTCAAAAGTTGCTGGAATTGCAGTTCCGGTGTCAATGGCAGAGTAGGTGACCGCCTCCTCCCGTGACCAATCAAGTCACCACTAACCTGCAGGACAGCAGCCTGGAGACCCGCCTGAAGAGGGGCTGGCGGAAGTGCTGTAACCAAGGGTAGAAGATACCAGGACTGAAAAAAAAATTTATTTTGAGTATAAAAATGTGGCTAAAAGTACTAATGATGATAAGCGATCTTCCTTTGTTTTTTAACACTTACAAAAGCCATGCTGCTGTGCTAGGTCTCCTGGGTTTGGACTCTTGCAGGGGGTGAACGGGTTCGTCCAGTACCCGAAGGGGTTTCTGAAGGAGGCCTTCCAGCTGGTGCGGGAGCGAGGAGGCGTGTGCATCGCGGACGAAGTGAGTGGCCCTGGGATATACAAAGTGGGGCACAGGGGCAGCGAGGCGCAGGGAGAAGCCCTTTTAATGCCCCTCTGTATTCCAGGCAGAGAACGGCCAGGGTGGGTACAAGTTAGTGGAGCTTCTGCTATTGGCTGGCTGGTTTATTCGTGGATTAGTCGGTCTTTTGAACAAGTACAGACAGAAAATTGAAGTCTATCACATATTGCCATCACTGAAAATATCTTAAAAACCACAGAGGAAATTTAATCTCGTAACCAAATCTTCATCAAATGATTGTTGCCGAGAGAGTGTTAACCAGCCTGGCTGCATTCGCCTTACCTTAGTAACAAAACTTGTTTGGAAATGATATTAAAAAAGAAAAAAGCCCAGCCTCTCAAAAAATAGTTCCCAAAAAATTCTAACATAGCTTGAGTTAAGGCCTCGTTGGAACAGCATACTGTCTAAGGGGGCGACTTTGAAGAATAGAATTCATTGCTTCTGTGAGCTCTAGCCTGTGTGTTTTTAAAAGAGACCAGTTTACTTATAATCACACCTCATATTAGAGTCTATTAAGAAAGTAATGTTTTGCCTCCTGAGACTAACAATGGCGATCGATGGGCAGAGGACGGCGCCCAGGCCCCCAAAGGTGCTCCCGGCTCCTTCATTCTGATTCCACCAGCAATGGTGGCCCCACCAAGAGCAGATGGAGAACTCCTATGCTTCATGCGGGTTCCAGACCTGCCATCTTTGCCTGAACCATTTTCCTCAACTCAACAACCCAAGGCAGACCTCAGGCTCCCCCTCAAAATTTTTGTTGTTTTGTTAACCCTCACCCGAGGATATTGTTCCATTGATCCGATGATTTTTAGAGAGAGCAGAAGGGAGAGAGAAACATGTCAGTTTCCCACATACACCCTGATGGAGTGGGCAGGGTGGGATTGAGCCTGCAACTGAGGCATGTGCCCTTGATCAGAATCAAACCACCTGGACCCTTCAGTCTGCAAACCAATGCTCTATCCACTGAGCCAAACTGGCTAGGGCCCCTCTCAGATTTTTTTCTGCAGTTTCTCCACATGCAGCTGGGTCTCTGTTAGCCTCAGGGGGACCGGACAGCCTCCCCTACCCCCACCGCCCCTCTGCAACCTGCTGGCTCAAGTTTAGGGAACGTCAGCTAATCAAAATCCCAGCTGAAGAAAGTGAATCTGTTATTAAAAAGCAGAAAAATCTATTCAATAGGTTTGCAACTCGCTCCATCGGTGAAAAGAATGAACTTTCACCTTTGGAGTCAGCGCAGCCTGAAGCTGCCACACTTGCCCTAAGAGAGGGAAGGCAGACTGGATTCCAGGGAACATGAGCTGCAGGGTTTTCTGAGACGTGGTGTTGCCACTTGCGAGAACATGATTGGAAAGTAACTCAAGGTAACCTTAGAAGGGCAGTGGGAATGGCCAGGCAACGCGAAGACTGGCTGGAATTTCTGAGCACTCCCTGCGTGCCAGGCCCGTTTGTAACACTTCGCCAGCTAAGGCCCCTGGCAGGTTTGTAAGGTACGGCCCATTATCATCCTTCCCGCTTTCTAGAAAACCGACTTGAACTCCAAGCCGGTTAAATCACCCGCCAGGGTCATGCAGTTAGTAGGGCCAGAACCAGACTCAAACCTACATGATGTCATTTGGGCAAATCCGACAGCTTGCCCAGCGACCCAGAGCTAGGAAGTGGGAGACCCCCAGGCTGGGGCCCAGGTCTGTCCGACTCCTGGGTCTAAGCTCGGCCATGTGGTTTGCCATCATGTCATTCTAACCCCTGGAGTCCGCCTGGGCAGCGCACCCTGGAGAGAGCGGGAGCCATAAGAAGGACGCCTGGAAGGAAGCTCATTCAAGCACATTTCAGAGGCAGCAGCTCCACACCTCGGCCCCACCTGCAATGTGTGTATTAGAGACGGAGACCCACAGACAGGCCAGGAGACTGAGAGCCAGGGAGAGATCAAGGTGCCGTGGCCACCAAGGCCCTGGCCAAGTCTGATGGCAGTGGCATGCTGGTTGGCTGTGTGCGCTTAGGCGCTCGGCCACACCGTTCATTCTCCAGGCCCTACGTAGGCACTTCTACCAGGCGCTCAGCGGTGTTCTGGATCAAGGGAAGTGTAAGATACAGCCCCTGGCATCAGGCAGGTACCCTGGTGCTGACAGCCTAAGGCGGGAGGTTCCGATGGCAGAGGCGGCAGGTTCCGATGGCAACATGCCCAGATGCCTTGACTGGGGGCCCTGCTGGGAAAATCTGCCTCGACCACACGATGATGAGGAAGCTGTGCTTGAAGACAAGAGGAATTGGTGGCATGAAAACAGGGAGGGAGTCTCCTAGAAAGAAAGAACAACATGAACAAGACAACGAAGATCAACTTTCGGCCCTGAGTTACATGGCTCAGCTGGGTCCTCCTGGTGACGGAACCCTCAGGAAGAAAGGAGGTCACCAGGAAGAGGAAGGCTGCCCTATCTGGGCTGGTGGCAGGTGCCCCACCCCCACCCGCTTCCTGTAATTGCTGCTTCACCCAGTCTGGGGCAGGGGCTGCTCCTCCGGGCTCCTCCCTGCCGCCTTGCACACAGGAGTCGCTAAGTTTTGCTAAATCATAATGATCCTTTCCACATGCATCGTGTGTATGGCCCTCACAGCAGGCCTGTGACGCATGGCTACTAGCATTCCTACTTACCAGAGGAAACACAGGTACAGAATGACCTCAGAAACAGCCAGTCACACAAAGCTAGTAAATGGCTTTGGGGGCCTAAAAGCTCAGTCACAGATGAAGCGTTTTGTCAATGACAGTACAAAGATGGTGGTGACAATGGCTGGCAATGATGATCCTGAGGAGGAGGAGGAGGAGGAGGAGAAGAGCTAAGCAGGAGGGGGAGGGGGAGAGGAAGGAAAGTGAAGACATCAGAGTCAGAAACACCAGCATTTCCTGAAAGCTTCCCAATGATTTTGGATTTGCTTCCTTCAGGTGCAGACGGGATTTGGAAGGTTGGGCTCTCACTTCTGGGGCTTCCAAACCCACGGCGTCCTGCCAGACATCGTCACCATGGCCAAAGGGATTGGGAATGGCTTTCCCATGGCAGCAGTTGTGACAACGCCAGGTAGGACCTCCGGGCAGTGTGTGGCTGCTGCTGGGCCTCCTGCATCAGCAATTGGAGAAGGAACTCGCATTGGAATGTGTATGGGTTGGAGACGGTTAGGGGAACTCACATGCATTTCCCAAGCAATGAAAAAAAAAACAAAAAAGGAACAATCTGCCTGCCAGATCCTGGCCGGATGAAAGCGAGCGGCCCCTTTGCCCTTGCTGCAGGGGGGACTCATTCTCCCGCCTCCGCCATAAAATGCAGGGTTCAGACACACTACCAAGAAATAGGGAAATGTGCCACCAGCCCAAGAGATCCTTGTTAACCAGCTTGAAACCAACCCTGGAATTTCCAAGGGCTCATGTGCTGGAAGGAAACTCTAACTTGGTCTCACCACATTAAGAAGTTAGAGACTCAAGGTCCAGAGCATTAGATGTGTCTGTGGATGTCTCATCTACCCAGCAGCTAAATATGGCACAAGCTCACTTGGCCAGAACATGAACATTAACTGAATTCTGCATTTTAGTGAGGTCTGACAGAAAACAATTTTTATGAAATTCTTAAAATTATTTCATTTGTCTTCCCCACATGAGGCACTGAAGGCTACTTGGGTATTTTTACTAAATGACTTAAGGTATAAAAATATGGATGTACTGGTAGAAGGTCAAGTATAATGAGCTGAATATATACTCACCCTGAAACAATCCAAACAATATATTACTAAATCCTTGATGTGAGGAATTTTTTTTCCTCCTTAATCCCAAAAGTGAAAGATAGGGGGACAAAAAGGTTTTATTAATGAAGGTTCCGAGTTAAATTTCACAAATCAAGATTTAAGGTACTTCTCAGTTCACAGGGCACATTCAAGTCTTTGTTAGCCAACTCCCCATTGAGTAAACAAGCTATGATTCCTTGTGCGCCATATTGGTCAGCCAGGGATACCAGAACCAGATACCTCAGGGAGCAGGTTAACCAGCAGACATTTCTCTCTCCCAGTTCTAAGACTGGTGGTCCCAGATCAAGGCGCCAGCAGAATTAGTTTCTGGTGAGACCTCTCTCGCAGATGGCTGCCTTCTTGCTCCGCCCGCACATGTCCTTTTTTGACAGAGGGCGAGAGAGCTCTGTTGTCTCTGCTTTTGAGGACACCAGTCCTGGGGGATTAGGACCTACTCTTTTGACCTCATTTAACCTTAATGACCTTCCTAAAGGCCCTACCGACAAAAGCAGACATGTAGTTAGGGATTCAACATAGGGACTTAGGTGGGGCCACAACTCCATCCGTAGCATCTGCTATCTGGTGAGTGAAGGCTGAATTGGATATGATGTCACCTACAACATCCCCCAAATGTTGTGATGGGCGGTTATAGATGGGAAGGTGTCCACTTTTACCTACCCTTTCCTTCTCCTCCTAGAGATTGCCAAGTCTTTGGCTAAATGTGTCCTGCACTTCAACACCTTCGGAGGGAACCCCATGGCCTGTGCCATTGGATCGGCCGTGCTTGAGGTATGTGCCAGCAGCCACGTGGACGTCACTCGTGTCACAAAACGACAACTTCAAAGCCACACACACATTCTCATAACTTTATCACATCGCATTATTGGAGAGGAGGGCTAACTATTAATTCATGAATTAAAGTTAGATTCCCAGATTTTATTATAATTACTAGTTTATGAATTAAAGTTCGATTTCCAGTTATTATTCTGACACCTGCCCTTCTTTTCCTAATGATCTAGTTTTGGTGCTCGAAGTATTGAGTAAGAAATAGGTAAGAAACCTCACATGCATGGGAAATGTACTAGTAAGCATTCCCTTCGCTCCTGGTAGCACTGAAGTGTCTTTGTTATTTGAGTGCTATTTTATGGATAGCGAGCAGTTGTTATCTTTAATGTCATTTCTTTAATATCTTTACGTAAACAAGCTCTTTTTCCTTATACTAGTTTAATTTTGGCTCTTATATATTCTTTCTTGTTTTTTTAAATTTCTTTATTGATATCAGAGAGAGAAAGAGAGAGAAACATCAATGATGAGAGAGAATCATTGATCGGCTGCCTCCTGCAAGCCCCCTACTGGGGATGGAGCCCGAAACCTGGGCAACACCAGGAATCCAACTGTGATCTCCTGGTTCATGGGTCAATGCTCAACCACTAAGCCACTCCAGCCTGGCTTCTTGCCTTTTTTTTTTTTTTTTTTTTTTGTACTGTCATAAATTAAAAGACTACAGAGGATCTGCGTGCTATGTGATTACCAGGTATTTTAGCTACTGTTTAGCCCCACTCCATTGATTTTGCCTGGGGTCACATCCGTAGGAGAAGACGTTTTGAATGCACTAGCTAATATGCTTGAAAGCATTGGCATAAATAAGTTTAAAGTATTTCTGAAAGAATGTCCAAGAAGTTGATAACAGCAGTTGTTTGTGGGGAGGGAGACTTGGGGACTGGGGAACCGGGATCAGCAAGGAGATTTCTACTATCCAGACTGTTATACTTTCTGATTTTTTGAACTAGTCACAAGGTTCCCCTGTTCAAAAACTTAAGTTTAAAAGTATTTTTAAACAAAAAGCAAATAAGTAAGAGCTGTCCTTGCTAACTAAAACGTCCCTTCAAATATGATTAAAGGGTGAAATGAGCCGGTGTGGGTCGGATGTGTCATTTATTTCATTTTGTAGATGCCGCCAACTTTTTTCAAAAGTGCTGAGTCACCTCAACCAACATGGAAAGTAGAGAGGACTTAGGTGGACAGAGAGGTCTTCAACACGTCCAGGTTTGCCCGAGCCGCGCAGTGGCTCTCAGTGAAATATAGTGCAGCGCATGTTGCATGTATCGAGTCAGATCACAGTCTCGCTGTGCGCACAAGAGGGTGAGAATCCTGTTGTCTGTTCAGGTGCCCTGACTCTGGGCCACACAGGGCCCTGCTCAGCTCAGCTCAAGAGGCCAGGGCCCTGCAGGGAGGCCCCTGGGCACCTTGGGGCAGCTGGGCGAAGGCCAACAAGCTGCCAGGAGGGCAGGCATCTGTGACCTTCCTGCCCTCGGAGCACTTGTCTTCTTCGCCAAGGTCGCCCAGTGTTCAGCAGAGCCAGGCACTATAGAGCTCAGGATTATGGGCTCTGTGACAGACTCATTGAGACTCGGCTTCCACTCTTTCCTAAATTCTCACCCACCCTGGAGATGAGGAAGGATGGGGGAATGGCCCCGCTCCCAGCACTTATTGTCTCCTCACAGAACTCTTTCTGTAGCACGTGGTGTGGCCACACTGGACTTGGGTTCCATTTGTCTGGTCAGGTTTCTGTAAAGAGGGCCGCCTACACTCACCTCTCCTTGCTTCTCCATTTTAGAACTTGGCTTAATGCAAGGACTTCTGGGGCTTTCTCTCAACAGGTAATTAAAGAAGAAAAGCTGCAGGAAAACAGTCAAGAGGTTGGCACCTACCTGCTGCTGAAGTTGGCTAAGCTGCGGGATGAGTTTGAAATTATCGGAGACGTCCGAGGCAAAGGCCTCCTGATAGGAATAGAAATGGTGAAGGATAAGGTAGGTTCTGACCTGCTGCTCTCTCTCTCTGTGGCTCCTGGGGGCACCAACAGTCCAAGTAGCAAGCATTGGCCGAAAGCTGACTTCATTCACTCCCAGGAGGGAGCCCACAGCACAGCACCAGTGTTGAGTGTGCACAGAATGCGGCATGCTCTCGAGAGTGCTAGAGGGTGAGGGTGGGACTTGGAAAAGGGAGCTGGTCTTCTTGCCACACTGGGCAGAGAGCATCGGTGATGACTGAATATTTAGAACTACAAGTGTGGGCAAGGCAGGAAATTATTTGAGGGGGGAGGCAGAGCAAGTGGTCCAGAGAGCTAGTGGAAGTAAGCGGGGAGGGCTGGGAGAAGGTTGTGGTAATGGTTTGGCGTAAGGATGTTAAAGATCTGTGGGTATGGGTGTGAGTGTGTGTGTGTGTGTGTGTGTGTGTGTGTAGATTTCATTCCCAAGTAACCAGGGAGGAATGATGTGACTCTCTGATGACATTCCCCACGGTGACAAACTCAACGTGACAGCAATTACACTTAGCATTTCCCCAACCAGTTATTCCTCCCATTTCACTCTGTTTCTCACCTTCCCAATTCCCCAGCCCCAATATCACCACATAATCTGCAACTCCTTCTCTCCCCACATTTCTAACCTCAAGGGTGCCGTCTCTCAGAGCCTCCTTTGTCTCTACAGCTGCCCCTGCAGCCCCTGTGAGTAGGAAATTGTCCCTCCTCCCCTCAAAGCAGCGCCTAGGCCCTCTGAGGAGCACCACAGCAGGAGAATCCTGGCCCAGGGAGGAATATGCAGGCCGACCCCTTTCCCCCAACTCTTGTCCATGGGGATTCAGTTTTCCCCTGAGTGACTTCTTGCTATTTTATCTAGTTTAGAAGAATCAACGGTCCATTCTTTTAGTCTTTGGACCAGACCACAGATATGTGACTCTTCCGTTAAAACCACACAGCAGAGCCAGTATGAAGCTGGAATGTTTAAACCAGATTTAAAGCTAAGGGAGGACAACGGGAAAAGAAGAGGAACATGAGACCAGACACAAGCCCTGCAGGCGGACCTTCAGCTTGTGGCCCAGTCAAGGGCCGCTTTAAGGCTCAGAGTCCACCCTGGCCCCCAGCCAGGAGCTCCCTCCAAGACTGCAGGCGCCTCAACGTCCAGACTCCCCAGAGGAAAGCCCAGCGAGCAAGGAGCCCCCCTTCCCCACCTGGCCCCCTCTCTCCCACTCTCACTCTTCCAAACCCCACTTCCGCATGCGCATGGGCAGGTGACCAAAGATGTTCCTCAGACCTCGATTTGTCCTGGTAAAACGTCAACTCCTCCCACAGGCTGCATGACAACATCTCAGGTCAATGGGGAGACCTGGTCCTTCCCTCCCTTCCAGGTCCTCCATTTCCTAGTGGCCTGAACATGTGAAGATGATATTCCTGTCCTTAAAGCTCTAAACAGATGGAAATGCCCAGGCCTATTCCTCTCCAGGATGAGGTGTTGGGGGGACGGGGGTGGATACTGAAGCCTAGAGGAGGGGGCAGGAGCCCCGAGGAGAAGATGAAGCTGGGAGCCGCCTCCATCTCACAGGAGGGAAGGGCTGGCCCCCAAGCCAGGCAGGACCTCGTCCTGTGCATCTGAAACCAGAGCCACAGCTGGTGCTGATGCCCTAGTGGCTGCCCGCAGCTGAGGCTGAGCTCTGCGCTCAGATAGGAGCTCCCGGTGGGGGCTCCCAGCCCGGCCACCTGGGGGGGCCGCCTGGGGGGCCCTTAAGGAACACGGGTACCTCCCGCTCCCTCGGTGAGGCTGGTGTGAGCCCCGCTCCTGGAGCTTGGGAAGATGTTATACTGACACAGTCAGACTTGAGAGGACCAGGTCAGAAGGAGGCGCTCGTACTCACAGCCTCAGGAGACCACAGAAAGGGGACCACCCCACCCCCCACCCTCCGCAGGGCCCTGGGGGCTGGCACTCCTGGACCCACAGGGAGGACCAACCTCAGTGCCTCGGGCCTGGGGACAGCCTGTGGCTCCCGAAGCGTTTGCCTCCTCCCTCCTCCCCCCAGGGAAAGAGCAGATTTCACTCGCGGGGAAGAGGGGACGAGCGGGCCACCCCCCCCACACACACACACCCGCTGCCCAGGCCGTTCTGCCCCGGGAGAGCATGGCTGTCCGTGTCCTCGTGCAGGTTCTGAGCCACTTCCCGGCCTGGGAATGAGCTCTCCACGTGGGCAAGACGCAGAGAAGAGGCGCGGAGCTCCCGCACCCAGAGCGGACTCCGCTCCAGCTGGGGAAGGAGCCATGGCAGCAGGCGCTAGAGCCCAGCTTCGGGGCTTCTGCCTCCGGCTGCGGGTCTCTAGGAATTTGGAAATGAATCGGGATAAAAACAAACACCAAATAAAATTAATATCTAGTAACACCCCAAAAAGATCCAGTCTGGCCAGGAACAACTTCATCCCACTGCAGGGGGAGAGAGGGACCAGGAGGGAGCGAAGAACACGGATTGCTTGAGTTGCTTCCCTTCCTCTTGGGAATAATGTCTAACCAGCCAACACCAAATGGAAAATATGTTTCATTGGCAGGCGAGCCGCCAGCCCCTTCCCCGGGAGGAAGTGAGCCAGATCCACGAGGACTGCAGGCAGATGGGCCTGATCGTCGGCCGAGGCGGCCTCTTCTCCCAGGTGAGGGGAAGGCTGGCGTTCCCCGGCGCTGTAGGGGGGCCCCTCCCTGACGCCCCAGGCTGCTTGGTCACTTTTCCAAAGGTGTGTGCCGGGGGGACCGGCCCCTCTCTCTAGGCATCGCGCTCAGGTATTTTCAAAATGAAGTGGCAGCGGAGCCTTAGGGCCACGAGGGGGCGCTGTGTCCGACGGTTTGGTTGTCCGCGTTCTGTGAGGAATAGCTAGCTAGAGACAGTCTGACGGGCATCAGCAGCCTGAACCCGCAGACCAGAGGATTTACAGGTCGGAGTAACGTCCTAACCGTCGTGCAATAAACAGCGTGCCTCGTGTGTGAGTTCCCTGCGACCTGTCAGAGCGATCCTGGTTGTCCTTCGCTGAGCCCTGGGCTCTGCCTTTGTAAACCCTAACCCTCCCAACACAGAGTGGCCGCTGGGGCCAGGAGCAACCTCAGAGCGCTGGCAGGCCAGGTCACCCCAGGAGAGCTGGGGGGCTACCCAGGCTGGTCCCTAAGGCAGGGCTCAAAGTCAGCCTCTCCCAGTGCCCTTCTCCCCCAGGCTGGGGGTGCAGACACCAAGCTCCCTTGCTACCTGGGAAAGCCCAGTACAGCTCCCCCGGCAGGACTGGTGTGGCTGCTGCTGAGAGTACAGCAATCTGCCCCTCGTCCCTCACACAGCAGGACGCACACAGGACTGGCTGGGGGCAGAGATCTAAGGTCTAGGGCAGTGGTCGGCAAACTCATTAGTCAACAGAGCCAAATATCAGTACAACGATTGAAGTTTCTTTTGAGAGCCAAATTTTTTAAACTTAAACTATATAGGTAGGTACATTATTAACTTAATTAGGGTACGCCTAAGGCTTAGGAAGAGCCACATTCAAGGGGCCAAAGAGCCGCATGTGGCTCGCAAGCCGCAGTTTGCCAACCACGGGTCTAGGGCAACCTCTGCCCCTCCCCTACTTTGTGCTTGTCCTTTGCCATCTTTCTCATTTTAGACGTCAGTCATTCTTCCCAGCCTCCCTGCTCCATTCCTGCCTCTCACTCTGCGTCAGTGAGCACTTGCCTGGTACTTGTCTGAGGAAATGGAGCTATGAGGCAAGGTCTCTGTGTACACCCATCTGTCCCACAGCCGTTCCGTACCGCCTTTCCCAAAGGCCCGGACGGGGAGGTGGCACTCCGGCTCAGACTCCCGTGCTCTCGTCCCTCCCCACCTGCACCTGCAGCTTTCCCTTCCCCTCAGCTTCTCAGCCTGCAAACCAATAGGCTTAGAGCTGTCCCAGCCCAGCCCAAACTGGACCCCAGAGAGCCAGAGCGAGCACTTCTGCTAGGACATGCTCCTCGGGTTGTTCCTGATGCCGGTCACAAATATTTTTCTGCACAAATCAGACAGGGTAACGATTGAAAATCCTAAGATGGGGCGTCAGGGAGATGCCCAACTTATGCAGACATAAACCAATTCATGGCTTACTTGCTCAGTTATTCCTTAGTTACCTGGCAAACACGTGCAAAGCGGCCGTCGCTGTGCCGCGTACTAACGCTGCGATGATAAATCAGATCTGGTCCCTCCCTTTATGACGCTGGCAGGAGAGAAAGACATAGGAACAGAGAAGTACAACAGAATAGAAGCTCAGCAGCAGCTCTAAAAAGGAGGAAAGAGAAGGGACCCCCGAGGCCAGCCTTTCTGACTATGTTGAGCCTTAAACGATGAGATAAACACTGGAAGCGTGGGTGGAACATGGCAGCGTGCAAAGAGCTGCACGCACACAGTGTGGCAGCAGCCTAGGGCAGGAGGCAGTCACTGATAAGAAGAAGACGCCTATTTGTCAGGCTCGGTTCTAAACACTTCACACGACTCATGCAATGCTCTCAACAAGCCTATGAAATAAATACTATTATCACCCATGTTTTATAGATGAAGAAAAAGAGACACAGAGAAGTTAGTCAAACTGCCCGAGTCACACAGCTAGTCAGTGGCAGAACCAGGATCCAGACTCAGGCCGTCTGCTTTCTGGATCTGTGCTCGGAGGAGGGCGAAGCTGAGGGGACCAGACTGGAGGCAGGGAGTCCCGGTGCGGGTTGCTGATGCTGCTTGAGCTTGAGCAGTCGTGGTTGTGAGCAGGGAGGCCCCAGAGAACAGTCCTGGGAGCGACATGCCCGGAACAGCATGTGGAGAAGGAGAGTCAAGGATGGAGTCCTCATGTCTAACTTGGTTCAGGATAATGATGACTTGGGCTTTGACTGTGCTCCATTCGAGGGGTTTATGGACATCTGGGCCTGTAGATGAGTCTGTAGCTGAGAGGAAAGGAAGGTAAATATCACAGTTTGGGGCTCATCAGCGTGAGCAGTGAGCTGAGGGCATCTCCTGGGAAGTGTGTCTGCGTCAAAAATGCAGGGAGGCGAGGCTAGCAAGCTGTCCACCAACATGGAAGGGGCAGGTGGAGAGAGCGTGCCTGAGTGGAGACCAGACCAAGGGCGGAGAGGTGTGAGGAAAGCTGGAGGGTGTGGAGCAGCAAGAAAGTGGACAAGTTCAGAAGGAGGGACCCAAGTGCCAAGCGCAGCAGAGAAGGCCAGGAAGGCGAGGGCGGAAGCACGCCATTGGTACCGCACTCAGCAGGCCCTGGCGGCTCGAGCTAGGGTGCTGGTGGCAGGCTGACAGGGGCAGCCACCACCTGGCAGTGGGTTGAGATGTGAACAGAGGGGAGAGGAAAATGATGGCCAACAAGTATCAACCTGTCTTTTTAGTGAATTTGCATAAAAGGAGAAAATAAGGTTTATCTGACACCTAGAGGGGCCAGGGGACCAACAGATTTTTACTCGGTGTGGTTTGGATGTGGGTTATGAGAGCCTTAAACCTGCTTGTTTGTGGCCTGGGAGAAAGTTGAAAAGAAGTTGAAGATGCAAGAGAACGCAGGATGTTTCCTGGGGTGACGGTGATGGGAGCCCCCAGGGCCAACGGCACAGGTGGAAAATGTGGAGCTGAAGAGCAGAGACACCTCATTCTCTGAACGTTCAGGTTGGGATGATGTTCAGGTTAGGATATAAGAACGGATGTGGGAGAAACCAACTCTATGGAAAGATCTTGCCTGACAGTTTCTGAGAAACATGAGGCAAGATCATCTATGAAATAGAGCCAGAGGCGTAGGAGTTGAGCGAGGGAATTGAGAAGAATGAAAACAATGTAGAATGAAAAGGAGAATCTGACAAAGAACAAGAAGAATTTAGGGGGCCAGCAGAACTTGGAGGCCCTGCCTACTAGTGCTATCCGGCTGCCAAGCAGCGTGATGTTCTTTAACACTTCTTGGCCACCTATGTTGGCGCAACGCAGTTCCATTGGATCAGGGCTGGGACTTCGTGGGTGGGCGTGGGTGCCGCTGCAGAAGGTGGAAGGAAATGCAAGCGCAGTGAGGGGGCAGGTGAGAGAGTAGTTCACACGATCAACCACGTGCTCCAAGCTGGTTAGAAAAAAAGAGATCTGAGTGGGGCGATAGATCTGAAGATAAATGGAGGGATGAAGGGGCAGAAGCTTTCATTTTAAGGACAGACATAATGGGAATCAGAAATTGAATGATTCCTAGCGAAGAGCGGGCTCTTGGCACCGACTTGGGTGTGAAGGGATGCGGAGAAGCAGAGATGAAGGTTCTGGGGGTCGTGGTAATCAAGAACGTAAGAAGCTAGTTTGTTGGCTTGTACACACATGGACATGAAGGTCGCCCTCAGTGATAGCAGAAATGGGGTGTGGATAGGTACCTAAGACCTCAGTGCAGGAGGTGGAAGGGCGAGGAGGTGAGCAGATGACTGAAAGGAAAGGGAGCACAGCCAGATGGTACCAGAGTTTTTACAAGACTGGAGGGTGAATGGCCTGGGTACCGCATTGGAAAAAAGACCAGCCCACCAAGGAAACGTAGGAAATGCCATAACAGCAAAATCTTAGATTCTTAGTTTAGTGCATTCAGTCAACTTCACGTTTGATTTTCCTGTCTCCTCAGACGTTCCGCATCGCGCCCTCGCTGTGCATCACGAAGCCAGAAGCTGATTTTGCAGTGGACGTATTTCGCGCTGCGGTAACCCAACACATGGAAAGAAGAGCTAAATAAAATCTAAAATCTAAAAACCCACAAGAACTTCCCACTGATGTTCAAGAGCTAATTTGAAGGATTTCAGAAGCACCGGTATAAGTTGTAAAAGTTGACTGCCTACCAGCCAGATTTGTGAGCAGAGCCCCTATTATGCTGGGAAATCCTTCAGCAAAGGATCTCTGTCCCTCGCTCAGAGAATAAATCCTTCTTCACCAGGTTAGCTGTGTTCATTGAAGTCCCCTTTGCAATGATTGGTTGGTGCCTGATACGTGGCCTATTTGGGGACAATGAATCCTGAAAGGCGATGTTTGGTGCAGGTGCCTTCGGGGGAAGGTTTCTTCATCCTTCACTCTTCATCACTCTTCATCATTTATTGCGATGGGATTCCTTAAACCATGTCAGCCACTTTGGGGCTATGAGACCAAAGCTTATGTGCTGAGGTTGGCAGGTGTTGGGAAGCTGAGTCCTTAGTGATGTCAGTGAGCCACTAACTTATGCAATCTAGACCAATCTTACCTTGAGGCTTCTTGTTATATGAGATGATAAATTCACGCTATTGCACAAGTCCTTTTTTATTTACGTTTTTTCTTATTGCAGCCATAAGCATCCTGAGAAATGATGCAGAAAATACCCCAATTTTTTAACTTCTTTAAAATGTCTATCAGAGACTTCTCCATTTCCACTGCCATCATCCCACCCTGGGCTAAACCCTCATCAATCCTATTACAATGGTCTCCAATATAAGAATTTCCCAAACTCTAGTCATTAGAATGCACATTCATTGTGTTTGTTCCCATAAGTGTTTACCATCTGGCTTAGAATTGATTTCATATTTTTCTTTGACTTTTTTCACTTAGGTGTTTCTGAGAGTAACCTTCTATAACTACAATAAATGAGAAATCAGTACTACTTGTCATAACTGGAGAATAATCATAAAACCAGAGTGAACACACAGCAATGTACCCGGAGCCAGTTGAGTACAGTTGTTCTCAGCCCGTGGCTAAGTCTTTCTTTGTTCAAAAGGGAGATTAGAAAGTATCTGAGGGGTATGAAAGGATGCTGGCAAAGTGTGTCCTCTCCTTAACACACACAGAAGAGGATGCACAGAGCTGAACAGGAAATAACTTTCTCAGCGTGCAATGCAATGTTTATTTAAGCTGTGCCTGGTTTGAAGTGTATCCTAATGGTCTATTTCTCCAAGGTGTCTGCTCCACCAACACATCCTGCACTCACTGTGAGATTGCCTCCCTCGAGCACTGACTTAAACATACTATTACTTTGCATAGAACCTTCCAGTTGCTCCCCATTGTCCCCTGGATAAGATCAAAACCCTTTTAACGAGTCCTCCAGTGTCCAATATCCAAACAAAGCAAGTTCAGAGGAAAGGTCATTGAATTAAGAGCCAAATGACCTGAATTCTAAATTCAGTTCTTCCACTTATTTGCTATAGATGACCTTGGGCAAGCCTTGAATCTCTTTCTTACCTCACTTTGTTCCCAGGCATATCAATACTTGTCCTTCCTACCTGCTGAGTTGTCTTGGGGTTCACTGAGGTAATGGATATAAAAGTGTTTTGCAAACTAATGAACTATGCAAACAGAAATTTCTTCACTTCAGCCTACATATCTCTTCTTTCCTTCACTACAAAATCTCCCAAGAGCAGCTGGGGCTTCATTTATACTTCCTTGCCTCCCTTCCATGCCTCAACCACGAGAATCTCATTCCTGCCTCTCATTCCTTGGAAACTGCCTTCTTAAAAGGCCACCAGGGCCTTTGTTATGGCCAAAACTTAGTTTCCTTGCAAGATTTTTTTTCTAAACTTCTGCTTCTTCTTGAATAGGATTCCCTTGGCTTCTGCAATGTGGTCCTTCTATCTCAGACGGCTCCTTCTCAGTCTCTCTCCTGGCAACTCCTCCTCTACAAGGCTCTATCCTGGGCCCTCTCCTCTTCCATGCTACATTCTCTCCCTGTAGGACCTCCTTCACCTCGGGAATGTCACCCATCCTGGGGATGGTGATTGCCTTCCAAATAATCATCTTCAGTCTCTATCTTTTTCTGAGCCCAACCCCAAATGAGTCCCTTCTTGATTAATGGTACCTATTGTACCTTGTGTCTCAGGCTCACACTAGGTCATTCTTTTTCTCCAAGTTATCTTTCTTCCTTTCATATGACTAAGTCTCATGAATGCTTTCTACATCGTTTTTCCAATATGACTCAATTATACCAACGCTGCCTTAATTTGGACCATCCTCATCTCTCCTAAGTATTTAAACTACCTCCTAACTGGTATCCCAGACTCCTTCCCAATCAGCCTCTACATTGACAGCAAAGTCACTTACTACAAGGTTCGATATGATCACATCTCTTATCTCTTGAGGCCTCTGGGGGCTCCCTATTGCCTGTGGAACAAAGTCCAAACTCCAACTATTATGGTACCCAAGAGCCTTCACAATTGCTCCCACGCCACTTTCTCCAGCTTTACTCCCACCATTCTTCCCACATCATGCAACAGTTTTTTGTTCCCATAAGTCATCGTATCTGGAATGTCCTTCCCCTTTTTTGCTAGTGGAAATTATGGGGTCAGGAAGTGAACAAGAAAGCCAACCCTTACTTCTCAGTTTTTCTTCAAAGCCTTTCTACCTTCAATATTCCTTTTTTGTTTTAAGATAAAGAAAAAATATATTAAAAATACATTTATGATAAGCATTTAGAAATTTAGTAAAATATGAAGAAAAAAACAATAAAACACAAACTTAAATTAAGTTTTCGTGCTGAGGCCAAGGTCCTTGCCACTACCAAGACATCCACCCCTAGAGGAAGGGGCTGAAGAATTTCACTGTTCAAATGAATCCATAGTACATATTCCTTGTGACTCCCCCAGTCCTATGGGATCTGTGTGTACCAAACAGTGTACCCCGGTATCTCTCACCTCCAGGGGGCATTGTAGAGTGAAACTCAGCAGTGGAATTCCAAAAGGCAGCCCAGCCCTGGGTCTCATTCCTTGACCATGAGGGTTGCATGGCTCTGTCCTGGGCCTGTTGATCAAGCCAAAGTGCTCCTCGTTCTTGACCAGCAGTTGGGGAGTTAAGATGTGTAAGCCACCAGAGACATGGAGCAGGAAGGACAAAAATGGTGGCCTCAGACCACGTATTTATCTCCTCCGCTCATTAGTTAATAAACACGAAGGTTTCCTACGGTTTTCCATGTAGAACTGTGGGCAGGAGTTTAGCACCACCATTTCTCTCCCTTCCTCTTTCTGCACTCCCCATGGGAGGTGGGAGGTGAGCCAGCTCGCATACGGCAAGGAGCCCACATTCTTGCCAAGCTTCGTTTTATTTCCTTTCTTGTTAAAAACTGTCTAAAGTAAAGATAAGGAACACGCAGCTCAAGTAAACTTTTTTCCAAGGAACATATTGGCAGTTAATCATGTGGTTAGAATACGACATTAAAATACTGGCAAACTATTTAAAAGCCCTTGGACTGACAATCCACTCAGGAGGGCCTAATTTTTTTAATCACATCAAGCTTGGTGATACCATTAGCAATTATTATTATAAAAAGATTTAAAATAACACTTAAAATTGTTAATGCAGTAGTAAGCTATGTTATCCTCTTATTTGTGTTATAAAACTCCATCTTGCCTGGACAGTGTGGCTGTGGTTGAGCATTGACCTATGAACCAGGAGGTCACCGGTTGATTCCCAGTCAGGGCACATGCCCGGGTTTCGAGCTCGATCCCCAGGGGGCGTGCAGGAGGCAGGCCATAGATGATTCTCTCTCATCATTGATATTTCTATCTCCCTCTCCCTTCCTCTCTGAAATCAATAAAAATATATTTTTTAAATAAAAACTCCACTTTACAAAAACTACGTCAGTGTAGTTTTTAACTCCAGGAAGTCAAACTAACCTCAAAAAGTATGGGAGGACTTCATTCTTCTTCCACCTTCAGGTCTCACTCAAATCTCACCTTTCCTGCAAAGAACAATAAAAGAAGACTAAACACCATCGCCCCCGTAGGGCATCATCAGCATCATCATCGTAGTTCAGAAGCGGGTTTCATGGCTGCTGGCCCTGCGAGCAGATGGCTCCGGTTAATTCCAGCTGAAGCCTCACTTCCCACTGAGGTGCAAACAGTAAGAGCAGCACAGCTCCGCCTCCTTGAAGAACACAACACCAGGAAGTACCTCACCAACACAAAGCTCCGCCTAGGTTAGGCGTGGAGACAGAAACAGAAGCTCCATTCTACCCGTCCCTTTGGGCTAAGACAGAAGCAGGCCAGCCTGGGCCTGCCGGTGGCAGGTGGAAGGGGCGCCTGGTAGGACGGAAGGCTTTGTGCTGGTCATCTGTGCCGGTGAACAGCATGGAGAGACGTCAGGGACACGGTTTGGTCAGCCTGGTTGGAGGGTCACTGCAGAGGGCAGCTAATGAAAACACGGGGTTGTCATTAGATGGGACAACACCACGGATGGAGGGAGCCGCACGCGCTCTCCAGTTGATGTGTTTTGGGCAAATTGACTTCTCTGAGCTGAAGTTGCCTGGGGCCCAATGGAAACCCCACAGAAACCTCGTGAGGATTTACATGAGAAAATACAAGGGCAGCTGCGCAATTAGCATGAACTCTTTCCTTAGCGTCCCTTTCCCTTTGACATGGGACGTCCTTAGGTGGCACTGGGTTCGCACCACCTTGGGCTCATGTTTCTTCTCCTGCATATAACTCATCTCCCTAACCAGGCCCTGCACTGCTGGCAGGGCGACCCTGTCCTCTCCATCCTCACATGCTCAGGGCCTAACGCTGGGCTCCTCTCAGAAAGGCAAGAACTAATTCAGGCTGCTGTGTACGTTTTACCCGTAGATGCCACAATGTCATCAGCAACTGAAGCCGCAAGTAGCGCATCTGAAATAAACAACGATCCATCTGATACACCTTTTATATGTGAGTATGTGTGTGTCTATTCAGAAACACATATATTTACAATGGAGAATATATATTTAGAAACATAATATCTAGCTGGAAACATATGTACTGCAATATAAAAAAAAGATACGTATTTAGAAATAGAGATTTAGACATCTCATGGATTGGTTTTTATGTAGTTTGCTTCCCGATGCTGGTGAACCACAGAGATTTCCACCTTGACCTCTTTCGTTTCCCTCTCTGTATACTTTACCTGGGTGATTCCATCCATTAGCTAGGAGGGCTACAACCATCTAGATGCTGAGGATTCCCAAACACATCTCCAGGACAACCTCCTCCTGGCCTACAGACTCGCCTTTCAGCAGCTCCTGCGACACCTTGCCCTGGGCACCCACTGCATGCTCTTCCTCCTTCCTGGCGCGCATATGCCCTCCTGGGCGCAGGGAGTAATATTTGAACCAAGTGCCTTCCTGCTGCAAGTGCCTGGTGCCAGCAATCCCCCACCCACCCAGCCAGTCTTAACCAAACTTCTGATTCTTGCTTGCCTCCCTGCCCTCCCTGTGAGCTGCCCCATCTACCTGCTGACCTCAGCTTTCTTATCTATTCTCATTGCCCCAGCCTGGCTTCAGAGCTGATGGGCAGTTCTGTTGCTGGCTCTTGGCACACTTTGAGACTCCTTGGTCCTGCTCTGCCCTGTTCCCTACCTTGTCCCACTGCCCAGACTGGACGGTCAAGATCCTCATCCATGTGAGAGTGAGCCGGAGCTGTCCCTGTTATCTGACCCTCCGCTCTAGCTAAAGCCCTGCTCACGGGCCGCATTGCTTGCCACATGAAGCAAACTTGAAAAAGCAAGAGGTAGGAGGGAAGAGTATGGACATTGTGCCAGAAATAAAATAGTGTTAGGATGTGATGGTACTGGGGGTGAGGTAGGTCAGTCAATGTAGTGTGTGAACTCTAGCAGAGGTGGCATTAAAAACCAGTGGCCCGCTATGAGGGTGGGGGTGGGGGTGAGAGGGTAAGAGATCAACCAAAGGACTTGTATGCATGCATATGAGCATAACCAATGGACACAGACAGTAGGAGGGTGAGGGCATGTGCTGGGGGGTGGGGGCAGCTGGGGAGAGGTCAATGGGGGGAAAAGGAGACTTATGTAATACTTTAAACAATAAAGAATTTTAAAAAGAATAATAAATAAATAAATAAATAAATAAATAAATAAATACCAGTGTCCCAGCTTAGCTGGTCTCCAGCTAGTTCCATGCGGCACCACCACCCACCAGGACCGGGTGCCGGGGCCTGGTCCACGCTCCTTGGGAGGTGTTGCCAGTTCCACCAACCTGGGCAGGAGGGCCCTTTATTCTCGATAACATCCCTGGAATCAACTCCTGGACGCTGGGAACCAGCTCCAGCAAACCCCTGCTTCCTTTCTTAAAGCAATACCCCCTCTCGGCCCCCCCTTTCCTCCCCTAGAGCACTGCCTGCTCCTACCTGTCCACCTCTTCGCATATTTCTTCAAATAGGATCTTTACACCCCAAATCCACTCCTCCTCTATTCCCCCAGCTCTTCCAGAGGGGCTGCGGGTGGGGGGGGGGGGGGCTTTGAAACAAGGAAGCAAGAAGCGTTTTCAGTCCATCCTTCCAGCACTGCTAAGATGGGGAAGAATGTTGGGGGAGGGCATCACTGCATTCTCTCCCAAGGTGTGGCTGTGCTAATCCTGATGGGATGACAGGGAATTAAACTTGAGTTAACTAAACTTTTAAGTAAAATGAGACCTGGATCTAGCAAGCTGAAGTTTCCACTTGAAGATGGATCATGGGGTCAAAATAGAACAATTATGTACAGCTCATATGAAATCCCAAAAGTATAAAAAGGTAGACAGTGAAGAGAGAGTCTCCAGCCTGACCTTTTCTGATAAGGGTCACATATCCAGCATATATAAAGAACTCCTACAACTTAACAATAAAACGGCCCTATTCACCTGGCTCACCTTCCTTCAACCATTATAGATCACAAATGCATTGGTTGGTTTGTTTAATTATTTTTAATGTATTTTTATTGATTTCAGAGAGGAAGGGAGGAGGGAGAGATAGAAACATCAATGATGAGAGAGAATCATCGATTAGCTGCCTCCTGCACAGCCCCCACTGGGGATCAAGCTCACAACCCAGGCATGTGCCCTGACCGGGAATTGAACCCTGACCTCCTGGTTCATAGGTCGACACTGAACCACTGAGCCATGCTGGCTGGGCTGTTTTTTTTGTTTGTTTGTTTTGTTTTACTTAACATGATATCTTACAGCTTATTTTGTACAGTAGTTTATTAGCTCCTAATGGATAGTTAGGTTATTTAGAATATTTTGCTTTTACCAAAAAAAAAGGGAGGGGGGGCTCTAATTAAAACCTTTTTGTATAAGTGTGACTATAGCCCCAGAACACATTTCTGGAATTATCCATTTTAAATATATTCTTATTGATTTTTTGAGAGAGGATGGGGCTGCTGATGGGCTGCCTCCTGCAGGTCCCCTACCGGGGATTGAGCCTGCAACCTGGGCATGTGCCCTGACCAGGAATTGAACCGGCAGCACTGGTGCATGGAATGACGCCCAACCAACAGAGTCAGACCGGCCGGGGCCATGACATTTTAATGGCTATCCTTGTACTGGCCTTTACACTGCTCGAATTTTATTTCCCCCTTAGGATACATTCCTAGAAGGGAAAGTGTTGAATCAAACGGATTCCCCATTTAAAGTGTCGATCCTCACTGCTATGTTGCCTGCCCAAAAAGCATGTCTGCTTGCATTATAACCACAGTGGAAAAGCAAGTTATAAAATGGTACCCAGAGGACAAGTTGTGTTTTAAAAGTACCTCTGCCTAGAAAGAGTCTTGTAAGTATACATTACGGCTGGGTCTGTGTGTGATTCTAGGTGAGGTTGCCTTTTTAAAATTTGATCTTAGAGAATGGGAAGGGGGGAGGGGAAGGAAGAGAGAGAGACACGGATTTGTTGTTGTACCCATTGGTTGCTTCTTGTACGTGCCCTGACCAGAGATCAAACCCACGGCCGTGGCCCATCAGGATGACACTCCAGGGCCTGGGCTTCTTTATATTATTCTGAACGTTTTCCCAAATTTTCTAATTCCATTATTAAAACACACACAATTTTCAAACTAAAATGAAATCAGGTTTTGAAAAACTATAGCTCCTTTCTGAACAATGAAGATTAAACTCCAAGTAGAAACAGGACAAATTGCCCCTGACAATCTTGCCAGCGATACAAGAGCATGACTTGAAGACACCCAAAAGGGGAGGGAAGGAATTGACCAAAGAATGTATATGCATATATGCATAATCCAGGAACAGACAATTGTGAGGAGAAGGCCTGGGGAGGGGGTGGGAGCAGGGTTGAGGGATGTCAGTGGGGGAGGAAAAGGGGACATCTATCTGTTTTACTTTCAACAATAAAAATAATTTTTTAAAAAAGTATTTCCCAAATTGTCAATCTGGCAGATTAAAACAAAAGCATCATTGTGGGAATTAAGAACAATTAAATCAGTGCACATGCAGACGTCCTAAAAGCAAGGCTGCCAGTAGAATAGAGCTGCAAACTGCATCCGAGTTGCTGTGACAGGTGGGCGCTGGCATGGGCCTAGCTAGCAGGAGGCCTGTCATCGAGCCTTTGGCTTTTCCAGAACTGCCAGGAGCCCAGCCCCGCCCAGGCCCGGCTGCCCTCAGGGCATCTCCCATGGTCCAGCATCCTCTGCGGCCCTTCTGATGGACTGCAGTCCCAGGAACAGAGGGCTCACTGCGTCCTTAGAGACTGACTCCCCTGCTGGATGAAATGATTGACAATTCTGCTTCATAATATGCTGAGACTACTGTTACCTTCAGGCCACAAAAGTCTGAGTTCTTACTCAATTTGAAAAGAAGAAAAGTGCCCCAAAAGATATATAAACTATATACCATTTTATCTAAATGTTAAGACTATGACCTTTTCAGTTTTTGAAATTGTTAGAGCCTCTGACATTCATATAATTTGTAGGGTGAAGGATAATTGGAGCCTTTTCTGTTTTCATGAGGCACACGGTGTCCGAAAGGACATGAATGATGCTGGAGCCCTGACTGGTTTTTCACAGTAATTATCTGTACACATGCACTGCGCCTGTAGCTTAATTAGGGTCACTGACCTTCAAGACAAGTTCCATCGACTAGGACGGTAATTAATATTCTAGTGGCTCTGTGCCCAACTGAAAATCAGAATTTGAAGAAGGGGAGTGGATACTGAGGAAGTGATAGCCTTTGCTACAATGCATTATGGAACATGCCAGGAACCAAATGGAGATCTTAACCCTCCTATTTCCCCTTCCACACGGGTGTATTTTGTTAGCAAGAGTTGGAACATTGATTTGTACTTCTGGATATTTGAAGTATTTCATGAAAACCGTGGTAGTCAACCCTCGTTACCCACCACCCAGAATTAACACCTGCTAAAATTTTCCTCCAAATCTTAAAAAAAAAAAAAAAAATTGACTCAGATGAGGTCCCTTTTGTTGACACCCCCGCCCCGTTCCATTCCTCTCCCTTCCATTCTGAATTACTTTTCTGAATGGCGGGTTTCCCATTGATGTCTCTATATTTCCTCTTTATAAATAACTATTTTTAATTGCATAAATGGCATACGTTTCATCTTCTGGCAGCTCATTCAGTATTTTTCCAAGGGCTAGCCACTGACACCATAGCTCAAGCTCACCCATTTTAACTGCTTGACTGTTTGGCATTTTATAAATAGGCCATGATGTATCCACTTTCTTGCTCAAACATTTAGGGAGTTTCCATCTTTTCCTGGATGCAAACAGTTCAGCTGTGAACATCCATGTCAGGCTCCTTGCACATTGGACACGGGTCCTCGACAGCCCTGCTTCTCAAGCCTGAAGGAGCACGAGTGTGAATGCTGCAAACTTTTGCAGCAAGGGTTCAGGATCTGGAGAAGGGGCCGACACACAAATGAAGACACTAGATAAGAAATATAAATTTAGAAATCATGGGGGAACCAGGTGGAAACTTCTCTCTAGCAAAGAAGCTCCCCAAAGCCCTGAACTGATTAGCATTTATTCAATTTTAGATACACATCTTGCCCTCAGTTAGGCTGGCAATCCGGTAGCAGACAATCTCAAAGGTCAGTCAATATTAATAAAGATTTACTTTGAGACTATTAGGTCAGGAAATTGCTTCGAGCCACCACTCTCTCGATAGAAAAATCGGTGCATAGCTTTAGCGCTTGCTAAAGCTCAAGGTTCATCAGCCTTCCGAGTTCCTTGTTGCACTTTCATGAAAGTGTTTGACAATAGATAGCTTCCGGCACATGAGTCTCCTGAGAACCTGTTAACCACAGACCCTCCCTCTGCAGGTCAGGGGTGGGTCTTCGAGCTGCATTCTGACAGAGTCCCCAGGAAGCCCATGCTGTGTGCACTGAGAGAAGTGACCACAGGTATGACCTAGGGTTGCTGGGTCAACTTTCAAAAATCATTTAATGGAACCAGTTTTACTCCCAAAGAAATGAATGTGTTCTCTTTCCTCCATCCTCACCAACACTCGATCTTATCAGACCTTTTGCCTTTTGTCAAACAGAAAGCATGAAACGAGGATTCAATCCATTTCCCTCATTATTAGTGACAATGACCACCATTTCAAGTTGTTTGACCATTTAAGCTTTCTCTGTTCAGATATTTTATCCGTTTTTCAAATGCAGTTCTGTTGTCTGAGGACCCTGAGGGCCCAGTGGGGAAGGGGGTCCACAAAGTCCTTCCTTTTCCAATTTCCCATCGTGTGACGTTCGATTTCCTTCATATACTTTAACACAGTGACTGGCTGCAGAAGTGGCTATGCAGATCCAGCTGTCTCCTGTTAAGCTAGACATTACAGGTTTTCAAACATGTAACATAAAGCCTCTTCTCATTAAAATTGTTTTGAAAAATAGCTGTTTTCTATAATTGTTATTTTAACATGTATTTTTAAATAAATTATTTAAATTTAGTACTTTAATTTCCAATGAGTAAATACCAATAGAATACCAATAACCTACCACACAGAAACCCTTTGGGATTCTCAATGCTAAGAACATAGATGGGTCTTGAGACGAAGTCTGTGAACTGCTGCATGAACGCGTGCTGTCACTCGGTCATTGGTTTGTAGGAGGTTCTTGTGTTTGAATGTATTCTGGACCCTAATCCTTTGTCAGTTACATGTATGGCAAACATTTCTTCCAGTCCGGGCTTGTCTTTTTATTTATGGTGCCTACTGTTCTACAGGACTTTTCATTTTGATTGAGTCCTATTTTCCTGTAGTGTTTTGTACTTTTTCTAAGTACATTAGGAAGGAAATTCCTATCAAACTTCATGCACATTTAATGCAACCTGTTCACTTCTGTCTACAAATATTTTAACTGAAAAAGATTTAACTCATTTCAAATCACCATTATGTAGAAAGCTTTTGTGTTTAAAAAGCACTTTTATATGTGATTTTATTTGACCTTCAGAATAATCCTGCATGATAAATGGGGACAATATTATTATGGAAAGAACTGTGTCACAAACAAGGAAAATGAAGAGCTGAGAAGTGAAATGATTTCGCAGTGTCATGCACACAGGATCAGCAATGAGATCTAACTTCCAATCACAACTGATGAAGATCCCTGAAAAATTATGGCTGGTTTTTGTCAATCAGAATAAAAGTGACAAGTAACCACAATCAATCCTCACACGAAGCAGAAACAATTAAATGCCTGCATGGTTGGCACAGGGCAAGCAAGGGAGGCCTAGAGGGCACTTGCGGGACATTCAACACCTTTCAAGATGATGTCCTACTTCTTACTGCATAATAACATGTGACTACATGCCTGCCTGTGCATTAATATTCCTATTTCATAACTACAGGCAATTCGTCTAGTTCAAGTTAGAAGAAGGTGGAGTGTTCAGATGGAGCCTGGAAGAAAGAGACCAAAGACAGAAAAGTGACCAGTATTTTCCATGAAGGGAGCAAGGAAGAGGGGGAAAAACAATTAGGAGGAAGTAGTGATAGAAGTTAGACACAGAAGGGGAGGAAGGTAAAGAAATATATATCTAAGGGAAATAGACAAAAATAAAAGCTTAAGGAATGAAAGCACGGACCCAAGTCCAGCACAGATGCACCACATCAGTACAACCCCCGAGGCTGTCAGGAAGCCTCGGCACCAGGGGCTCGCTCTCCAGTTTACACACAACTGAAGACTCCTTCCTTTGAGACTCAAGGAGAGAAATAAGTTCACTGAACGGAAAGTGAGGAGTTCGAAGCTACTTTCAAGACCAATGAAAAGAACTGCCTATTTATTTAATCCATCCTAAAACCGACTCATCACTGAACATGTTTGACCACACTCACTTGTAATGACTCTCCATATCTCTTTGGATTTAATATTCATCTTTGCTACAGAATAGAAGGCATAAATAGCAACTTTCTTAAAAAAATCTTTCATTAAAAACATTTTTCTCCATTGAGTGATGTAAAAAAACAAAATAAAACATTTCTAAAAATAGTGATGAAAAAGCTCAAGGCAGAATATCCCTAGTTAATGTATCAGTATAAATTCTGCACCATCTGCTATGCTGACCCATCACACTTTCCAGCTGTCACTGCGCCTGAGGAGGAAGCGCCGTATAAATTAATTTGCTTCCACCTCCACAATTCAAATCAAAGCAAGAAGCCAAGCTGCATGTCGATAATTACCAGTAAAATCTCAAACTGAATCAACATAGTCATACCTTGGAGAGACAGTATTCTCGAAACACAACCATATATAATCACACAGTTTCTATCTTTCATTGTCCTTGAGGGGGAAAATACATAGTAACTAACAATAGGTTCTTTAGAAATAATTTTAAAATTAGAACCAGAGTCATGGTATCAGGTGGAAGAATAAATCTATGGCAATTTTAAAACAAAAGCATTAAATCACATAAAAACACTTAATGAGAAATTCACAAAATAAAACAGAGAGGGGCATTTGTATGTGTTAAAATAATTTAATTCTCCCTGTACATTCTGTCCACGAGCCAGCAGAAACCAAGAATACGTACTTTATAATATTTACCTGTTTTGAGATATTCAAGTCTGTTCAGATGGCAAAGTAGAATTCAATCACTAATGAACTGTTTAAAAATATATATATTAAACAGAAAAATGTTTTTACAAGATAAAAAATAATCTTCCACAATGCAATAAATTGCAGATCACTGAAACTTTAACTCTTTAGATGATTTCAGTTCAGTTTTTGGTTTCAAAATCTAGAGACAATCAGAAAGAAAAGGCGTTGGCAGAATGTCTATCTGTTTTTGCGTTTGTCTTTCTTACTTCGACTACTTGTTACACCATTTAAAGAAGACGATGAGGGCGCTCTTGCATGCCCCGTGGCCTTTAGATGGTCAAACAGTTTATTCCGGGATGGAAACTCGCTGTGGCAGGTGGTACAGCTGATCAGAACGTCACTCTGAGAGGGGGAAACCAATAATAAAAGCAAGTGTTATCTGAGAACAGTATGTTTTCATGTCCTGATTCAATATCAAACAATTGCAAAATAAAGATCTTTTAACAAAGTGGACAACTACCAAGACAGGCTCAACAGGGGCAGCTGTTCCTGAAAGTTAAGTCCCATTAACCACCACCATCAACCTTACGAGTTCTGAGACATGCAATAGCCTGCCCCCCTCAGACTAGGCTTTAGATTTCAGAGTAATAGAAACAGAACAGGAACTGTTCACACAAGCTGATATTTCCCATCTGTGTCTTATTCCTTTAAAGGAAACAATGAGAGTGGCACAAGTCTAAATTCTACGTTTGTCCAGGAAAAGTGCTGACAGATCCACACATATTAGCAGGGGCAGAGGGCTCACTGAACACACTCACACGTTTGGAAGGGAAACTAAGAATTTGGACTACGGCGCTTAAACACCGTACAGGCTGAAACACAGACACACTGCGACCTACCAGGGTCTGAGGCTCGGCAGGCACTCTGACAGATTTCTTCGTATCTTTGGCTTTCTTTCCTTTGGGTTTAGGAACACTGGCAAATAAATGAAAGAATTCAGCATAATCCAATAATTATCATTTTGCTCCCAAGATGACTCAAATGAATGACATGCACTTCAATGGCTAATTCGTTCATTTTAATGGTCATGTTAATTAATTTTCACATTTCAAAGAAATAGCTTTAAAGAGCAACTTTAGAGATCACATTTTATATCAGGTTTGTCACAATAATTAAGAAATTTACCTAAAATGGTTGAAACATAAGCTAAAACGAGACCTGTCAAATCCTCTAAATTTTCATACTATGTGTTTTTGTTAAAAAGCAAAGCACTTCATATTCCATTTGTTGAAGCAAACCATTGTCACTGCCAACCAGTACTCCTCACAGATAGTCTGTGACATTAAGTGTGGCTCCTACAAGTGCTGCTACTTGGACCAGAACCCGCCTGGGACAAACATCCCAACAGTGTCTCATTGAAGTGAAATGAGGAAAATAGCGACACTGTCATGCACTTTTCGTAAAGTTACATTTGTTCAACAGAGAGGATTTTCTTTTATTAAGAGACCATGTCCTTTCTGCTGACTAGTGGGCTTCCCCGGATTCTTTCACCCAGAAGCTGCCGCCAGGACAGCCGTCCACTCCTGGTCCACTTTCACTCTGAGCTGTCCTCTTCCCAGTCCTTGAGGTGAATGGTAGCTTCCCCAGTTATCTCATACTCCCCTCATGTGTGCTAACCACGTTCTTAGGATAAAATCCAAGTGTAACTACACAGAACAGACCGCCTGGGTTACAGGGATGAGCTATGACAATGCTGCCCTACTATTCTTCAAGCAGAAACCAAGAGTCTGTATTAAGTTAAACGGCCTTACAGGCACACATCATTTTATTGCACTTCACAGATGCTGTTTTTACAAAATGAAGTTAAGACCCTCCACAGCAAAAAGGTTACAACGGCCTTTACTGTGGTCGTCAGGAACCAGGCCCGCAATGGCGCTGGTTAGGGTGTAACACAACATTAGCAGCATTCAGCCAGCTTTGAAAGCATCAAGGAAAGGACATAATGGCATACAGGCTACAGATTAAAAGTTACTAATTTACTAAGTATCATCATAGATATGCCACAAATATACCCAAGAGTACTTAGGGTGACATTCCTAGAGAACAATTTATCATGTTAGGAAAGACAGCAGCTGCATCCCTGAAGCTCAAATCGAAGAGCTTTATTTTTTTAAAAGGACTTTATATACGTGCAGGTTTTTTAATGAACTTCTCACTAGGTTACCAGCATCACAGGGGCCCCAGAAAGGCAATGGACACCCGGGGGTATGTGTGAGTGTGTGTCTGTGTGAGAGTGTGTGTATGTGTGTGAGTGTGATTATGTGATTATGTGTGAGTGTGTGTGTGTGTGTGAGAGACGGGGTGTGTGTGTGTGTCAGACTGTGAGACTGTATGAGTGTGTGTGTGTGTGTGAGAGAGAGTTGAGTGTATGGGTGAGAGTGAGTGTGTGTATGAGAATGTGAGAGTATGTGTGAGAGTGTGTGAATGTGAGACTATGTGTATGTTTGTGTGAGGGACTAAGAGTGTGTGTATTTGTGTGTGTGTGTGTAAGAGTGTGAGACTGTGTGAGCGAGTATGAGAGACTGTGTGAGTGCGTGTGTATTCACACCCAGCCCTGACACTCCTCAGCAGTGAAGTCAGCCAGACCAAGTCCTGAACAGAGAACAGCTGTCACAGCCTGTGGATTCGGCGGTGATGCTCCAGCTGAGTGGGCACAGCCTCGTCAGTAGCTTGATCGCACGTGAGCTCGGGGATGACTGACACAGTGATAAATAAGAACCTCAGCGGGATAAGGGAACAAAACGGGATCAAAGCGACTGCTTCCTGATTTTGGCCATTTGCTGAAATGTCTGTGAGCGCGTCCTCTGGCATTCTCTCCAACACCCTTCATCTGTATTCATGTGTCAGATGAATACAGGCACATCCTCTTCCCCCAACCGGCCATGGGAAAGAAGCTTCTACTTGACATATGACAAGATACCCTCATCACCAGGATCAAGATGTAGACAACCACATGCACCTTGGCCTACCTTCTCGCTTCACTTTTCGGGTCCTCACACAGCTGACCAGCCTCTGGGACCCTGACACTCTCTTGGGGACCACCTTCTAATTCTTTGGCACTGTCTTGATTTAAGTCGGTATCTTCTGGATCAACTTTCACTCCTTCTCCTGTTCCATTTTCATTGCAATTATCATCATAATTCTAGGTTATAAACACGTGTGCATTACAAAATAAGTACTATAATAGTACTGGCTTCTTAGGTTATTCAGCCAAATAGTTATAATAAACAATGACAATGTCCCAAGCCCCCTAGTTAGAGTGTATCTTCAGGCAATAAAAAGAAACAGATAATTTTAAAACATGAATGCTCTCCCTCTGATATTTCACCCTTTTCTTTATGCCATTCTATTTAAGGGACTTGAGCATCCACGCATTTTGGTATCTGGGGAGTCCTGGAACCAATCCCCCACAGACACCAAGAGAGAACGGCAATTCTTAAATTTGGACCCCAGGTATGAAATACTTACACTACTTAAATTTCTGAGTATATCAACATTCTTTCAATAACCACAATCATTGCAAGTTTCTAAACAAATGTTTCTTCTGTGAAATTTTAATTATGTTGTCAACAGAACAAACTTCATTATACAATGAGAAATCCCAGGGGTCACGTGTCCAGATATTTTTTTAAATATGGTCACTCAGCTAATTAGTATTAGGAGAATTCCACATGCAAAATTTTAAAACACCCTGACAATAGTAATTAAATAAATTAGTTGCATACATATAAGGGGGGGCTTAAAAAAGAAAACATTTTCAACTCCTTTTAATCGTTTTACAATTGACATGAAATTAGAGCAAAAGTCCTTCTCCTTAATACTATTCTCCTAATACTAAAAGTTTCGCTAACATTAAACAGCAAATCTAGAGTTGTAATGCTCTTGAATTTGGACCCCAGGTATGAAATATTTAAACTACTTAAATTTCTGAGTATATCAACATTCTTTCAATAACCACAATCATTACAAGTTTCTAACCAAAAGTATTCTCCTAATGCTAACATACCTGTGCTGGTTTCTGTTTCTTTTTCTTCTGTTTTTTAGAAAGCCTAAGAGCAAATATAAATCAAAATGTCAAATACTTGATTCTATAAAGATTTATGAAGTAAAAAGAAAAACAATTAAGCCCTAGTGATACAGAGAGAAATAAAAAAAAAATTAAAATTATAAATATCATAAAGCATTAAAAGGAAAATGTTCACATTATTTTAGAATAGTGTAAGTGGCTCAATTGACAGGAATTAGCATGTCAATTACGTAGGTATAAAACTGCTTTTAAATATAGTCATAATATAGTGTGTAAAATTATATTTGACATCATATCTTTACCCATTTCAATACTATAAAGTTCCCTTCACTAGAAGAAATGCAGAAAATACAAGCGTAACAGGCTGACTTCTTCGGGATAAAGCAGCCTCTACAGCAGTGGTTCTCAACCTTCCTGATGCCGCGACCCTTTAATACAGTTCCTCATGTTGTGGTGACCCCCAATTTCATTGTTACAAATTGAACATAATTAAAGCATAGTGATTAATCACAAAAACAATATGTAATTATATATGTGTTTTCCAATGGTCTTAGGCGACCCCTGTGAAAGGATCGTTCGACTCCCAAAGGGGTCGCGACCCACAGGTTGAGAACCGCTGCTCTACAGGCAAGCCCAGGGTGGCAGTATGTCTATGAAATCTTTGGAAGTACCTTTGTCTGGGTGCATCCTCCGCTTCTTCCTCAGAATTGGCATTCAGCAGATTTTCATCCGTCTGAGATCCTGAAAAACTTTCTTCCTCCTTCTCCAGCTGTTGTTTCAGCAAGGCCACCATTTCCCGGTGCCTCTTGGATTTTTCGTGATTCCGCATGCTGAAAGGACAATGCAACTGAGTAACTGCGACAGGCTTACGTCAGATGTGCCAAGTGTGGCTGGGGGTGCGACTCAGTTAATGTACTCCTTTCTGATCAACCAGGCAGACATTAGTGACTACGGAGAGAGAGCACCCTGTCTTCTTAGACCTCGGGACCCTAGGAACCCAGCACTCCATCCATTTTCCTGCACCCAGAATTCCCCCTCCTTCTGTCCTTTCATATGTTCTCCTTTTTTTTTCTCAAATTCTCTATTATTTTTTTTTTTCCAATTCTTTAAATTCAAGCCTTCTCCTCTATTTCCTTTTAATCACTGATTACTTGCAGGGGCCTGGAGCGATGACTGGGAAAGTACAAAACCACATTGTAACTTTAAAAGGAGACACCCTGGACGTGAGAGACGGTGATGTGAGGCCTTGACGTGGCAGTTTACCAGCTGCCTTTCGCCTTCTCTAGAGGCACCCCCTCTCACTCCCACAATCTAAAAGTGAGTTCAGACACGTGTGCCCCGTGGCCACTAAGTAACACTACACAACGTGGAGCTGACAACCCTTAGGCTGTGAGAGTAGCTACACTAGAAAGCAGGAAACTTGTGTCTCTGTCAACCTTCTCTCATCTGTTCAAATTCTCGTTTGCTTGTTTGGGTTGCTGCTCTCCTCCCCGCTAGTATCTCCTGCAGATCAAGGTTCCTTGGAGAAATGGGAACATTTCGTGCCAGATAGGAAGTGCTCGGCAATGACTGGGCATGTCAGGGACGCAGGAGCAGGTGGAAGGACTCTCACTAACCACTGACGGGAAACTGGAGCATGAAAAGGGCAATAACAAATACAAAACACTGAAAAAGTCCCTAAACTCAGACGGACACAGACCGGTCCAAGGGGCAGTGAGGCTCCTGTTTACAGCAGAAAGCCACGTGCTGATGACCATGTGACACGTGTAACGCAGTACCTGCCCCTCAACCGGGTCCCAGATCCAAGTGAGAAAGATGCCACACAGGACGCTACGAGGATCACCTGACGAAAGTGGAACACGGCAGGAAACGACAGAAGTGGCATCAATGGCATCCGTTTCCTCCAACTGACAACTGCATTCTGATTGTAGAGAATGTGCTTAGGCGCACTGCACACGTCACGTACTCAGAACCGTGTGTAGCGAGAGAACAAGCACACGCAAATGGGGAGCCTGAGCAACCATGAGTGGAGCGCTCTACACTCTGTCCTCGCAACTGGCCTGTGAGTTCGATGTTACTTCCAAATAAACAAGACTTTTAAACCTTCCCTGCGGCTGTTTCCTGCTGCTGCTGCGTCTCCAGCTCGCCCACTCCCCACTGCTCCATGGCTTCCCCGGAGGCTCATCCAGACAGACCATTCCTGACGCCCACATCCTCACCGTCATCCCCTGGTCCCCTTTTCTCTTTTCTGCGCGTATTTTGCTGCTTTTCCCCTTGCTGGTTCTACATTTCCCCCCATATTCTTGACTCTCCTTATACCAGTACCCATTTTAGTACTTCTGTCCCCACTGTTCCTGCAAGAGCAGGTCCTCCGCGCTCTCCCGCCTGGGAGCAGGCCTGTGCTCTTCCCCGCCCCCTCACTCTTTTTCCTTAGGTGTAGTACCTATATTACGCTAAGCAAAATAAGCCAGTCGGAGAAAGATAAACATCACATGATCTCACTCATATGTGGGATATAATGACCAACATAATTCTATGAACAAGAATAGATCAAGAGACAAATGGTAGGGGAGGGGGGTTAGAGAGCAACCAAAGGACTCATATGCACGCATATTAGCATAACCAATGGACAAAGACATTGGGGTGGTGGGGGGTTGCCCGGGGTGGGAATGGCTGGGGAGGGGGGGCGGTCAATTGGGGAAAAGGAGACATATGTAAAACTTTAGACATCATAATAATGAATAATTAAAAAACAATAAAAAATAAGAGATCAAGGAGCCAATCAATAAAGCCCCTCCTCCCCTCAGTAAATGTCCCCTCGCAGGACACGTGAAGCTCCTGGGTGGCAGCAATGGCCTGTATGGGAGCGATGGCTGGAAGTGAGTCTCCACCAACAGAGAGAGATGGTGTAGCCTCGGGGCCCATATGACTGCACCTTCTTTGCCAAAAAAGCAACATTTCTTTCTGAAGACCACGTGCATGTTTACAAAGCAGCTGCCCACAGGAATGCTGGCATGACTGATCACTCCAGGGGCTGACCTGCTGCTACAACGGCCTTCTCCCCAGGATGCTGTAAGGACTAGGGAGCTGCTACCAGCAGCATTTTCTTTTCAGGACTTGCAAAGCGTTACACTCGCCTCAAAAGAAAAGGTGAGTTCAAAGACCTTACACTTACGCCTTTTCCGTCTTGAAAGATTTGTCACACGCTGGGCAGTACAGTCCCTCATAAAGCTCCACGCCATCGGCCTCGTCGCTGTCCTTCCCTGCAGGAAACAGGTTGCAGTAAGAAGCCTGTGCCATTAGAACACAGACCTACAACATGCTAACAAAACGTTTACTTCCTTACCAAGGAAAACAATGACGTTACAGGATTCAAGCTGACCCTTTAAAAGCAACACTAAATTATAAGAGATGAAAATCCCTTTAACTTTCTATTTCTCTTTATAAGTCTACTCAAAAGACAAAAAATTCTCAGAACCCTGGGAGTGAGCAAAGTTCAGAAAATCAGAGGTCCATAGTTCTACCACAAAGCAATTTTTTCAACAAGGTGTTTTTAACTTACCTCTTGAGCAAGATTTGGTACAAACACATTTATATAATTGTAATCTATTCTTAAATGCTTAAATAAACTTAGCTCACAACATTCTGTCATTATTGGACAAGTCATAAAATAGCATACTACATGTAAAGTTTAACACTGTCTTTACAGACTATTTTTTATAAGCCTCAAGATTTATTACACTGGAATAATTACTACCGATACAGTCCAAAAATCTAAGCAATTAAAAAGTGCAATGAAGTCTTTGCACAATACCATCTTCTATCTTTATAGGAAATAATATTAAAAGTGATGTTAATATGGTTTTGAAGGACAGTCTCATTAAAATCATAAATGATCAGAATACATGCAAAGTTCAGTATATGGTATTACTGTCTAATTACGGGTACACTTTCAAGGTATCATATACATGAAATAAACTTTGATTAATCAAAGAGTTAATAAAGAATGCTGGATTCGAAGCCAAAATCTGGATTTAAAATGGTCATATACACCCAGGCATATGCCACAGCTTCTCAGTCTTAGTTTCTTCTTTAGGAAAATGCAGCCAATTATATGAGCAAAACCTACATTTAAGGGCTATTGTGGGAGGGTCAAGCAGCAAAATGATGTATGTGAAAGCATGCTATAAATTATTTAACTCTATGTAATTATACCACCTAATGTTTGCAGAGTGTTTATAATTTCCCAAACACTTTCACATTTACGTCTTACTTATTAATAAAACATTCCATTTCCTAGTCATTTTGATTAGTTAAAAGTTTGTCATTTTATCACTTGGTTTATTAGTCTGAAAAAGCACATCTGTAGGTATTTCAGTGCACCAAGTGCCTTCTATGAAGTCAGAAAGGAAGAATCTACCATGTAGACACACCACACAACATCAGCTTTTCTGGAAAGAGCTGCTATGAAAACGTGACCTACTACTTAACTGCACTTTTTAAAATAACCAGTCTGCGGTCACGTCACTCCTGTCAGCATGTCCACTTATTTATCAACATACTAGAGTCCCGATGCACGAAATTTGTGCAAGAGTAGGCCTTCCTTCCCCCGGCTGCTGGCACCGGCTTTCCTCACAGCCCTGACTTTGTCTGGAAGGTCTTTCAGAAGGACGTCCAGTCTAATTAGCATTATGCTTTTATAGATGTATATGGCCAGAAGCACAAATTGTTTAAAACATCGTCAGAAAAGAGTTTGTTAATCAAATTACCAGAATTAGCCGGCTTCAATAGACAACCTTTCCTTGGTCCATACAGTATTGTTTTTCATGTTAATTATCTGTCACACTTAAAAACTGGGAGATGTCACATAAAAATCCAAAGTCCCAGCTTCACTGAAACCAAACAGATGTGAAAACTCTGGCAACAGCCGCTGGAAGGGGTGTCCCAGGTTCTCCTCCCTCCATGCTCCCACTCCACTGTCTTATCTCTGCCCTGGCCCCTGTAAGCACCCGAGTGCATCCTGTGCACAGAAACATGACTTCCCAGAGTCCCGATGAGTGCAGTTACCATCCTGTCCGTCTCTGAGCTCCTGCTCCTCCCCTTCGTCTTCCTCTGAGCCGTCTCCGAACTCCTTCTCGTACCGCGCCTCCATCTCCCGGAGCTCCTTCTCCAGGTCGGCCAGCGCCATCCAGCTCTGCTCCTTGTACTGCTCGGCCAGTCTAGACACAAACAGCACAGTCTCCACACTGCGCTCCCCAACTCTTCAGGCTCCGAGTCCATCCTCAGAGAGCGTCCTACCACCCCACCCCACCCCCAACGCTGTCAGCGCTCACACACTTCACACCTGCACCGAATTAAAGGGCAAAGTCACTGGAAATCTGTTAGCTGTCCTGGTTGATTTTAATTGCTCGACTAGATAATGGGTTTTGAAACATATAACTCTTAGCAACTCATTAAATGGTTTCAAGTGATGTTAAGTTGTAAGTGCTAATATTCAAAAGATGAGGGGTGGGGCAGGAAGAATTTTTAAGAAGTCGTTTTTTTAGAGAATGCTGTAATGCTCTGGACACAATGCTTTTACAGTAACTCAAAAACAACCACCCTTTGAAGGCACTAGAAGGACCTAGACAGCTGAGAGTACACCGACTAAGAGCCAGTCCTGGGCGGCGGTTAAAAGCGAGGCCCTGGGCTGACTCCCTGGGTCCAACCCCGCCTCTGCGATTCGCTGGCCGTGCGACCTTGGCCTGTCTGCCTCGCATCCACAAAGGAACGAGGATACGAACCAGCACTTGCTCCCAGAACCGCTGGGAGAAAAGCCCGGAGCGGAGCGGGGCCTTGTGCAGAGCGAGAGCTCAGGGGCCTTAGTTACTATTAACTTCCACAGGCGTCTGGAAAGGTCACAGGTATAAAGGGCCTTGGAAGGACCTTTCACAGATGAAAAATCACTGTGCAACGTCAGGATTTAAAAGGTGAAGCCAAGATGCCTCAACCCAACGTGGAGGCACACGGCAGGTACCTCCTGCTGTGGCCCTGGGCCCCGCACGGCCAGGCCCCCCGCCCCCCCGCACGTACTTGGCCTGCTTCAGCTTCTGCTGCCGCCGCATCTCCTCGGCTTTGCGGGCCTTCTCCGCGTTCTGCTCCTCCACCAGCCGGCGATGCGCCTGCACCCTCTTGTCTCTCTTTCGAATGAAAGCCACCAGCTGACGGACAAGCTCGTTCTTCTCCTTCCTCGCCTTATCTCGAGTCTTCTTGTTTTCTTTCTCCATGGCTCGTTTCTCCCAGCGGTTGGAAGCTTGTCGGGTATCATATTCCTCTTTCCAAGCAAAGTTCTTCTGCGTGCAGAAGCTCTGCCAGTAAGCGTAGAAAGGGTGGACTACCTGGCGACAGAGAAAACAGGCAAAATGCTCGCTTCGATGTAGACTTGTTTCGGTAAGGCAGCAATGTTAGTGATGCAGAACATCTTTCGTATTTAAAACACTGCTATTAATCAAAGGAGAAGACAATCCTCTTAAGGCTTTAACAAAATAAATCACTATTCAGCATGAATTTAATGAGGAAATGAATGGGATGGGACCACAGTCAATTAGGAGGGAAAGGTCAAGAAAAGGGGAGGCTGCTGGGAAGAGAAAGGAAGCAAGTCACAGGATAGGAGCGAGAACGAGGATCCATTTTTACAAATAAAGAACCAGGATGTGAGACGCACTGATCCACGCTAAGCGGACAACAGCCGTGCACGCCCCTCACCGTGTCATAGTCGCTCTGGGAGTCCCCGAAGGTCGGGAAGTCCTCCGCATCCTCCTCCAGCACGGATTCCAGCTCTTCCTTCGCAATCATTTCAAACACATTCCGATACACCGCGTAAAAGCCCTAGAGCAGGCGACAGAAACACACATTCCTACACTTTATAGTCTAATCACAGAGTGAGATTTTAAAATGCAATGTGAAAAACTTTACTGTTGAAAAATTACAACCCCAAACTCTGTCCGTGTAAGTACATCTACGTTCCAATTGGAGGTTTTTAATATGTGGATACTTTAAATATGAAGCCAATGGTGGCTTTTTTTTGTTTGTTTTCAGAATGAACAGTTTCACTTTCGATTACAGAATTCTCTGCATTTGAGAGTCTCACTTAAGTGCTTGGTAAGAAATGGTAAGGGAGTCCACGCCTTACCTTCTCATCATCTCCATACCCAGAGTAGCAGGTGACGGTGAAGAAGTGAAGCAAGTCTAAGCTGTCATCCTGATATTCCCCATCAAGCCCACCTTTGAGCAGAGCCTCTCTATGATTATCATACCTGAGCAGATGAAGAAATGAGCAGCGTCAGGGAAGGCGAAATGCATAAGAATTTAAAAGGACTTCTTACTCGGAAACAGCCAGAATGCTATTGCAGTCCATTTTAATGTGTCCAACCCACAACCAAAAAATTTTAAGAAAAAAATGTCAACATGAAAAGACAATCTATCGTAAAATTGCTGATTAAAACTCTGACTAGCCCACTACCGGCATGTACAGCACTAGCCCATGGGAACAAGGGACTGTCATGCGCCAGGGAACCTCCACATCACTCCCCGCAGGTGGCTGCAGTCCCAGGAAAGAAACATTCCTGAGCAGGACGGGGTGGACAGAATCTCGACCACAGACTACTTACACACGCGGGATCTGAGAATTTAGCAGCATGAACCGAAATCACGCTTGCTATGTCTACGTAAACAATGGAGTAGCTTCACGCACATGCAATCACCCACAGAACAACTCAGTAAAGTTTGCTACAACAGGAAGCTGAGGCTCAGGGACATTAAACAGCTGTTGTCCACAATCATAAAGCCTGTAAGCAGCAAAGCCAGACGTCAGAGCCAGGTCCGAGCGCCGGGAGGACTCAGAGTGCAGTGCCGCCTGCACACAGCAGCAGAGGAGAAACACGCAGGCCTCTCTCTGTGATTTCCATGTAAAAGGCGATTTTATAGGAACTTCCTTTACAGCCTTTCTCTCTGGAGGCCGGCCGTGGGCACGCTGACCCCGAGGACAGGCAGAGAGCATGCGCACCACCCGGGCTGCGGATGAGCAGCAGGTCCTGCAGTTGTAACAGGCTCAACACCTATCCCTCTGCAGCAAAAGTCCCAACACAGACTCTGTTCGGAAATGATATTCAATGACCAGGTCATCATTAACAAAAGATGTAGAAGCTTAACTCGATTTCTTCATAGAGTGTAGTTGTAGGGAAAATATTACAATTCTTGTATTAAAACACTGTACCTCTGTGTTAAAAAAAAAAAAAAAGAACCCTCTGATTTTATTTATTTTAAATGATGAGAGAGAGTTGTTGTCCCACATATTTCTGCATTCACTGGTTTATTTCTGCATGTGCCCTGAGCGGGGATCGAACCCACAACCTAGGTGTATCAGGATGATGCTTCAACCTACTGAGCAACCTGGCCAAGGTTTTTTAAAGACAAGTCAGCATGCTTCCTTGTCTGACATCAGAAAATTGTCATACACCAAAGAGACCCCATTTAATGAGAAGTCACTTCATATATCAAAGTTAAAACTATCTTAACTGCCAAGCTTTCTGCATCAGGAGCTATAACATCAGACAGTTGGAGTAGGAAGTTCCCTCCTCCTCAAATACTGCATTTTATATGAGTAGGTGACAGAAGTCTCAGAGCACACCAAAAACCATTAATGATTTAAATGTTTTTAAAAACCCTCTCTTGACAATTCTTCCCAACAACATACACGAGGACGAGAGGGACAGCGTGCTGCTCACCATGCTCTTTCCTGAGGGTCACTCAACACGTCATATGCTGCTTGGATTAATTTAAATTGTTCAGCTGCTTCTGCGGCGTTATCCAGATTTTTATCTGTGAAAACAAAGTCACAGAAATTCAGTCATCAAAAAAGTAGGACAAAATCTAAAAGGGGGCTCACCCATCACAAATGCCAGCAACACACGAGGAGTGTGCAAAACAAAGGGAAACTAGGAAAAGGCAGAGATACTGGGCGATGGTTAATAATCAGAACCTAAGTGTCTACTCGAGTAGAAAGTTCAGGCTTCCTAAGTCTGGTGCCTCCCCGCACTCACCCTGAGCCCTCACCTGGGTCCACAGAAGGAAAACCCTGAGCAGCGCGCACCTTCTTTTTAGGAGAAACGAAATATATGTATATCATTGGTTAGGAAGAACTGCTATTATTTAGTGTTAGGTCAGGGGTCCTCAAACTTTTTAAACGGGGTGGGGGGGGGCAGTTCACTGTCCCTCAGACCGTTGGAGGGCCGGACTATAGTTTAAAAAAAAAAACTATGAACAAATTCCTATGCACACAGCGGCGGCAAAAACACCCGGCGGGCCAGATAAATGTTTTCCGCGGGCCGCATGTGGCCCGCAGGCCGTAGTTTGAGGACCCCTGTGCTAGGTTATACTTTCTGTTCACAACCTGTTTTTCTTCCTTATTAGCACATACAAAAATAAAGTTTTAATTAGCTATACTATTCTTCTTAGCTGTGTTTCCTTAACCATGGAATTCAGAAAGCAACTTTGCCTCAAGATGGCAGCCACCTTCCAAGACGACCCCCAAGAACCCCCACCTCCTGGCATCACACCGTGTGGTCCCCAGGGCTGGTGTGCTTGGCCGACAGCAGGCAGCAGTGTGAGCAGTGACATGGGGGACAGCACAGTATGGTGCTTCTGAGATGTTCTGATGAAAGACAGCAGTTTCCATTGTGGACTCTCACTCCCTCTGGGCTCACTGCCATGGCATGACGACACCCAGGTGGCGATGGAGAAGCCACGCGGTGAGAATGGAGGCCTCTGGCCGTGGCCAGCAGCGACTGAGGCCTGCCAACACCATGTGAGCGAGCTTGAAAACAGGTGTCCCAGACAGTGAAGACACAGCCTCTTAAGAAACCCTGAGCCAAAACCACCCAGCTAAGCTGTTCCCAGGCTCTGATCCTCAGAAGCTGTGTGAGTCCACCTGATGAATGTTTGCAGTGTTTTTTGTTTTAAGCCCTGAGTTTCTGGTAGTTTGTTACACAGCAATAGGTAACTAATATGCTCAGAAAGTAAACTATTTGAATCCATCTCAGAGCACACCAGAGCTCTTTAAGCTACAGCTCCATAATTGCCCTCTAAGAGGCGAGAGGAAAATATGACAGATGTGTATTCCCTACAATAGTCTGGCAGCCTTAGAGCAAGGCATCCTGCCTCCTCCTCTCGGGTACCATTGCAGGGATCCCACATCCTTCAGGTGGTTGGTTGTCTGCTCAACAACTAACAGTGACAACACTGTCTCAAGGCAGCAGTTGGCCATGGCTCTTTTTGCTAAGATGTTTTAACACAAAAAACTTTCAATATTATTTTGAAACTAGAGGCTCGGTGCACGAATTTGTGCACAGATAGGGTCCCTCAGCCTGGCTGGCGATCAAAGCCAATCAGGCTGTCTTGCCCAGTCCCGATCGGGGCACCTCGGGGCCGCCCAGCCGGGGGGTAGGGACCACGGGAGGTTGGCCAGCCATGGGAGGTTGGCTGTGGGAGTGCACTGACCACCAGGGGGCAGCTCCTGAGCTGAGCGTCTGGCCCCTGATGGTCAGTACACGTCATAGCTACCAGCCGGTAGTAACATTCGCTTAGGCTTTTATATATTATAGATCATGATCCCTTAGAACTGAAAGGACAAAAGTCCCCATCCCTGTTTGTGAGCATAAAATGCAAGTCTAAATCCATGTCCACAGTGCAAGCCCATCTGAAGCAATAAACATCTCTTTGGGGCTGCAATGCTTACACTTGGACGCAAGCTGTATGGTCAGGAGGATGGAGCAGGTCTTTGAACGTTTCATCAAGCAGCTGGAGCTACCAAGATGGGCCACCTCTGGATTCCTTAATATGTGAGATTAATAAATGGCTCTGGTTTAGCCACTGTAGGCAGCTTCCTATCACCTGCAGCTAAACACAAGCCTGATATGACTTGAAGGTGAGAGTCCAGCTAAAAATAGTCATGCTTTCCAAGTCTTCCTCAAATCACTAAGAAAATCTTGTCAGATAAGAAAAAGCACAGTTGAGATGGAAGCTGAATGGCAGAAACAGGCAGCAAAACAAAGCAGGTGCCTGCTTGGGAGTGGAGGTGGGTGGCTCTTCTTCATCTTTTAATCAGTCCTGCACTTGGTTGTCCTGCTTCTTCCCACTCCCTTCTCGCCTCCCCCAAAGAAGTTTGAAGAAAGCTAAAGCTTTTAAATGCATAAAACCCACTAAAGTACCACCTGAAAATAAGATCTAATCTCTCACTGAAGCATCTTTCTTAAATCATTTTTTTCAATCAATTAAGATGTCATAATGCTTTTTATTTCCGTTAAACATACCTGACCTGGTTGACTAGCAGGTTGAGCTGAGATCCAAAAGCATGAGAGTGAGAAGTTAAAAAGCACTAATTTAAAAAATTGAAAGCCCACATGATGTATTATTCACCAAGTGCAAAAAGCCACAGGCATTGCAAATCCAGCCATCACAGTTTAAAAGGCATTCATTCTCACATCATTCTCTGTGCTTTTCTCTTCACCCACTATGCTCTTTCCACTCCCTTCCAAGCCTTTATACAGTGCCTTCTGGAAAATTCCATGGATCGTGCCACTTAAGCCAGGCTCCCTGAGAAGGCTGCTTGCTTCCCTCTCAGACTCCTTCAGCCACAGCCTTCACAGGGCAGGTCTGTGACAGAGCTGGTGTCCTCCTGGCCACTGCTCCGTCACTCACCAGAAGACAAACTAGCATTGCTTCCTGATCCATTCATTGGCCATCCCACCTTCCTCCCCTCCTGTCTGTTCCCCTCCCAACCACTGTGGTTATGCACAGAGAATCCTGGCACTTGGCTCAGCCTCCACCCCCAGGTCCTGGTCGTCATACTGAAGACTTAATGTCCCTTGACCTCCAGTCTTGCCTGCTCCAACCTACTGTCCCCAGGACAGCCAGCGATACTTGAAAAACGCAAACCTACCATCGCGCCCCTGCTCCCAGCACTTCACTGGCTTCCCAACGCTCTCAGGTTAAAATCCAGTCCCTAGTCCAGTCCCTCACGCCTTCAGGAACTGGCCCTACTCCCCTGGCCTTCCTGGCCTCGGCCATGCTGGCTTTCTCCTGCCCCCTCCACCTGTCTTCTCTGTATTCCCGCGTTAGGTCTCCACGGAGATGTCCATTCTAGGGAGGCCCATCTCTCCCACAAATACCAAAACCCAGTACAGGTCGGTACCTGTGCTCAGGGGCACCTGTTATTTGCCTTCATGCTGCCCTTACCTCAACGGACTGACATCACCCATCTCCTCACAGTGTCGCCCCGAAGACCGCATGTGCCAGCAGGGCAGGGACCACTCCTGTCTCTACCCACTGAGCCAAACTGGCTAAACCAACCCATGTTTTCAGACTTCAGTCCAGCTGTCCACTGGGCCACTTCTGTCCACCGCGTGTCCACCGCGTGCTCCTCCCTATTCGGTTCAGTTCACCCTTCCCACTTGCATCCTCAGGGACCCAGGCTCCTGCCAAGGGGAAGCCTCACAGCCCCTCAGGCAGTGGTTCTCAACCTGTGGGTCGAGACCCCTTTGGGGGTCGCCTAAGACCATCGGAAAACACATATATAATTACATATTGTTTTTGTGATTAATCACTATGCTTTAATTATGTTCAATTTGTAACAATGAAATTGGAGGTCACCACATGAGGAACTGTAGTAAAGGGTCCCGGCATTAGGAAGGTTGAGAACCACTGCCCTCAGGACCCAGGGGGGCTCCCTCGCCTCCTGCATTCCCGGGGGTTACCGGTTGGTCTATCAGTCCAGTGACCAATTCCATGCGCTGTGCTGTTCTGCTTGCCCCGTATTTAACTCTTTTCTGCGTGTGAGGCATGTTTTCCCAGCAAGACGGAGGCATTTCAGAACCCAGTGACTTACTTGCCCATCCCGGAGGCTAGAAACGTGCTTATTGATCAGTGCCCATAGGAAAGCCCCTTATCAGCCTGGAGATGCCGAGATCCCACTCCTGCCCGAGCTCCCCCGGCTGGGAGCTCACCCGGCCACAGTCACCCAGGCCGGGGCGGGGCCACGGCATGAAAACCACGCCAATGAAGACACTTCTGAGTCAGACACAAACTTCACCGGGCAGAGGGGTCCTCGCCTCTGCCTTGATTTCAAGGGGACGGGAGCCATCGTTACACTAAGTGGCAGGGACTCCGGGACCAGTTCAGGGAGGAGGGGAAGCACGAGGAACCTGGGCGCAGGGGACTCGGGTCCGGACAAGGCCAGGACCGCCTCACCCCGCCTCCCGCCACCCGCCGCCCGGGGTCCGGGGTCCGCGAGGCGCGGGAGGAGCCAGCGAAGTCCCCGGGGCGCCGTCTCCCCACCCAGCGGCCATGGGGGCTGTGGGCACCGGCGGGGTGGCGCCTGAAGGGACGGGGTGCCGGAGCTCGAGTGCACCTGGGTGGAGGGCTGCGTCCACCGGGGGCGGAGGGGGGGGGGCGGCGCAGGGGCCACCGGCCGGGCACCGGGGTCTCGGGCACGGTGTCCAGGGCGAAGGGAGTTACAGGGCGGGACGGCGGGACCGCGGCGGCGGCGGCGGAGTTACCCGGGTGCCATTTCAGGGCCAGCTTCCGATAGGCCTTCCTGAGCTCCTCCTCGCTGGCGTCGCGCCGCACCCCCAGCGCCTCGTAGTGACACTTCATCGCCCGCGCGGGCGGGGGGCCGGGGCAGGAGCCGGGGCCGGGGCCGGGGCCGGGGCCCGGGGCGGGGCAGGGACCCGGGCCCGGGCTGCAGTGGTGGCAGCACTGACTGTCCTGACTGTCCTCTCTCGCGGCGGGAGCCGGACGCCAGCACCGGGCCAGCCAGCGAGCGCGGCGGCGCGGGGCGGCGGAGGCGCGCGGCCGGGACGGGCGGCGAGGGCTGCGGCACGCGGATGCGCGGAGGGGGCGGCGCCGGCGGCCGCGGCTCCGCATGGGAGGAGGGCGGGATCTGCGCCGGAAAAAGCTGGGTGGGAAGGAGGCGGGGCCTTGGGGGAGGAGGTGGAGCCTCGGTGAGGAGGAGGCGGGGAGGCGGGGCCTCGGCGAGGAGGCGGGGCCACGGCGGGCGGGAGGCGGGGCCACGTGGCTGTCATTGTGAGGGGCACAGAGGGCGGTCAGTATGAGTGGCACTAACTGGGCGGCCGTCCTGGGGGTGAAATGGGTGGAAGAAAACAGTGGAAAACATCTGGTTGTGGTTCTGATGATAATTTCTTAACTGAGCCCCGTTTTTACAGATGAGGCGACTCATGCCGGAAGTAGTCCAGTAGTTTGCTCAAGCCTTCACAACTAACCAATGCCAGAATTCGGTTGGACCGAACAGTTAAAAAACACCACTTTTATAACTCTTCCATTCTCTTCAGCTGCCATTTAATGAGACCACTATTTCCCATTTTGACCAATAGGCATAGGAATAACATCAAATAAGATGACTTAAACTAAATTTAAGAGAGAAGCATCAACACTTTTTAAAATAACATACTAAATGTTTAACCACCAATATGGATGAAGTTGTACCGACCCCCCATCCATCATTCCTTAATCCTAACTTTCTGGCCTCTAATCCTCATTTTCAAGATTGGTTTAGGTTAAGAATTGCAATTAAAGCATAGTATTTAACTAGGTCTTCCTGATCTAACAGATACATTGTATTACAGATGGAAGATCTGTACGGTTCCAAACAACTTGGTAAGGTGTCAAAATAGTAACCTAATTCTCATTAAAATGCACCAACACAGCAACATATTTCACTGTAATATGGAATGTTCACATACATCAGCTACTAGTAGGCTTTATTTGTAAATCACGTATCATTAGAGAAGGGTGGGCTCCCCGACACTTATTGTAAAGTTGGGGTGCTAAAAGTTTAGGAAGATATATCCTGCTCCCTACACAATCAAAACAAACCAACTCTAAACTTCACCAAGTTTATCCACACAACACAATCCAATCAAAACTCTAACGTGCACTTGCCTGCTTTCCAAAGAAAGAAGGTACTATATGACCTTGGTTGTTAAATTGCTAGTGCATAGGAATTGAGAAGTTTGAATGCAGGGAGAAATGGCAACATTCCCCCCTCTGAGAATGGAATTATGTGTTGGGGGCGGGTAGGGAGGGAGTAACAAAGGACTTTTTTCTTCCTTCAACTACATCTTATTTTGCTTACAACCTCTGAGTCACTTGCCTTTCTCCTTAAAGGAATCTATTTTTGCCTATAACATTGCATAGAAAATTCAACTATTACACTAGACATAAACTTCAATCTAAAGGAATATCTTTATTAAATGGGTTGGCTTCTAAATGAATGTGGACTTGGGCGATATGAGGAATTCTCAACCAAATGAGGTATTCATATAAATGACTGAAAGAGAATTTTGGCAAAGGACAATGTGGAAACTGATAAAGTTATTAAATTGGAAAGCCCACAGAAAACTCTGCAACACACACATCAAAAAGTATTAAGTACTCAAACTCACATCTTATGTTCATAACCTGTAATTAACTTCTTGAGATGTGGGTGTTTAAAAAAATCCTCAATACAGTTATTTTCATACAAGGCCAGATTTATCAAGATAACCTGACCCGAATTACCTGCATAATTTAGAAGACTTCAAGTAGCCTCATCATTTACATTACTTTCAGATCAAGTAGCCTAATTATACACTCAGGAAGGCGTTTCTTAGTAGAAAACTAAGAGAAAATGAAATAATGAGGAAAAATTTATCATCCTGCCCATATATTTAAAAAAACAAAATTAAACTACAAATGAACCAGGTAAGACATCTAGAATGAACTTACTATATAAGAGCTCTTACAAATTAGTAAAAAATAATACCCAACACCCCAAAACAAGATGTCATAAAAGAAAACCAACACCTAATCCCACCCCCCCCTCAAATTTTTTAACTATCCAATAGACAAAGATTATTTCACCATTGCAAAGGTACAAAAAAATGAGTGCTCTAACTTCTGGTGAGGTATATTAGGGAGGCAATCAGAATGTTTTAGTGTTCTGACCTGAGTCCTACTATTTACAGGAACCCACAAATATACAAAATAATTTGTGTATACTGCACAAATGTTTACTGCAAGCACCTCTACAAGAAAATATATAACTGAAATACTTAACAATAAAAAACTGATATATGATAGAGTGAATACTGTACAATTACTAACCATGTTGTAGAACATAGACATGGGAAAATGATTGTGAAATAAAGTGGATGACAGACCACCACATGCATGACCCAATTTTATTAGTTAGTAGTATATAGTATATATACTACTGCTGAGGATATATATATATCCTTTTTGCTGCAAATCATTCATAAGATTAATTCAAATATTCTAGTACCTTCTAACAACTGATTGGTATTTCTTCCTTTTACTATCAATAATTTATACCCACTGCTTCTAAAATGTTTGTAATTTACAAAATGCTTTCAATGCAGGTAATTCATTTGATTCTCAAAACCTAAGAATTTTTATCGTACCTTTTTAAGATGAGAAAACAAGATCAGAGGTTGGCTTGTCCAAGGCTCATTAATTGGTGACTCAGAGACTCAAACCTCGTAAGATGCTTTCTTTCCTCCTGGTCAACCCTACTTCACCATGGGAAACGACTCTCAAAGCGCCTAATGCTTTGTTTTACTAGTAATGACCCAATAAAAATTTAAATTCCAGCTTTGCTAAACCAAAAAAAAAAATTTTTAATCCAAGAGGGCAGGTCTAACCCTTAAGTGCTCTATATTTTTAGTAATACCAAATAAGCTTTGAACAGAAATTGAGTTCTAGGGATATTTTATTTAGAAAAAGATACTACTGAAGCCACAAGATTTTAATTTTTTCTTTAAATGCCACACTGATTAGATGTAAGATAGTCCTGAATAATAAAAGTATTTACACATTGAATACAAAATAAATATAAAATAACTGAAAAATTAGTTATCCAGTGATTCATTTTGCATTTCCACTGTTCACCTTCTGTTTCATTTTTCTTTGTCTTTTGTAAACCCTTTTCTTTCTTGCCTTCAAATCAACTTTTGGCTCTGGTTTTATCCACTGTATTTCTATAGGTTTTTCCTCAGCTGGTGTAACAAAAACATCTGCAGTGGGATCATATGGAAGAATAGTCTTTGGTTCTTTCTTTCTCAGTTTTTGTACCTCTTTAACTTGCTGTTTCTCCTTATATTTTGCAGCTGTGATGGATCTTATGACACGCCGATGCTAGAAACAAACAAAAAAACACATTAGATGTTTTTGAAATATGAATAAACATTTTACATATGGTAGCAAGAACATAAACTTAGGACCTATTTCCCTTAAATCCTGGGAGCAATTTAAAAAAAATAAATACGTAAGTAATTTGCAAGACTGTATGCAACAAAACCCAAAGTCAGTTTCACAGTTAAAGAATAGTAGTTACCTGACAAAAATTCTTTGGGCCAGACTTTTGGAACATGGAAGACCACTAAACAAAAACAGCTTACCATGTTTGGTGACTGGTAGTGAGGATTTTCATATAAAGTTGGTCCTCCAAAACTTCCCTGGAAAATCTTTATGAGATTTAAGACGAAACGAGGTCCTATTTCTACAAGAGCAGCATCTTCTTCTATGATCTTTAATAAAAAGAAAACATTTCATTTTGGTTTGGATATACTATTCCTAAAAGGTATATTGGCTAGAACCTCACTACAAATGAGCCTAAAAAACTGAAAATAAAAATTAAGGTAGAGGTGAAACCCGGCAAGTGCCAAACCATCAGCATTTCCTGAAATATATTAGTTACAGTAGTTATCAGGAAAAAATAAAAAGGCTTTTAAGTATTCTTTTAAAACTGAGAAATTTAAATTTGGTTCATATCCTGCTTCTCACAAAGCATGCATCCTGGAAAACCACTGGTTAAATGTTTTTAAAACTGCGATTACTGTAACAAAATGTATTGAAGCACACTACAGGGGACCCTTCAAAAATTGTAATCAACCCCTAAGTTGTTTTTATAAACTTAATCAAATGAAGTTAAAGGTATATAAAAGTATAGTACAGGGTCAAATTTATTTTTGAATGGCTACTGATTGAGGCCACTTCTGAACTGCAAATATTAACACTGTATATTGTTTCAGATATGTCTGCCTTCAGAGGTTAGGGAGTATGTTGAGCTCCCTTTGCAAGGTACCCGATATAACAACCCATGAAGAGCCCAGTCTGCTTCACATGCTGCCTGAAACCTGGGATGTTTTTCCACCTCCCCACCTCTCTGCAGATTTATTATTATCCTGCCAAATTCCTTCTTCAAGATTTTCAGAATCACCTCTCCTCCTGAATGAGTCACCGTGTGACTCACCTAATAGTTCTCATTAAATGCCTTCTATAGAGGTTGTTTTTCTAAGTTTTAACCCTACCCCACAGAGATTCTAACTCCGCTTACATTTTACCGTGTCCTTTATAGCATCTAGCACAAATTTAGAACTCAATTGCTTCTCGGATCTTCAGACTATCTCCTTTTAAAAAAACTAAGTATATGGTCAATATGTAGTGGTATTGTTTGTCCTAATTTATTTCAAAATATAATTAAAAATTAATTAAAGCTAACCTGAAAGTTTCGAAACCATATCCTATTATCCAAAACAGTGAAAGTAAATACGTGGTCCACAAATGGTTGGCTTTTGGGATGGTAGCGTGGTGTACTAAAGATCTAGTGGGGGGGAAAAAAGAGTATGTTAGTTCCTTATTCTACGATCCAACCCGTTTTAGTTTAGATCGCTGAGTTAAGAAAAATTCCAAAGGAAGATACCGATGTATAAAATATTACCAAAGGTAGTTCCTACTTACCTGAATTAAGAGTTCTTTTAGCAAAGCATAATGTGGTAATTCATCAAAAGCCTGTAAAAATAAAGTGAGCATATTAATTGTCAATAGCAAAGTGCTTTGTTTAAAACTGTTTTATGTTCACTAAACTGACTTATACAACTAACTATACCCTCGAGAAACCACCATGCAGAGTAAAAAGTTAGACTTCTCACACTAACGGCAAAACTTACAGGGTCAAAAGACAACAGGGGCCGAGAACCTTTCAAACAGTTTCCAGTCATCTTTAGTTCAGCGAGGGTATGAACTAGAAAAGATTATATTAACAAGAAAAATAGTTATAATTTTAGCACAATTATTCCAAAAGTTTTTCAATGTTCTCATAAAATTTTAAACTGAGTCAACTTACTATTTTGAACTAGGAATTTAGCAGATGGTCCATGAGGTGAATTTGAAAGCCTGAAAAATAGGAAGAAAGCCTTTTAATTAGAATCTAAAATGTAGCAAATGTTTACTTTGTATTTATAGTTAAAAAGATACTATAATGTGCTCATAACATTCATATATTTAATTTTTTTGAAGGTTTCAACTTTTGTGAAATGAAATGAGTTCACTTCATCCCCTGGCCCTGTCTTTTTACAAAAAAAAAAAGCCTGAAAGGCGTCTGTAAGAGGTACAAAGAATAAATCCATTTAAAAGAACAAGTTCCACACCAATCTTACTTAATACATTCTCTTACCACATATAGAGATCTTGTTTCTTCTTAGCTTCAAAATAGATACATTTATTGCAGTTTTTCATCTCACAAACCTAAATGGAGCAAAGTATAAAGAAATGAAGTAGGTAAAATGAGATCTACAGCAACTCAATGCAATGAATACCAATATTCTTCCAAAAAACTTAAGCAAATTAATGAGCTACAAAAGTCTAAATCTAGTAATTGTATTTACTCACAAAAATAAACCTTTTCAATTCCTCTGGGTATTCTGCCCAAGGTAAACTCGATTCTCTGCCTGTCTCTGATGTAAACATCTCCTCTTTTGGGCCCAGCATTTTAAAGTAAACGGGCCTCACTTCTGACTGCTGGGAACCTCTTTTTCTTTTTTTTCCCCCCTATTTATTTATTTATTTATTTATTTTTATTAAATCTTTATTGTTCAGATTATTACATTTGTTCCTCTTTTTTCCCCCCCATAACTCCCCTCCTTCCAGCTCCCACACCACCCTCCGCCCTCACTCCCCACCCACTGTCCTCATCCATAGGTGCACGATTTTTGTCCAGTCTCTTCCCGCATCTCCCACTCCCCTTTCCCCCCCAAGAATAGTCTGTCCATTCCTTTTCTATGTGGGAACCTCTTTTTCTGACCAGTCATGTACAAGCTACAAAGACTGAAAACAGATACCCTAGGGGTACTGCACACTATAATGAGCCTCACTACTCCGTAGGCAAATACAGTCCTTATGGAACCAAACACATACTTTGTAATGGTAATTCTGATTTTTAACTTTTTCATTTTTTTAATTTTAAGATCAAGAAACTTAGGTTTTTTTCTTCTTCATTTATACTATCAATTCTGTGGTTCGGTTCTGTAAAATCACTCAAGGATTGGTGAAAAACAGAAGTGTACAAACCCTATTTTAATTTGAATTAAACTTCAACATCTTGAAGGTTTACAAACACACTTAAGAAATATACAAAAGCAAACAGGAATAAAGTCCTGTAGTATTGTAGTAATTCATAAACTACCTGGTATCTGATGTAGTATTCAAACTCTAAACTTTAAACCTAACAACTTAGAAAGTTCATAGGTCCATTGCTTTTCTTTCTGGTCTTGGAATGAACCCGGCAACACTACGTTGACCATTTCCCAGTCCAACCTGAGCTGTGGGAAACCCAGGCACTGCTTTAGTCTCCTGTGTTCACGACTATTCTAAGGCTCTGCATGGCCTGCCACCCCCCGGAGCAGGCAGCTCCACGGTGACAAGGGGGCTGCTCTGCAGACACTGTTTCCACAGCACCTAATGCCATGACCTAGCACAGGTTCAACAATTTGTGCTGAACGGATCAAAACCCTAAACAGCTAAAGAAAAGTATCTTTAAAAAATTCTTCTAAGTTTTAACCTCATCACTAAGTATCTTAAGAGCAAGTACGCATACATCACTCTACTTAACACTGGCAAAAAGCTTTCTACAATGTGGGGTTTTAAAAATACTTTTATTTTATCTTATACATGTTGACTGATAATTCTGTATGTGTACCCAAGTATGATAAAGAGAAGAATGACCAAGAAATAATACAGAAGCACTAAACTGTAAGACGTAGACAGTTGAGTACTATTAACAATGTAGAACAGTGATGGCGAACCTATGACACACGTGTTAGAGGTGACACACGAACTCATTTTTTTGGTTGATTTTTCTTTGTTAAATGGCATTTAAATATATAAAATAAATATCAAAAATATAAGTCTTTGTTTTACTATGGTTGCAAATATCAAAAAATTTCTATATGTGACACGGCACCAGAGTTAAGTTAGGGTTTTTCAAAATGCTGACACGCCGAGCTCAAAAGGTTCGCCATCACTGATGTAGAAGGTAGATTATTGAAGATTTAATAAAATCTGAGTATCTTTTATAAAGCAATGTAAAAGTCATTGAATAATTGACTTCCTAAATATAGTGTTCCCAGCATATTTTACTTTAATTACTTTCTAAAATTACCTCATTAATCACAAATAACTTATCTTTACGATCCATTTTAGTATCTATAAAAAGGAAAAAAGAAAAAGAAAGTAAATACAAGATTTCTAAGCATCTTCAATCAAATCACACATGCTTTCTAGAAAATTATTTCTAAAGTGTTTTTGTAATCTTCACTTTAATGCAATTCTGTCAATATTCAACATGATTAGATCTGAAAACACATGACCTCTTGAAAATCTTGATTCTTTTTAAATGTAAAAATGAGTAATGAGCCCTGGCCAGGTGGCTGAATTGGCTGGAATGTCATCCTGTGCACCAAAAGGCAACGTGCTTGACTCAGGCTCAGGGCCCATGCAGGAGGCAACCAACTGATGTTTTTCTCTCACATCAATGTTTCACTCTCTCTCTCTCTCTCTCTCATTTCTCTCTTTTAAAAAAAGCAATTAAAAGTAGTCCACGAGAATTATAAACAATGATCTAAGCAGTGTTTCCTCAGACTTTATGTATTCCGTGAATCCCTTTCAAAAGTAAAAAAATTCTCACAACTGAACATCATGTTCTAGGACTCCAGTTTACAAAACACTCAAACTAAAATTTGAAGTAATGAAAATTTCTTTTAAATATGAATCACAGTTGCTAAAGAAAACTAGTAAAACAAAGGATTTCATATTATCACAGGAAAAAAGAAAACCGATATAAATTAAAAAATTTTCTTATTAGTGTCAGAGATCTGAAGATGTAGTAGCATATCCGAGTTCAAGTTCAAGAAACACTAATTAGTAAAGAAAGACCTAAGTTACTATCTAGAATCAACACAGACACAGAAATAGCTCCATGATGGCACTGGCCACAGTTCCAAACTTAAAACTAGATATTCTTCACCTGCCTGTAAGATACCTCAGTGCTAAAAAGATTAGCTGGACACTGAGGAGGAGGAGGAGTCCCACCTAAAGGTGCCTGAAATCCTGCTCCAGGTCCATTAATCTGTAGATGAGGACAGCTGTGGATTGTAATTTAATGCAGAAAGCAACACACGGCAGCCCCGAGTCATTTAAAGGACAAACCAGGACGGCTGAGAGCATTGCTATGGAGGCATTTCTTCTGGACCCTCAAGAATGTTCCAGGGCCGAAACCGGTTTGGCTCAGTGGATAGAGTGTCGGCCTGCGGACTGAGGGGTCCCGGGTTCGATTCCAGTCAAGGGCATGTACCTGGGTTGTGGGCACATCCCCAGTGGGAGATGTGCAGGAGGCAGCTGATCGATGTTTCTCTCTCATCGATGTTTCTAACTCTCTATCTCTCTCTCCCTTCCTCTCTGTAAAAAAATCAATAAAAAAATATATTTACAAAAAAAAAAAGTGTTTAAAAAAAAAAAAAGAAAAAAAGAATGTTCCAGGAATCAGGATCTTTGTTTAAGAAAGTGAAGAGAATCTAAAATAATAAAAGCGTAATATGCTCATTAGACTGAATGTCCTTCCTTTGGGACAAAACAGCAGCGGGCAGGTGGCGCAGCGGGCGGGCGGCACAGCGGGCGGGCGGCACAGTGGGCAGGAGCCGCGGCAGAGGCGGGAGGGTGCCGGGGCCCAGGCCCTTGCACAAATTTCGTGCTTCAGGCCTCTAGTGTTCAATAAAGTTTGCAAAGAATTCCTGACAAAATGTTAACTGGAAAAATCTTGACACTTAAAAAGATATACTTTTGAGAAAAGAGTACTGGTTCTTGACATCACAAGATTGGAAAACTGATGTGTGACTTGAACTGGAAATATATAAATATGCACTTTTGTGAACATAAAATTATAAGTACATATAACATAAAGGCACCTGCTTTAGAATGAGGCATCAACATTCTTAAGTCTTGCATTAAATGTCTTGTTCTGAAATTTATTCCTCTGGAAGAAAAGATGAGAATCCGTTCCTTATTTTTCCACTTGCCCTAAAGAAAAAAAAAATGTTAAAAGATTTTTAAATCTCAGAGTGAGCCTACCTTGTTTGTTTGTTTGTTTAAAGCGTCCAAGTAGCAAGCCAACAATCCTGACCAAAACTTTAATTCAACCTCTCAGTAGCATTCAGACCTCAACTGCCACCCAGAAATCCTCTCTTTGGCTTCCTTCCCGTTTTCCTTCAGTGTCTCCAATTCCTCCTCCTGACTCTAGATCAGCCATGGGCAAACTATGGCCCGCAGGCTGGATCCGGCCCGTTTGAAATGAATAAAACTAAAAAAAAAAAAAAAAAAAAAAAAAAGACCATAAACCCTTTTACGTAATGATGTTTACTTTGAATTTATATTAGTTCACACAAATACTCCATCCATGCTTTTGTTCCCGCCCTCTGGTCCAGTTTAAGAACCCATTGTGGCCCTCGAGTCAAAAAGTTTGCCCACCCCTGGGCTAGATTCTTTCTTAGCCTCTTTTACTTCTGTCTCCCTAGGAGAGTTCTCATAATCATTCAAACAGCAGGAGCTGTCAACTCTACAAAAGGGTAAAGAACTCCGTCCAGTCCTACTAATCTCAAACTCAATTCTAGAATGCTAAATCTCAGATCTGGTCAATTCCCGTGTTCTTTCTTTTTCTGATGATGTCACCGCCATCTCAGTCCCCCAAGCTTTGACTCTTCCTTGCCCTTATTCTTTCATCCCAGAAGCACTACTAAATGCTGTCAATTTCCTTTGCAACAGCTCTTAATCCTTTCCTACACCCACTGCACTCCTTCAGACCCTCATAGTCCTATTCCTACTGCTAATCTCCTAACTGGCTAGCCTTCCTGGCCAGGAGCCCCGCCAACAGACGGCTGACAGCACCAGCTTAACCTTAAAGCTCAGCTCCCATCATCCTACCTCCTAGGTTTTTTTAGACAAGGTCCAAAATGGCAAAGCTTTCCAGTGGATTCTAAAACGAATTTACATTTTCACCTCATATTATCCCAAATTAACCCTACACTTTAGCCAATCGGGTTCTACTTTTTTTTTTGAGTGTGCTTATTAAAGCTGTGGAATAAAAGAAGGGCTTAAGATAGACGAAGCATCGGGAGAGACTAGGTGGAAATGCTTTGGCTCTCAAGAAACATGACGGGGAAAATATGAGCCGGGGTGGGCGTATGTGAGCTCACAGCCAGGGTCAGAGAAGGGGCCCCTTGAGACAGGTTCGGGGGTTGGCCCGGGATGAGCTGTTGCTGCCCACTGCTCCCCTGGTTCAAGTCCCACCGGGTCCCTTACAGTTCAGGAGATGTGTGCCTGTGGGGTGGGGTGGGGAGGGGAGGGGAGGGGAGGGGAGGGAAGGGAGCAGGTGTGCGCCTGAAGAGCACCTGGGTTAGTTGTTTTAATCCTCAGCGTTTCACACACTTCAACACCCCTGATCAGTTTTCTCTTTCTCTCCCTTGTATAGTTCCCTCTCATTTCTGAATACCAGAATTCTGCCCTTACTTTGAGATCCAGCTCAAAGGCTAAATAATTCCTTTACGATCCCTTACCCTATATTATCCTCGGGTAAAAGTAACCTCTACCGTCTGTCCTTCAACGGCATTTTTCAAATCAAGACTCGCTGATACCAGATTTCGTATCAGATCACTGCGACTATCATACTCTTCCTTGGTCCTTAAGGAAGAATGAGAGCACTAACATTTACTGAAAATATACTACATTCTTCCCAACAAAAAAGGCGATCACATTTCCTTCCTCTGAATAGGCAGATGAGAAAAAGAGTCCGGGATTTCACTGTTAATTAATGACAAGGCTAGAACGTAAACTCGTCTCTCATTCCTCGGAGCTAACTCCCTCCCCAGTGCCTGCCCGTGCACCACAGAGGGCCACCTACTCACCACTGATCAGGAACTAACCACATGACCGCTTGAAAACCTCATTACTCTTTAGGGTACACGCTAAGCTGGGGGGCACGGGAATTAACCAATCAAAAGCACTTCCTGTCTGCACAGTCTGCGATCTAGCAGCTCACTTCCTTTAGAATAAAAACCACCAACTCCAATGAGTTCTTTCTTGGGTCTCTTTCTAAACTCCAACGGTTCGGGGAGAAAGGAAGAGGTCGCGGTCCAGTGCTGCCATCCCAAGGCCGGGAAACCGGACTCCGTACAGCGCCCGACCCGCTGGCTGTTGGATAAGTAAATCCCACCTTCTACCCTCGCTCCCGCCGGTTACCCCTCGAGCTAAACACCCGACAGGTCGGCGCCAGCAGGGGCTCCGTTGGTCGGCATCGTCCCGACCCCAAAGGGGTGGCGGCTCCCTTCCTGACGGGAAGCCGTAAGGGGGCAACGGGTCCCTCACATCGCTGTTTCTCTCTCTCCCTAAAAATCAACAGACATCCTCGGGTGAGGATTTTAAAAAAAACGAAGTCCCAGTCCCAAGGACAGTACTCTTCAAAGCACCACATAAGCTTCAGGCCCCAGCCGCTGGCTATGGAAGAACATGGGAAGACTAGTGACTGTTCAGGGATAGAGCCAATATCTCGAAACAACTTTGGGGGGGGACGGGGACTAGAAAACAGAACCGGAACCGAGTGCTCCCGAAGTCGTCGATTTCCCGCGAGCACGGTCGCTCGGCCGGACGCCTCCCGGGGGCAGCCTCGTGCACGAGGGTTAGATGGGAACGCGGTGGCCGGTGCGGCCGGGAGAGCTGACACCCAGCTCCCGCAACACAGAGCCACTCGGAAGCCCGCACGGCCGTGGTTGGGTCGGTGACCCCGGGGGAGACGCCGGCCGCCGGCCGCAGGGGAAACCCGGGGGCAGCCCTCTACCTTGCAAACGGGGCCTGGGATGCGATTCCTGTCTTCTTCCTCCGCCTCCTCTGCCTTGTCGCGTGGCTTCGCTGGAGGCCTGGCATCTTTTCCGCTCTTTCTCGGCCTCTTCGCCGGGACCGCCAGGCCTCCACGCCGCTTCCTCTTGGTGGCCGCCATCTTGCCGCGCCGCCCCCGCTCTGGGCCTTCCTTCCGGCAGTGCCGCTAGCGCCCCTTTCCCGTCTCTATGGTCCCGCGCGCTCGGCTCTGGGTCCTCCGCCAGCCTTTGGCGCCTCCTTCCGGTCGCCTCTCTAGGCCGCGCCCAGCTCTATGGTGACGGTGGCCGAGACGGCCCGGCGGTCTGAAAGCCGTGGCGGGAGCGGGTCCACTTCCTCCCCGTTTCCCCGGGAGCTGCACCTCGCCTACCCGGTGACCTGGGAAAGGATCCCAGGCGTCCGGACCCCACCGCGAAGGTACGGTTTCCGCGCCTGGGACCCGGGGATCCCGGGGCCAGTGAGCAGATGTCACCCGCCCCCTCCTTCCCCCCGCGGCGGCGGGCTGGGGAGTCGAGTTGCCTGGGACTCAAGTGGGCGTCCTCTGAGAAATTGGGGCTGGTCCCCCACGTCGCCGGGCGCCGGGCAGCTCAGACCGACTCGGTGGGGATCCTTGGCCCCGGTTCGACGTGGCGAACCTGGCCGTAAGAGCTGTTACCTTACCGGTTACCTATTTTCACGATTCACATCTTTTCGTGTATTAATGTCCTCTTACCTTAGACGAGGGAGCCGTCCGGCACTTCCCCCCAGTCACAGAGGCGGTTGGGTGGCAGGGATAGGGTGCAGCCCCCCACCCCCGGCGCAGCGGAGGCCGCGGGGGGTCGCGCCGGCGTTGATGGGTCTTGCGGGTCCCCCAGGTGCTGCGGGGCCCCCCGGGAGCAGGTGCGGGAGCAGGTGCGGCGGCGGACGATGCCCCTCGTCGGCCAGCGGGTCCCAGACGACGGCGGCTGCAGCCTGGTGGCCAGCCTCGACAACGTGAGGAACCTCTCCACGGTCCTGAAGGCCATTCATTTCCGGGATCACGCCACCTGCTTCGCCACTAAGAATGGCATCAAGGTGACGGTGGAAAATGCGAAGTGCGTGCAGGCGAATGCTTTCATCCAGGTAGGTCCGTGGACAGCTCCGAGCCGGTGCCGTGGATACGCCGCGCCCAGTTCAATGAACCCAAGGCTTTGGCGGACGTCATCTAACGTCCATCTAAGCTGGAAAACAGCAGGGCGTTTGTTTGGCGTTTTTGCTTTTTTCTCTCCGTTACAAATTCTTTTTAATGGTTAAAACTAATAATATCCAAGGTTTATTAAGAGTCCAAGCACTCTTGTGAGTGTTTTCTGTATTGAACTCGTCTAATCCTGACAATAGTCCTGTGAGGTGGGCTGCTATTCCCATTTTACGAATGTGGACACTGAGGTGCAGCTTAAGTGCGTGGCCACCAGTCCCGTGGCTTGTAGGCGGCTGAGCTGGGATGGGAACCTAGAACATTTGTTTGCAGAGCGTGTACTCTGTACCACTAGTTCCCTTATTAAAAACTAGTTTTCCCTCTCATTGGTTATAATGTAACGTGTTTGTTCTTACAAAGTTACATCTGTATGGTTCAGATTTAATTGAGCATGTTTTTGAACACCTCAGTGCATAGTATGACTTCAGGGATAAATGAGACATGGTTCTTGTTCTCAAAAGAAATTGAAAACTGTCACCCATGCATTATCAAATTGTTTGGCAATTTTCCAGGTGACCTTAGCTGTATTGATGGCTCCAAAAAGGGGACTGGAGAATCACAAGGGGGATAGTTTAGATCCAAGAAACTAGATGAAGTGTTGCATGGACCTAAATCTCCATTATACGGTTAACTATTGACTAGTGTTATTTTTTCATTTATTTATTTATTTATTTATTTAAACAAATCCACTTTTCCTTTTTTAATATATTTTATTGATTTTTTTTTACAGAGAGGAAGGGAGAGGGATAGACAGTTAGAAACATCGATGAGAGAGAAACATCGATCAGCTGCCTCCTGCACACTCCCTACTGTGTATGTGCCCGCAACCAAGGTATATGCCCTTGACTGGAATCGAACCTGGGACCCTTGAGTCCGCAGGCCGACGCTCTATCCACTGAGCCAAACCGGTTAGAGCTATTCTTTTTTTTTTTTTTTTTAATATATTTTTATTGATTTCAGAAAAGAAGGGAGAGGGAGAGATAGAAACATCAATGATGAGAGAGAATCATTGATTGGCTGCCTCCTGCACACCCCCTGCTGGGGATCCAGCCTGCAACCCAAGCATGTGCGGTTAACTGGAATCGAACCCGGGACCCTTCAGTCTGCAGGCTGATGCTCTATCCACTGAGCCAAACCAGCTAGGGCTTGACTAATGTTATCCTAATGGATGATAGTTGAAAAAGCTTAAGATGTGTTGATTGATAATCAAATTATTTTCATGGGGTTAGCATAATATTTTTTTTAAAACATAAAAGTGAAATCTAGAACCTTATGTGAGATCTCATTCTTAAGTATACTTATTTTTTCATGTTTACTTTTTTTCATAGGCTGGAATATTTCAAGAGTTTAAAGTTCAGGAAGAGCCTGTTACTTTCCGAATTAATTTAACTGTCCTTTTAGACTGCTTATCTATTTTTGGATCAAGTCCTACGCCAGGTGAACCATTTAATTATCATTATAATAATTAACTATTTTTCTGGACATAGAATGGCCAGGAAATGTTATTAAAATATAAGTACTTGTAGGGAGTGGCTATCAGGTCAAGCCTGGGATTGACCTGTGGCAGGGCCACAAACAAGACCCAGCTTGAAGGGCAGAGCCCTCCTAGCATAATTAAGCTTAACCTTCTAGTCCTCCCTAGTTCCTTCCTAGGTAGCTAATGGGCTGTGGGAGGTGTAGCAAGTGCTGCCAAAACAAGTGAAACTCACAAGAACATTGTAAACTGTGTTGACCACTTCCTTGTTTTGCTTTGTGTGCTCTGACTGTAAAATAAAGCTTCGGCTTGCAGGCTGTGTCTCTCTGTGTCCTCATCCAGGCTCAGGAGATCCACCTAGCCCCAGCTGTATTCTCTTTGTCTGTCTGTCTTGAATCCTTCACCATCCCTCCTCAGGCTCACTGAACCTGGCTGTGCTGGACGCGGTTCAAGTACTATCAGCATTTCTTTAGAAAATGAATTGCCAATTCATTTTTCAATGGTGACAATCATGGATTCTGACTTTTTATAGTATTAATTGAAAGTGTGCTTATGGTTCTTTTCATATTTGCAAAAAGTATTTATATTCATCTTTTTTCAACTTACAAAGCTTTTAAATTTGAACTAGTGCTCGTTTCAGCAGCACATATATTAAATTTGAACTAACCAAAAGAAGAGTTGAACTTGTCTTAATTGTCTTTAACATTTGTGAAATGTTTTACTTGCTTCTCTTCCCTAACTTGTCCAGAATTATACAGTTAGTGGTAGAGAAAAATAGAAACCAATTCTCCTGACTCCCAGTTTACTGCATTCAAAATGTTTTCCCTTTTCTCCCATTAGTTCCTGTTTATAAATTGTCTATTTTCCTAAATGCTTTCCTTTAAAATATTTATGTTTTATTTGTTTAGGGAATTGTTTATGAATAGGGAATTTGGTTGCTATGGATATACTAGTAAAACTACAGGGAATTCCCAGAAGAATGATTTTATTTCATAAGAAAGGAATTGAGATTAACAGGGAAAAATTCAGTTACGATTCTCTAGAAAATATACTTTAATTTTATACTGACACTTCCATTGTTGTTAATTATACATTTTCTTTTTTTAATCCTCACCCGAGGATATTTTTCATTGAATTTTAGAGAGAGTGGAAGAGAGAGGGAAAGACAGAAATATCGATGTGAGAGAAACACATGGATTGGTTGCCCCCTGCACGAGCCCTGACCAGGGCCGGGACAGCGGAGGAGCCTGTAACCTAGGTACATGTCCTTGGCCGGAATTGAACCCAGGACCCTTTGGTCCACAGGCCAAGGCCCAAACTGGCTAGGGCATTCATTACATTTTTTAATGCAGCTGGTTTTTCATGAAAGCATCTGCCTTCCCCCCTTCCTGACTGTGGCCCTCCATCTTTCAGGAAGCTAAAGGAGCTAGAGCAGCCGTGGGCAAACTACGGCCCACGGGCCAAATCCGGCCCGTTTGAAATGAGTAAAACTAAAAAAAAAAAAAAAAGACCGTACCCTTTTATGTAATGACTAGAGGCCCGGTGCACAAAAATTTGTGCACTCGGGGGGGAAAGGGGGGTTCCCTCAGCCCGGCCTGTGCCCTCTCGCAGTCTGGGACCCCTCGGGAGATAACGACCTGCTGGCTTAGGCCTGCTCGCGGGTGGCAGAGGGCAGGCCCAATCCCTAGGTGCAGCCCCTGGTCGGGCGCAGAGCAGGGCTGATTGGGGAGTTGAGGCGCCGCCCCCTGTCATGCACAGAGCAGGGAGGATTGAGAGGTTGCGATGCTACCCTCAGTCACGCTCAGGGTAGGGCCGATTGGGGGGTTGGGGCACCGCCCCCTGTCACACTCAAGGCAGGGTCGATGGGGAGGTTGCGGCACCACCCCCTGTCACGCACAGAGCAGGGCCAATCAGGGGGTTGGGGTGCTGCCCCCTGTCACGCACAGAGCAGGGCCCATCAGGGGGGTTGGGGCTCCGTACCCTGTCACACACAGAGCAGGGCGGATCAGGGGGTTGGGGCGCCGCCCTCTATCACCCACAGAGCAGGGCTGATCAGGGGGTTGGGGCGCCGCCACTGTCACACTCAGGGCAGGGCCGATGGGGAGGTTATGGCTCTACCCTGTCACACACAGAGCAGGGCCTGTGGGAGGTGGGGGGGTTGGGGCGCCGCACCCTGTCACACACAGAGCAGGGCCGATCAGGATGTTGGGACACTGCACCCTGTCACACACAGAGCCGCAGGGCGATCAGGGGGTTTGGACGCTGCCCCCTGTCACGCTGATCCGGTGCCAGGAGGCCTCATTGCTCCGCTGATCCCAGTGCTGGGAGGCATATTACCCTTTTTCTATATAGGATAGAGGCCTGGGGGCCGGCTGGTTTGCCCTGAAGGGTGTCCTGGATCAGGGCGGGGGTCCCCACTGGGGTGTCTGGCCAGTCAGGTGAGGGGCTGAGGGCTGCCTTCAGGGTGGCGATTGACTGAAGCTCCCAACCGCTCCTTTTTTTTCTTTTTTTTTTTTTTTAATTCTGGGCCAGCTTTAGCTCTGGCTCTAGCTCTGAGGCCTCGGCTGCTGAAAGCTGGTATCTGATTTGTTTGCCGTTCTATAATCGAAACAATGTATAACTCCAGCTCTGAGATCCCAGTGGGGTTTTGTTTACCTTCTATATTTGTTACAAAGTTTCAAACTGCCGGCTCAGAGGCCGGCAAGTCAGGCGGGGAACGTTGGAGTCTGCAGTCCCTGGAGCAAGCAAGCCTCATGTTCGCTTCCAGCTGCCTGGCTGCCGGCCGCCATCTTGGCTGACAGTTAATTTGCATATACTCACTGATTAGCCAATGGGAAGGGTAGCAGTCGTACGCTAATTACCATGTTTCTCTTTTATTAGTGTAGATGTTTACTTTGAATTTATATTAGTTCACACAAACACTCCATCCATGCTTTTGTTCCGGCCCTCCGGTCCAGTTTAAGAACCCATTGTGGCCCTCGAGTCAAAAAGTTTGCCCACCCCTGAGCTAGAGTGTCCTGTCATACCCTCTCTATCTAATGGTTTGCAGTGTTAAAACCTCCATGAACCTTCCTCTCTTTTTCTCCCAATTTGATCTTAAAATTTTGGAAAATGTAAGAATGTCTCCCAAAAGAAAAGATTGGAAGGATCCTTAAAGTCAAGCACGTCAAACTCGTGGCCTGTGAGCTGAGGGTTTGACATGCTTGCTTATAGTGAATACACTGGCATTTAGTACAGATAATATCAACGCAATCCACTGTTGTACAAATTAGACCTTCAAGAAACATCATGGTCTATTCTGCAACAACTCTGTGACTTGCAGTATCAGACCATGTACTCTCCGTCCTGAAATTGTGTGTACATATAATCAAGAAGGTATTTCAGAGGTGTTCTGCCAACCTGGAAAAGGATTTCAGAATTACATTACACTTTGTTCCCAATTTTCTTGCAATTATGTTTGGAATTCGCTGATGACAGTATGTACATCAGGAAAGATGTGATCCTTTCTTATAGAGACACACATTTATGCTAGAAATTGGGCAGGATAAAGTGTTCTTGAGGAGTTTTATGTGTCATTTAACAAAAACCTGAACCCAGAGGATTACAGCTAAGTCCAAAGTGTTATGCATTTCCATTGCAGGGAATTTAACTGCACTTCGAATGTGTTACCAAGGTTATGGTTGCCCCTTGATGCTATTTCTGGAAGAAGGAGGAGTGGTGACCGTCTGTAAAATCAATACCCAGGAGCCTGAGGAAACTCTGGATTTTGATTTCTGCAGCACCAATGTGATTAACAAAATTATTCTGCAGTCAGAGGGGCTCCGTGAAGCATTTTCCGAATTGGATATGACGAGTGAGGTCCTACAGATCACCATGTCTCCTGACAAGCCTTATTTCAGGTACTTAAAGGCAATGCACTTACAACTAATGTCCTTTACTCCTTCTTCCTATTTACACATTTGCTAAGGATGTAGGACTTACATAGAGTGTTATCCAGGGTCTTAGAATTTTCAGAACTTTAGCGAGCTTTTACTCTTCTGCCACACTTTTATTGATCAGGGCACTTAAGATCGGGAAAATTAACTCACTAGTTAATCTTCATAGCTGCAGAGTTAGGCAGTGTTGGTTTCTAGATGAGTAGCTCGGTCTCCTACTTTAAAAACTAGTGGTCTTTTCATTGTTGTACTACTTAAACTGTTGTAAATAATGTCAGAATATTAATGAGTAAAGGGTTTTAAATATCTGCTTTAGAAGAACTGAAGGCCCTTCTCATGGCATTAGGTAGTTAAATATTTCGCTCAAGGTCTGTTAAAATATTAACCAAAATGCAAATCAGTGGAACCCTACTTAAACAGTGATATGAATTAAAGTTCCAGGCACTTACTAGTAAACAGTATTTCAGAGGGTCCCCACCTATATGATCTCGCTCAGCATGGGTAGCTGGAAGGTTCCTGGTTGTCTTTCATCTCCGCTGTGGGAAATGATTCCGTGGTGGAGACCTGAATGCGCTTCTTAAGGCAGTGTCTTCTGTATTTGGATCCTGGTGTGGCTTACTGTTGGACCAATGAATAAATGACTTCCTCCTTTTCTACTGTAGGTTATCTACTTTTGGGAATGCAGGAAGCTCCCACCTTGACTATCCCAAAGATTCTGATTTGATGGAATCCTTTAATTGTAACGAAACCCAAGTTAACAGGTCAGTCTGGTGATGAAGAGGTGGTAAAATACCAAATTTCTATTGAATAAATTTTTTAAAATTTTTAAAACTTTCAATCTGTTGAAAAAAGTGTAGTATTTTTAAAAAATGAACAGTAGGTTCTGGGTTTACTTGGGGATTTGGGGTTATAGTGGATGAAATTATTTTTAATGAAGAGAAAATATTAGCAAACTGACTAAGTATTGGATTTTATTGTACTTGCTACTTGGTAGTTGTTGGCTAACTTTTGTTCTTTTCTGGGAGTTCTGAGCACAGTTGGACGTGCGTCCAAATAACAGCTGTTTATTTACTCCTCTACAGATACAAGATCTCTTTACTGAAGCCCTCGACGAAGGCATTGGTCCTGTCATGCAAGGTGTCTATTCGGACAGACAACCGAGGCTTCCTCTCGTTACAGTACATGATCAGGAATGAAGATGGACAGATATGTTTTGTGGAGTATTACTGCTGCCCTGATGAAGAAGTTCCTGATTCAGAATCTTAAGTACGACTGTGCACTGTGACATTTTATGTCGACATTCACAATAGGTCACATTCTCATTCTTATGATTTCATACTGCATTTCCCAAACGGAAGAGGCCTGGAGGAGACTGGAGCAAGATCCCTGTGCCCTAAGTCACTGTGGAAGTAGATGTTTCTTGTAGTCACAGATGACCCAGTACTGGACTATCCTGTGGTCCTGTTTTTTGAATTCATAGGAATTATTAAGAGCCATGATGAATAAATTATATATTCTATTTAAGTAGGACATTTCAAAAGGCTGAAAATTTAAAGTTTGATGGAGCCATATGTGAAATGTTATTTTATTTATTTATTAAAAAAAGCAAAGGCATGTGGGTATTGCTTATTAGTTTGAATTCTGGAGAATATATCTTAGCACTGGTTCTTAAAGGGCTATGCCCAGACCAGCACCATCAGCATCACCTAGAAACTTGTCAAAAACTCTGCGAGTTGCCCAGCAAAGCAGGCCCCTAACTCTGGAAATTCTGATGTATGCCAAAGTTTGAGAGCCACTATGTGAAAGGATACTGGAGAAAAAAAAAAGCATTTGATTACATTGAAGTGGTTGCTTTTCTTTGTAATTTCTCCACAAACTTTCTGAAACTTAGGCATCACCAAACAAGTCTGAATATATGACTTATTTTTAAAGTATTTATTTTGAAGACATGAACAAGATACAAAATAGTCTTCAGAGTTAGAGGTTTTCTTGTTCTCCAAACTATCCAGTATAGTGAGTCCTGCAGTGAGTACTTTCTAATTCCTTCTATTTCCCTATAAGCGTTTCTCAACTAAACCAAGGTGGAGCAAGCCATTGCGTGATTTTGTATTTCTTGAGTAATTCACAATGAAATAATTTTGTGGGATGTAGATATTTAATAAAGTATAATACTGAAATTGTCTGACCTGTTTACTAGTAGGAAAAAAAACATCTAAAATGAAGTTTCTGTACCAGGTGACAACAGCTTCGTGTGTGTCGGTGGGAAGGCACCATTGATTGGCCTTTTGGGTGGGATGGTTCTTCATGGGGAAAAACTCATCCCAATGCAAGATTCATCTAGCCTCCCTGGTCCTGACCTACTAAGGCTGTCATTATGACCATCCTCCCCCAAAATAAAAGTGGCCCCTCCTATTGATGGTTGAGAACCACTAAATAATATTCACCACAACTGGAGGGTATATTTGGAATGCCACCCTTTAAAATGGGCCACACAGCATCTGGGAGATTGGTTTGGAGAGAATTGGAGCCAAGCACTTCAGAGAAAGACTCCCCTGGACAGCTGTACGCACTGTTCCCAAACACATTCCCAGTCTGTATTGAGCCCAGGGTGAGTATATACCAGCTAACACGTCCCCCAGGCAATCTCAGGATGCCTGGCTGGTAGGCACAAAAGAAATTGGAGTTTTGTAAAGTATAGTATGTGTTCAAGAAGGAAGTGAATAAATCTAAATGTCCAAATATTTTTTGTTTAGATAAACACCAAGAACAGAACAAATTAAAACACGATTCACGCGCCTGGTTTTCGGGCTTGATATCCAGTAGCGGGTGTGCAGGAGGCAGCCAATCAATGACACTCTCTCATCATTGGTGTTTCTATCTCTCTCTCCCTCTCCCTTCCTCTCTGAAATAAGTAAACAAACAATTATGAAACCATTTCATCAATCAACATGTCAAGGACTAGACAGTTTCCCTTTAAATTGAAAACAGTGCGGTTATTTTTGATTTTTGTTCACTGGTATGTCACTAGAAAGGTAACCAGCATATAACAGGCATTCAGTAAATATTAGATGATGAAAGAACTTCCACTTCATCTTATTAGTCACTATTTAATTCCCATTATTTAGCTCTGAATTTATTTTGGTCTAGTGTTTTTTTAAAAGTTGAACCTATGAAGAATTTAAAATATCAACTGGTCTAATAAGAGATTGGCATTTTTGCACAGTTAAGACTTATTTTAGCTACATCTATCTTTAGCTATTTAGAATTTAGAAGCTAATGAATTTGATTCTTTTTTAAATCGCTAACATTGAAGTACTAGTGATGTAATAAAGACTTCCCTATTATGTGTGTTCTATGACCTAGGAATTGGCTAGTTTAACTCTAGCTCCTATGAAAGAGCACTAGGGGGAGTACTTTCTCAGTTAGCAGGACGCTCTATGACTACAAGTTCGCATCAGATAGAGAAGAACATAATCTTACTTTTAAGACCTTTAGTTTTGCCTTTTTGAAGTTTATTTCATTTCCGTTTTAGTAAAATTGTGCTTATCATGAATGGGTCAGTACTGTTTTTTCCATTTTTAATATGCTTATTCCCTATTTGATAAGGTACTTACACCCAGAATCCTATATAATAAAAGGTTAATATGCAAATTGCCCCCTGGACCTGGAATTCAACCTCATGTTCAACCAAGGGGCAGGGCCTTCAGGCCAACAGCCCACGGCCCCTCCCCCTGGCTGGAGGGCTGGCTGGACCCCCAACCCATGCACAAATTTGTGCACCGGGCCTCTAGTAGGTAAAATGATTCAAAATAATAAAAATTATTTGTTAAATTCTACTTTTTATAATAAAAATAAGTAACACAATCCTATCTAATAAAAGAGAAACATGGTAATTAGCGTACGACCGCTACCCTTCCCATTGGCTAATCAGGGTGATATGCAAATTAACTGCCAACTAAGATGGCGGGTAATTTGCATATGTAGGCACAATGCTGGGAGGCGAAAGGGAAAGGACGGAAGAAGCCCCCTGCCACTGACGGTGATCAGAAACCCAGGGGGGAGCTAAGAGCCGGGGGCTGCCTTTGCCCTGCCCCCCAGCTGTGATCAGAGAACTGGGCGCCTTTGCCGCCCGGCCAGTGATAGCGGGAAGCAAGGGTGGAGCCAGCAATGGGAACTGGGCAGGGACGGAGCCGGCAGTCTGGAGAGCTAGGGATCCCTTGCCCAGGCCTAATGCCTTGGCCAAAGACGTTAGGCCTGGGCAGGGGCGGAGCCTGCAACCGCGGGGAGCTGGGGGTCCCCGGCCCAGGCTTAAGGCCTCGGTCAGAGGCATTAGGTCTAGGCAGGGGCAGAGCGGGAGATCTCGGGGAGCTGGGGGTCTCCTGCCCAGGCCTAAGGCCTCGGCCAGAGGCGTTAGGCATGGGCAGGGGCGGAGTCAGCAATCGTGAGCAGCTGGGGGTCTCCTGCCCAGGACTAATGCCTCCACCAGAGGCCTTAGGTCTTGGCAGGGGCGGTGCCAGAGATCGTGGGTAGCAGGGGCGGAGCCAGGAATGGTGGGAGCTGGGTGTCCCCTGCCCAGGCCTGACACCTCTGCCGGAGGCCTCAGGCCTGGGCAAGGGACCGATCCGGTGATCGGCGATCAGAGGGTGATGAGGGTCAACTCCTCTGGCCGAGGCATCAGGCCTGGGCGGGGGACGGAGCCAGCAATCAGAGGGGGCTGGGGGGCGGAGCTGGTGATTGGGGGGATATGAGGGTCCCCTTGCCCAGGCCTGAAGCCCGGGTCAGAGGCGTCAGGCTTGGGCAGGGGGTGGAGCAAGCGATCAGAGGGAGATGGGGGTCCCTGCCCAGGCATGATTCCTGGGCCAGAGGCATCAGGCCTGGGCTGTGGTCAGAGCCAGTGATCAGGGGGAGATGGGGGTCCCCTGTCCAAGCCTGACACCTCTGGCGGAGGCGCCAGGCCTGGGCAAGGGGCCGATCAGGCGATCGGAGGGTGATGGGGGTCGACGCCTCTGGCCTAGGCATCAGGCCTGGGCGAGGGCTGAGCCGGTGATTGCGGGGAGAGGGGGGGTCCCCTGCCCAGGCCTGAATCCTGGGCCAGAGGCATCAGGCCTGGGCGGGGGGCAGAACCAGTGATCGGGGGGAAATGAGGGTCCCCTGCCCAGGCCTGACACCTCTGGCAGAGGCATCAGGCCTGGGCAAGGGGCCGATCCTGCGATTGGAGGGTGATGGGGGTCAACGCCTGAGGGCTCCCAGTATGTGAGAGGGGGCAGGCTGGGCTGAGGGACACTCCCCCGCCCTCCACCCAGTGCATGAATTTCGTGCACCGGGCCCCTAGTCATTTTATAAGAAGCTCTGGGATTTCTGTGGTGTCATCAAGTAGTCCTAGTAGGAGTTAGTCACAGTGACTGCCCAGCACATCTTCCCTGTGCCCCTTCTCTATCCCACCTCCACACTGCCTGTGCCTGCCCCTTCCCTGTCCCACCTCCACACTGCCTATGCCTGCTCCCTGCCCCACACTGCCTGTGCCTGCTCCCTGCCCAAAACAAAACCTTTGGGGTCCTGAGAAATTGGGAAATGGCATAGGCTTCTCCTTTTCCCAGTTATGTACTGGATGGGGTTTTGTACCCGTGTCAGCTTACATGCTCCCCGCAGCAGTTGGTAGCTCTGCCGTGGACTTCCTGCTCCAGGACTGGACAGCTGTGCTCTGACCAGAAATGCCACAGGCAGCTGCTCTAGGTGATCCTGGTGCCATGGATCCGTCACCGTCAGAGGCTTGGATAGTTAACAGACCAAATGTTTGAAGTAGGTTTTCCTTTTGAAATTAGTAGTTTGTTGATCAATCTAGTAGATATTAGTGACTCTCATTGGTAAAACTACAAGTATTCAGGGTATGTGAACTTAGTAAATTATTTCAGAGTACTTCCCCATCCTTGCAGGAAAAGGAGATAAGGATGTAGTGAAGCCTGTAGCCCAAGCATGTCAAACTCAAAGGCTAACATGGGCCAAATAAACGAGGCATGTGGCCCACGGGCCTCGAGTTTGACATGCTTGCTAGCCTGTACCTTCAGGCCTCGTACCTGACGCTTGCCCCTAAAAGGTCTTGCTTCTTATCATGTTGTCCAAGGATTTCTGGTTGCTTCTTGTTGACTGTGTAGGACAGTCCCCTCCCTGGAATATTATCAAGTTCACCTTAAGTGGGCCTTTCCTGGACTGTGGTGAGTGAATGGAAACAGAGAAGGGCTTCACTGAGCACAGGACAGGTTGCTAATAAGTGTCTATTAAAACCAGTGTGTGGAACAGTCTGATCTGGGCTTGGTTTTTGTTTTGTTTTGTTTCTAATTTGGCACCGAGATTGTAGGAAAATAGCTAAGGCTCATGACCTTAAAAATGTCAGTGCCATTAGCTGACTGAGAAGAATGTAAGAGTTGTGTGTGACAACATTGACTCAGCCAGTTAGAAACATCAGAGATTAGATTGGATTATCCAGGTTGCTCATTCCACTGAGTGGATGGAAAGTAACTTGGTTCCCATCTAGTTTTCCCAGTGAGAATGCAAGTTTACATTAGGTTGTAGTGTACTGAGCATTCTCATGTGGTTTCTTAAAAGTGAGGGACTTCATGCCCTAGCCCAGGGGTGGGCAAACTTTTTGACTCGAGGGCCACAATGGGTTCTTAAACTGGAGCGGAGGGCCGGAACAAAAGCATGGATGGAGTGTTTGTGTGAACTAATATAAATTCAAAGTAAACATCATTACATAAAAGGGTACGGTCTTTTTTTTTTTTTTTTTTAGTTTTATTCATTTCAAACGGCCGGATCCGGCCCGTGGGCCATAGTTTGCCCACGGCTGTTCTAGATACACACTTACTTGCTCAGGGGCTAAGAGTGTGTTTTTTTAAACAATCCCCATGAGCATTTCTTTCCTAGAACAGTCTATTTAATCTAGTTTTGTGGGGTCAGTACAGTGGGATGGGAAGAGTAATCATCTGTGTGATCCAGGGAGTCGGCTTTGTAATCACCAGGCTGACCTCGGACAGGCTGATCTCTCCTGTCCTTAGCTTTTCATGGTTAAGAATCGAAAGTCCTGTATGACTAACATTGGATGACTTTAGTAAATCAGATCAGGGCAGGTGTCTAAGATTAAACAAAGCTGTTTTGCTGACCTCAAACAGGTTTTGGTTAAAAATACTTCCAAATAGTATATTCAAATATTCACCAATAAACTACTTAGTTATGGTAGAATGTCTAAGAGAGGGAGAGAACTGAAAGGAATGGAATTAGAGTTAGAAAAGGGGAAATGGAAGGAAATGGAGTCCCAGTGAAAATAAACTAACCCAAAGAAAGCATGTGTCTAAAACACATACTGCTGTCCCTGAAATTACAGATCCGGTTCCTGGTTTCCAAGAGCTCTGGGTTATTTTACCTGTAACGCTGCTGCTGCTGGGGAGACCTCTTTTCCCTGGAGTCCCTAGCTCTGCTTTTGATCTGCCACTGCGCTCAGTGTTGATAATACACGTTGTGGCCCAGAATTTCTGTTACCGGCCAGGTTGGCTTTATCGGCGGCTGCCTTGTGCAGAGGTTTCCTCTTTACTGCCAGGAGAAGACCTGGAGGAGAGGTGAAGACGGTTAGTGGACTTTATTTATAAGGTTCTGGCCTCCTCTTCCTCCTTCCAGCACCCACTCGCTGCCTTGCAGAGCCTGAGGGCTGAATTCAGTCTGAGGCGACTATTTCCCCAGGAGACCATACCTCTAAAATGCCAGCTCTTCTAAAAGGCCTCGGGAAATGGTACTAGAGCAAGCATGTCAAACTCAAAGGCTAACACGGGCCAAATAAATGAGGCATGTGGCCCGAGGGCCTCCAGTCTGACATGCTGCACTTGTCTGGTTTTCTCCCTCAAGAGCAGGGAGCTCTTTCCTTGACTTAGATGGCAAGCCAAGGGTATCTGAGCTGCCGCATTACTTTGAATCACAGCTGCAAAACAAACATGTAATGTAGGGCCTTTTATCTAGTTCCTGATTTTCAGGTGATTTCTTCTCCAGAGCAGAGATTCACAGCCAGGGGCCTAGAAGTGCTGAAAAGAGGATCCATCTTCGCCATCTCCAGCCATAACGAGTTCCGGGCTCTGGGCTCCTAACACTGGAGGGTTGGACTGGAGCTGAAGTCATCTGGTCCAGAAATACGGTTTCTGTTAAGTGTTCCTCGGTCAACTCCTATGTAGAGCTCAAGCCTGCACAGTGTGGTTTTCATAGCCCCTATTTGGGGAAACAGTCTGTTCCCCAGAAATATGAGATACCAAATTTTATGAACAACTTGAGGTTTTTTCATATGTAAAACCCACTAAGACTGATTCATTCTCTACTAAGATACAGAACACTACCTGCCACTTTGCCTTCCTTCTCAGTAAACCAAAAGGTCATGTGATTCCAGTTTTGGAGAATGGGCACAAATGAAATCAATTGCCCAGGGCTCTCATCAAATCAGAGGCAGGCCAAGGTCTGAGCACGGCCCCTGGCGGGGACAGCAATTGGAGATGAGCATTGGGCCTCTCCCACCACAAGATGGCAGGATCCCCTCGCCTAAAGCCTGCAGGTCCCTGGGAGGACACAATTTCCACAGCGAATGTTATCTTCTTTGGATTCAAGTAACTGTGCCAGACGGTCTTGTCCATGAGGCTCACTTCTGAGATGTTTCACATCAGTGTGGTGGTAGCTTTTCGTGTCCTAGTCTCTGTCTCCTTTTGCTTCATATACCGGTGGTGTGACTAGAAGGTAATAAAGTCAAAGCCTGTGTCTCAGTAAAAATGTAAATAGCTGTTACCTGTTATGTGTTACATGACTGCTATAGGGCCAGGCACTGTGCTAACTACATACATTATATCCTTCTCACAGCAACACGAAGAGGTAGCACTACTCTCAGCCCCAGCCAATGGATGAGGAAACCAGGATTACACGTAGCTACAAAGTGTTGGCGCTGGGGTTTGATCCCAGGTTTGTCTGTCTCCAGAACTAGAGCGCTTCCCTACCAGGAACCATAAAGGAACACTCGCATACGGATGTGTTGAAGTCATGTTTCTATGATCAGATAAAATAGTTTGCTGATGAGATAGTCATTGGTCATAAAGACTTCGTTATGTGCTGAAGTGGGGCCCAAATTCTTTACCAAACTATAAAAGCCTTCTTTTTCTAGATTTTGTGATTTATTGATTTTATAAAGCAGGAGGAAGAGTGGGAGGGAAGGAGAGAGAGAGAAAGAGAGAGAGAGAGAAATATCGATTTGTTGTTCCACTTATTTATGCATTCATTAATTGATTCTTCTATGTGCCCTGACTAGGGATCAAACCTGCAACCTTGGTGTATCAGGACAACGCTCTAACCAACGGAGCTACCCGGCCAGGGGTCCAAAAGTATTCTTGCACCTTTAATGTAAGCATGTGCTACACCCCTTTGCATAAAACCGAACCTTAGGTAGCTTCTCTGTGTTGGTTCTAAAGACAATGTAAGGTTTTATTTACCAAAATTTAAATCTCTGACTATTTCTAATATATATATATATATATATATATATATATATATATAATTATATATATTAATTTTTAAAAAGCATATATGTGTATATATGTATATACTAGTATATATGTGTGTATGTGTATATATATATTCATGCACTGGTAGGGTCCCTAGGCCTGGCCAGCGATCAGGGCCAATCGGGGCCTTCCAGCTTCTCAGTGGCGGACAGGGACTAAGGTGGAGGTGAGGCCCCGCACTTTCCTGCTTCCTGGTGCTTAGGAGGAGCTTGATATGTAAACGATTAAAACTGAAGAACTTGTCTGATATAGGGAAAAGTTAGACTAAGCTGTCTCAAAGTTTACTTCCACATCTGAGATTGTCGGCGCTGTTTCTATACAGTAAAATCCTACTTGAGGCCCCTGGAACCAGCATTTCACCTTGGGATGAACTCCTAGTCCAAGGGGCTCGTTCTGCTTGCACTTCTGTGCAGAGGCTTTAGGAGGCCATGCCTGGGCTCCTGGCTGCTGAGCGTGCAGGAGGGCTGCCCTGGGCTGCAGAGGAGGCGGGGCAAAGCAGAGGGGGCGGGGCAAGGAGAGGAGGCGGGGCAAAGCAGAGGAGGCAGGGCAAAACGCACATGCTCACCTAGGGACCCAGCTGAGTTCAGGCCATCTGGGATGGATTATCCCAGGAGACTCTGAAGCCAAGAGAACAATTTTGGTGCTGGTTTCCTTTCTTTCTCTTTCTTTCTTTCTTTCTTTCTTTCTTTCTTTCTTTCTTTCTTTCTTTCTTTCTTTCTTCTCTCTCTCTCTCTCTCTCTCTCTCTCTCTCTCTCTCCTTCCTTCCTTCCTTCCTTCCTTTCTTTCTTTCTTTCTTTCTTTCTTTCTTTCTTTCTTTCTTTCTTTCTTTCTTTCTTTCTTTCTTTCTTTCTCTCTTCCTTCCTTTCCTTTCTTCCTTTCCTTTCGTTCCTATCTTTCTATCTGGGCTTTGGCACAGACGCCTACGGGAAGTGGTACTAGAGCAAGCATGTCAAACTCAAAGGCTAACACGGGCCAAATAAACGAGGCATGTGGCCCGAGGGCCTCAAGTCTGACATGCTGTACTAGTCTGGTTTTCTCCCTCAAGACCAGGGAGCTCTTTCTTTGACTTAGATGGCAAGCCAAAAGTATTTGAGCTGCCGAATTACTTTGAATCACAGCTGCAAAACAAACCTTTAATGTAGGGCCTTTTTATCAAAATACCATGATTCTTCGTTGTAAAGCCCTTTATACTTGCTGAAGATCTAAGTCCACTGCCACATGGCTTTTTCCCTGAGCCCATGCAGCGGCTCCCTCTCCCAGCACCGACAGGGGGTGGGGAGCTGGGAGGGGAAAGCTGCCTCCCATCAGGTCACACAGCAGGTGCACCACCCTGCGTCCCTGTCCTCCGCCCGGGCCACTGAAGGCTGAGGAAGGGCTCCTGTGTAAATCCGGAGGGAAGTCGGGGTTAAAGGGAAACCAGTCCCACCCCTTGTTCTTTGCAGAAGCCTGAGCTTCCCTGGCCCTGGGAAGCAGGCCCAGGGCCGAACCAGCCAGCTGGTTGGGGCTCCAGCCAGCCCACCAACCGGCTGCAAGGACTGGATGGCCTGGGCGGGGTCCTCCCTGCCGCTCCATCGGAGCCATTTCCGCGGGTAGAGTGACCACATGCGCTGTCCTATCACCCTCTGCAGCAATAACCTTGCTAGTTGCCTTTGCGAAGTAGGCCAGAGCTAGGTTCCACCTGTGGGCGGCCAAGGAAGCTCTCCTAGAAAAGGAACAAAGAGCCCTGGCCGGGTGGCTCAGTTGGTTGAGCTTTGTCCCAGGCACTGAGAGGTTGCTGGTTTGATTCCTGGTCAGGGCACCTTCCCCAGGTTGTGGGCTCAGTCCCCAGCAGGGGGCGTGCAGGAGGCAGCCAGTCATTGATTCATGATGTTTCTCTCTCTCCCTTTCTAAATGCAATAAAACCATTTTTTTAAAAAAAGAAAAGGAATGAAGAGGGAAAGTCAGAGAGAGGCCACTTGCTTTGCAGACACAAAACGGATTCTAAGAACTAAACAATTTGGCCTTCATAGGCCAATCGTCTCCGTGGTTGGCTCAAAACCCGGCTTTGCTGTAAACAAACACCAATTAACCTGCCTTCTACCCACTGGATTCCACTGCCTACCATTCATCAAACCCATTAATATGTCCTGCTGCAGCCGAGTTTTATAAAAAGCAAATGGGAAAGATGGCGTCCAGCAATTCACAAGATGGGATAATTTACCCATAAACATAAATTTTCTAAAATCAAAATAAAATTTTATTGCCTCTGGCTCCCTCTCTTTCAGGCCTAAGGAAGTTTTGCTTTGTTTTGTTTGATTTAGCTTATTCCTCCTTAGTTTAAAATGAGAGGATAGAGAAAACATTGTAACTATCCTCCCCAAAGGAGGAGGTTAAATAAATCATGGTACATCATCCAGGAAAGTACTTCAGACATTAAAAATCATGTATTCTTCTTGGACTCACTAATAAGGGGGTACATTCAAAATATGCTAAGTTTAAAACAGTTGTAAAACTGTACTTAAAATATGATATTGACATGCATATTTACATAACTGGTATGAACATTTTATACACACACACATATATATGTATATGTTTATATAATTTATTTATGGGTGGTGATATTATAATTGATTTTTATTTTCTCTTTCATATCTGCCCAGTTTTCAAGTCCCCCCCCCAAAATGGGGAATGTAATATTTAAAATGAGAATAAGCTAGTATTTCATTACCGTCTATCTTTCTAGAGATAGCACGGCACAATGAGAACATGAGGAGTTCAAAGCTGGTTTCCACAATTATTAGCTTTATTTTTTTTTAATTTCTTTATCGATTAAGGTATTACATATGTGTCCTTATCCCCCCATTGCCCCCCCCCACCCCACTCATGCCCTCACCCCCCTGGTGTCTGTGTCCATTGGTTAGGCTTATATGTATGCATACAAGTCCTTTGGTTGATCTCTCCCCCTTACCCCCACCCTCCCCTACCTTCCCTCTGAGGTTTGACAGTCTGATTGATGCTTCTCTGTCTCTGGATCTGTTTTTGTTCATCAGTTTATGTTGTTCATTATATTCCATAAATGAGTGAGATCATGTGATACTTATCTTTGACTGGCTTATTTCACTTAGCATAATGCTCTTCACTTCCATCCATGCTGTTGCAAATAGTAAGAATTCCTTCCTTTTTACCGCAGTGTAGTGTTCCATTGTGTAGATGTACCAGTTTTCTAATCCACTCATCTGCTGATGGGCACTTAGGCTGTTTCCAAATCTTATCTATTGTAAATTGTGCCGCTATGAACAGAGGGGTGCATATATCCTTTCTGATTGGTGTTCCTAGTTCCTTGGGATATATTCCTAGAAGTGGGATCACTGGGTCAAATACTCCATTTATGGTCAAACTCCAAGAGCCTACATTTTCTTCCAAACAAGGTTAAGAATACCTACATTGCTGCGAAGGTTGCTGTGCAGATTAGATTAAAATTATATGTAAAATCACCTAACATGCAGTAGATACACAATCAATACTGTTTCCCTTCTCCCCTTGCCCCCATCTTTATATTCCCAAGTTGAATTAAACATTTATGTGTATAAAATTATCTTATGTAAGGCATTCTGCAATAGTTACTTTTATTTTAAGCGGAAAGGTTTCTCCTTTTCTGAAGATTACAATTAACAATCAAAAGATCACCAGCATGTTATCTGATAATTCTTTACAAAAATGTTTTTGACCAATCAGACCATTCATTCCCTTGACCATAAGAGCAGAAGTTAGAGAATGATAACACCTCTCGTCAAGAGCTGGCGGGGAGACGTCAGCCAAGTTGTCTGGCCTGAACAATGTTGCCTATTTCCCCACCTTCAGAACGGGACATGAGATTTACCCTCACCCGATATTTGGTCACTATTAGACATGACTCTGTGGTACAGATGGTGAGCTACGGATTCAGATGACCCAATCCTGGCTCTTCTCTCCTTTAGCTCCATTACAATGAAAATACTAAACATGCCTCCTCCTAGGCTCATGGTGAGGACTATATAGAATAAATTATGGAAAGCATTTAGAACAGTGCCCAGGCTGCAGTGACACTTGGTTAACATTCAAACACTTAAGAACAGTGTATGGACAAACCTGGTACTCAATAAATACTGTGGAATGAATGAATGAATGAATGAAATGTACACTAGAATTTATTCTGAAAAAGGAAACTAGGCTATCTTTCACATTAGGCACGGAAAGCTTAGGCAATGCCCTTTATGACAGTAGTAGATATTCAATAGGCGCTCATTTATGGCCGTGGACTTAGGTCGGTAGTTTGATTTAACTCTGGACATTTAATCATCTCCCAGCCATTTCCCACTTGATTTCCAGACTCACGGCTGTTTAGAGAAGGCAGGCATGCCTCATGTGTTTCATTTATTTACCACTCAGTCATCTACCCTACGGATGCCAAGTGCTTACAGTTTAGGAAACAGATCACTTTTTAGGACGTGAAGATATTTGAAAAATCTAGGGCACACTAAACCTTTCATTATTCTTTTCTTCTTCTGATAATCTGATGGGCCCACTGTCATATCTAGATATTCTGATTCTCAGAGGATCCCTCACTCAAATGCAAAGCAGTCAAGTCTTGTTCGGGCATGAACAACTCCCAGGAACTTTGTTTCCACAAGGAACAGAGAACTTCCTTAAAAATGCACATGCCGGGCCTAGCTTTCACGGGCCACCAAAAAATTGTCTTCATTAAGTGTTCTTCCTCATCTTTTTAAAAAATCCTCACCCGAGGAGGTGTTTATTGATTTTTAGAGAGGGAGGGACAGGTAGAGAGAGAGAGAGAGGGAGAGAGAGAGAGCATATGTGCCCTGTCCAGGAATCAAACACAAGACCTTTCGGTGTATGGGACGATGCTCCAACCAACTGAGTCACGTGGGCCAGGGCCTCCTTCTTCATCTTTTAATGACACGTGATGACAAAAGTAGGTGGCAATTCATTAAAAACCCCACATCATTTTAGAATAAAGGTGAGACAGTATGCGGAAGGACTAAGGGTCCGTGAGGTCAGATCATGGACCCAGCACTAAAGCCCACCCACTCAGTGTGCTCAACCCCAGCTTCAGTTTCCTTGCCTTCTCTCTAATGCAGTAACAGCTGTACCAATGACCTCAGTGGTGGTTCTGAGGTTAAATGGGGTCGTGCACATAAAGCTCAGGCCCGGGTGAAAGCATTTGGTAAATACAAACCTCTTTTATTATCATTTTAGTCTGTTTTTTTGTTTGTTCTCTCTGAATATTTTCCCACCAAACACAGAGCCCAGAACAACCATGCAGTTCCAGGCCTCGTTCATAAAAGCCTAAGGTTTCTAAGCCCAGCTCTTAACCGCCCAAAGCAATTGTTAGGTCTTTCTCTGAGACGTGCAATCCACCAAGGCCTCCCTTATATAATTCTTCCAGCTGGTTCCTGCTTCTCTCTGCTTCTGCAGGTGGAAATAGGCCCCGCTGCCAGTGAAAAGTCCAGGCCCACACATGCCCCCACTGCCCAGGGTCAGCAGGTGATAAGCACACAGAAGGGCTCCGTGGGAAAACACAGCAGCACTGGAAAACGGCCCTTCACTCTGTTCTCTGCTCCCCATGGGTGCACATCATCAAGCAGGGCGAGTTCTTTGGAAGAGGGTCAGGGCCTCGGGTTTCCTGTGGAGGTGGGGTGAAGCCAGGCTGGGGTGGCTGGTGAGTCTGGGGAGAGTGAACGGGAACTGGAAATTATACTAGCTCTTCGCTAGAGGCGTCTCCTGCAGGACAGCAGTTACGCTCACTTCCCAAGGCGGATCCTATGATGGTAAGAGAGGAGCTAATTCTGCTGAAAGGGACTTTCGTGGTAATGTAGAAAGGCCAAGCAAAGCTGCTTTTTGGCGAGAGGCAAATAGCAGGAAAGAAAATCCCCGTAATTCCCAAATATCCTTCCATTTCCCACATTTTCAATAGCCCCCAGCTAAGGGCAAGACAGGGGAAGGCTACATATCAGATTCTGCAAGTTGAGCATCAGGCCAAAGAAGATAGACAGGGGGAGGTGGAGAGAGGAGAGGGGCTGGGACACAGGGGCTCACAGAGGGCTCAGGGTGATCCATGAACATGAGATACCCTTCACAGGCTTCGAGTGGCCCGAGAAATCATGGGGTCTGGCCCTGCCAAGGTATTAGGGGTGAGATAATTAAATGTTTGACCAAATATTGCATGCTATTTTTTTAAGTTGATAATTTTGTATGGCCTGCAAATTCTATATAATAAAAGGGTAATATATGCAAATAGACAGAACGGCAGAACAACCGAACAACCAATCAAAGCGTACTAGGCTAATGATATGCTAAGGCTGCTCAACCACTCGCTATGACGTGCTCTGACCACCAGGGGGCAGATGCTCCGACCGGTAGGTTAGCTCGCTGCTGGGGTCCCGTGGCCCTTGGGGACTGAGATGGGCCAGACACACCCTGAAGTCCTCCCGTGGTTCCTCCCCAGCCTGATCGTGCACTGGTGGGGTCCCTCAGCCTGGCCTGTGCCCTCTCACAATCCAGGACGCCTCGGGTGATGTCGGAGAGCCAGTTTCAGCCCAATCCCATAGGCCACTCCCCTTGGGAGGGCACCAGACGCTCTCCCGATCAGGACTGATTGGGCTCGAGCCCACGGCAGGCATAGTGGGGCCGGGATGAGCGGTAACAGCAGGTAGGAGCTGCAGGCAGCATTGGACTGCGGGTTTTGGCCCGATCCCTGCAGGCCACCCAGAGGGACCCCACCTGTGCATGAATTCGTGCACTGGGCCGCTAGTGATGTTATAAATATCCAGATGGCCCTTGGCAGAAAAAAGGTTCCCCACCCCTGCTCTAGAGGCACAGGCTCCAGGAATCTTCCCAAGTGCTTCCTTGAAACCACCCAGCAACGGTCGGAGGCCTCTGTTTGAAAATCTCTGACAGACAGGAGTGGGAGCCGAGTATCCCACCCCCAATTCTGCCGCTGACGCCACGTGACCTTTTCAACCCAAAAAGCTTCTCCATCCTCCAACTGTAAAATGACAACAATACTCACAGAAGCTGTCCCTTTACAAAATGCACGGAGGTGGTCCAAGAAGGAGCCGGGCGAGGCCAGAGCGCTGTGTTTGAGCTTGCTGAGAAAGGCCCTCTGTAAGCACAGGCTCTTATGAGCACAATTACTTCCATCTGTTTCCACAGCATGGCGGGCCCTGGGGAGGATGTCAGGAGGGAGCCCAGGAACCAGACCGAGATGCCTCCCTGTGTCTGTGGGAAGGAGAACGGTGAACCTGGACTCGTGAATGGAAACCAGAGAAGGCTGCTCTGGGCTCTGCACACCGGCCCCTCCGCCCCCCAGTGCCCGGTGCCCGCTGAGAGCCCAGGAGGAATACTTCTCCTCTGAGCTCAGCAGCTAACAAGTCCTGGAGGTCCTTGTCTCCACTAGACCATGCCCACATTTGGGTCCTTCAGGTGAAGTGGAGTTGGTGACCAACGAGGCTTAAGCAAACTGAACGAGGATCTTGATTTAAAACAGCTCGTTAAACTTTAAAGTCAGCCCCAAAGGGGGAAGTCAGTCCTTTCACCTCCCAGCATCCACCCTGGTCTGCAATGTGAGGTGCATATACGTCTCCAGGTGTGCAGGTGCCATAGGTGTAGGGAAAGTCAACACTTCACTGCTACCCCCTTATCTTAGCTTTGTTTTTATGTTTATGAATATTTACATTACAGAATATATCAGTGCCCTTGTACATCGTAAATACTGTACAGAGCGCGTTTGCTCAGATTCTTTTTAGTGATAAGGAAGCTAATTCTCGTTTGGAGACCACTGCTGTAGACAAGTGTTTTCCAACCTTTGCAAAGAGTACTTTTTTACGCTTACAAAAACCTCATCTTATGGTAATATTTTCATGGCATTTCCTACATGAGAAAGTTCATGGCAGTCTCAATAAACTGAAATGAATTTGCTTTGTATTAATTTTAAGGAAACACCCTCTTTTATGGAAAAATACCAGTGCCTCTATGTATATGTATGAGACTTTTTTCTCTCTCCAGGCAAGTTGCTCAGGTTGGAGATCTGGTTCCCTAATCGCCTCCCAGTTCCACTGTCTGCTCCAAGATGAAGCAATTTTCCTCTCCTTGCCCTCCCAGGCCGGGGACACCCCCTCCTCCTGCACCAACAGTGCTGCAGTTCCCGAGGTGAAAGTCAGGGTGGCAGCGACGCCCGCGCTGCAGCCTGGGGTTCAGGACCGCAGGGAGTATTGATGAGCTGGAAGAGGGGTCCAGAGGCTAGCCACCCAGCAACCATTAGGCTTTAGTTTGGGATGTGATTCCGCCACCAATGCCTGTTACTCTGACTTGGGCCAGACAGAACCTGCCCAAGCTACCCAGTCTTCGCAGATTCTTACGTCGTCTTTGACCATCATCACCAGCGTGGCACGGAGACTGACAGAACAAGAGAGAGAGCCAGACTTCCCAGGGACAGATCCTGGCTTAGCCACTGACTACTACCCGTGTGCTCTTGACAAGTTCCTCTACCTATCTGTGCCTTGTTCACCTATAAAATGGTAATGACAATACCTTCTACATCGTATGGTTGTTGCAAGGATTAATTTCATTCATTCAGGAGAAGGGATTAAATTGTGCCTGACACAAAGGAATGAAGAGTGGGTGCCTCCTGTCGTGGTTGTCCGTGTAGCTCACCTTCCGCATGAGCTTGTAAGTTCTTTGAAAGCAGAGCCTGTGCCTTATACTGTTTCCCAAAGCGCTCTCCACAGAATTTCCTGTACGTACTTAAGTCTCTCACTCAATACTCGCTGGAAGACTGTTTATGGAGAGAAATCCGCCTTTTGGCTTGACCCCTAGACCCCAGTGCTGGAAAAGTCTTGGGAAATGAGGCGAGCAGGACTGATGGCTATAAAACACACACATGTGCAGTGAGGCATGAACACACAGATGCACACATCCCGCCTACACAGAGAGCCGGCTCATAAATTCTGTCCGTTTTAAAGCAGTTGCAGGATTAATGGCAACCAAACTAAGTGGAGCTCAGCAAGCACTTCATCCCTCTTGAAGGTTTGCAATTTTTCAAAGCTTTAGTTGTTTTAGCCCATTTTAGGCTTTAAAAAAATGAAGGAATGTCCTGGCCGGTGTGCTTAGTGGTTAGGGCATCTGCCTGAGCACCAAAGGTCACAGGTTCAATTCCCGATTCCCAGTCAAGAGCACGTACCTGGGTTGCAGGTTTGATCCCTGGCCTGGATCAGGGCACGTTCGGAAGGCAACCAACCAATGTGTCTCTCTCACATTGACATCTCTCTCTCTCTCTCTCTCTCTCTCTCTTCCTCCTGCCTCCCTTCCACTCTCTCTAAAGATCAATGGAAATCCTCAGGTGAGGATTAAAAAAAAAAGTAGAGTACCTTCATGTCCTTCAATCAACAACTAAGGCAGAGCTTCTCTAATCGTGGACATACTTTTAAATGGAAACAAAAACACAGTGAGTTTTTTATTTCACCATTATTTCCCCCTTAATCGGCTGAGCTATTGAAGAGCCATGCAGTGTAGGGTCTTCTCCTTGGCTTTCGTATCTTCAGTCTCTTTAGACCCAATTCGTGTTTGCTCGTGTGCTGGGATCTTGTTCTGCTGACTTATGGGTCCAGAGAGAGACACGGAACCAGATTTGACCTTTGCATATATCAAGCAAGGTAAAATTGGAGGACACAGCTCTCCCAACCAGAGGCTAGGGATCTGATTTCTAAAATGAATGTGACAGAATAAAGCCATAGGCTGTAAACTCAGGTCACCCTCAATGCCCAGCATTCAGACAGCAATGTGGTGGTTCCGATTAAACAGGTTAGGTGAACCACCCACCTACATCAGAGCCACAGCCCCACTGTTTACTAAGCATATGACCTTAAGCAAGTTATTGCTTGATTGCCTTCTCTAAAAATGAGGTCAATACGAATACCTACCTGAGGAGGTTGTGGGATTAATCAGATAATACTCATAAACCACTGAGCATGGTACCTGCTGTTAGTAACTGCTCTTTTAACATGGGCTATTATTGTTTTCATTAGCTCCATGACTTGAGGGTGGTTGAACTGGATGATCTCGAAGATACTTCATGTTATAAAATGCTGATCCAAACCAGGAAACAGATATAATGAAATAAGGTGAAGGGAGCTAACATTTTGAAGCTAAACTTCCCATGTCCTCTTTCCTATTTCTTAAAAGCTTTCACATGCAGTGACCAACTAACTAAAGAGAATGTTGTCCCACCAAGGAGAGGCAAGGGAACTCACACTGGGTCAAGTGCAGAGAACGGCCTCCTCAACTGTGTTAGAAACACAGGTGTTGAGAAAGAGCTGAGGGGGCTGAAAATCTTCCCTCTCTCCCCCAGCATTTCTCTCACTCACAAACACACGCGCCCACACACAACGTAGATGTCTGACTTCATTCCGAAACATAATTATGAATGGTAATTGAAATAGTAAACATAAAAGTCAAAAGAGCCCTGGCAATGTGGCTCAGTTGGTTGGAGCTTCGTCCTGGTCGCAGGTTTGATTCCCTGTCAGGGCACATACCCAGGTTGTGGGTTTGATCCCCATTTGGGGCCCATACAAGCTGGGTGAGAATTTCTTTTTAAAGTCAAAAAAGTTAATTTTATACAATAAAAGAGATATCCCTATCTTAAAATGAACAGAAAAACCAAATAAGTGATGCGGAAGAAATAGAATTCTGAGAACTTAAGAACAATAACAAAGGTTTTAATTAATTATAATTAAGTCCCCCAAAGGAATCATCTTTGTATTCATAAAATAGCTTTTTAAAAGTTCAACCACTGCATAGTTTTAAACAAACTTTTAACTTCCTTTTCCACTGATTAGATAAGTCACGAATGTTAACTGTTAAAAAAAAAAAAAAGGGAAATAAATGTCAAGTGTAATCTTTTATACCAGGTTTGAAAAATGGTATGACCAGCCATCCAGAGCCCTGTTCTAACCTATCCAGAGGCATCCTGGAAAACCAGGTGACCAGGTTTGCCTCCAGTGGGAGGTCCGGGTGTTTCAGGTGAGTGAGTGAGTGTGATGTCAATGTCCTGTGGTCCGTGCAGGTAGAAGCAGAAGTCCCAATTAGTACCACTGCTCACAGCTGGGATTCCAGTGGGGTTAGATCACACTTCTTCCAATCAAGACTCACACGTGAAGTCGGCTTTGGAAGAGAGGGCTTAGAAGTCAGTTCTGTTTCCCCTGTGTTGGATGCTACTATTAACATGAAACTGCCCATACTAGACCCGCAAATAGACTATTCACACTCAGGTACGGAGAACCCGGAAAGCAGAAATTAAAGACATTTGTCAAATCTCTTAATTTAATATATTTCCCCTAATTGCTACTCCACATTACCTCCAAAATCCCCTTTTTATACATCCTTAAAGCCAGTCCATTTACAGCCCCTGAGTCATCAAAATTCTGGTCTCCTACTCAAGTCTGATATTGCTATTGCAGGTCTGAGAGCAAGATGGATCCAGGCAAAGCAATCAGCTCTCAGGGACTAAATAAGGTATGGCCAGTGCAATGGTTAATTCTCCTAGTCCGCAGGCCATCCCACTATCTAACAGGAGGTCCTAGTTAAGGAACTAAACGGGTTGCTACTGTTAGCTGATGGAGTAAATGGTTGAAACTCATGATAACAAATTCGATTTATAGTTATTTTTGAAATTCAACTCTCATGGCTATTCCTATCGCTTAAATCAACCCCAAATAGAATACACAGTTATTTATTAGACAGTAACCTCCCACCCCCACCCCACCCCCCTCCACCCCCCAGTCGCTCCCCATTTCCAGGAGCAGACGGTCACGCATTCCCTGAGCCTTGAGTAGCTAGTTCTGACTCCAGAACATCTCTCTCTGGCCCCAGAACATCTCTAATCCCACAACCAGAAGGCAAGTTTCATAATTTCTCTTGCTGATCTCTACTTTCAAACCTATGGCCAGGGCGAGGGGTTTTGACTCTCCCAACTGCTAAACTCTGTTCCTAGAAGGTTCACCATGGCCCTGAATTGTAACACCCAACTTTGGCCTCTCTCTCTCTCTCTCTCTCTCTCTCGCAAATCCCTTCCTCCTTTTCCGCAGCTGTTTCGCCACATGCCATCGGAGACTACATCCCAAACGGGATTCCCCAAGTTTCTTTCCTGCGGGTTGTACCCTGGCCACAGAGACTCACGCGGGAAAAGCCCGCGAGGGTACTTCAAGGCCAGCGTCGGGCAGCGTGCCAGGCCGAGGGCGGAGAAGCCACGCCCGGAACCTGCCTTCCCAGCTCCCAGGCTGGCGGCGTCCTGGGCTGGGCGGACCTTGTTCGGGGCGCCCAAGGGTCCTTTGCAGAAGCAAGACCCTCTGCGAGGTCGGCTTTCCTAGGCCGCCTGGGTTCCGGCTCCGGAGACGGGGTTGCCATGGGAACAGAACGCGGAGGACACGGCTGGAAGCGTCGGCGCCTGTAGCCCAGGCGACGCGGGGCACTTCTGGCCTCGTGGGATCCCGGCGGCTCTGGCTGCCCGCAGCTCCTCCCGCGCCCTCGGCCTTCCTGTCCCCGCGCGGGACGTGACGCTCCCGACCTCAGGGTCGCTCCCAAACTTCCTGTTGTCTCGGAGATGAAGACGCAGGAAAAGGAGATCAATCCCATCGAAGGGTGGACAGGAGCGCTGCTCCAGGACCTGCCTGTTGAAAGGGGCGACCTCTGGGCTGTGTTCGGCGACACTGCCCGTGCGCCCCTCTGCGCATCCTGCACCCCAGTTGCTCCCCGGGTATTCAGGCTCCCCGACCCGGAGGAAAGGCTCAGAGGTAACTGCTGAGGGTGCTGGCTCCGGCTGTGTTGCCCCTGCGGGTAAGACTTGAACCATCCAGTTAGGGAAGCGGAGTGTAAGGCTCGAGCAGCTAAAGAAAGGACCACTGCTTCCACTGATGGTTAGCAGTTCAGAGAATATTTCCAGGGGAGAGTCACATTTGGCAAATATCACACAGCCCTAAATTGTGCAGCCACATACTCTTTTAAAAAATCCTTATCCCAGGGTATGTTTTCGATTTGAGAGAGAGAAACATCTATAGGTTGCCTCCTTTGCCACCTTTAGTCTATGCTCCAATCAACTGAACCGCGGGGCTAGGGCCCACGTATTCTCACACTACACCTTTCAGTGGCCCTAAATGCACACAATAGTAACAATAACAAGTCTGCAGAGGCAATTGTGGCCAGCTCTGGCTCTGGCAGCCCCATGCTTAAGGGTGGTATCATCATGAGCCCTACAATGAATTAGGACCTATGACTAGGCAAGTTGGAGTTGCTATGCCCCTCCCATTTTCAACAAACAAACAAACAAACAAACAAACAAAACAGGCTTGGTAGAGAGAGAAGGAAAATATTTACTAGGAACTTGAGAGATGGTGTTTACGTTTGGTGTTTGTTCTTCCCAGCAAAAGGCTGAAATTTCATTGCTGTTGATCCAAGACTGCCACGCTATCTAGCCTTTCTGAGTTGGGCCGGAGGAGTTATTTCTCTGAGTTGCTTAAATATATCTTGGGTAAAACTGGGAAGACCTATCCGCTTAAGGTTTAAATCTGTACCCTAAGTTCCTGAGCCCACATGTTCTAAAGATCCCACGCCCTTTATCCTCTGTTTCCGACGAGAATTCTCAGCATGGAACAATAATGAGAACGTGAACGTGGCTTCAAGACCTCATGGTTTAGGTTTTCACTCTGTGTGGCCTGGGGCAAGTCCCAGCCCATGGGTCCTGATTTTCTTGCCTATCCAGTGAGAGCATTTGTACCTCTTGTTTCTTTTTTTCTTTTTTAAAAAAATATATTTTATTGATTTTTTACAGAGAGGAAGGGAGAGAGATAGAGAGTTAGAAACATCGATGAGAGAGAGACATCGATCAGCTGCCTCCTGCACATCTCCTACTGGGGATGTGCCCGCAACCCAGGTACATGCCCTTGACCGGAATCGAACCTGGGACCTTTCAGTCCGCAGGCCGACGCTCTATCCACTGAGTCAAACTGGTTTCGGCCCTCTTGTTTCTAAAACCCTCCCCAGGTCCAGGATTCTGGGAGAGTGAAACTGCAGATGTTTGTGACTGTGAACAATATCTAACATCTATAATAATAAAAGGGTAATATGCTAATTAGACTGGATGTCCTTCCAGATGTCATTCCGGACATCCTTCCTGACCAGGCCAGGCCGGAGGGAAGCCAAGCCTGGGTCCTGGGTGCCTGCCAGTGGCCAGATGAGGGAAGCCCGGGTCCCAGGTGCCAGAGGGAAGCCGGTGCCGGCAGCCGGGGGGAAGGAAGGCCTACTCTTGCATGAATTTTCATGTATCAGGCCTCTAGAATTTTCATGCATCAGGCATGTGGTTGGCAAACTGCGGCTCATGAGCCACATGCGGCTTTTTGGCCCCTTGAGTGTAGCTCTTCCACAAAATACCACGTGCAGGTGCACATACAGTGCGATTGAAACTTCGTGGCCCATGTGTAGAAGTTGGTTTTCGGCCTGGGCGAGTCTATTTTGAAGAAGTACTGTTGATATTTGGCTCTGTTGCCTAATGAGTTTGCCGACCACTGCTCTAGTGTATGGCAATAAAAAAGGAAGAATGGTTTCCTGTTCTCTAACACTTATGTCCCTAACCCCTTAGGTTGCCCTTCATCAAACTGAAAGGGCCAGCGTCCTGTCATTCTAGGAAAGGGCCACAAGGCTGTTTCTGTGTGTGTTCAGCGCAGCTCCCCTGTCCTGCATACCTGCTCGTGCGGAGCACTGTGCAGGGAAGTGCAGTACCAGGGCAGGCGCCGAATACCCGTGGGACAGCGGGTGCTCTGCTTCCCCCTCGTTAGCTAGCTCTGGCCAGAAGCACGTGGCCCTCCTCTGTAAAGTTAGAATCAAAGTAAAAGGACTATAGAGACCGAGAGGTCCAAATCTTGGTGACACTTTTTCCTTTCCTTGCCATCTTCACCCTGCCCCCAAATGTAAGCCGTATAGTAACTGTGCTTCAGGTTCGTTCGCTCACTCTGCAATGGGCTGCTAGCAATCTGGGTGGACAGTGGTTGTAGAGGGTGGATCCCGAGGTGGGAGAGGCAAGCGTGGCCCCTGCAAAAGTCACATAGAGGAAGCACGTGTAGAGGGTACTTCTAGACTCTTCCAACCCCAAGGCGAATGTGATTATTTCCAAACTATTCCAGCCCCAGGAACTGTGACACTTAAGAACAAAGAAATCCAAATAAACTCTCTTGTGCAATTTCTTAAAACACATTTTCTGGCCTCTCAAGACAGGACGAGTGTTGGGTCGCCACCTCCTTGGGAGCTTCCTGGGTGTAATCAGAAACAGGTCCCCATACTTGGAGGGCAGGGAGAGGCCAAAGAAAAAGGCAGATCACTCAGAGTGGGAGGTGGTGGGTTTAATAAACAAGGGAACTGACTCGCCAGGCGCGTCTTGGGCAGCGGCAAGGCCAGATTTCTGCAGCTACCCGCCAAATCTTTTAAGTTTATATGGAGGCCTTCCCCGGGGTCAGTCCAACTTAGTGACTTAACACAAATGTATCATCTCATCATCCTGGAGGTCAGAAGTCTGCAGTGGCTGCCGCCGGGCTGGAGACAAGATGGTTCTTTCTAGGGGCCCTGGGGCAGAATTTCATTTTCTTGCCTTTTTCAGCTTCTAGAGACCCCTGCATTCCCTGGTTCCGGGCCTCATCCTCCACCTCAGAGCCAGCAGCGCGGCGTCTTTAACACGGACTCCTCCCACTTTGAAGACCCTTCTGCTCACCTCAGGCCCACCTGCACAACCAGGGTCATCTCGTCCTTAGGTCAGCTGATTGTGAACCTTAATTCTACTTGCAAACGTAATCCCCCTTTGCCACCTAACATCAAATACTCACCGGTTCTGGGAATTAGCACATGGACTTCTTTGGGGAGGGGAGGGATGTTACTCTGCCTTCCAGAGTTACATCTGAATTCAATGGCCCAGGTTTAAACACCTGGAGGTGACACACAGGGAACCTACTGCCTATCTCTTCCCCCGACTGTTAAAATCTTACATCATTTGGCCGACCTGCTCATTTCCTCCCCTACACATGCTCCATTTATAATCGGGTGCATCCAATCTCGAATATGCGGTTTCTTCCCATTTGGGGGCCTGGTTTATAACGAATGTGCAGAAATGTCTCTTTCCTTCCCTTTCACTCACCTCCATCTCCGGGGGATTTACTCCTCAGGGGACCCTTCCCACCAGCTGGAACCCACATGGATTGCTCCCTCCACCAGCTCCCCGGCTCACGTGTGGCAACAATCTTGTCCTGTCCCAGATATGCCGCAGACCCCCATGATGCTTTGCAGTTCTCTGCTGAGCTGGGGAACAGAAATCGCTACTCCACACGCCCCGGTCTGTTGCTTTTCCAGCTCACTCTTTGTCCTGCCCGCTAACTTTTTTTTTTTTTTTTTTTTAATATATTTTATTGATTTTTTACAGAGAGGAAGAGAGAGGGATAGAGAGTTAGAAACATCGATGAGAGAGAAACATCGACCAGCTGCCTCCTGCACATCTCCCACTGGGGGTGTGCCCGCAACCAACGTACATGCCCTTGACCGGAATCGGACCCGGGACCCTTCAGTCCGCAGGCCGACGCTCTATCCACTGAGCCAAACCGGTTTCGGCATGCCCGCTAACTTTGCTCAAAAAGTGTCACCCCATCTCTGCTGGATAATGTTTCTGCTGCGGTCAGCACCCGGCATGCCACAGCTGTGTTGCATGGAGAAAGGCTGTGCTTCAACATGCTGGGGAGCATGTTCTCCACACAGTACATCATGTGTTTGTCTTAAGATGGGTGGGGTTCATTGTTAAAAGCTTTGGAATCCAGCTTAGGCTTATGTATGGAAAACAAATTGAGGACTCTTAACCAGTGTGAAGAAAAAGGCCATTTTTTCTCTCGCTGTGATGATGCATACACTACCCCACTGCTTTCCTCTGCGCTCCTGTATCACATGGTGAGAGCGAGGGTGAAAATCCTCACGCGTATGCATAGATGTTTACAGATAGGACAGTCATCGCATCGTTGTCAGGGCTGCAAACTACTGGAAGCAGGCTAAATGCCCACCAACGAGGAGCTAGTTAAATAAAATATAGCACAATCATACTATGGCATATTCTGCCACAGATTAGCAGGGGTGGGGAACGTCCGGCCCACGGGCTGTATAAGGCCCGGGAAATCATTTGGTCTGGCCCTGCCAAGGCATTAGGATTGAGTTAAATAAACATTTGACCACATACAGCAGGCTCATTTTTAAGTTGATAATTTTGTATGGCCCTCAAATGATGTTATAAAAATATTCCAAATGGCCCTTGGCAGGAAAAGGGTTCCCCACGCTTGGTTTAAAAGCATGAGCTGTGTGTGCTGGCCGAGAGCAATCTCCAGGCCTTTTAAGTGGAAAACTCAGGCCCAGAAGAGGGTGTGAAGTATGCTTCTCCATTTAAAGGGGAAAGTAAAACACACGCCCCCGCGCACACTCAGACACGGACGGTCTCAGATCACACGAAAATAGCTGTGGTCGGTGGAGACGGGAACTCAGGGTTGGGAGGAGCAGCAAAAAGCAGCAGCAGAGATGCAAAACGGAACAGAAGTTTATTTCCGTCATACCTTCAGTACATCAGCAAGGCAGAGTGCTACCCTACGGCACATGGCGTTCCAATATCTCACCGGAGTACTTGTAATAAATATGCATCCTGAACACGCTGAGAGGCGGCTGTGTCAAGCACCCCCCAGTCTCTCAGTCTCCCACTCCGCAGCATTCTGTGCGGGGCGCGAGGGGTGTCCTGTGTCTCCGTAAGTGCTGTGACGGAAAGTCCTTTCACATTTCTTTGCAGCATTTTCGAAATTGCTTAACTATAAACAACTCAGGAAAAGGAATACGGCACTGGACAGCCGTTTCTGCTTTGCTGGCCTTGGTCGGCATCCAGTGCAGCCAAGCTTCCCCGGCCCGGGCGGCCCTGCGGTCCGGTTCCTGTCGGAGCAGGCCTGTGCTTTTAATTACACACTTGGCAGATTTCTGTTTTCTGTTTACATCCCTCAGGAAGACCCACACTGACAGGGAAGTGGCAAGCAAGTTAGAAACATTTTTGTTTTTTAACCTGAAAGTAAAGAAAGGGAACAGAAATATTTCCCCCCAAAGACCTTGGCTATGCACCCCGATGTTTACCATATCGGGGTTTCTCGTCTCCAAGCTGAAACACGGACTGTCACTAACAGTTCTTCCAGAGATCCTCCCTGGGTGCTGGCAGAGCCGGGGCACTCAAAAGTGTTCACGGGGTACAAGGAGGACTCACTCTTCAGAAACGTGCTCCAGTGCTGAGGGTCTGGCAGCTCACACTGAGCTTGGAATATATAACTACCTTTTGCTATCGCTGAAAACGTTCAGGAAAAAGTCCTATTTCTAAAAAGTCTTAAGCATGGTTACCTAAAAAATATTTTGTTAATATAGTCTCATGTGAATTTCACTTACTCAAGGGGTTTAGATATGAAAACATCTTTAAGAGCCAATAAAAATACTGTAGAGAGAAAAAAAAAAACACCACTTTTAAAAAATTGAGGTTAAGAACGATGAGGCATTTCTTTTGGCTGTAAACACGCAGTTTACTGTCCCTTGTTGAAACACGACTGTTTGGATTTCCTGAGCTTTGTGGGTAACGGCAGAAGGCAAGTTTGCATAGAGAATTTGCAACACGTCAACGATTTACTTAAAAACTTTTAAAGGGCAGCTTGCTTTTCTTTCTAAGCTTCATGTTTTAGTGAACGGTGCTCATCGAGCTCAGACTGACCAGCCGGGGACGAGCTACCTAAGGCAGATGGGGGGAAAGGTGGCATTAAGAGTTTTCAAACCCACAGGACATCGGGTAAAGGGTCCTAGGCGGGCACCACATCACTAGCGCTGCACTAATCTGGTTAGAAGTCAAATCATGTTTGTGGATTGGAAACCAGAGGCAAAGGGGGGCTCCCCTGCGCTGAGCGGCACAGCCAGCGTGGAGGAACCCGGCGGCATTAACTGCACGGAGGTGTCCACAGGTCGCTCAGTGAGGACGAAGCCACACAGCTGGTCAGGCGCCAGGCGGGGGCCCACGCCCCAGCACCAGGCCCAGCTCCTGGGCACGGCCGACCCAGCTCTGGAATCAGAAGCGATGACAGCCCCTGTCCCCTCTGCTGCTGTTGAGTCTCTCCGCAGTTCTGAGGGGACAGTCTTCTCCCGGGGCCAGTCCTCAGAAAGCAGCCTTGCAAGGGCAGAAGGCAGGCCAGGTCACGGTGCACACCACGAACAAGAACAATGGCAGTGGTCGCCAGCAACTCCGGTCCAACTCCAGGGTGGACAGCGAGGGGCAGTGTCCCGCCGGGGAACCCACTCTACTTCTTCTGGGCCTGGGTCTTACACATGGTAAGGATCTGCTTCAGAACTTTCTGGACATCTTCATCCATCTGGCCCTAGAAGGTCGAACAGAAGACAGTCATTGGAACCTCGGTTAAGTCCTGTCTCGCCGAGGGAACGAGATGGCTGGCTGGGACGAAGCCCCGGGCCCCTGATCTCCCCAAGGAATGTTACCCCTAGCGATCCTCACATTTCTCTAGGGAACTGAGACCCGGAGGGCCCTGCTCTCGTGTCCCTGGAGGATGACAAGGATGAGACTAACAGAGCCCCAGCAAAGGGTTTCTGGGGTCTCCGTAGCAAATATGAGCCCAGCGAGCCAAACCACCAGCAGTGAAAATATGGACAAGCCTCGAACATCAAGCCCGGGCTCCCGATCCTGAGGGTGGGCAGCTGGCGGGTGGGGGAGCAGCAGCTGCGTCGTCCTATCTCTGGAGAAATGCCGAGGTTGTTCTCAGCAGTTAGGACAGGGTTCCCAACACAAAATCCAAAGCTGGGCGAAAGGCATTTGAAAGCTTTCCTAGGTACAGGATTTTCCTTGAATTCTCATTCGTTCTACTAGTTTGATGACGGGACTTGGGGCAACGTGGACTGCAGTATTTCTTTCAGGTATCTGGGCACTTTGCAGGGCGTTACCATACCTGCACAGCATACAGAAGATGCATCCTGTAAACCGATATGACCTCCTGGTGTTGCTTCTTGCACTCCTAGGAAGAGGTAATTTTACTTGGTTACAGAGAGCTGTGGCCAGATGCTCCCCAAGTGACTCCCTCCATCCAATGCTCACATAGAAGCTTTTAAATTGTTATGAGCTCACTGGCTTGTGTGTTTCTGAATACTTGTCAATATTCTCAGGGGGGAAAAAAAACTATTTTATGACTTTGTATATCAACTCTAGAAGAAAATTCATGTAAGAAGTAGTTATTATAATCCCAAACTTGTTGCATATGTGTGTGTGTGTGTGTGTGTGTATATATACACACACACACACACACACACACATATATATATATATATATACACACACACACACATATACATATTTATGCAACTATACAGATACATTCACACAAGGTAAATAGTGCAAGGAAATACATCAAATGCAAAAAGTAATCATCTCTGAGTGGTTGAATAATTAGCAGTTTATTTTTTGGAACTTTTTCAGTTTTTCTACATTTTCTAACTTTTCTACAATAACCAAATATTTTAATTAAAAAAATATATTCTTTCAAAGGGAGTTATTACCACCCACTCCATAGCTGGCACCATATACTCCCCGGGAGGCACACTGATTGAGCTGTTGGGCACCGAGGAGGGGTGGTGGCATTGATCGCCATGGTCCCTCGGCAGAGCTGCTAATGGTTCTACGTCTCCTTGTGGAGCGATCGTTCCAATTCCTCTCAGTGCCGACCTCAAGGAGCCTCACTTAGCTCTTAGCTCTTCTAAAAAGAGGCCCTTCCTCCTACTTCACAATGAAAACCGAGACTGCCGTAGATGGATCTCTTCAAAAATCTGCACAAGTCTCCCAATACACCTTGTCGTCGCCTTCCTATCATCGTTGACATGTGTCCTTCCTACTCAAGGAGAACCCTTCAACCTCAGCCCTTTGACGATCACGCCATCAGAAGGCGTGCTTGGTATCTCTCTGCTGTTTCCTCCCACCTCTCGGTCGCCTGCACGCAATCATTGATAACTCTCTCTGGTCACTGCCTTCCTTTCCATCCCGGCTTCTGGCAGCAGTGGGTTGACTGCAGCATCTGCATGGAGGAGCCATCTAACCCTGGCCTCCCAGTTCCTCCACTTCAGCTTCAGTGACTTGCTCCTCCTCCTTCCAGCCACTCACTCTCATGGTCATGGCCCTGCCTCTCTCACTGCCTCTGAAATCTCAACCGACAGCATCCCACCCTCTGACCACCATCTCCTGTCCTTCTAGCAAACCTACCTCAGGCTTCCCCACCTCCCACTGGGATTCTTCAGCCCCATCGGACACCTCACTACCCACTCACTTCTGCAGCAGGCAGGGCAGATCTGGCTGCCACGCCACTGGAAGTGTTCTCGCCAAGGCTACCCAGGGCCACTAAATGCCACATCTCGGTCCTTGCTGCCTCCTACTCATCCCTTTGAGACTCGGCACAAGCACCACCTTCTGCAGGAAGCCTTTCAAGACTCACCCAGGCTGGGTAAGCACACATTTCTGCTGCCCTCAGCATGTTGGGCGTCTCTCTATCGAATGCTGACCACATCAGGAATACGGCAAGCCATATTACATATCAATTGTGAGGGCAGGGACTGTGTCTTATTCATCTTTATACCATCAGTACCTTGGACAATACTGACACAGAAGAACTCCTTAAACACATGTTGAGTATTTGTAAGAATGCCTGTCGAAACCATAAGCACTTTACACGGCTGTGATCACCACTTTCTAAAAAAATGACCCGCAGAACACAGTGGGGAGCATCTTCTTCTCCCCTGATTGCTCCTCCAGTGCTAGCGCTGGGAGAACAGAACAGCTGGTGTTGGCCTTGGTGGCCAGCCAGACTCAGGACGGCAGAAATCTGAACTCGCCAGTGCATCAACTGTGCCCTGAAGAAATCATAAAAGCCAGGTCCTGTTTGTAACAGGAAGCTAGCGATGGCCCAGGCCAGACTAACCCTCGATTTCACACAGAAAATAGATACTCTTGTCAACCGAAACCTTAACTGATCCTGCAGTAACTAAACAATGGCCCTCTGAAGGCGCCCACGTCCTAATCCCAAAGCCTGTTACCTACATGGTAAAGGGACCTTATGGTGTGACTGGGGATTGTGGGATGGAGAGAGACAGTATCTGATTATTTGGGTGTACCTTACATAAATGCGATCACAAGGGTCCTTAAGAGAGAGAGCAAGGTCAAAGGTGGGAGAAGGAGATGGTGGCATGGACTATGTGCCAAGGAATTCACGTGACCTCTAAAAGCTAGAAAGGGCAAGGAAGTGGATCTTCCCTAGAGCCTCCGGAGGGAACCAGCCCTGCTGACATCCCGACTTTAGTCCAGCAAGACTGATGACCTCCAGAACTTTAAGATAATAAATGTGTGTTGTTCTAAACCAAGTTTGTGCTGCTCTGTCATAGGAAATAGTCATCGGAAACTAATCCAGATATGAGAGGACTTTCCGGGTGAAAAGGGGCGGGTCCAAGAAACAGCTTTAGACCCGTAGATACGCAACTACCAGAGATCCTGGCCCCTAGCAAGAAAAGTGCTTGCCACTGTGAGAGACGGTTATGGCTGCTGCAGAGAATGGAGAAGGGGCGAAAAGCTGGTGGATGGAAGAACAAGCCTACTCCACTGTCCTGCCAGTTCCTCCTCCTCAGAGATACATCCCCCCAACTCAGGGCAGATAATAAGTGGAAATTTGACGGTTCCTTCTTTTGCCCTCACCAAAGAGGGCACCAGTGAGTTGCTCCCTGAAGTACACGCTCCTTCAGGTTGGGCCTCCGGCCATGCCCACCTGCCCTCCCAGCAGAGTAGGCATGCAGTCCGCCTCACCCTCCACCCCACCAGGCGGGGGCAAGCCCACTCACAGCCAGCTGGGTCTGGAGCTGCTTGACCTGCTGCTGCAGCCCGTCCAGCTGCTGGCTCTGCCTCTTGGAGGAGCTCGCCGAGTAGGACAGCTGCGAGAGGCTGTTCAGGGCCTCCTTCAGCTTGGTGACTTCCTTCGACATCTCGTTTATCTAGTGAAAAAGGAAAGCTATTACCCACAGGCAGGAACGTGCCTGCAGAAGCAAAATTCCAGGTATCCCTACGCCTTGAACACAGCCTGTGTTAGCCTCCAGGACTTGAGACTCTGGAATAATTCCTTTTATACATTTCAAATAAAACCCATAAAATGAAACACCTAACAAAATCAGACAAACCCACAGAACCTTCTAAGGCCATTATATTCAAACTAGAGGCTCAGTGCACGATTTCGTTCATGGGTGGGGTCTGGCCAGCCAGGCCCGGGGAGGGGATGCGGGAGGTTGGCCGGCCAGGGGGAGGGGCCGAGGGCCATTGGCCGGCTGGCCCCACCCTCTGGTGGAACTCCCAGTCAAACTCCCGGTAGAGGGGACAATTTGCGTGTTAGCCTTTTATTATATAGGATTAGGTCCCCCAATTAAATACTGTGTTTTGATGCATAAAGATAAACAGTATAACATTGATTTCCCTTTCTTGTTTTTTCTTAATAGAAACAGGATTTTAGGCATTCCTTATTTGCTGGCATGGGCAACTAGGAATAAGTTATAGAAACCCTGATATCTCTGGACATCTTGTTTTAAAGTAAACACAACTCTCCCTCCCCATCCCACTTCCCTGCCCCCTTGGCTTTGGGAGCTCTTTGGAAGCATCCATCATCGTAAAGGAATAAATGATCACCAGTGCTCTTGTCCATGCCACTCAGAGCATCTGGCCCAGGGGACTGGCAGCAGAGCAGATTTGGCACAGAACCATCCTCTGCTCTGCTCCCCCCTCTTCCTCAGGCCACACCCAGCCCATCTCTCATCACCCGCACCCCACATTCCTCCCCCGCTCCCCTCCCATGCACCAGTGAAAATGAGGGCCAGGAAAGGCAATTTTTATACTGACTCGGGAAAGCCCATGGGGCTTAGGGAAGCGGGATTAAGTCTGGAAGTATTTGGGTTCCATATGACAGAGGAATCTGTCTGGATGCCAAGAGTTCAAGTTCAAGATCGGTCACAAGCGCTTTTCAGTTTGTGGGGTTATTTCTGAGCCCTGACACTTGGCAGAGCTTCTGTAAAGTCATTTCTCAAGAAAAGTTATGCACCCCATCTGTGAAAATGCTTTATGATAAGGGAAGTGTCGTTCTCTTAAATAAATGTCTAACCTACTACTCTAATGTGGCTTTGGGGACAGAGGGATTCGTGTGCCGAGCCTCTGAGCATTCGCAGCAAGTTAGTGTGAACAAATGGTAAAAATACAAACGACAGAGGGTCCCTGGGCTCACTAGCTAGAAGCTCAACAGCAAGGGCCCTCACCCACCTTCCTGTCTTTGTCCTCCTCCAGCCGGGAAGAGCTCTCCGAGTGCCGCCTCAGCTCCGCCAGCTCCTCCTGCGCACGCTGCGACTTCTGCAGGAGTTCCCCGGCTTCTTGCTCTTTGGATCGCAAGAGAGTCTGAAGCGTCTCCTTTTCCCTTTTCAACTGTGAGGCCTCACTTCTAACCTGGGCGACCTCTGACTGGGCCTTCTCTTTCTCTTTCGCGGAATCCTTTAATTTTGAGGCCAACGCGCTCACTTCACTCTCCAGAGACGCCTGGAGCTTTTCGTAGGCGGCCCTGGGCACCATGGCCTCGGTCAGCGCCGCCTTCTCTTCCACCAGCTGCTTCTCCAGCCTGGCCACCTCCACGTCCCTGCTGGCCAGGAGCTCCTGGAGACCGCCCAGTTTCGCCTCCATCTCTTTGGCGGCCGTCCGCAGCGTGGTGATCACCTGCAAGTGCTCTGCGATGGACACGGAGTTCTCCTTCTGGGCCTCGGCCAGCTGTTTGAGCTGAGCCAGCTCCTGCACCGCCTTCGAATACTGGGACTTCATCTCGGACAGCGCCTCCTCTGCCTTGGTCCTGGACAGGCTGGCCACCTGCATCAGTTTCTCGTGCTCCGCTTTGTGGATGTACTCGGCTGTGACGTCTTCCAGAGACTTCCTCTTGCGGTAGTCCTCCAGCTCGGCCTGCGCCTCCTTGTACAGCTGGGACAGCTCGCTCACCTGCTTGTTGAGCTCGTCGATCATCCTGTGCATGGCCTCTTTCATGTCCCCGGCGTCGTCGCCGGGCTCCTGCGCCACCTGACTTTTCAGAGTATCTTTCAGTTGCACGATTTCTTCTTGGGCCTCCTGGTATTTCTCGAGCAGAAACGCTTTCTCCTTGTTCATATTCTCAATAACAGAGCAATAGGAACTTTTCATTGCCTCGTACTCTTCCGCGGGCGGCTGATTCCCCGCCCCCTTCTCCCTCTCGGCCAGTTTCTCCTCTAACTCCCTCACTTTCTCCTTGTTCCTCTCACTGTCTTCCAGTGCCTTCTGGAGGTCCTGCCTCAGCGCCCGGACCTCCTCCTCGGGGACCCTCAGCTCCGGGAGGTGAGAGTAAGAATCCACGCTCTCGGGCGAGACGAGGCCCAGCTTCATCTGCTTCTGCACGCTCAGGACTTCCTTCATCGCCTCCTCGTACTTGCTCTGAGTTTCTTTCAGTTTCTGGCTGAGGTCGGAGCCGTTCTCGGAAATCTCGGCGTTGTTCAAGCGGGCGGGCTCGGGGCTCCGGGACTGGAGCTCGGCCTGCAGCTGCCGCCTCTCTGCCTCGGAGCTCTCCAGTCTCTTCTGCAGGTCCTGCAAGACCTCCTGCAGCTGCTGAAGCCTGACATCGCCGCTGTCGACTGGGGGTTTACTCAGGGAATGCGCAGAGGCCGGTGGAGGGGATCTGGAGTTGGGGGGAGAGGTTTCACTCGGTTTCCCGAGAGACGGGGCCAAGTCAGTGTGAGTGGAATGGAAGGAGTCAAAGCTCAGGTCCGCTTCTGCCTCTTTGGGGGTTTTGGCCTAAAAAAAAAAAAAAAAGCAAGAATAATGAAATGGCACCCAAAGTGCGGTTAGGAGAGCAAGCACCTACAAGGAGAGCACACACCCAGAACCTTCGTAGGGGCGAGCAGCGGGATCGTCTTGCGGGTGTACTCTCACCTCGTGAAAAAATAGCACCTGAGACCCGGGAGTCAGATTACTGACACTAAGCCTACTCTGTGCTCTATTCGAACAGGTTTTTAGCGCCACTTTAAAAACAGATTTGCTTTGGCTGCAAAGCCTCCAGCTCAAAATTTCCCTTTATTTCTCATATTATTTATGCTGAAATGGGCAGATTTAGTACAGTTACTTCTTAAATCTGCTAAATGATCAACTTTACTAAATGAATGGCTAATCGCATATCTTTACATATATATATATATATATATATATATAATTTGTTATATTATATATCATACCATGTATATAATTATAGATAATTTACCAATTTAGAAACTTACAGAAATAGGGCTAATGAATAATTCTTTCAAAAAAGAAATAACTTGGAACTATAAAGGCTTAGATCTATGTAGTTGAGGCTAACTATATTTAAAAAGAAGAAACGAATGTAGATGTTTAAAATAAAATATCATCTGACTAACCCTGAAAAACCCAGTATCTTAACCCAACAGAATAGTCTGTGGTGGTGATCGATCTACCTACCTGCAATTTATCTTGTAATTCCTTATTGTGTAGAGTTAGAGATGCAACTTTTGCTTGTAATAGGACAAGAATATCTGGTTGGTCAGCTTCAGAACTGATATCCAATAAGCTATCAGCACCTGGGGAAAGAGAAAGGCAATGCAAACTAATATTTAAAAATTAAAGTTATTTCTCTAGCCTCTAACAAACCCCCTTTCTGCCCAATCCAGTTCTTCTTCCTGGTCCATGAGAGCCCCATCAGCTGGATAAGTAAACAGCAATTCTCGGCCCTGGGTTTCCTTACTGGGGTATTCCCAGCACAACCCTAGATGCCTGGATGCACAGCACCTCACCTGAAAATTGATGGATTTGATCATGCATCTTTCCATTCACTCGATTAAGCATAGCTTGGCTGCTTTTTGTCCCTCCCATACTTAATGAGCCCCATTTCTGTGAATCCTTTTAGAAACACCTCTGGAAGCTGGCTCACTTCTTAACCCCACCGCCATTACACAGGTTCAGCCGTTATCAGCTACTTTGAAACTTTGCAAACAGCTTCCAATAAATGTCTCTCTCTCCCCCCGCCTCGCCCTAGTAAAAATGTAGCCTGCACACCACTGTCCCACTAATCTCCCTAAAATATGCTTCGATCGGGCCATTCCTTCGGGTCAAGTGCTTTAACTGCTCTCCCTCCAAATCTTCAGATCCCTTTATCTACATTAAGACCGCTATGATCTGGCCCCAATCTACTGTGTCAGGTTTATGACTCATGATTTCTTCCTCTGGTACCCCATACTCCTCAGATTCAAGGTTTCCATCAGACCCTCTATATTCTCAACACAAGGCTGCTTCTTTAACACTTCATCCATACAACCGCCCTTGCAACATCTCTTTGGTTAGATAACTCTTCGGCATCCTTCAGGAGAGCCATGTCAAACTCTGCCTCCTCCACAAAGTATCTGCTGACCACTGCAGCATGATACGGTCTTCTCTAAATCTGCAGTAGACACCGTGGGTAAGCCACAACTTGGAGACATCCTACTGATCATCACGCTGCAATAGCATCAAAAGCAATGCCGTTCAATGTGTTCACTGATGGAGACAAGGAACTTGCTCCAGGATATAATTCAATGTACAGCTTTCTTCACCTGGAAAGTCTTCTTATGAAAAAAAAAAACGTCAGCTGGACAAAACAGTGTGCCTAGTGATATGGCTGATGACTGTCTGGTGCAGTTCCTTATGTTTATCGTGCAATGGCAGCAGTTTATAGGCTGATCGGAATAGCACTGATCTAAATGTTTTCCTGTTATTTAAAAATTTTTCATAGCCATTTAGTGCAACGCAAAAGCTTTTCTCTTCATTTGAAAAGATACAAACTGACATTTCTTCATAGATACGCTTACTTCTGACGTCTAGTGCCCAAGCTGCAGCTTTAATCATGCAGTCACGTGAGCATGGAATGAATCAGGGGATTGGGAGCAGGACTGTAATTCTAAGCAACAGAAATCACCTCTAAGATACAATGGGTGAGTTTTAAAGTGTCCAATGTAACAACTGTTACAGTAATGTTAACATTGGTCTCTACTCGGAATAAGAAAGTTAATATTTATAAATTCTAAATGTTTTTTAATTGATTTGAGAGAGAGGAAGAGAAAGAGAAAGAAACATGAATGTGAGAGAGAAACATCAGCCGGCTGCCTCCTGCACACCCCCTGCTGGGGATCGAGCCCCAAACCCAGACAAGTGTCCTGACCGGGAATGGAACTGGCGACCCCTTTGGTGCACAGGACGATGCTCGACCAACTGAGCTGCACCATCCAGGGCCGATATTTCTCCTCTGTAAGTTAAAGGCTCCAAACACATGAAATGCTAAGACTAAGAAACTGAATACTCGAGCAAAAAAGGACCTTTGCAATAATCTATATTTTTTTTTTTTTTTTTTTTAAATATATTTTATTGATTTTTTACAGAGAGGAAGGGAGAGAGATAGAGAGTTAGAAACATCGATGAGAGAGAAACATCGATCAGCTGCCTCCTGCACATCTCCTACTGGGGATGTGCCCGCAACCCAGGTACATGCCCTTGACCGGAATCGAACCTGGGACCTTTCAGTCCGCAGGCCGACGCTCTATCCACTGAGCCAAACCGGTTTCGGCAATAATCTATATTTTAAACTGATTCTAGAGGTCCTATACTACATTCTTAGAGGACAAACCCGCAGGATGGACTCAACGCCATGAACTAAACCCTGACTCGATGAAGACAATACGATTGTGTGGTTTCAGCAGCACACCGTTTTGCGTGTGGCAGACACCGGGGGCTTGGCTGGCTCTCCCTTCAGGAAGCCACCTGCTGCTCACCTTCAAGGAGAGCTGCCAGCTTGCAGCCCACGGACCTCATCTCAAAGCAACCGCTTCAATACGCAGCATAGAATAGGCAGCTACAGTAATTTAAGGACTTGTTTTGTGACAGAACGAATAACAAGATCTGGCAGCAGGCCTAGCGAGGCCACGATTTCTAGCAGGTACTGAGAATGCTATTTCAAGCAGCTGTAACAACAGCCAGGTGAGAGGACGCTACCTGTGAAAGCTCTTGGTGTCAAAGTCTCTGGTCCGCTTATGCCACTTGGGTTACTGTCTGTGATCATAATTGAAGGAAGTGCTAAAACTTAGTTTGGGACAAATGACAGCAGATACATTTTTTCACATCCGGGCTCTGAGATGCCTTAAAATCCAGGTGAAGGTGCCCTGAGATACAACGGGCATGCCCGTGTGGCACTGGCAGCTCTGGGGGGGCACACCGGGGTTCTCCGGCCTCCCCACACAGAGGAGCCCCGCTTGGCCTCTGCTCTCATGGGACAGAGACGAGTCAAAAGGACAGAGGCAGGTGCCTCCCAGCTTACCTGTAGTGCTGTCACTCAGTCTGTCTTTGTTTTCCCGTATGGAGCTGATCTCGGCCTGCTGGAACACAAAGATGACTTACAAGAATATTCCTGAATGTAACGTCCCACAGAGGAATCAAGCAAAATTCCCTCCCTGGTGTTATCTTACTAGAAAAACAGTTACAACATCTCAAGAAAAGAAGGTATACTGGCAAACATTTGTGTGTAAGATTTTTTGGAGACATACATTTCAGTTTCTCATCGGTAAACATCTAGGAGTAGATGGCTAGATCATATGTTGAACTTTAAAAAAAAACTGTGTCAAACATTTTTCCAAAGTAGTTGTACCATTTGATATTTCCACCGAGAGCATCAGAGCTCTAATTCTCCTTCGTCGTCACCAACAATTGGTTTTTTTAATCTCTTTAAATTTTAGCCATCATAACTGGTGTCACTTTTTATCTTTTTATGTTTTTTAAAGGTCTCTGTGCACTCTATTTCGGAAAATAACAACTTGTGCTATTATTGCCTCATTGGAGCCATAAGCATATGAGAAGATATTAGGGTATTAACTGTAATAGTGTATATTCCTTGCCTTGCATATGTATTCATCTCAAGAGTTTACTAGTAAAATCTAGTTACAGTAAAGGAAATGATGGGTTGATATAATCTTTTTCAGATCAAAGTGCTTCCAAGTTAAAAGAAAATTTATCTTTAGTAACTCTTAGATGGGGGAAATAAATATACAATTAAACCACTAAAATTTTATTTTAACATTAATAAACTACTTTCTTCCCAAGTGCAATTTTCTAGTGATTATTAGGTAAATAGATATTAAATACCGTCCCATTCCTAAAAATAATTTCCAACCACAAGTCTACAGAACCAGGTGGAATAAAACCTAGTGGATTTTTAAAAATTTTCTAAAATAAATACATGTTACTGTTATAGTCAGGAAAAAAGTTTAATTAAAAATATACAATTACTTCTCAGTAAGGCATCAGAAAACAACGTAACTTTTCATGTGATTGGCATTATATCAACTCAGTTTAGTAAGAAGACTAGCCCTAACCGGTTTGGGCTCAGTGGATAGAGCGTCTGCCTGCGGACTGAAGGGCCTCAGGTTTGATTCCCGTCAAGGGCATGTACCTTGGTTGCGGGCACATCCCCAGTGGGGGTTGTGCAGGAGGCAGCTGATCGATGTTTCTCTCTTATCGATGTTTCTAACTCTCTATCTCTCTCCTTTCCTCTCTGTAAAAAATTAATAAAATATGTTAAAGAAAAGAATACTGGTTGTCAGGTAAGCTTCACCTTTGTCCCCTTTTATTAAATGAAGAAATTAATGATTAGCTAATGAATGCAATTTATTCATCCTATTCTTTTGGGATGGAGTCCACGCCAGGAAAATAACCAAGGGTGCTTGCTGATGAGAAGTTTGTAAACCAACCCCTGAGAAGTAATTCTGTTTTGCCCAGTGTCACATAACTTAAACCAAACCTACTATGTTTCACACAATTCAATTGCCAAATTGAACACAGGAAGGAAATACCTTGAAGGGTGGTTCAGCAAAAAATGCTGATTCCTTTCCCGAAATTGGTGTTGAAGTTATTGATCTTGGGGAAGACACATCACTCAACTAAAAAGAGAAAATGAAAACCATCAGTGAAGAAGGCTTCTTCAAAGTCTTTTCTCCACCAGTGTCAAAGCATTTCAGTAATGCAAACAAATCGAACAGTAATTCTCAGGTTCAATTATTTTGGGGGGGGGGGGGGCGGGTGACAGATCTTTAGTGCGATTCAGAAACCTCAAATACTTTCTGAAAATTTGTAGGACATATAACTAAACGGCTTTGCTCCTATATGTACATCGATTTTAAAAATCGATGACCTATATGGCAGGTTGAGAACATTTTTAATGAACATGCTAACATAGTTAAAATTACTTATCAGGTGAGATACTGCTCTCAACGATTTGAATATGGATTATTCTTTTTATGGCCCATGATTCTTTTAATAACAAACCCCAGCCTGCTTTTATTGCCATTTCAAAGACATCTGTGCTTCCTCCTCTCTGCAGTAGTCACTATAATCAGCAATAAGAGCTGCTTTTAAGTCAACCTTAAATGTAATTAGAAAGGCAAATATAATTTAACAGTGTTTTCAGAAACCAACTACAATTCATTTTTAACTAACTGCTTCACCAGCTACCTGTTCTCCTGCCCTTCACACTAGGGCTTGAGGGCCCAAAGGAACTGAACTTGTCAACTTAAGGAAAAGTCTCCATCATAAAGACGTTGAGAAATTTCCTTAAGGCTTAAAAAAAAAGATACTGTTCACCTGGCCAGTGTGGCTCAGTGGTTGAGCATTGACCTATGAACCAGGAGGTCCTGGTTCGATTCGTTTGGGGCACATGCCTGGGTTGCGGACTCAATTCCCAGTGTGGGATGTGCAGGAGGCAGCCGATCCATGATTCTCTCATCACTAATGTTTCTATCTCTCTCTCCCCCTCTCCCTCCCTCTCTGAAATCAATAAAAAACATATTAAAAAAAATAGATATGGTTCAACTCTTCCGTTTTGAAATAAGAATCAACCTTATTTCCATTGTAATCATCAAAATCCTCCAGACCACAATTTGTAAAGAAAAATCTTCCATGTGCGCTGAAGGCTCAACTCTAAAACATTCTTTTTGGCGACACACAGAACGACAAGACGGCGCCTCTGCGGTGCGAGTTCCCGGGCTGCGTGGTGTTTACCTGGGCAGGACTGATAGGAGGTGGTGGAGCTTTGCGTTTTTTTGGAGTTCCACTTCTCTCTGAGCTTATTTTAGACACTTGGTCATGCTGCAAGTTGTCACAGGCCAGAGAACGGAGGCGGGTTAGTGAGGTTAGTAAAGTCTGAGCACCCAGCTTCATCAAACAGGTAGAAACACCTCCACAGTTCATGCATATCTCACGGTATCGAGATCAGAAATCTGCTATCCACATACAAGTAAGGGATGTGCATGCTCACAGGTTCTCTCGGCAGCCCATGCTTTAATAGCAAGAACTTAAAAACACAAGACGAAATCAGCTGACGGTGGTGTGGAAACTGGGGGAGAGGAGCGTGAGGAGCTGTGGGCCACCGTTTAGAACCCAGGATACAGTCACAATCTAGCTTTCATCCTAAGGCAGAGCGGCGGCATGGCCCCCACTCCGCGTCACTTCCACTGCTTTCCTCACAGAATGTAAACATGGGGGAAGGGAGAACCTCATCTCTAAAGGTTCTGGATAAATAAGAGACACAGTTAGTGCCTAATACATTCAGTACTGAGTTTTGTGTTTATAATTTTTTCAAAAACTCTGAAATAAACAGCCAAAGATACATCTCGTTAACAATAAAGTAAACAATAGTGGTTATGCTTTTAGAAAAAACTCCAAAATATCAGGGCAAATTTCTCAATTTTGGTGTAACACCAATGACATTTTTAAGCTGCCCCAATTAAAAGGAAAAGCTAGCTCTCTGATTTTCATTAACTATCTAACTTTGCCAGGAATGTGGCTCTATAATCCATATGATAGCCCAAATATTTAAAATACTGTTATTCATTCTGAGCTTAAACCACGTCAAACATTTTCACAACAATAGGAAATATTAGTACATTTCAGAAAAAGATACATATATAAGCAGCAGGTTTAAAGTGATAAGCTTTGAGAATAGGGTAAACCATTTAGAAAATATTTACCACCTTATAACGATGAATCATTTATGCTAAAGATATTTCACTCCTTAAATGTTTCCAACAGAGTCTTTATGACTTTTCTAAGACCACAGAGTGGTTTAATCGGAACATTTTTCAAATTCTCACAAGCAAAGACGAAAACAAAAATTCCCTCTCCCAAAGATAAATACCTGCTTTGGTTTTGTTGGTGTCTTTAAATCTATAGAAGAAAAAGTGGGGGGAAAAAAAAGAATTGTAAGAAGCATAATAATTCATATCCACTTTGGGTGGAGGGATACACACAATACTTAATACTTCATTTTTCTTCAAGAATATGCTTAAAAGAATAATAAAAGATATCATATTGCACAAATTCCTTTATCCTTTGGGGAAAACAGGGTGGACAAACTTAAAACAACACCGGCTATTTTCTTTCACATACCAGCATCCTGAGAGATTTTTGATAACAGAAGGCTTTGAATTCCTGCGTTTTCTGAGAGTTTGGAATAATGTAAGGCATTGTGTCCGAGAGAATCTACAAGGGTTAGGTCTGCACCCTTTTTAATTAAGGCCTCCACGACATTACAGCTGCCGATCTCACAGGCCACCATCAGAGCAGTTCTAAAGACAAGGCAAACACCAAGTTAGTACTAATTAGAACGGATTCCTGGGAAATCATTTCAGTTGTCTTAAAAAGAGGGAAAAGAAGATTAAGTGCCGTTAAAACTGTGCTCTACTTCATCTTCTAGGGAATTCAAACTGGAATGCTATCAAGATAAAATTAGGTAGTTGTTTTTTAAAACCTCAGATTCATGCAAAGCATTAAGCCACATTAGGCCAAATAATATAGACATAATCTTCTAAACAAAATCTTCTAAATGTGATGGAATTTAATAGAACGAGCACAAATCTCATCATTGTTTTCACCTCAAGCATTTCAAATTACCTATATACATTATTAGGTTTATTTTTAAAAAGAAACCAATATTTTTACTTTAATTTTGCATGAAAAAGCATAAGAAACGGCTTATTCACTTTAGTACTTAATAATCTTATCACACATTCAATGATGTTCCCAGAGATTTGGAAAACATGTTTTTTAAGTCAAAACAGATTCTTGGTTATTAAGGCAGAAAATAAAAAAGCTAAGTTAAAAACCATTTCCTACACATGGTCTAAAACACTGCTCTGATATTTTGAAAGACTCTCAGGATGTGCCTATCCCCGAAGTCACGTGGTTTCGCATTCTGTGGTACCTTCCATTCTTGTCCCTGGAATTTACATCCGCTCCATGATCCAGAAGAAAGCGACAGGCCTCACTGTGGCCATTTTGCACTGCAAGAAGCAGGGGTATATTCCCATCCTAGGAGACAAACTCAGAGTAAGATTTTTATTTTTTTTTAAATATATTTTTTATTGATTTCAGAGAGGGAGAGAGGGGGAGAGAGAGACAGAAACATCAATGATGAGAGAGAATCATTGATCGGTTGCCTCCTGCACAGCTCACACTGGGGATCGAGCCCACAACCCGGGCAAGTGCCCTGACCAGGAATCGAACCGTGACCTCCTGATTCATAGGTCGATGATCCACCACTGAGCCAGGCCGATTAAGATTTTTAACGCTGACACCAATGCCAGAATTGCAAAGGTCCTTTTCTTTCTACATTTATTCCTGAATTGTCCTGTTGGTCTTATGGCTGACCCCCCCCCCCTCCTACCCCCGGGTGATAGTCTGTGCTCCAGTTGGGCCCCTACATCTTAGTATAACTCTTCTCATGGGATTTCATTCAGCCTTTCCTAGGAGCCTCCGCCTCCTGAGTCGCTTGTTCCTTGGGCCGAGAGAGAGAGAGAGAGAGAGAGAGAGAGAGTATGTTGAGGCTCCAGGCATGTATAGATCCCAGGTTTGCTGAGAGATGGTCCTGGAGAAATGAAGGACTTGCTTCACAAGGCAGCTGGAGGTCCCACCGCCCTCCCGCAGCCTCTCTGAGTGAACCACATGGGTCCCATGCCACTACCATGTCCTTGGAAGGCATCCTCTTTCATAATCTTACCAGGTATCAAAACATAACATGAAGGAAGGGTTTGTCCATCACTGACACAGGACTAGATAAAGAGCTGGATGGAAGGAATGACTGGCTCAATATGCTACAATATGACAACTGGCAATTCCTAAAAAGAAAATTAGATCCCCAACTCATATACATACATTAAGAATTTAAACACGACAATATAAAGCAAATGGAAAAATACTAGAAGAATATATAGGCAACTATTTCCATAATCCTAGAGTGAAGGGGCTCGATTCAAATGACACGGACCACAAGAGAAGTTTTCATTCTGCCTCTTGAACATTCCCTACAACTGGGGCCGACCGTCCTGTTCAAGGTAGATGTTTTCAAATAGGCAAAGGAGAAAGGTAAGTTACAATAGCGCCAGTTATTTTAACATGGGAATTTATAATAATAAAATGTAATATGCTAATTAGACCGGATGTCCTTCTGGACAACCTTCCAAACGAAGCCGGGGCTGCAAGGGAAGCTTGGGTCCGGGTGCCTGCTGGGGGCCGAAGGGAAGCCAGTGCTGGCAGCCGGGGGAAGGAAGGCCTACCCTTATGAATTTCTTGCATCGGGCCTCTAGTTTGTCATAATATGATTGCTGCTTAAGGATTAAGTTTCCTTTTAAAAGTAGAATTTCAGACACATTTCTAAAAAATTATCTCTGAGCAGTTATAATACTTTCTGGTTATCGAGTACTGAAATCCAGGGAGTGTGAAGTATGCACAGATTCCATATGCTCACTACACAATATCTCCATGAGGTGTAAGTGTGCATGTACCAATTCCCATGCAGCAGCAGGAAACGGAACCCTGTCAGCAGGAGCAACAGGCATGTGAACTGATTCTCCCAAAAGCCCAGGAGGGTTAGGATCGGCTAGAAGTGGTCTTCACAGCTGGGAAACCCCGACCAGCAGTACCTGGTGATGCATGGGCACCAAAGGAAAAGAATAAAACTCCTCCTCAGACTTATTTTTAAAAATCAAGACACTGTGTCTTATTAATATTTAAGTTGATGGGAGACCACATATATATCGTTAAATACAAATATGCATACATGGGAAGTGCATGCAGAAAATGTTTGATTTAGCTCTGGCCAGGGTGGCCCCATTGGTTGGAACATTGTCCCAGACACCGAAAGGTCACTGGTTCAGTTCCCAGTCAGGGCAAATGCTGAGGCTGTGGATTCGATCCCCAGCAGGGGGGTGCATGCGGGAGGCAGCTGATCAACATTCCTTCTCTCTCTCTCTCTCTCTCTCTCTCTCTCTCAAATCAATTTTAAAAACTGTTTTATGTATGATTTAGGGACCAATGGGGGATAATACATCCATTTTGCAAAAGAGTTAGGTTGAAAAGCCATGGAATTCGCCAAACACTAAGCTCTCTCAAGTGCCAGTGGCCCCAGAATAACCCACAGTGCCCCAGTAACCATGTCCACCTCCAACCCGCGTGGCCGCCTGCTACTTACCAGATCCTTGAGGTTCACCGGGCTCTTGTGCTCGCACAGAACCTGCACAGCCTGGAGGCAGCCCTGCGCCGCTGAGGAAGGGAAAACAAACACCAGCCGATCACAAAGCCACGCTCACAGCCTGGGCACCACCACCCTGTCCCCGTCCCCGAGGAAGAGGTTGGGGTTCTACCCAGCTTGCCTCCGTTCACTCTGGCTGCATAGAAGAGAAATGGCGCCAGGAAGGTAAAATAAGAGATGTTTTCAATTACTGGTTAATTTCAGTGTTAGCCGGCCCTGAAGCCAGTGACTGCCAGTTGCCTGGAGGCAAACACTGGACCTAGGGGTTCCATAACCAGCCCTAAAAGAAGCCTGTCAATCTCATCATCCCAGAGCTCAGTGTCAACATTTTGCCACTTGAAGCTGCAAGATAATTAGTAAAACAAAATGTTGATAAATGGATTGATGTTATTAATGAACGCCAAATAAAAGACTCTGTGTCACACATTACTTGAAATCTACAAATGTTTATGAATACCCCTTCGTTTAAAAAAGAACCTTTAAGCTAATTAAAATATAATTAAAACAATTCTTTTTGGTTGTTTGGAGGGCAATGGGTGAATTCTAGGTTTATTCCTTGGTAACTCCACACACTTTGCAAGCTGAATAAAGTGGGAATGTCTAGGAATGATGACAGAAAACAGCACCAGGAATACTACAACATGGTCAGTGTAATGGCTTGAATCAGGAAAAGGAAGAGTTAGTGTGTCTACGGCAGAAGACAAACAAGGAATGGAAGTTACCTGCGTAATGTAAAGCTGTTTTCCCAGAGTTGTCAACGTTTTCGGCTGGGCATTTAGACTACAAGACAAAAATAAACAAATCCATGGAATAGAGTTCAGTTCTACACAGCTCATCTTTTTCCTGCAAAGCATGATGGGACTTATTGGGAAGAATATAAACACGAATGGGTCCCAACTGCCAAGCTCCAGGGTCCCCTAGTTTCTCACGGGGAGGGAGACTCATCTCCAAGTATTCAGGACACAGCCACCCTCCTGTCCCTTCCCCATGACCACATTCCTCCTGGACCATCCCCACCAGCTAACACACACGCTCTCGAATTTCTCATCTGATGCTCTCATCCCCCACCCAATTCCTGCCCTAGTGCTTGTCCCCTGTACAAAACCCCCTTCTTCTCAAGACCCGCCCCCACACAGTCCACGCTGCCTCATCTGCCATCTATTCCTGGACCCGCAGCCCGGTGTTTCCCCCCAAGAGTCCCCAGAAACGTCCTAGTCAAAGTCGCCAACAGTCCTCTCCCTTCCTGTGACAAGGAGCATTTCTGTCCTCCGGCCAGCCTCTCACCTGCGACCAACTCCCTGTTGGCCAGCTCTCCGTCTCTCCTAGCCCTGCCCGGCCCATCCAATCCCGGTTTTCCTCGCACTGCCCTGGCCGCTCCTCCTCCCTCAGTGCTCGCTCCCTAAGCTCTCTCCCTCCGCAATCTCATCCACAACCAGAACCTAATGACTCCCTAGTGCAGTGACGGTGAACCTTTTGAGCTCGGCGTGTCAGAGGTGACACGTGAACTCATTTATTTTGGTTGATTTTTCTTTGTTAAATGGCATTTAAATATATAAAATAAATATCAAAAATATAAGTCTTTGCTTTACTATGGTTGCAAATATCAAAACATTTCTATATGTGACACGGCACCAGAGTTAAGATAGGGTTTTTCAAAATGCTGACACGCCGAGCTCAAAAGGTTCACCATCACTGCCCTAGTCATTGCATAACTGAACAACGACAACAAAAATAGTGTGTAAGTATTAGCTGTTGTGTGCCAGGCGTTGTTCCAAGGACTGTCAGGCCCTTAAGAGCCTTCGTTGGAGACTGTCATTCGGCCCTATTTCCAGCTGAGGAAACGGAGGTAGAAATCTGTTGGGGTCACAGTGAGCAGCAGAGCCGGGACTGGAGCCCAGACAGGCTGAGCTGGAGCCTGTGTACCCGAGAGAAGGCATCTCTGAGCGCCAGGCTGGCTCACGCCCTGCCCAGTTCCCATTTGGGTCCTGCTGTCTCACAGGCACTTGAGCCTGGCAGAGCCAAAGCTCTGGTTCCTTCCCGCTCTCCCGTGCCTGATCCTCTGACACCTCCTCTCTGTCAACCGTGTCACATGAATCTAGTCAATGAGCCAGAAACCATGGCGTCATCTCCGATTTCTCCTCCACGTCCTCCTTCCACCGTGGCCTGTCAATTCTGCTCCCCAAACCTACCCCAGTTCCGCTGTCTCTGCTTCTCCACGACAGCCTAGCGTGAAACAGCACCTTCTCACCTGGGTCCAACGGCCTCCCTCCCGCAGGTCTCAATTCTGCGTTTTCCCCCTTTCACCAACTCTGCACAATTAACGTGACCTTTTGAATCTGTGACTATCACTCTTTCCTTAAAAGCTCTTCACATCGTACGCTGTACTGAGTAACCACAGCCTACACATCATGACATGCAAGGTCCGTACCCTGTATCTTTATTTCTCCTCCTCAAGTGCTTTGCCCCAGGTCCTCTCAGTGGCTTTCTTTCCTTTCTGACAAGTGCCTTTCTCTCCTTAAGCCACTGATACTTGCTGTTGTGTCTGCTTGGAATGCTTTCCCCTGGGCTGTTTGCATTGAGTTCTCACCTCCTCCAGGAAGCCTTCCCTGAATACCACACCTCACCTCTCTCAAGTACCTGGTAGTTGCTTTTTAGTGCTGTGCAATTTTTAATATGTATTTTTGTACTTGTTTACCAGACTGTAATTTCCATCAGGATAGGGGCTGCTCTGTTCATAGTATACGCAATGCTTGGGGCATGGTGCCCAGGGAACACTTGTTAGAAGAAAGAGTGGGGGGAATAGCGCTATCAGGGGAGGGAGAGAGCTCATTTGGAATCTGAAGGATTTCACAGGCTCTGTTTGTACTCACTGCTTTGGGGATGTAGCCACTGGAGAGGGCAAGTGTCTCTAGCAGACAGATAGTAAGAGCCAAGGTCTCGAGAGCCCAGAGAGAGGAGTGACAGAGGGTGCAGGCGTGAGGAGTAGCAGGGGACAGCAAGGGTCATATCAGAGAGGGTATGGGTTGCCAAGAGGGGAGGTGAAGATGACTAGAGAGGCACAGGCCCCAAGGGAAGTGCCCCATTAGGGGGACATCAAAGCCTCAGGTTTGAACTCCTGTCTACAAACAGCGTTCACAGGAACGGTAAGTTCCGGGAGGCAAGAACAGGCAGCGTTAGAGGGAGATGCCTGCTTGCCCTTCAGGGGGGGTGAAGAATGAAGGTCAAGTTACAACTTACCAGGCGGTGGCCTAATTTTAGAACAGCACAAGGAACTGTTTAAAGGCTTCAAAGGTTCCACAGAGAAACCAATCCATTTGCATAGCCAGATATACGATTACATCAGGGGCTCGAATATCTGGTCCTTGCCCAGGAGGATCCCTGGCCTGTCAGCTTCATTCTCCTTAAAATCAGAGCCAGATGCGGAGTCTGGGTCACCACGCCAGGGTGGGAGTGGAGATTTGAAACGCACGTAGGTTTTAAAAACCGAGATAAGACCAGGGCCTTCCTCGGGCTGGTCCGCGCTTCCCCCTTCTCCAGGGGAGGCGGACCGGACAGGGTCTCCTCTCCCCGTTCTCAGGGAGAAGCCTCCTCATAAATGCAGCAAGCAGCCCAGGTGCCAGTCAGTTTTCCTGAATTCCGTGTCAGCCCCGGGAAGGCTAAGCATTCCTGGCTCTGGCGGCGGCTGGCACCACGTCAGGCAAGACAAGCAGCTGCGTGATCAGCAGAGCCAGGCAAGTTGGGGACTATGACCAGGTTTCTGCCCCAGAACCGCAAGGCCCGTGAAAGCAAGATGCGGGCCCCAGCGGGGCACCCAGGTCGAGCCAGCCAGACGGACAGTACTCGGGGCACCCCGTTTACTGCCCTGTGCTGTTCCTGGAAGCAGCCAGCTTGCCTTTGACTGGCAACAGCTGGATGTTTCAGGAAGGGGGCTACTGGGATTGCATTAAGTATTCACCTTTAAAGATCTCTGGGAGTCGTCACCCTAAGCGATCACTGTAAGCTTCCCGGGGAGGCTGTGGAACCAGGCAGTTGGCTTAAAATTATTCCAAGGGTAAAACAAAGAACTTAAAACCTAAGAACTAACAGCTCATCGAGTTACGTACGAGGAAGTAACGGCTGGGGTTTTGCTTGGCAAGAACTGCCTGGTACCGATGACGGGAGAGCGAGGACCAGGGGAGTGGAGGGCCTGTGCTGAGGGGACCCCACCAGCAGGGACTCTGAAAAGGGCACAGGCCTTCAGAAAAGAAAACGAGGAGCTGACGAAAGGAAAGAAAAAGGCTGGATTCCGGGAAGACACTCCAAATCCCTCACCAGTGCCGTTGCTATGGAAACCATCTCCTCCTCCCTGTCATTTCATAGCGACTCTTCCGAGGAAACCCAGGGTCTGGGGTGGAGTTTAAAGGAGAAAGAAAGAGGGAGAGAGACGTGAGAGGGAAAGGGAGGGGGTGGGGGTGAGGAGGAGAGGAAGGAGGGGATGAGAGGAAGAAGGAGAGAGACAGTGAGAGGGAGTGGGAGGGGCGGGGGGAGGAAGGAAGGAGGGAGCAAGAGGCAGGAGGCAGGGAATTTGTTCTTTCACAGCTAAGGTTACAGTCGCACGTTGGAAGTGACAGGTGTGTCATGGTAAGCTGTTGCCGGTCTTACCTGAAGGAGCTTCCGGATGCACTCATGGTGGCTGTTCTTGGCTGCGAGGTGCAATGCACTGTGTCCTAAACAGTTTTAAGGGGGAAAAAATGGGGGGAAGAAAAGGCCACACGTGTTAAATCTCTTATCTCAGAAATGAAGACAACTATGAGGAGATAAACTGTTCCCCAGCCAAGACGGGGGTTGTTGTTCTTAAGAGTCAGGCCTCAGCTTCTTATCTCTGAAGTTCAGGGTGACAGCGGTGGGAGGACACAGCACACCCTGCCCCCCGGATAACACGCAGGCTCCGAGCTGTGCTCTGATGTGACTCAGCTCTGAAAGTTCTGCTTTCAGCAGCCAGTACACACGCCAAAGGCCCCGTGTCCACAGCCCCGCCAGGCTGGGAACGCCACAGGCGAGGGGACCCCATGAAGGCCAACAGCAACGGGCAGAGAGCACACCTGACCTCTCGTTCTCTCTCCTCCGCTTCTCCTCCGGCCCTGAATGGGAGTGACCGGAGTTCTCAGAGTCTAGGTCCCCGCGTAGGAGGAGGAGAAGTGCATAAAACACGCACCATGACAGCATTTCCTTCAGGAGCACAGCCCCCGAGGTGAGACTCTGAGGGCTGCGCACAGGTAACTGGGAACCCTAACCTACACCCACCTCCCGCCACGGCCCAATGGGCCTATGGGATTCCTAGGGCAGAGGCTGAGGGGCAGCCTGGGGACCTGCCGGCCCAGCATTCAGGGGCTGCTCTCTGCTGCCTGGGCCCCCTGCCGCTGGGACAGCCACCCGCTAGCTCTCTCGCCCGCTCCAATGCCCCGGAACCACTGCTTTCTGATGAGGACCCTCCTGACCTCCCACTTGAACCCCAGTTCTTCCCAGGCCTGTGACTCCTGCCCCCTGCGTCACACGTCCTCCTTCACGGCACAGAACAGGTTCCTGGCTTCTTTCCACTCCCCCCCGCCCCCAGGCACAGGTTAGGTAGCTGACTGTTCTCCTTTCCCCTCTAGAATGTAAACTCGGTGACACAGGACTTGCCTCACTCCCTGCTGTACGCATAGTGCCCACGGCACGGCCGGCACGGAGTGGGCTGTCCACACACGCGCGTCACTCTGAATTGTCGGGTGTGCACATCACAGACGCCTGCGGAGGGAACCAAGGTACCACCCAGCCAACCTGACACACCGAGGAAGCTCTACATCCTGCGCTTCCCCTACTCCCTGACCCAGCCACCCCCACCTGACCCCTGGGCCTCAGCACTGTTGACACCTGACGCTGTGGGTGTTGTCCTGGGCCATGAAGGCTGCTAAGCAACATCTCTGCCTCTACTCACTAGATGCCCACATAGGTTAATCAGAAATACCTCCAGACATTGCTAAGTCTCAGGGGGTGAGGGAGGAGGGGCAGGGGCATCAACCCCAGCTGAGAACCACTGCCTCAGAGGAACAATTTCTTTTACATGATGGTCCCGTCTCCAAATACCATTTCTCCTTTCTGAGTTAGTCTTCACTCCGCAACACTGACCGGAAATCCCGATTACTAGAGGACGACATGTCTAGGAAACACCATGTTTAAAACCCGAGCGTTTAGGGTCACAGTGGACTGCACGGAGCCTGTGTAAGGTCAAAAGGTCAGGTTCCTGTTGTCTGATCTGAGCTGGACTGAGATTTGTTTGTTGTTTGTTAATCCTCAAGTGAGGATATTTTTCCATTGATTTTTAGAGGGAATGGAAGGGAGAGGGAGAGACAGAGAGACATCGACGTGAGAGAGTGAGACATCGATTGGTTACCTCCTGCATGCACCCTGACCAGGGCCGGGGAACCTGCAACCAAGGTACGTGCCCTTGACCAGAATCGAACCCAGGACCCTTCAGTCAGAAGGCCAACTCTCTATCCACTGAGCCAAACCGGCTATGGCTGGACTGGGAGGTTTTAAGGGTATTTGGAGGGGGGCTGTTTTGTGGGGGTGGGACCTCAGAGGCGGGAATCCCTCCGTCCCCCACGAGGGTGAGGATGAGGAAGATCAGGAAACGAAGGAATGACTCTGGGAAGCAAAGGTCTTCCCCTTCCCTTCCTGCATGAGCCCCCTCCCAGGCTGTGGTGTGAGTGCAGTTACGTTATCCATTAAACAGGCTTTGGGGGGCTGCCTGGCTCCCAAGATCATGTGGACCGGAGTCTGTAAGGACAAACACAGCCTGCATTTGAAACAGACGCTTTACAGATGGGCGTCTGGAGCCCATCCTTAGTGTTGGCAGAAGACGGTTCATGTCGCGTAGGCACGTGTTAACGATTGTCTGTGCCGCGGACCAAAGCTATTGTACATAAACAGTACCCGCTGCACACAGCTCAGCTCCCCACACAGTGGGTAGGGGGATGTCAACCACTCACCATAAACAAACGACGGCTTTCACTGAGCTCCCAGCGTCCCGGGCATGAGACCCAAAGAACGTGCTGTGCTTCTACAGAAACTAGATCCTTTCACTCCTTGGCCCTGTGATCTACTTTCCTAACCAGGAGCAGGCAAGTACTTTTCATTTAAAATGGTCACAGAACTCGAATGATGCATCATTCCCTGGACAATATCCAAGGCAAGATGCCTCTCGGTGCTAATGTTAAAAAAAAAAAATCTCTTTCCCAATGCTAAGTTTTCTGGAAAGAATATATGAGATTAGTGACAGTCTCGCGGGACAGAGACAGTGTGTACGTCTGGCCCATTCAGCTGTGGGTCTGGAATATCAGGAAGCAACTTCCCCGAGGCACATGGCGGGGCGATGCTAATTCAAGGGCATTGCAGCAGAACTTGGCTCTCAGGAAAAAGGCCAGTGTAATTTAGAAGGCAAGAGTCTTGGGCTGTTCCAGGGCTATCCCCAGGGCTATCCCCAGGGCTATCCCCAGGGGGTGCCGGGATGAACGATGGCCGTCTCTCAGAAATGATACTGCAATACTGAGGCAGGATGACTGCAAAGACCACTCCTGTGAGAGCCGGGCCTTCTGTGCAGACCTTCACCACGCAAAGATGTTTTGGATGAATGATGAGCATGGAAGGCACAGTGACTCACGGCCGGGTCCTTGCCTGGGACTCTGATCGGCCTTCTTGAGAGGGAGAGATGGGGGCAGGAGTTTTAGCCACAGGAAGGAGCTGGGCCTGGGCAGTCAATGCCATCACATTTATCTCGTCTGCTGTGACAGGAGAAAGGCAGTGCTGCTCTAGATAACACAGCAGACGTGGCCACGCACATCCTCTGCACCCGGCTTCTTCCTTCTTTTGTTCTCGGGCCTCTCGCAGGCTCTCAAGAAATAGTGACAAGTCAGCGCCTCATTTGGACGAATGTGAAACAGTAAGCCATGGACCAACGTGCTGACCTCGTTGCTAAAAATGCTGGGCGAGAGGGAAGGGACTGGCAGCTCTGAGATGCTTTCTACTCGCCCGGAACGTCTGGCCAGCGTCCTGGGGCCACAGAGCGCCTCGGATTCCACCCGTTTCAATTGGGATGCAAGAAATGGACTCGCAGACCCCAGGGACCGGCCCAGAGGTGCAGCTGGGACGGGTCTGCCCCTCCAGTGCTGCTCCTTGGAGGCAGTGCCACTGCGGAGGACAGGGGTGTGCAGGGCGCACTGCCCAATGCTTCCCCGGTCTCTTAAAAGCGGAGTGAGTGCCCTGGTGGTAAATACAAACTCTACCCAAACGAAAAAACCCAAACACACAAACCAACAAAATACCTACGCTTTTTAAGAGCTTTTACTGGAGGAAAGGCTGCTGGTAAAATATTTTTTAAGGGGGGAGCGGGGCAGGATGTAGAGTTTATTATCACATGTGATCTCAGCTACGTAAAAATGTGCCAGGAAAAAGCTGAAGGAAATACAGCAAAACAGAAAAATGTGCTGCTTCCTGGGAGCAGAAGCCCTGCTAATCTTCTTTACAGTTTTCTGTCTCTCCCAGATTTCCTACAATGAGCACAAATCAGAGCACCTGATTCTCCCCGTAAGGAAAGATGAGGAGGGGAAGAAGCTTGGCTCTGATGAAAATGACTAGACTCCCGTCTGAAACCTGTATCTTGGCATCAAATGCAGGGAAACCAAACTGTATTCCAGCTCCGATTCATGCCCTTAAAAGCTGATTCTTTCAGGTCATGGTTTCCTTGGAGCAGTAGTTCTCAACCTTCCTAATGCTGCAACCCTTTAATACAGTTCCTCATGTTGTGGTGACCCCCAACCATAAAATTATTTTCGTTGCTAATTCATAACTGTAATTTTGCTACTGTTATGAATTGTAATGTAAATATCTGATATGCAGGATGTATTTTCAGGGGTCGCGACCCACAGGTTGAGAACCACTGCCCTGGAGGAAGCCCTGTTTATGTCAGAGGATGTCCCGTCCATCCAGGGGACTCTAGCTCTACATGTAAAACGTCACCAGTGATCACAGTGAACTTGAAAACCAAATCAGCGGGGCTAGGGATTAAAGAGGACAAGTCAGTACTACATACATGACATACATCAGCATTCCCTCTGGCAGGCACTTAAGGAAACCATTCATTCTTCTACTGGGATCGCCAATTCTCGAAGCATTCGGGGAGCATTTGGTGGCACTGCTCAGGGAAATCGTGCTGTTACTCCAATCACGCCCTATTTTCGACCAAAAATGGTTTTCCCAGTGGCACCTCATTCACCTGACTTGACTTCAAGTGGCTCTTGGCCTGTCCTAAAGGAACAAATTTATTCAAAAAGAACAGAGATTCCCAATCACCGGGAATCTTTAAATTTGTTTAACAAGTGCCACAGACTTTTGGAAACAATTCCGAAACACAAGTTTTCCAACCAGTTTTTGAGGAATAATTCTTCTATTTCCTGACTGGTGGCCCCTCCCTCCCCCATAACTGTTCTGAGGAGGCCAGTGTTTGTGGCGGGGGTGGGGGCAATCCATTATGGATTAACAAAAACACTATAGAGTCAGATTGATTTCATATCCCAGTAAGAACGAACGAAAGCCTTAGAACGAGGCAAAGATGTTCAAGTACAATAGAGGAACGGAGCCCTCAGGAGTTGCTCTGATCCTCCGGTGTGGCCAGCGGGGCAGAACCCAGGCCGGAGACCACAGCCAGCGGCTCTTTCCAGTGGAACAATGTTCATAAAAGATAGGCCTCCACTACCTTGTCTCTGCCTCTGCTTTGTTCATCATTTGTCCACACTGGCTCCACATTAGAACCACATGGGGAACTTTAAAAATAATACCAGCTGTCTGGCAACCTCTAGACAATGGAATCTGAATCTCAGAGGGTGTGCATACTGTTTATTCCTTCCTTTCCCTCCCTTCCTGCTCTCCTCGCTCACTCTCAACCTTCCTCCCAAGTTCCCAGGTGATGGTGATGCACTGAAACACAGCAAGGGGGTGATCCTGGGCAGCTGGTCCAGATGAGGACCATGGCCTCTGCCCACAGAGCGTATCTCAGTGGGCAAGATCAGCTCCCAAACAACGCATTCCATTTATCACCTCCCATCATGATTCCTCAAAACAAACGTAGAGAAGGTTGTATGGTCCCTACATACAATTTTAAAGGTACGTTTTTTCAAATGGGGGATGAGAAGCACGCAGTGTGCCCTCAACAAACCACATCTAAGATGAAGATGCCTGTAACAGCACAAATAAGGAAACGCCCTCAGAGCCCAGTCCCTGGAGCTGGTCTACGTGCTTCTTCTCCACAGGGACCCAGCTCTGTGGCACCTGCTCTTGTGCTGGCCTGTTGACTTAAGAGATAAAGACCACATACCAGCAGTATCTTGCGCTGTCACATCCACGCCGTGCGTAATCATGACCCTGAGACATTCCACGTGTCCTTTTGTAGCAGCGAGATGAAAGCTGGAAAAGAGGTAAATAGTCTCCTTCAGATTTCCACTCTTTAGCGTTCATCCCTGACAACGTTTTTTGCCTCTTGTGTACACTTACTTTCTCCCACTTGAGCTCCATAACCAGTGAGTAGATATTATCAACCTCATTTTAAGGATGAGGAAACTGAGGCTTCCCATGGTCTGAGAATTTGCTCATGGACACTTTTTACTAAGCAATGGAGCAGGAGCTAGTCTGAGGTCTTCCAATCCAAAGACCAGGCTTGGAAAAAAGTAAGATTCAACTACATATTTGTCTCTTCACAAAGCGATGCTCAAAGACTTGCAACTAGATTCAATTCCTAAATAATAGGTACTTTATCCTCAAAGACTTGCAACTAGATTCAATTCCTAAATAATAGGTACTTTATCAACATTTTCTGTTGCCTAGTGCTTTCACTAAAGCCATTATTTTTTTAGAAACACTCAATAAAGAGAAAGGTATCCAACCCAACAACGGTCAAGACAACATCAACGTTGGGTCCATTGCTGTGTTGCAGCTGAATAACAATCGCTGTACACAACTTCTGTAATGTGTGCCATTGCATTACCTCTTTTCATTCACATGACAGCCTTTTGAGGTGAGGCCTATACTGTCTCCACAGATGGCAGGTGTCTACACGCAGGTGCAAACAGCATGAACTACAGCCCACAATTAAGCTCCAGAATTCAGTAACATTTGGGAGTACAAGCCATGCCCAGCGTGATTAGACCTGCCATGAAAAGAAGAGATGGCATCCACATGCCATACCAGTCATCCCTGCAGGTCCCAGAATGAAGGGCATTCCTACCGGCAGAAGGAAAGCCCAATTCCACGGAGCATTCAGGCCCAGAAGCCGAGGAGGCCCAAACCCTTGGGAAGGTCTCCGCCAAGGAGGCCTTCCCTCTTCTGTCTCCTTCGTTCAGGGAAGAAGTCAATGAACCTTCCCGTTATCCACCTGCCTCAGTTCTGTTCTAGGGAGTTGCCTTCTCGGGACACTTGCCATGCAGCACCGTAGTGTCTGCAGCTCTGAATTAAGGGCCAGGCAATATGCTCTTCACAAAACAGGACTGGCACTGGGGCCCAGGGTCACACCCAACTAGCAAATCCAAGAGGTAAACCAACTCAAACCTGGGTCAGCTTGATCCCACACCTCTGTTCCCGGAGATCTAGGCTGCGTGAAGATGGACAGAGAAGCAAACGGAGATGTTTCCATTCTGCTTGCCAAGCAACCACAAGTCAGCAAGGTACCTCTGGGAAGTCCGTTTAACCTCTCTGAGCCTACACTCCCTGTACTGGAGAGCGTGGGGATTGAATCAGATGATATTGGATGCTTCCTGCAGCTCTAACAGACTATTACTTTATCCTACCTGGTTCTGATCACACCAACTATTTCCACGTTTGTGCAGCCATTCATGTGTAATGTCTCTTTACAGTCAAGCTCCGCTTTGTAGATGATTTCACACAACTGTTAAACTTTGGTCATATGGAAATACTTGGAAATGTAGTGACTTATTTAAATGGAATTCCTGATTAAATACAGCCCAACCAAAAGAACCTCCCCACCGGGCAGTACAATATACCTCTGTTTTTCATCATCGTTGGCCTAACACAATTTTACAGTAAGTTCACCTTTAAGCAGCAAATTGTTTAACTGGCCTTGGGGAAAGGTCTCTAAATGCCCCTTCCTTCGTAACAGTCCACGTTACACACTTTAACTGCTCTTGAGGATGTGACGTCGCCAGCAAGAGTCTCAATTACTGACCTCTGTCTTCAAGGCTATTCATCTACAAGCCCCAGATTAAGCCTTAATGTTCATCTTTTTCTCTTCATGTCTGTGCTTGTTTCTGAGCTGTTCTCTCTGCTACCTCCTATGACCAGGGAGAAACCAAAACTATCTGGACAAGAGGGCTGCCACATCCTATCTTATAAGAGCACCAGGAGCAATGATTAGCGTACACACACACACACACACACACACACACGTAGACATACAGGGTGGGGGCAAAAGGATGGTTACAGTTGTAGGTACCCGAAACACAAAGAGTTTATTCTTTTATTAGTATTGATTAATTATATTACTTGCCATATGAACCACTATAAACCTACTTTTGCCCTGTTCTATATAACTTTTGATTGAGCATAACATATGCAAAGAAAACCACATATCATAATTCTATAGCCTGCTCATTTTCACAAATGGAGCATGCCCACTTTATCTTCATGAGAGTGAAGACATGGCCGGGGACCCAAATGCCCTCCTCGTATCTCCTGCCAGCACCTAGAACCTCTCCATGTGCCCCCTCCTCTTTACTATTTATATTTCCCCACTCAGACCGCTCAAGTGACCTCTGGATTGCAGACTCTGTTTATGGGGTGAAACTGCAGACACGTGGCAGTGAAGTATTTCTGTGAGCCATTTCTGTCCGCACCCGCAAGTGGTATTTTGTGGAAGAGCCACACTCAAGGGGCCAAAGAGCCACATGTGGCTCGCGAGCCGCGGTTTGCTGACCACGGTCCTCGCCAGTTTGGCTCAGTGGACAGAGCATTGGCCTGTAGACCAAAGGGTCCTGGGTTCAACTCCAGTCAAGGGCATGTATCTTGGTTGCAGGTTCTTCCCCGGCCCAGGCCCTGGTTGGGCATGTGCCGGAGGCAACCAATTGATGTGTTTCTCTCACATCCATGTTTCTCTCTGCTTTTCCCTCTCTCTTCCATTCTCCCTAAAAGATCAATGGGAACATATCCTCGGGTGAGGATTAACAACAACAAAAAGCTAAGTGCTTTGCCATTGAATGGAAACTCAGGAACAAAGTTGCGGACAGTTGTAGGCAACAAAACTCCCTCCACGCCTTGTCTCAAGCCTTGTCTCAAGCCCACACTTGAGTGGCTAGCTTTCTGGCACCTCTGGTGGAAGTGATAATCCCTGCAGCAGGGCTGGCAGCAGCGAGTCCTTAGCATTAGCCTCTGAAGGTGAGTGAGAAGCGGAGCCAAGCTTTAATAGGACACTCAAGTGGAACGCTGGGTGCTGTCGGGTGGAAACACGTGGTTAATCAGCGACAGAACCTGAGTGCAGGTGGCAGGAGTAGGTTTCCTTTCTCGTGCAGTGACTGGTAAGTGTAGGCATCTCAGTGGTGGTGTCCAGGTGACTGATGGGCTGGGGCGACCCCCGTCCGGATGGCAGACAGGCATCTGTGGGGTTGCCTCGGCTTAGGGACCAGATGGTGTCCCAGGTCAGCAACTACTAGCAAAGAGCATGGCCGGTGGCCCCTGGTGGCCTGTGTCCTGGAGAACTGGTGGAAGGACACACCTGCATCTGGAGTTTGCAGACTCGGGTGAGATGGGAGGCCAAGCAGTAGGTGGCTGAATGCATCCCCATCCTAGAACAAGGATACTGTTCTTGACCACGTTGATTTTAGGGTACTGAAACTAACCCAAGTCTGGGGCAGCTTTCCTATGTCTATAGTTGTGTATTTTTACAAGCACTGCTATAGCTACATATATCCGTTCCCTCCTCTGTTGCCTCTGAGACTGCGGTACTGATGTGCCAGGCACTGTTCTGAGCCCTGGAAACATGTGGAGAAAACACAGCCCCTGCCTCGTGGGTCTCGGCTTTTAGTGGAGGATGGAAGACAAACCTGAGGTTCACCACTGGGGATGAGGGTGCTGCCCTCCTCCTGCATGTCTGGCAATGTCTGGAGATATTTCTGATTATTTGAGGGAGAGGGGTGGGGGCATTCTACTGGCATTGAATGTCTAGGGGACAGAGATGCTGGCAAACACTCTACAATGCACCCCACAGCTCCCCACAACCACCACGTACCTACCGAGTCCAAACTGTCCATAGTGCTGGGTTGAGGCACTGACATTCTGATTGTCCATTAAAAACAAAAGTATGATGCTGAATATCATTCCATTAAGGCACATTAAAGACTGAAGAAGCAGGAGCACGTTTTAGTCTTTGCATTGATAAAATTCCTAATTTAAAAATGTACAATTCTGTTATTCTTAGTCTATTCACAAAGCTGTGCAACCAGCAGCACTCTCTAGCTCCAGAATATGTTCATCACCATAAAATACAAGACCTGTCCTTGCTTCTCAAGCCTTGTCTCAAGCCCTTGTCTCAAGCCTTGAGCAGTCCTTGCTTCTCCCATGCCACCCCAGCCCCTGGCAATCCCCAATCTCCACGCTGCCTCTGCAGGCTTGTCCATTCTGGTCATGTCATAAAGATGGTATCATGGGCTTTTGTGTCTAGCTTCTTTCCTTTGGCACGCTTTCAAGGTTCACCCGTGTTGTAGCATGTCTCAGCACTCCACTCTTTGCTTAAAAATATTCCATTGCATGCATACACCACACTTTGTGCATCCATTCATTGGTCACGGTCATTCAGATACTTTTGGGTTATTGGGAAGAATGCTGCTAAGCTGTTCGTGTACAAGAGTCTGTGTGTTTAATTCCAGTGGGTAGGTACCTGGCAGAGGAACTGCCTGCCGAGCCATGCAGGGACCAAGTTTAGCTGCGCAAAAGTGCTGAGCGGTTCTCTAAAGCTGCCGCATCATCTTACGTCCCAGTAAGGATGCAGGAGGGCTCTGGGGTCTCCACATCGCAGCCAAGACTGGTTACCGTCCGGCAGGCTTTCATTTAGGAGATGCGAATTTTAATTACACTCTAAATCTTCCAGAGGGGAAACGCTCAAGTCTTTCTTAATAAACTCTTTTTGGTTCATTATCAGCTGAAATGTCCCCTTAGAAAGACATAAAAGAGTGAATGCAATGCAAATTCAGAACATCTCTGGCTCTGGCTCTATAGGGGCTTTTATTCCTAATTTAAAAGTGTGGCCTTTCCTTTTTTTAAAAAATTTATCTTTACTGTTGAAAGTATTTATTGTTGAAAAGATGTCCCCTGTTTCCCTATTAACTCCCTCCACCCTGCTCCTATCCCCCGCCCCTTCACCACACTAATGTCTGTGTCAATGGGCTAATCTCTTCCCACCCACCCACCCCCACCTTCCCTCTGAGATCTGTCAGTCTGTTCCATGCTGCCATGTCTCTGGATCTGTTTTGTTCATCAGTTTATGTTGTTCATTAAAGTCTACATGTGAGTGAGGTCACGTGATACTTGTCTTTCTCCGACCGATTTATTTCGCTGTAGCATAACACTCTCCAGGTCCCTCCACGCTGTCTCAAAGGGTAAGAGATCCTTCCTTTACACAGCTGCATAACGTTCCATAAATGTGCCACAGCTTCTTTATCCACTCATCTACTGTGGCCTTTCTTTCAAAGACAAGAAATGTCACTTAAGAGTATAATAGCAATGTATCTCACAAGAGGTTTTGTTGGCTTGTCTTTGCCTTTAGACAGGTCAAGAATGCAGTGGAGGAGGGAGGGGTATAAAAACCTTCTATCCACTCCTCTCACCCCAGGCCCAGAGACTGGGAGGCTGGCCCCGGCCCGAGGATATAGCAGGCTGGCTCTCCAGACTCTACTGGAGCTCAGTGACAGCACTCCGATAGCTCGGGTCTTGCCTCCTCCAAGAGTGGCCTGTGGACCAGGAGCTTGTTAGACATGCAGGCTCAGCCCAGCCAGTGCGGCTCAGGGCTTGAGCGGCGACCTATGAACCAGGAGGTCACGGTTTGATTCCTGGTCAGGGCACATGCTGGGGTTGTGGGCTCAATCCCCAGTAGGGGGCGTGCAGGAGGCGGCTGATCCATCATCATTGATGTTTCTATCTCTATCCCTTCCTCTCTGAAATAAAAAAAAATATATTGGGGAAAAGCAAAGCAAAGCAAAGAATAGTAGGCTCCGTCCCCACCGCACATGTACAAGGTTCCCAGCTGACGCACATCACATGCACATGGCGTTTGACAGCACCTCTCCGTGGATGACAAGTACAGATCGCCACCATCATTCTTACCCAGGCACCCACTGTTTCAAGGTTCGTTTGAAAACATAATCCCCTTCGCCTTAAAGACAATCTCGTGATGTGTTCCACACAAAGGGAACCCACTCGGATTAAAGGGTCATTGCAATCGGGGATGTTCCGCTTTGCGTCTAAAGCTCGGCTGGGCCCTGAGACAGAGCTGCATCTAAAAGGCACAAGCAGAGCAGCCTGAGACTTACATAATATGACTTTGATCCCTTTGCCGCTTACCAATCGCTGGAATGTCTCTGCTTTTGTCACTTGGAAAGTTCCCAAGGTTTCTGTGCTTAAGAGTTTTGTGGCTCCCCATCTCCCCACCCTGCTCTCTCACCCCCCAGAGAAGGTCAACTCCCTGATGTTCCCAGTAGCCTGATAGGCAGCCGGATGCCGGTGAAGGGGGTGGAGGAGCCAGCAGAGGGAGGGGAGTGGCCTGGAGGCCGGGTGCCATGCTGGGCTTGCGGCCTTGTTGCTGTGGCATCGGCATCGTGGCTGAGGCACTGAACCTCAGCTCCCTCAGCTCTACAGCAAGGAAATTAAATACCAACCTCATCAATAGTAACAGCAGCGGATCTACTAGAACTCAAGGCACTAGCTGTGTTTGAACTCATTACAATCCCGGCCAATCTATGGGAGGGGTCATGTTATCACCCCCATTTTACAGAGGAGGAAACTGAGGCACAGAGAAGTCTGGAAACTTGTCCGAAGTCCCAGAACTAACAGGCAGGGAGCCTGGATCCTAACCTGGGCATCCTGCCCGCAGTGTTGGCCCTTCACCGCCGTGCCAGGCGATCGCCGTGCTTGTTAAATCTCTGCAGACTGGGCAACGCTGCAGAATATCACTTACTGGCTGGGCGGCTCTTTAAAAAACAAAGTTTAAACTGGAAAAATGAAAGCCTCCGGCCAAAAAGCAAACACTGGCTTCTCACGGGGGCCGCTGAGGCTCTCCCACGGGCAGGCAGGAGTGTAACCTGAGCGCAGAGGCAAACAGAGCCTGCCCTGGAGGCTCCACTTCTCACCAGCCCTCGGCGCGTTGTGCAAACCTTCCCGACAAAAGTGCTATGGGGACGAGGCTGGGCTATTTCTCAAGGCCCTTCACCCGAAGGGGACTTGAGCTGCGGCTACTCCAGAGCCGCGAGTGGCCGCCTGGAAAGTTCCTGCGATCTTTCGGAGCAATAACAAACAATCCCGGTTTCGGGTTGCCCGCTGAAGCACAGAGCTGGAGGCCAGACACACTCGAGGGGCTGCTTTGAAGGGACTTTGATTTTTCAGGCACATCCATTCACAGAAATTTCACTCGGACCAAACTCTTCCTGGTCCCCATCATCCGCTCCAGCTCCTGGTCCCAGAAGCGCTGGCGGTGAAGTCAGGAATGAACAGGGGGCTGCCACGTCCGCGCTTCTAGTTCCTTCCACTGCCTCTGCACCCACGTTCACTCCTCAAATCAGGCAAACCACATGCCCACACCAAGAAATGACCACGCACCAAACCCTACCCGGACTAGCCAGGCCCAGATCCCCACAGTCAGAGGGTTCAGAAGGATAAACTCCTCTAACGCCCCCATCTCACAGATGAAGACACTGAGGCCCAGAGAGTCAGGGAATGTGTCAAAGATCAGGGCTTGCATTCGCTTCCCTGACGCCAAGAGCTGCGTTTCCTGGATGTGCTTATGTCTCCCTTCTTTCCCCTGAAAAATTTCTTTCTACCCAAAGGGAGGGGGTCCCTAGGGTAAGACTCTGAAGTACTTTGTGCCAATAACCAGCTTTCAGGATCCCTTGAGAGTGCCAGCATTTCCCAAACACCTAACATCGCCTGCCCTTGAATTGCATTCCTTTTGTACGACATCTTTCTGAGGGGAGAACATGGTATTAAATCATATTAAAAACAAATCAGGGACATTAAGTACTTAAACTCAGGATTTAACCCAAAGTCCCCCCCATGGCCCACAGGCTCCCGTCCAAACTCACCTTCCCGCTCTCTCCATTCACACCAAACACCCTCCCACCTCGGGGCCTTTGCCTTGCTGTTCCCTCCACCAAGACAACAGCTCCAGGAAAGCGCACGGCTCGGTCCCTCACTCCCTTCAGGAATCCGCTCACACGCAGGAGTCTGCTCCGAAGGCCTTTCACTCCCACGTGCGTCCAGAGTGGCCCCGGCCTCTTCAATTTCCTGTGTCCCTGACGTTACCTGAGAGGCCCATGCTTAGGGTCTGTGTGCCCGTTAGACTGTATGGCCCGTGAGGGCAGAGACTGTGTCTTGCCTACTGCAATTTTCCAGGCAGTCAGAAGTGATTTGAGGGGGGGGGGGGGACGAGGTAATGTGAATCTTTAGTTTTGATTTGCATTTTTAGTTTAAAGTTTCTATTCTGAGTTTCCTTACACCAAGACACACCCATAAACCTGCATAACCATGTATTTCTCGGGTTCTAATGTAAGTTCTTAGGGAGAAGCTGTCCTTTATGTTATCACTAGAGGCCCGGTGCACGAAAATTCATGCATGGGGGGGGCGTCCCTCAGCCTAGCCTAAGCTGGCAGTCAGACATCCCTCTGGCAGCCCGGGAGCCCTCGGGGGATGTCCGACTGATGGTGGAGAGCGGGCCTAAGCTGCAGTCAGGCAGCCTTAGTGCTGCCGAGGAGGCGGGAAAGGTTCTTGCCACCGCCGCTGTGCTCGCAGCAGTCAGCCTGGCTTGTGGCTGAGTGAAGCTCCCCCTGTGGGAGCGCAATGACCACCAGGGGGCAGCTCCTGTGTTGAGCATCTGACCCCTGGTGGTCAGTGTGCGTCATAGTGACTGGTCGTTCTGCCTTTAGGGTTAATTTGCATATTGCCCTTTTATTATATAGGATAAGCTTAATTTTGCTATCCAACATGGTACAAAGTGTGGTGCCCAGACCAGCACATCAGCATCAGCAAGGAACTTGTTAGAAATGAAAATTTTGGGGCTCCTGCCCTGACTCAGGGGTGGAGCCCAGCAATCTGGTCTGACAAGCCTCCCAGGTGATTCTGATGCAGGTTCATTTTCCCCATTACTGGCACAGTAGGAAGAAGTAGGAACTAAAAACCAGCATTCTTTGGCTTCGGTCTCAGCTCTGCCTTCCCTCCTATGTGACAACAAAGTCACTCAAATTCACTGGCCTCAGTTTATTCACCTGTCCATGTGGTCACTGAGGCCTCTGCCAAGTTCCCAAAGTCAATGCTGCCCCGTGTACATTCTAATGAGGTCACTGAGCTCCAATGAGGCTCCGTGCACACCAAACATTTCAGCGGGACACCCCTTCATCCTGAAGGATCTGGATTCCCATTTCAGATTGTAATCTGAGGGCAAGACAGGCAGTACGGACTCTCTAAGAGCTTCTAGTTACAAAGCCTTGGAACTAAGTTCTACTCCGCCAGCGGGGACCCACCCCATCAGCCCAGAGAGAAAGCGCCTGGGGAGCAGCGCCGGAGCTGCCGGGCTGTCAGTGATGTCAAAAGCAGGCGCAACAGAGACTCCGTCGCTGCTTCTGCGAGGAACCCAAGTGGCAGAAAGGCTGAGAAATGGGACACTGGTTGCCCTTTCCTGCTCCGTGTTCCAGGTGGATATAATCAAAGGTGGCTGCCTGAGAGAAAACAAAGGCTGCAAAAACAGGATTCCTGTCTGAAGTGCTCACGACGGGCTCACAGAATCGGCAGGGCTACCTTCTGGGGACAGAGACCTCCTGGGGACAGGAGGGAGGAGACGCGGATGAAAGACGACATCTTCAGATCTAACAGACCCCACAGCATTGCAGCCGAGTGTTAGCCCTTCAGGATGGCCTGGCCTCAAAACGCCACCTGGAAATAGCCCTGGGGCTGCAGGAAATCTCCATTAGGGCAGATAGAGAGGTTTGTCTCTTGTGGTCATGACAGACCTCCAGCCTCTGCACCGAGAGCTGAGAGTAGGCAACTTGTGCTAATTCCTGAACCTTGTTAACCCGCCTGTTCTTCTTCCTGAATTACTCCAGGGTGACTGAGGCCACCAGGTGAGAAACACCCCGGGGAAACTGACGGCCTTTAAAATGGGGGAAAGAATGAACGAGGGTGTTGACCGACTGCGTCACACGGAGGAAGCCCCTAGCCCAGCAGCGGGCCACTCGGGATTAACATGATTCACAACGATTCCTTTCTCATTAACCGCCTGAGAATGAACTCTGACCCTGACAGTCTACTAACAGGGATGAGAGAAGGACACAGGTAACTGAGACCCATCAATCCCAGATGGCTGAGGAGACAGTGGCGACCACGGGTCTAATCGCTTTGGAAAGCAGAAAGGGCTTCGTGGAGGAGACCGCAGGCTGGGCCTTGAATGACACGCAAGACCCGGTGGGAGGGGCGGTGGCGGTGGCATCCGGGAAGGCAGGCATTCCAGGGGCCCCGGTGAGGAACAGGAATGTGTCTAAAGGACAGGCGCGTGCTAAGTGATCTGTGTGCCGTGACCCTTGAACTGCCGGGATGCTGTCAGCGTGAGAACCGCCTGCTCCAGGTGCCCTCTCCCGTGGGGTTAGACGGAGTGGAGGTCACTGCCTGGTGGGTGGGACCCACGCCCATCCGCCGGCTCTGCTCTCCATCACAAGGCGCTACTACAGTTCCCAGGCTCTGCTGACCTCCGCCTTTGGGAGTGGGTCCAGCCAGCGGGGGGCACGCCAGAGGACGGAGGGAGGGGGAGAGGCAGTCTGCTTCAGCTCTGAACATGACCCAGCTGAGTGTCTGAAGCCCTTCAGCCTCAATATACTTAATCCGGCTTTGAAAACAGGTTCAGAAGGAAAAATCTGGTGACTCACCAATATTTTCTCAGTGTAGTTCTCAATTTCCCATTCAGTTCTCTTCCGTTTGCACCACTTCTGTGGTTACAAGTCTTCCCTCTAAAGCGCAATTTTGCAATAAGATCTGTTCGGCTTTAACATACCCTATTTCCCGTTAAAAAGCTCGTGAATTATATTACTTTGACATGATACACTTTAAGCCCAAATTTAGCTTTCATTTTAATTTTATTTTGTGCACAGCATTACACACACACACACACACACACACACACACACACACGGGCTCCCGCCTCCCTCCGCCCACCTGTCAGCTCTCAGGGGGTGGGGCCTGCTGGAGTGTTCTCAGTTTGGGCTGAGCATTCAAGTCACCTGGGTGCTTTGAAAATCCCCAGGCCCAGACTGCACCCCACGCTCACGACACTGAGGGGGACACCCAGATTTTTCAAAGCTGTCAGGTGATTCTAATGGGAGTCAAGTTGAGAACCACTGGTCTAGTGTCCAGTGGGGCACTGACCTTGAACTGCAATGATAAGCCCTTCAAGGAGAGAAGGAAACAATGGTCACAGTGTTGCTGTTTTTCCTTTAGTTCGGGATGGCCTCATGTTGCGAACAGCACTAACACTGGCTTCTCTTCCCCGCACCCGCCCATACTCCTGACCCACCCTGCAAGGCCCACCTCGCTGCACACCGGGGCCAGGAAGCATGAGCAGCTACCGCAGTGCGTCCCCGTCTCTCCCCTTCTTGCACCCCTTGCAGTCGAGGATTTTACAGTGAGCAGGACGGCCGTCGATCTTGTCTCCTCAGCGAGATGCATCTTCTAGACGAGGACCCAATTTCCTCCTCCTGGGGCTGCGCTTACAATAGGGTTTGGAACATTGCAGAGGCAGGGAGTCCCTCCCAACGGCTGGATTAACGCAACAAACATGTGGGCCCGTTGGCTGGTAGCAGCAGAGGTTCCATCACCTTCAAAAACCTCGCTGACCCAAACCAGAGTGGCTTTGCTACAGCAGCAACTATATTATATCCTTCAGCGTATCCCTCTGTCCAATGGCAACAGGTCTTAGGACAGATGGGGTGGCTCTGCCTGGAAGGGGATTTTGCAGGGAGGGAGGCTGCCGTTACACACAAAGTCTAGCAGTTTTAGGTAAATTAACTTGGCAGCCAAATTGACTTGATTTCCAAGACTCAACGGCTGGAATGCAATACCCAATACATCCTGTTTTGAGAAACAGCAATAAAGGGCACCAAGCCCCCAGCCAGAAAAACCCCTTGTCACATGACTTACCCAATTCAAGGGCTCCCGCCCTCCCGTATTTCAGATTTAAGCTCCACAGAGTCATTTAAGAATACTTGCACAGGTTCTTGCTTTCAAAGCCACAAAGATCAGGTTTCTGAAGCGTGGACCGTGTGTGCAGACGATATCTATCTCTCTGTCTATACATACATGCCTGGGTGGTATTTCTTCAAATGCTACAGTCCCAGCAGTGATTTTATTTAGTCTGGTTGTTCCTAAGACAAACACACATAACGTTCACTAAACGCGCACCACATGCAGGGGAGACCATCTTGAAGCAATTAGACTGCTCCGTGGCCAGAAGTCTCGGGCCAGGGCGCCCTCCCACTTCCTCACCTCCACCGGGAACGGGAACGGATGGGCGGAGAGAAGCCAGGCCCGGCTCCACAAACACAGCCTGCAGCTCAACCTTCTGCCCGGCTCCATTCCGTTCGCTCCTGACCCAGGACACCACCCTTCTTCTACTCTTTCCTACATGAATTCCAGCCATTCGGTTGCTTTCCCTCGTTTGTAGCCCCTCTCTGACCAGCTTTGGAGGGAGGGAATTTTCAGGCAAGGTTTCTTATCCACCCCGAAAGGCAGTGCTGCAGGGAGAGACGGGAAAGGCTGAAGAATGCCCAAACTGCCCATCTGGTCGCTGACCTTGGGTTGGGAGGCTTCTGGAGAATGTCTGCCGACGTGGCTGCCTCGGCCGCCTCATTCCCAGGACTTTGGGGGTCATCTGGTGTTTAGGTAGGAAAGGCCGAGCATTTTCCTATTTAAACTGCACTGGAAGCTGGGGGAGCCGAGTGACGGGTTGGGACATTCACCAGGAAAGCCCTTTTCCTCTTGGACCCCCAGCTACTTCACCCCTAATGCATTACCCAGGAGCTTTTCACCGGCAAAAAAGAGAATGTTTTATCCTGAGAACCACCCTGAAAAGTCGCTCCCACAAATTCGGACCAAACACCCCTTCTGTGCTGAGGAGCGTGGAAAAGACCAGCACAGCTGCAGACATCCCTGATCCTGTCCTGGGCGAGCTTCCCGCGCTGTGCGGGATGCAAGTCTCTCAGACAACGAAGGTTTGTCCTAAGCTGCTGAGTCTTTTGTGCTGTTGCTCCTGTTCTTTCAATGTAAGAAAACACATCAAATTCTAAACTAGGATTGCAGTGGTTTAAAGAGAAGAAAAGCCACAAAAGGACTGAGCACATCAGAGAGGGAGGCGTCTGGACTGGACAGAGAAGCTGGGCCGCCACCTGGACCTTCTCACCTGAGGGGAGGGCCGGGCGCAGACAGCCCCACCTCTGGTAAAGGCGAGTGCGAGCCAACACTGAGCCAAGTAGGGGTTGGGCCAGTGGGGGGCCCTTGAACGCCAACATCAGGGCTCCAGGTTGTCAGGCAACAGAGAAACACTGTGCGCCACTGAGCAAACTAGCAAAGTGGGCTTTCACAAAAGCTCCTAAAATAGGCCCCCATCCTCATTCTGACATGCAGGCGGCTAAATCACAGGGTAAACCCGAACAAGCAGGCAGAGAATGAGGCCACGTACCAACAAGGACCTAACTTTCAAGTGCATGACCTGGCCTTGCCCTTAGGAGACAAATGCAAAACATTGCACACACGTCCCAGTGACATGCTGGCTGTGCAGGCTGCACAGGGCCAGCAGGGCCAAGAGCTCCAGCGGAGGGGACATGCTGGGCTGGCCTGTCACACATGCAGAACCGCTCCCAGCAGGTCAGCAGTTCACGTGCTACCACACCAGCACCCGTGGAAAGAACAGGCACAGGAACAGAAAAGTCTCCATGGCGGGAAAATCAAGCGAGGGAGACGATACACAGGCAGGCAGGAGTGCACGGACCACGCCAACTCCAGTGCAGACGTGCAGGCTACACCACGGGACCCACACTGCCCGGGACTCGCTGTTGTAGAGCACCCTTGGCCTGGCTAACATCATTCCATGATGCCGGAAGGACAGGAGAGAGTGTTTCCAGCGACAGCCCCTCTCATTCTGCACACGAAGACCATTAGATTTGAAAGAAAATATGAAGCCAGATAGATGTAATTCTGTGGTGCCTTTCGCACTTAAATTCTTGTAGTTATCAGTCAGTAGCTGTCATCATCAAAAGAATATTCCAAGCAGAAAGATTACATGTTAACAGATGAGTAGCTCTGGAAAACTGTGCACTGAAAAAATAAATACCCCCTTTCTCCCTTTTTCACGTAGTTCTAACTTTCCACGTAAGTGTCATCGAAGGGGAAAATGGCGGGCTTGCACGTGCAAAGGTGGACGTGCTAGTACTGGTTCCAGAGTGAATGCAGCAAAGGCTGTATCATGTGGGCCTTCGTTTTACCATCTGCAAAATGGAGGTGGCCATTTTTGTATAACTGCTCTGTAAGTGAGTAAGATGAAGAAGTGATTCATGCTACAGAGATGGACCTTGAAACCACTGTGCTAAGTGAAAGAAGCCAGAGACAAGGGCCCCACATTGTATGGTCCCGTTTATATGAAATACCCAGAATAGGCACATGCATAGAGAGAAAGCAGACCAGTGGTTGCCACGGAGAGGGAGAGGGGAAAAGAGGCTGGGAAGTGTCACTGCTTAATGGGTACAGGGTTTTACTTGGGATGATGAAAAATGTCTGGACATAGACAATGAAAATGGTTGTACAACATTGTGAATGTACTTAATGCTACTGAAATGTATACTCTACTATGGTTAAAGTGATAAAGTTTATGTTATGTACTAGAGGCCCAGTGCACAAAATCATGTGTGCATAGCTCACTGTTGCTTGCTGCTGCCAGCAGCCCTGCCCGCCACTGTGAGCTGCTGCTAGCAGGCTGGGGGTGGGGGGCGGCGGCAGGAGGGACCGAGAGGTGGCCAATGCACCTCATGGCGACTGGTCGAGCAGTCGTTCCAGTCATTACACTTATGGTCCCTGGCCTTTTATTATATAGGATATTTTACCACAATAAAAAGAAAAGAGAGAGAATAGAACAACCTTCTGTGTCCTCTATACATCCTTATTAACAAAAGGAATAAATTTATTCAGCTGATCACAACCGTGGCTAAGCTGCTAATCTAAATGTTCTATTTTCACTTCAGTGGGTACTGTCTTAGACAAAACTATCATAAACCATTATCTCCCCTTTCCCTGGCACAGCTGTGAAAGGTGGTTTTGTGCAGACACTTGCAAAGCTGGACTGGGGGAGGAAGAGCCAAGAAAGCTGTGTAATGCTGCAAGAAGTTGTCCAAAAGCACCATGTCTAGCACCAAAAATCTCAGGATAGCGGCCTCCGCCCTTGTCCATCCAATAGCTCTGACTCCACATGGGGCATGGTGGGAGAAGGTTAATTGACTCGTTCAACACATACTTCTGGGTATCTACAACAAGCTTGGCGGTGGGCTAGATGGTGTAATTATAGCCGTGTAAAGTTACAGTCCCTTCTATCAAGAGAATTTTAATCTAGAGGGCAAGAGGGATAAGCACCAACAATTACAGAAGGCTGGGAAGGCTCAACACATCAGCCAACAACCAAGGCCTGCCCACTATTGGGAGCCCTGGCTGTCAAGTCAGAGTTCACCGCGTTTGCGCCCTGTGCCCCACACCCCACAGATAGGCCTCTGCAAAGGCAAAGTCAAACCAGAGCTGGGTGGGGGGGTGACACTCAACCTGGGGCTTTGGCTGAGGACAAGCCCAGCTCCTAGAGGACCAGACAGGGACTGAGAGAGAACGCTTCTCTCTGAAACCACCAGCCTGTCCCTAGACAAAGCTCAGCCCCCTGAGCTATCGTGTGGCTCCCTCAACACCAGGGTCGGCGTCTATGCTATGGGATCTAGTGGGTGTCAGGAAGAGGGTTTAGTTGGCAAAAGTTGCTAAAATGTGATGCCCAATCTTAGGAAAACGTGCCCTTTATTCTCACTACTGATCCTTCAATCTAGTTTCTAGATGCTGGTTCTCTCTGGTTGACCCTACGTGGGACACCATAAAGTATTGATTCCTGGGCCTTTCCACAGACCAAGTGATACAGGACATCTGGGGTGGGCACGGCATCCGTATTTCTAAAGCACCCCAGGCTATTCTAAAGGTGGCAGGGTTGAGAACACCCTCATCTAGGCTAAGAAGCAAAGGGAACGGGCTTTATCAAGAGCCTACTATGGGCTGGGTACTGTGCTAGCTCCTTGCATACAGTATCAATCTCTATAGGTGCCCCACCAATTATCTTCTTGGATTTGTTCTGGCCATAAACATATGGTCCCTTAGAGTAGCACTCAACCTTGGAGGGACAGGAGATTAGGAAAAGATACGCCAGTTTCCTTACCCCCTGGGTGGGTAACTCTGAGGCACACTTCAAACCTGGGGTGGGCAAACGCTTTCTGTAAGAAGCCAGACAGTGAGTATGTTCAGCTTTGTGGGTCATACAGTCTTTGTCCTGACCACTCAAATCTGCCTCCACAGTGCAGAAGCAGCCACGGGCAACGATCAATAATGGACTTGGCTGCATTCCAATAAAACTTGATTTACAAAGACAGACAGCAGGACATAGTTGGCCTAACCCTTGCTCTAAGTCTAAACAGATTCCCAGAAAGTTCTCAGTGAAAATGCGTTCCAGTTGACCCTAGCAGTAACCTGCCAATAGCAGGCTATTTCATCCCCTCACTGCGCACTTCCTGGGGTCACTGGTGAGAGAAACTCCCTGCACTCAGATTCTTGTCTCTTAGCCTGCTCTGGGGGCGCCCACCCAGTGTCGGTATCTTGTTTTAGACTCACAAATTCTATGGAGTTGAATACACCATCTCCACTTTACAGTGAACAAACTGAGATTCCGGGACTGCAAAACTGATACGGGATAGGGTCCAGATTAGAAGTCTATTTGGCTCCAAAGTCAATGATTTCTCTACTGCACGACCGGAGTAAGTATGGAAACACACACACACACACACACACACACACACACACTCAAATAGCTTTAATTATGGCGAGCAAGATTCCTACTACTCATGAAATTACTGACCTATGTAAGAAACGGGTTTAAAAAAAATAATAGAAGTAGTAAGGTTTCACGGTTATGAAAAAATACCCTTTCTCTTTTATGCTGTATCTAGGCCAGGATAGAATTCATTTCCCAGCTATCAGCTGGTTGCCATCCTGGTGCTTTCTCCTCTGGTGGAATGTTTGGCTATACTTGGGAACAAATCCAGCCATTCAAGGTAAAAACCCCTGTGTCACTTGGAGCCTGAAGAGAAAGGAACTAGATTGAAAGGCCCTCTTCCATACAGTAACATGGGGTTATGGGGACAGCAATTTCTCAAAGCCCCTTAAAGGCACTTGTGAAGGTCCCCTGCGATCCTAGGGGTTCCAGAGAACCGAGAACCCACACAGTTAGAAACCACTCTTCATAGCTTACGCGGTCTTGCCCTCGCTGTCCTGTTTGGTGGCACTGGCCCCCTTCTTGCCCAGCAGCGAGGCCACCTTCTCGGCATCTCCGTTCTCCACGGCCTGCAGCAGCCGGTCATCGTTCTTGTTCCACTCATTGGTCTGTGGAGCAAAAGGGAGACACAGTGTCAGCAGACAGCAGTGGCCACGGCCGTGCTCACGGCAGACCCTCAGGCCTCCTGCTCCCATCCTTCCCTGCTGTTGCTCAAATCAAACTCTTCCCCCACAAATAGGCGCCTTAACAATACCTTCCCCTTCACCACGGCGGCACTCAAGAAAGCCGGCTTCCCAAAAGGAAACATCAACAGTTTAATGAAATAGCAGCCGTCACCAAACTCTGCAATGAAAGTACTTGTTTGAACTGAAGTTGGGGAGATGAGGCAACTTACAAAGACCTCCGGGCCAGTTTACACATTAGCTTGTTTCCAGCTCAACCCGACAGCTGGCCTCTCAGAGCAGTGGCCTTTGACCTGGCCCACAGCTCACGGGGCCCACGGTGTTACAGAACCAAACCGCCAATGGCTCAAGGCTAGCTGAGGGTTTATAACACATGTAATTTTTTGTCTGCTTTTTTGCCACTCTTTCCGGCCTGCTTACTGGGCCCTGAGTTTTGAGCTGTGTACTGATTTTAAGTAGTTGTCCAGGCTACCGACTCAACAAAGTGTCACCAGAAACAAAACTGCTTCCTGAGCGAGCTACTTAACATCAAAGAGCTCTGAGCAAACCTCCTGGGCCAAACCCCAGCCCCAGCAGAACAATTATGCAAACACGGGGACAGCAAAGCTATCGTGTGCACAGAATTAGTTTTCACTCTTACAAAGGGAAGAGAGGATCCCTATGTCAAAGAAGATGGGCCTTGAGTACAAGACAAAGAAGTTTCAAAAGTGAAGGCAGCAAGCAGTGAGCCACGAAAGGTCTGGAGCAGGGGAGTGCGGGGATAAAATCAGTGACTCGGGAAGTCATCGGGAGAGGTGAGGCCTATGGGATTAATGGGGGGAGAAAAGATCCTGGTCACCTCAAAGCCCCTGGGTCACTCTGCAGGCCCTGTCACCTCCAAACTCCCCCTGCAAAGCCTGCTTTCTCGCCCTGTAGCTAAAGATACGCCCCCCCCAGAGACTCCTCCTCACTCCCCAAACTCCCTATACACAGGTCTCCAGGGCTCTCTGCTTCCTTGTGGCCTCCAAAGAACCTCCAGAAATTTCGTACTAAAGGCTTTGCCATGGACCACTTCAGGGAAGGAGACAGAAGAGATACTGGAGATTAAACAACTAACAGAAGGGAATTTTGCAGGACTACAGTCTTCCGTGGGCCCAGAGTGTTCCCAATCTCTCTGCGCTGAGGGAACTGGGAAACCCAACAGGGCTCTGCCCTCTCACTGAGCAGGGGTGGGTCTACCAGATGTCTCCAGCCTGGAGGCAGGGCCTCAGAGAAATCGCAGGCCATGGAGGAGTACAACAGGTGTACCCAGGGTTCAAGTTAGGAATTTACTTCTCTGAGAGTCTCAGGACTGGACCCTCCCATCTTCAGGACTCTCCCCCACCCATCCCACCCACCCCTAAAGAACACAGAGAGAATGGTAAGCTTGAATGAAAATGAGACATTTGTCCCCAAGGCTGCATGAACTTTAAGTCCACAACTCTCCATTGACACTTATATGCTATGAGTCTAGAGTCACTCAAAAACCTCTCTGTGCCTCTGTTTCCCAAGGCATTGGACTGGATGACCACACTGATCCTCTCAAAGCTCAAAAAACTTAATCTATAAAATGCCCCAGACCAAACTTTGCTAGGGATTTTTCTACAACAGTTCTGTCTGCATTAATAGAAACATTCTATATCTGCACTGCCCAAAACCGTCCCCCTTCTCAACCAGGGGTGATTTTTGGCAATCTACACAGGCATTTCTGATTGTCATGAATAGGGGGCACTACTGGCATCTCAAGGCTGGGGTGCTGCTAAACATCCTTCAATGCATAGGACAGCTCCCTCCCTGCTACAAACAATCATCCGGCCCCAAATATGAAGATTGCATCCGCCTCATGGAAGCCCTGGAAATGTAGCTAGTGCAGCTGAGGAATTGGATTTTTAATGTGAATTCCAGACTTTGGTGCAGCTCTACGCGACGGCTTTCTAAATATTTCTAACCAAGTAGGAAGGTGTCTGGGCCAATGCCTCCACACTCTCCGACAACAATCAATTTGCTCGCAAAGAAGACATTAGGTTTTATCTTCAATTATAAATCGGGCTTTCTCTGGAAGGGGAGAGGAACACAATAAATAGACCACTCCAGGCACAAGCGTTTGTTAGTACAACAGGAAACTGTACTGAAAAGCAAAATGTAGCCAACACGAAGAAACAGCCTGCAGCGTATTTCCCCCAGAGTGCGTCTTTTTACAAGCCAAAACAAAACCAGCAAAGTTTATTGAAGTACATGTAGGACTCATGATTCCTACTTACATGATCCCATGCTCCGTTATTCATGTTGTCTTTTAAATCCTCCCCGGACCAAATTAAAAGAGGATTGGGAAGATCAAAAGGATATTAAATCTCAGGGGACATGATTGAAAATACTTAAGCGAAGAACGGCCACATGAAAGGGTTTTCCTTCTCAGTCTGTGCACTCAACTCGGGTTGAGAAAAATGTGATTGCAGGGATTTCTTAAAATTAGTTACATGTGGGTATGTAGGGAGTTCCATTTCTACAGCACCAAGCAGGAAAGATTCCCCCTTCCCTTACTCTTTGGAGGACAAGGTCAATGGCAAATCCCTTGAGATCTAAAACTCTTCTCTTTTATCTCGCCTCTCTTTTTCTCTTAGAGCACATGAGGCAAGAGAACATGCCCACCCCCACACAAAGATTTAATAAATAACTGGCAACACCATTCAACCTGTATGTGCTGCAGATGCGGCTAACCGGAAGCAGCGAGAAGGGAAAGGATGGGTGGGTGCTGTATATGTTGTCCTTTGAGTCTGAGCCAAGAGAACAGTTCAGAACAAATTGGGAAGATCCTGGGGGGAAAGCAGACCATCAGTTGGGAAAAGAGGAGAGTTTTACTCTGATGGGTCTCACAAGTGCTCTACAAGTAGAGGCCAAGAAGGGTCCCAATTAGATCTCCAACCAGGAATCCAGGTTCCGAACGTGAGTCTTCCGGGTGAAATTCCATGTAGCAGTGTAACCGGGCAGACACTCCATCTCTTTAACATGACCCTGTCTCCTTTCTGCCTGTCCACTCCCTTCTTCAGTCATCAAGCCCCTTGGACATCAGATTCTGGTCAGTGTCAATCTGTCTTAAGAACAAAGCCTCAAGCCTGTTGATCACAGACACAGAGTTTCAGTCAAGTGAAAGATAACATCTAGACTTCAGTCGTGTTTCAGCCTCGGGCCCATGAAAGTAGAAGGACCCTACAGATCATCTCCTCACGAGACCAGACAGAACCACGCCATGGCTGACATAGGGACCTGACACAATGGTCAGCTACTCTCTACCTGGCTCCAACCAATCAGCAGAGACCACGGCCCCACTCCTGTAGCCTCCATGATGAATGACTTTCCCCCATACAGCCCATCCCCTGGAAGCCATCACCAGGGAGCCGGGTCTCTGAGCACTAGCTTACCTGGGACTCCGGGCTTGGTGCCATTTCCTCAACTAATAAAATTCTTTGCTGCAAACTCCTGTTCACATCTGAGGGGTCTTTGATGGGGGCAGGTGAACAGATCCCTTTATTCTGGTAACAGCAGGGAGCAGAAGCTAATGTAACAGAGTTCTCTAGACCTGGGCCAGGCCCGTTTCTTCTGCTTGTAATAAGTTCTGCTATACACAACTGACCATACCATGCGCCTTCCAGAAGGATGCCTTTCAAGATGCCATCACTTGCCTCTCCTAGACCTGTCCACAGACACATTCCCTCTATTTTCTCCTATGAAACTATTCGATTTACATTCTATACCAAACATTCCATAGCTGATCACAAGATGAGACAAAACAGGTGCCCATTAATGTTACTGCTCTTGTGAATCCAGAAGCAAATTTCTCTCCCCCACCTGCATCACCCTGCTGAGTGGTACTAAATTGAAATCAAGTATCAAAAGGAATCTTTAAAAAAAGCTATCTTGGCTAATCTACTGTCCAAAGGCAGCCCTCGTAGGAAGTGTTTTGCGTAAGAAGTAGATCATGTGATAGGTGAAGTTCAAAATTTTGCCATAACATGCCAAAGTAATTCACTTATACTTCCCCAGACAATCATTCCACCAACAATATCCCCTCTGCCCCCTTCCCACGGAAGCCCCTCTACAGGGCAGGCTTAGCTCCGCCTCCACACTGGGCTCCTGGTCCCCTTAGAACGTTTTCAACCTATTAGTGGGTTAATCCAACACTTAAAAAAAAATAGAGAAAATAGAAACACCAGATACATCATATTTTAATAAGGTTAAATGTCTTTGTATGCGTGTACTGCATGGTGATATAAAACATATATATTTTTTACTGGGGAAATCACAATAAAAAACATGGGGTGCCTCTGCTTTTGAATGCTGTCACCCCATCTGCCTAAGAAAGGCTCTCTTCTAAGCCTCACTCAAGCCCCACAGACTCCTCAAGCCTTCCCTGCTGCCTGCTTCTGCTTCTCTCCCATCCTGTCCAGAGGTCGCCTACTCAGCGCTGGAGCCCACAGTCTAGACTTGAAATATTGTCCTGGCTTCATTCCGAGCTCAGTGTGTGCTTGCTGTTTCCTTGTCTTCAGCTCCCTGAAGGCAGGGGCAGCCGCCGTCACTTCTCACCCCCGTGTTGCCTCGCAAATGGATCTGCTGCTGATTTTAGCAGGAGTTTCTTCCCCTTGGTTAACCTGAATCTCGCCTGACTTCGAAAATAGTTTCTTTTCATCTACAAAACTCTCTCATTCTTTTGCAAACAACTATCTCATCATGTTTCCAATTTTTTAAAATCTTCATTGTTGAAAGTATTACCCATATGTCCCCTTTCTCACCCCCCCTCCCACCTCCGTTGACCCCATCTAGGCTGCCCCCACCTCCTGCCCTAGGCCTGCAACATTTCCCATTTTTAAATAGGCTACATAAATCCTACTCCCTTAACTTTTCTACTCTCTTAACTTTGCTAAGGCCAATTTTCCAAGATTTTGATCACGGGTACATTTTTTCCGAATCTCTTCATGACTAAGCCTTGTCAATTCATCAGGGTGGAGCAGTGTCTCCCAGTCACCAGGTTCGCCTGGGTGCTTGTTAAGTATGCAGACTCCCAGGCCCTGTCCTGGAGATTCCGGCCCCCACCTCCATCCCCCTGCTGATTCTTAAGACAGGTTTGGGGACAACTGGAACCTATGCAAAGGCTAACCACAGAATTCCTTGAAAGGAAGTTCTTCCTTCACGAGGCATTATTAAGGAATATATAAGAAAATGTCTTCGCCTTTTCTTGAAGATCTAGGTATTCTGTCTCCCACAAAAGCTTAATCAATATTGGGTTTACCTTAGGAAACATATACATAGGTGCAACCCTATGCATAAGAATTTTAAAAAGCACTGCTCATAATGGTCAAAATTTATAAATAATCAAATATCCAACAAAAGAAGATAGATAATTACAATATGATCAAGTAACAGAATACCACACAGCAATGAAAATGAACACATTACAACCACATGCAACATGGATGGATAGGGAAAACAATGCTGCTGAAAGAAGAAGCAGGACACAAAGGAACACAGGATGACTGCATGTATAGAAAGATGAAAACAAGAAAATGGATCCATATTATTTAGGGATATATGAACAGATGGTCAAACTATAAAGGAAAGCAAGGACACGGTCACCCTCACAGTCAGGAGAGCGACTGGGTCAGGGGGTGGCATCTGGTCAGGAAGGGCCACCTGGGAACACTCCAGGCTCCTGCGCCCTATTTCATCACCTGGTTAGTGGCTCCCCAGATGTTCACTTGTTAGACGCGACGTTCCTTTTGTGCACTTTTCTCTACATGTGATGTATTATTCACACACACACACACACACACACACACACACACACACACACAGTTTAGAAAGAATCTGTGGTTCACTTTCTGGTCAAATCAAAACCAAGTGCCTTTCCATAATGTGCATTTTCACTTGCTGCTTCCTTGTCTGTAAAATGAAGGTAGGGTGGTGACAAAATTTGGTCCTCAAGAGGCCTCAAAACCCCCTGGAGAACCTGAGAAAGTGATGATCTTCCCTCAGAACAATGCACATACACACGAAAGCTTGCACACAATTTCAGAGCGTTCTACGACTCAAACCTTCTACCCCCAGGCCACCCACTCGAACCCAGGTGAAGGACTCCAAAGAAACAAGCTGCAGTTTAGTGCTTTTGAGCTGAAATTCCAGCTCCACTGCCTCCCGGTTAGTCTTAAGAAGGGTATCTGCAGCTCTGGTCGCCACATCCTTATCTGTAAAATGGGGGGGGGGGGGGGGGGGGGGGGACGGGGGACTACTTTCTTTCAATTATCCTGAGAATTAAATGCAATGCACATGAAGTGCCTGGCACTCAAAAAAAATGGTGATTATTATTATTATTTAATTAGAAGATCTGCAGTCTTCCTTCGTAATTAAGCTCTATAAATCTTTCAATATTTACAATTTATGACTGGTGGCCCATTATCCCGTCAGAGGTAAATAACACCTTAAATTTTAATTTGCAAATTTTCTACCATGCTCCTTAAAAAAAATCATAATTTAGAGGGCTCTGGAGAAAACACTCAGAGACATGGAATTAACTATCTTATTGAACACGCTCCTTTTCCAGGAGGCTGTGTAAACAGACGGTATTTCAACAGAGCACAGGCCACATTGGCAAGTTCAGGAAGCCATATGTGACGCTCCGGAGACATGTGTAATGTGTCAGCTATGAAGGGCAGCGTGTGGGAAAGGCGGCCCTCACCTTCCATGTGGGCTCCAGGCATTCCCGCTAATACCGCACAAATGAGACGCTCAGGGGCTGGCCGGTACGACTCCTATTCATCAAATCGTTTCCAAATGACACCCACTGGGTGCAGAGCTTTCCCTTGAATCCCGGCCTTTGGAAAGCACGGCCTGCCCCTGGGGGGGTAGCAGACACCACGTCGAGCATGTGATGAGCGCCGGGCTTTGGCAGCTGGCAACGTCTGCCCTTGGCCAGACATGGCATCACCTTCTTTTATTTTGGTTTAATCACTGGGAACTGAAAACCCAGTGGAAACTCAGTGGCCACAGACATCTGGTTAGTGGGCAGCTTTGAGTTTGGGAATATATCAACCCAACGAGAATAATCCAATGGCGAGAGCAATCCCGGGGCGAGTTTCTCTGACTTTCTTTAGGACAGATGCTAACACCCCAAGCAGCACCAAGCAGCACCAGCCTGTCGGTGCAGGTCGCCAAGCAGCCGTCTGGGGGGTCTATCCAGGAGACGGTCTTTGGGAGGCTGCACTGCTGCCTCTAGTTTATGGAGAGCAGATCGTTTTGCCAACATAAGCGGTAAAGGCTGAGACGAAAGTTAAAGTAGACAGTGCTTTCACTGAGAAGCTTTCAGAGTCATACCATCCAGGAAAAAGTAAAAAGCACACACCTCATATTTTAAGACAGAAGACAAGAAGCAGGCAAGCTTCAGGCCCCGCTGATGCTTTCCCCTGTGAACTGTAAGCCAGGGCTTTTCAGATATGTATCTGCGAGGCACCAAGCAGAACAGAAAATGCTGTGCATGTTACTTTCAATTGTTTACTCATTCATTCAGCAAATATTTACCGAATGCTTCTCATATGGCTGGCTTCATCCTTACTGAATTTTCTGTCTTGCTGTGGAGCTAAAATACAGCAACCTGAGAAACAGGCCAACAACACAAACCAGGACGATGAAGAGTGGTCAACTAAGCCAAACGGTGAATCGGCAACTACCAGCTAGGCAGGGCGGGAAGGTTTTCCGATTTGCATAATGAGCGAGAACTTGCAATGAGAATACTTAGGAGGGAAGACAAGATACAACAACGGAAAAGCGCAAGATGTATTTTGTGAATAGTGAGTTGATCCAAGTCTAGTCTTACAAGACTCTCCCTAGTGTGCATGGGAAACACAGATTACCAGCATTTCATGACAAACATTTGACCACTCTCCGAGTTTTAACAAGACCAGCAGTTTCAGAAAGAGCTCTCCGTAAACTGTTCACTATTTTAAACCAATACATGGTAAGTTCATCTAAAACGAGTTTCTCCTTTCCATACAGTTGTTTTAAATCCTCACCCAAGGATTTTTATTGATTTTGAGAGAGAGAGAGAGAGAGAGAGAAACATTGATCAGCTGTCTCCCGTAAGCACCCCGACCAGAGATCAAATCCGAAGCCCAAGTATGTGTGCTGACCTGGAATCAAACCCTCAAGTTTTTGGTGCACAGGACTGTGTTCCAACCCACTGAGCCACCAGGCCAGGCCCCTCTCCCTACGTTTTCATTTCCGATTCCTCACACAGGCAGGTTGCAGCGTCTCTCCTCCCTGAAACCCATCGCCTTCCCCTTCACGGGCTGCATCAGTCATTCCTGAAGCCCTTTCACATGATGCTGAATGCTGCGCCACGACATAACCCATAATTATAAACACCTCCTTCCAGAAGCAGGCTGGTCCTCTGCCCTCCCCCTTCAAGCGCTACTGAGTCATCGCTCCCTGTGCCCCCAGGACCTGTCAGTTCCCCTCCTGGCCCCCCCCCCCCCCCCCCCCCCGCCTACTGTACCCTGCCATGCTGCTCTTCCACAGCACATGACACCTTTATCATTTAATAGCTGTTCTAAAGTATCTTTAAAGGTCTGCCGACCTCCCACTGGACTTGGAGTTTCAGGGCATGGCCAATGGCCAGCATCTGTCTCGTTCAGCACTGAGCACTGAGCTCCTGGCCCCTGGCCCACTGCCCGCCAGATGGTAGGGGCTCAATTCAGAGCTGTTCGTTCAACAGCTTTATTTTTCTTCCTTCTCCCTTGGGAGCCGCTATTGATTAACCCCTTCTCTGCTGATGCTTGTGTCTCCATCTACAAATGAACTTAAAGCCTCCATAATCCTACCAAATTCCTTTCTCTGATGATGCTGATCAATATAAAGCATTACTCACTATTTAAAAACCTCATCCCACGAGGAAGGATAGATCAAGCCAACTTTACCTTCCAAGGAGAAAAATGGTTCTATCTAATGGGCCCTCATTTGCTTAGTCTTTATACCTATGAGGGACGGTGCAACATCCCAGGGATAAAAAGATAGATAGGAAATTACCTTGGCCCATAAGGAGTTCACAGACCTCTGAAGACAGAAGCACACCCAGTACCTACTTACATTATGATCTGTCAGTGCTAGGCCAGCGCTGTGAACTAAGACCTGTCAAAGTCCAGAGAGGATACTATTACTATTTTTAAAAAATCACTAAAAGCATAAGCCATGTTACAGATGAGGAAACAGAGACTCAGAAAGGTTAAGAAACGTGTAAAGTTACTCCATATACTATTGGAGGAAGCTAAAGCAATTTAAAGGAAAATCAAGAATCTTTTCAGATGAGCAAGATTTGAGTTCTGTTTGTAGACTGAGGCAAGCACAGGAGTCAATAGAAAGAAACAGAAAGACCCGAACAATGGGTGAGGGTTTGAACTGAGAATGTGGCCCAGGCGGAAGGCTGACCTTTGTAAATTAGAGTCATGTTCTTCCTCTGAGGGTGAGCAGGGACAGGAGAGGAAGTCAGTTTGTGTTTTATGCTTCTGTTTTCTTCAGGAAGCGGGAGGCAATGTCCACAGAGCCAGGGGTGGGCTGAGAAGCTTAAAAAATGTGTTGAAGAGTTACTGTTTCTAATAGCTCCTGGGGTAAAAGAGAAAGGAAACCCACTGGAAACGAGTGAACGGGTTTTAAAGCAGCCCAGAAAGTCCAGCTGAGAGTAGGAATTATAACTCCATAAAAAATCCATTTGGAAGTGCTGTGTGATTTTTCACGGGAAGCACTGGGTAGGATACCAGCAAAGGGGGGTTCGCTTGATTGACGAATGGAGGCGGGAAAGTCAGGAAAAGCAGAGATTCCAGGGTCAAGAGGATGGGCAGTGCCAGTGAGCAGGTATTTGAAATGATTGTGGGGTTAGGGATGGGTAGGGATAAGGAATAGGGCATAGTCCTATAGATCAAAGGAAGGTTGTTGGATGGGTCATTTACATGAATGTTAAGAGTTCCCAGGATGATGGGAGATAGGAAAAATGGGAGCTGGGAGTCAAAATCCTGGAGAAATATCAGGGAGCCACCTACAGGCCCAGCACAACCAAAGAGCAGTGATGCCAACTGAGAAAGGAGTGATGAGGTCAGAGAGCAAATGGGTCAAGCCTTCTGAAGAAGTGGCTCCTATGATTTACTGAGTTCCTACCGTGTTTGTCTCTTGTGAGTGTCGTAACTAACTGATTTATTTACGTCACTGTAACCACCTATGCTAGGTCGGATAGTGTCCCCACAAAATTCATGTCCTGCCTGAATGTCAGAATGTGACCTTATTTTGAAACTAGAGGCCTGGTGCACGAAATTCATGCACGGGGAAGGGGAGTCCCTCAGTCCGGCCTGTACCCTCTCCAATTCAGGACCCCTCAGGGGATGTCTGACTGCCGGTTTAGGCCCGATCCCCCTAAACCTAAACTGGCAGTTGGACATCCCTCTCGCAATCCAGGACCGCTGGCTCCTAACCTCTCACCTGCCTGCCTGCCTGATCACCCCTAACCACTCTGCCTGCCTGCCTCATCACCCCTAACTCCTTTGCCTGCCTGCCTGATTGCCCCTAACCGCCTCTGCCTCGGCCCCGCCACCGTGGCTTTGTCCAGAAGGACACCCGGAAGGACGTCCAGAAGGACATCTGGAAAAAGTCTAGTCTATCCAGTCTAATTAGCATATTACTCTTTTATTAGTATAGATATGGTCTTTGCACATGTAATCAAGTTAAGATGAGGTCACACTGGATTAGTTTGGGCCCAAGTCTAATGACTGGTGTCCTTAGAAGAGGGGAGATGTGAAGACACGGAGGAGAAACAGGGATGAAGAGCATATGATGGTGGAGGCAGAGACTGGCGTTATGCTGCCATTAACTGAAAACGGACAAGGATTGCTGGCAACCACCAGAAAGTAGAAGAGGCAAAGGACTCTTCCTTAGAGCTTTGGAGGGATAGGCCCTGCGACACCTTGATTTTGGATTTCTAGCCTCAAGATCTGTGAGAGAACACATGTCTCACATCTGTTTTAAACAATTTGTGATAATTTGTTACAACAGCCCTAGGAAATGAATACATCACCCTACGAGGTAGGTATTATTATTCTCATTTTAGCGATGAGGAAACTGAGGTTCAGGAAATGTAAGTACCTTGTTCAAAGTTACAAGGCCAGACAGAGAGTCGGGATTCAAACCCCAGACTGTGGTATCCTTTCCACTGCACAGTCCTGCCCCCACAAAGGCCCCGCAGCTGAGGAAGACCAGGCAGAGCACAGAGCACAGCGTGATGGGCCACGCGGGGCAGAGGGACACACCTCACTCTACGGCCTCTGCTGAGATTGGAAACTCTGAGCTCCAAGTCCCTTTTAAATGCAGGAACTGCACCCATAGCAAATCACATATGAAATCTGTAGTTATACACAGGCATGTAACGCATGATCATTTACAAGCATGTTCACAGGAAGGCCTCTTTGAACAGTAAGCTCTTGAAGAGTAAGTTCTTGTAAGTATTCAAAGGAATAGTCATTGTTTGCAGGGAGGGGCATGGTAACAACGAATATCTCAAGGGCTGAGCGAAGCTTCCCTTGCACACAGACAGGACACTCGGAGGCATGCCTGGCTATAGTCCAAGCGCACACACCAAAAGTATGTCTGGCACGCATTTCAGCATAAGCAGCCACAGCTTGAGTTTTGCTCTTTACCCAAGTGGCACCATATAGATTTCACATGAAATACCCAGACGAAATGATTTTAACCACAAAGTCCCAAGTCACATGCTTAACTAAGTGCATCTGAAGTGTCTACATGGTCAGAGGGAAGGATCGAGGTGGTCTCTGTCCCGATCATGCCTAGGCCCCATGCCTTCACAGATGCTAAATGATTACAAAGGGACAAAAGGGTCACTAGAGAACTTGAAAAGCAATGAAAACCGTTCTTGAAGTTAAAGATTCTAGGGGAGATTTGCTTGCTCTGGATTTTCTGCTGTCTTCCGCCCCCTGCACCAAAACCCAAACTCAAACCCACACTCACACGTATGCATACACACACTCCCTTCTGGAACCAGTTAGTTCAACAGGTGAAAGCTGGGGTAGGGTTCAACCCCATTGAAGGAGGGTATCTCAATGGCCTATGACTGGTTTTCTTGTTTTTGGACTAAGGAAACCTTTGACACTGCTGGTGCTGCCTCTCTGGTTCCCCTTGCATTGACGGGGCTTCCATTCCTCCAGCCAATGCCTTTATTTAATCCTGTTCAGGTCAACAGCACCTTTTGGGTTCCTACTTTTGCCAGGCATCATGCTAGACACTTTCGATGGGGCCACCTCTCTGCCAAGCTGCTGGAGACGGATACTCAGAGACCCAGGGAGGAGTTGACGCTGATCATTGTTTACCTGGGGCATTTGGATAGTTTAACTGGCTTTTCAACTCCCAGTTTCCTCCCTTCCCTCTCCCATGTCAACTGCCTTGCTGGTGAAATATTCCTGCCTACTGTTCTGGCTCACTCTCCTATACAAATCATCCATGGCCATCCGGGACCAACAAGAGGCCCCAACTCTTCAGCAACCCTCCACCCCTCACACACAATTAATCCAGTTTCGAACCTTAAACTCCACTCTGCCCAGCTCTCCCTCTGGCCCATGCCACCCCTACCCCACTGGAGCCTGGAGCTCTAACCAAGCTCTTGGCTCCAAAATCCAAGTTATTCTTTCCTCTTCTGCTTTGCAACTACTCAAGTGATTGTCCCTTCTCTCTGCCAGCGAGGTTGAAAGTTGCTCCCTGCCTTCCAGTTTAAGAAAGTTTTACACTGACATTCGAAGTATATGGTTTTCCCATTTCATGGGAGGTGCTACTGTAGGGCAAGGAGCCTGGATTCTGGGTTCTGGGTCCACATCCTGGCTCTACCAGATCCCAGCTGTGTGACCCAGAGAAGTTATTTAGCTTCATATGTCTCCTTTTCTCACCTGTCAAATAGAAGATAACAGCACTTTAAAATATTTGAATTCCCAAACAGACTGTATTTGATGCAAAAACTTGTGTCTTCCTCATAATGTCTTTCCATAGATATCCAGATGCCTTTTATGAATCGATACAGTAAAATAAACTTGCTCCAGATCGGAGAAAAGACTGTAGTGCTCCAACTCATCAATACCCTTTTGATTTTCTATCTGTGCTGCAACTGGGTTGGGAAGCCTCGAAAAACATAAAGTCACTTAAATAATCAAAACACTACATGTATAAAAGCATGCTGCCTCATGTTATCAGAGGTTCATTTTAAATAGTCTGGACATTTTAATATATTTGAGATAAGAGACGCCACTGATGTATTTATACCCAAACTCTTGTAGTTCTCAAGACAGGGCATATCTGTTACAGCCTTTCTACACGCCTGTAATAGCAAATCCAAAATAAACTCCAACATCCACCCACAGGGGACAAATCTGGTTCCAAGAACGGATTCTGCCTGGCGTCTGAAGGCAGAGGGCGGCGTTTTCCAAGGACGAGGTGAGGGACCATGGTGTTCACCAGGGTCAGGTCCTTCTGAGGCCTCCCACCAGCACGTGCACAGATGACCTCGACACCGTCTCTCCCCAGGCCCCAGATCACATGGGTCCCAAGGAAAGCCAGGAAGGCTCACCCTGGAACTGCTTATTCCCAAAGAGCAACAGAAAAGCCCAAACCAAGGACACAGCAGATCCGGAGAACTTCGGAAAACTCATCGAGGGTCCCCTAATCAGTGGTCGGCAAACTCATCAGTCAACAGAGCCAAATATCAAATTTCTTTTGAGAGCCAAATTTTTTAAACTTAAACTATATAGGTAGGTACATTGTTATTAACTTAATTAGGGTGCTCCTAAGGCTTAGGAAGAGCCACACTCAAGGGGCCAAAGAGCCGCATGTGGCTCGCAAGCCGCAGTTTGCAGACCACGGCCCTAAGTGAAGCCTCGTTCATTTCCCTGCAGCAGTTCTCAACCTGTGGGTCGCGAACAATGAAAATACATCCTGCATATCAGATATTTACATTATGATTCATAACAGTAGCAAAATTACAGTTATGAAGTGGCAACGAAAATAATTTTATGGTTGGGGGTCACCACAACATGAGGAACTGTATGAAAGGGTCGCAGCATTAGGAAGGTTGAGAACCACTAGAGGCTACAGGAGAGTCCCCCAAAATGTCTCGCCTGAGAAGTTTATGGCTCAGCTAGATGCCGAGTGCCAAGTAAAGTTCCACAAAGATCACCGAAAGGAGGGAAATTCTAGTTAAGCAACATTGGAACTTGGGCTAAGAATTTTGGGTGATCTTGGGCTATGGATTTTGACCTTAACTAATATAAATGCCAGGGATTTGTAGTTTGAACACACATGCTGAAAATTAATGTTAAAACAATGAAATAGTAATAGAAAACATGGATGCTTGTGAAATTCTGAAACTCCATTTTCTAGGGCGGGGTACACAGAACTTCTATCGCTTAGAGACCATTTCTACTGTAAGTCCCTTGGTGTTCATGTCGTGGTATCCCACAGACGGCGAGTTCTAGGGCAGGGCTCTGGCTTTTACACCTGCATCCCAGACCCCCTCCCTCCCCCCCCCGCCCTGCACAGGGACTGACATATGGCCCGTGAAGAATACATGTTTGTTGAGTGAATGAATGTTTGCCTGAGGAAAAGATGCGAGCAGAGCACTGGGCGTCTTTAAACATAAGGTTGCTACGAAAGCCACTGAGAAAGTAGCCAGCTGTCAGGATGCCCCCAAGACAGTCTCCTCTTCTCCGATGCAACTATTTGAATGTCATTATCATGACATTTACATCTTGACACCCCCCTGCACCGCTGGGCATCAGCTGGCTCCCTTCTGTCTATGCTATCAAATCCAAACTCTTTACAACCTCGGATCTCCAACCCCATCCCCGCTTGCTGAAACGCAGCATAACAGGTTGCTTTCACGCATGGACCCAAAGCCAGGCTGCCTGGGTGCACAGCCAGCTTCATCACCGTGACTGTGGGCAAGTTACTTGGCTCCTGTGTGCCTCAACTGTAAGAGGGGAGATATCAAAAGTAACTTCTACCATGGAGCTGTGGTGGGAATGAAATGAATCACGTTTGCAAAACATTTAGATGGGTGTCTGGCACACGGTGAGAATTCAGTAAGTGTGAGCTCGCACGCTTCTTACTCACGCTCCTAAGGGAAAGCCCATGTGTTATTGTGAACAGCGGTTCTTTCCTCTAGGACTGGCTGATGTCCACACTCACAACCTACTCCCATGGCCAAGGCTAGACTCCCTGGCTGGCTTTGGCACAGATGAGACCGTATGCAAATCCAGAGGTTCCCGCTGCAACTCTCCCCCAAGTGAAGTTACTAAAGTGATTTGGACCTCAGGAAAATGCTTCAGTGCCTCAAGTATCTTGAACAAGTTTATCACCGTCCCATTAACATGAACAGCAGAGTATCAAATTAAAGGAAAACGTGTATCTGCCCATGAAACTATGGAAAGATGATACCCACAAGCCAGAAACTTCAGGGGATTCCTTGTAGTTTTAGGTCAGCGGGCCAATCGGACCACTGGTGGAGACGAGTGTCCTCTGGGCCGCCGGGAAAATGCCTGGAAGAGATCCCAACACAACTCCATTCACGGTGCTTAAGTCAGAGGGATGCAGAGTGACGGGGAGGGTGGGTCACTGAGAAACCACGGGAGGCCAACAGTGGCTGGCATGGTGGGCAGCGCCTAAGGAAGGAGACTGTGCCCAGCCCAGAAGGGCCTCGGCCCCAGTGAATGCCAGGCTGCCACCAAGGCTGCCCTCTGGCACAGATGGGTCCTCCTGCTGCCATCACTTTGGAGTCTTACGCTTCCCAGGCTGTGGGCTTCTGAACCGGTGAAGTACAGAATGGCAACCCCAGGTTTCCCTCTGCTCTTTTTTCCCCCGATGGAATAGCAGAAGAGGGATCTTCTAATATCTGATAGAACCATTCATTCCTCAATTCAGAGGTGCACAGCCCCCTCTCGAACAGCACAGGCCCAGGGAAGGCTCAGCGCTCCAAGAGAAGGGAGTCATGTTAGGATCAGAGCGCATCTGTGCCCGAGAAACAGAACTGCTCCTCAGAACCCAGAGAGGGAGCCCACCGTGCTGTCCACCAGATCCAGGAGAAAAGCGCGTCTATGAAGCTGCTCCACAGGAGAATCTGGAATCAAAGAAAACCATATGGAGACGCCAAGTTTAAAATGTGCTGCGAACAGTGAGCAGCACACTGAGGCATCTAGGAAATCTGGAGTTAAAGGAAAAGACATGTTGGCATCCTTAACTAAAAGGAAAAGAAAAAAGACAGTAAAAAGGTGAGAGGGAAAAGATATAAGAAAGGTATCCGGGCAATATCATCTATGATGTAGATATCTAAGCAAAAAAAAAAAAAGCAAACTACCCTGAGCTAAAGAAAAATTTGCCTATAAAATTAAATGACTCTCTAAGTAATAGAATTAGTGAGGGGGTCAGCTGGGGGAAGAGACCAGTATCTTGAGACAAATTTCACAGAGATACTTTAAGTTTGAAGAATAAAGAAAAAAGCCCGTTTTTTCAACAGGTTATTTTCAAAAGGCTCCCCATTCAGGCTGGTTCTGATTTCTCTGAAACACTGACCACCAGCAGGAAGTGCCCATCAGCAACAGAGTTTTGAGAGGCACCGAGCATCACGGGAAAGAAATGCATCCTCAGACACACAAGACTGACCAGCCCTTACCTAAATGCTCCTTCAGAACTTTCCAAGGCGTGGCCCAACTGACCAAGAGAGGAACCACAACAAGAACGCCAAAACCAAGTGCTATTGGCTGGTGTCCATGTTGTGTAGCAAAAGGAAAATTGTGAATGCATCCATAAAGCACAAAGATGTAAAATAAACTTGGAACTTGAACCCGGAGATGCAGGCGTGACTGCCGGCACTCTAGATCAGCGGTTCTCAACCTGTGGGTCGCGACCCCTTTGGGGGTCGAACGACCCTTTCACAGGGGTCGCCTAAGACCATCGGAAAAACGCATATATCATTACATATTGTTTTTGTGATTAATCACTATGCTTTAATTATGTTCAATTTGTAACAATGAAATTGGGGGTCACCACAACATGAGGAACTGTATTAAAGGGCTACAGCATCAGGAAGGTTGAGAACCACTGGCCTAGATGAAACATGCAGTGTGGGAGGTTCCCGATGTAGGAGGGCATATTTCCTCCCAGTACTTCCCTTATAAACAGAACCTTGTGCAGCAGGGTGCCCATCCTCTTGGGACGAGTGACTGGCATTAATTCAGAGGACCCCATGATTCCTCATTGTATTTTTTTTTTAGCCAAACCATTCTCAAAACCTGGAGAAAGAGCCCAACAAAGCTCCGAGCCAGCTGTTGGCCTAACAGCCCCGACCAGCAAGAAGAGGACAACACTAGCACCCAACTAACTATAGAGATGCTCACCTTCCCTGCCCCCCCACAATGGTTCCTCTCTGCCGCCAACATCCAGGGGACCAGACCCCAAATAAGGAGGGGGCAAAGGAGTTGAAGGGCAGAACAGCCCATCCCTCCCCCACTCCGGGTGCTCTGAGACAGGGTCAAGCTGCATGGAGAAAGGGAAGATGGGAAGATTTAAGTCAAGCTGGAGGTTGACTTTGCGAGCTGGATTCGTCTCTAGAAGTTTGTGGAAGTTGCATGTTGAGAAGGGTCAGGAAAGGAAGATTCGATGTGGCATGGTTGAAGGCAATGACTGAAGAGAAACAGAAACCCTTTCAAAGGGACGCCTCAAGCACTTGAGACAGTTCGAGGCAGCAACTACATCTCTAATACAGTTAAAAGCCCGTGTTCAATAGAGGCATGATAGTACTGACCTAGGCCTGGGCACAGACCCCTGGCTTGGCCCATTCATTCATTCATTCATTCATTCAGCGGATGTTGACCAGGTACCTTCTGTGCAAAGGACAGAGCCGTGAACAAGACCAATAGAGGCCCTGTGTTGTGGGAAGTTGAATTCCAGGCACCTGTGTGATTCTGGGGAACTTCCTTAACCTTCCTGGGCCTCAGATTCCTCAGAGTCTCATTCTCATATTCCCCCAACTTAATTTCTCTGGATCCTGGAAATTTAGTTATCACAAAACAATCTATTTTTAACTTTAGCAACACACACTTCACACAACTAAACTGAGATGAACAGCTTGTGTTTTAGAAACGCAAGCACAAGCCACATGGAGTCTTCTAAACATAGAGAAGTTACTCCGACTCTCAGAATAGATGGAGAGCAAGTGGCTGAGGGAGGAAGCCAGTCATGGCTTGTCTCATGTGTCAATTATAGTCTCATTATCCTTGTGTCTAGATATAAAGGGGAAAACCCTCTAAGCATAAAAAAAAAATCTATATTAATGACTTTAAATATGTGACAGGGTAAATACTTGGTAAAAACTAGCACTTCTGTAAGGTAGAGAGATGCAGAACTCTCTTGCAATGGTGATTCAGCACACCCAGTACTACTGCTGCATCTACACAAACTATCAAATCACGGGCACATGTTTTGGTTACTTATAGAGAGTAAGACCCCTCTGGGCATTGGTCCATGGGCTGCAGCTCAGGTTCCCTGCAGAGTAGAGAGAGCACCCACCACCTGCCCAAGGCCACTTCTCCTGGGAGGGGGCAGCCCTGGGAGCGGAAGCCTCAGGCTGCAGACCTCATGGGCAGCCCCTGGAAGGCTGGCTGGCCATGGGCTAGCCCTGAGCTGGCCCTGTGTGCGCTCTGCTCTCCTAAGCCATCTCCAGAGCCACTGGCACCTGGGATCTCTTTGCCTTGGCTTTAGGAGACGGAAAACAGGCAGCGGAGCATGGCACTCCTGCTCCCCTCTCCCCCACCCCTGGTCCTGTAGGGCAGCAGGCCACCCCGGCCATGTCTGACTTCCAGAAGGTCAGGCTGTTCGTCATTCAGGTCAATCCCCAACCTGCCCAGCGGTGCAGTCCCAGGTGTTCAGCTGTCCTCTGTCAACACAGGAACTCAGATGACCCAGTTTACCCCAAAGTTCACCAGAGTAGCAACAGCTTACCTAGTCATTGCCTAGAGTAATTTTTCACCAAACTATTTATAAAATGGCACTTACTATTTCTTTTTCTTTTTTTTTTCTTTCTCTTTTGAGCCTATAAAAGGGAAGCACTCAGGTAGTTGAGTGCTGGGACAGTGGAAAAGCAACATGAGGGACAACTTTGCCAACAGCCTCCATGTGTTCAAGTCAGAAAATGCAAAACCTCCACAGGCCAACAGCACCAAGGCTATTTCCTCTGGCGTGTTCGAAAATAAATCAGTAAATGGATAAACATACAAATAATAAACAAACGTCTTAGAGAAGAGTTTGTGTAGGGTATGTAACTACAAAACAATTTACTACGCACTCCAAGTATAAAATAAACCCCTAAGATATTACTTTGTTAAATAAAGAGAATATTTTTTGTTTAGGTGAAGATAAACAATGTAGTTTAAATATATGTATGGGAGTATATTATCTCAGTTTACAACATTACACGTTTTTGCTGACCTTAAGGTTTTAAAAACAAAATATAACCACATAATAGAAAAGTATAAAACGAGGGACAAGAGGAACATCCACACTCATTATGTGTTACTCTGTCAAAAACAAGGTTAAACATTTAGCTTTATTTCCTTCTAGGCAATTGTCCCAAGTCTCTCTTTCTAGCATAACTGCTGTTTGTCGTTCTTTCACACTAATATATTAAAGTCACCTTATGGGACAAAATATACGATTATTCTATAGGATCCCCATAATTCCATAAATTATTTTCCAACATTTACTCAACTTAACATCCCTTTGTTGTGTAGCATTTAGTTTGTTCTCAGGAAAGAACACAGCCAACAGCTTACCTGTGCACGTTTTAAAGGACACCTTAGGTAACGCTGCTTTCCATGCGGGCACACGCCGACTACGAGGAAACCAGATCTCATCCCCGAGGGAAATGTTTACAATGATCTAACAATGCGCAGAAATGGGCAATTTTTAAATTATTGGAATATTGGAACATATCCAAGAGTAGGGGGAATAACTATTCGCCCGCAGTGGCTGTTCACGGGTGCCCGTCTCATTTCAGTCATATCCCCGTTTTAGTTCCCACCGGGTTGTCTGAGCAAATCTCAGACCACATCACATCTAAAAAAAATAACACCAAGATTTAATCCAGCAAATATCCAGCCAGGATCCCAATGTTCCCAGTTGTTGTCCCATAAATTTTTCCTGGTTTTCAAGAATCAGGATACAGATAAGGTGCTCACATTGAAAAAGGCAGTCCCATCTCTCCAGGTTCTTGATCTGTAGGTTCCTGTCTTCACACCCCCCCCTTTTAATTTACATGTTGACTGAAATGAGGTCCATTTTCCTACAGTGTGTGTACTAACTGCACCTCCTAATGCATTCAGCGTGTTCCTCTACTTCCCTGTTTCCTGCAAATTCTAATGGAACCTAAAGGCTTGATCAGATTCAAGTTAATGGCGGGGGGGGGGGGGGGCAACAATAAATCCTTCACTGGAGGTGCCGTGTGTGGGGTACTCCCACCAGAAGGCACAGATGTAGGGCTACCTCTCTCTTTTTTAAGTTATTGAAAGGGCGAGGGCTATGCCATCTTGCCTGTATCCTCCATGTTGGGGCCACGTGCGGCCTTCTTCCCGGAAGCCCAGGCCTCTGCTGGCCACGCCTGGGATTTTAAACTAACCAATGACAATCAAGGGAAGTGCACGCCGTAGATATGACCACATCCTGTGTAACAAGACCCGGCTTGCGCCTGGCCAATCGGCAGGGCCCACAATCCCCTCACTCCACCCCCCTATTTAAGCCGGTTTTTTCCCACGGGAGGAAACTCTGTTCTGGTCGGTGGGCCGGTCGGGAGCAGAGTCGGGTTGGTGCCCCCAATAAAAGGACCTTCTGCTTTTGCATCGAACTGGCTCCCAGTGTGGTACTTTGGGGATCTTGGAATCTGGGCATAACAGTTATAAAGCATTTGGGTTTAATATTTTTAATGAAAAATTCCCAAATGTTTTATTATTTAAAAAATCAAGCAAAAGGAGAGAAAAGAACATAATGAATCCACATCCACTCATCATGCAGCCTTGATAAATGTCAACTCCCTCTCCTTTATTTCACTGTATCTATGCCTCATTCACTCACCCTCTCTTCCCAACCCAGGCAACTTTGAACCACGTTCCAGACACCATATAATTTCATCTCTCAAGATTTCAGTGTATCTCTCTCTAAAAGACAGGAATTTAAAAATTATAACACCTAAAACTTTTTTAAAAATTATTTTTTAATATATTTTATTGATTTTTTACAGAGAGGAAGGGAGAGAGATAGAGAGTTAGAAACATCGATGAGAGAGAAACATCGATCAGTTGCCTCCTGCACATCTCCCACTGGGAATGTGCCCACAACCCAGGTACATGCCCTTGACCGGAATCGAACCTGGGACCTTTCAGTCCGTCGCTCTATCCACTGAGCCAAACCGGTTTTGGCACACCTAAAACTTTTTAAATAATTCCTTAACACCTTCAAATAGCTGATCAGCACTCACATTTCATTGATTGTATTAGAAGATATTTCTGGTATTTGGTTTTAATTTGCAGCATTTGATTATTGACAAGAACATTCTGCCGTGTTCAGGTTCTAATTGTGAATTATATCCTGGTGCCTGCATTTGTTTTGCTTTTCATTGAGCTGGTGGGCTGACAATAATAAAGAGTGATGGCTGTTTTTGCTACAAATATCTTCTCAGTCTGGTATTTGTCCACGAATGGGAGGTAGGGTGGATGGGGCAGTCTGCCTTCTGTCTAGGTCAGGGGTCCTCAAACTACGGCCCGCAGGCCACGTGCAAATACAAATATTGTATTTGTTCCCGTTTTGTTTTTTACTTCAAAATAAGATATGTGCAGAGTGCATAGGAATTTGTTCATAGTGTTTTTTTAAACTATAGTCCGGCCTTCCAACGGTCTGAGGGACAGTGAACTGGCCCCCTGTTTAAAAAGTTTGAGGACCCCTGGTCTAGGTACTACCCGGTGAACTTAAGCTTTCTCATTTCAGTGCACTTCCTGATTCCTTCTATTGCTTCCAGGCTCAGAATGCCTTCCTTTCTTCAAATATAATGAATATTCAATTGTATTTTTTCAAAAGATTTTTCTCAGTAATCTATGTTGTTCATTACATTCAGGTCTTATATACTTAGAAAGCTATTTGGGTTGTATAAGACCACAGAATTTATTTCCATGACCTGTAAGTCATAGATATTGAAAGAAAAGAGTGTATTCTGTAATAGTGGTGTATTTCTAAATGATTTAAATCCTTTTGCAGACTGCTCATAAATACATTTCCTTTTGCTCCCAAAGGAAAAATTCCAATCCCTTCTAGAGAAAGGGGGGCCCTTGTTACTGGGGTTGAAAGCACTCGAAATAATGAGGGTGTTAATGAGTTCTATGCAAGAATGAAAAGTGGGGATTAATTTAAATCACAATGAGGCTGGTGGTGGAGGGGTTTAATGGGTTCTTCTTTAACAGTTACCAACACATTTCAAACAGGCGCAGGGCCTTTTAACAGGACAGCATTGGTGCTGCACAAGCCAGGTTACCGTGGAGACCCCCCCCTCCCCATCCTCCCAGAGCCCCTGGTCTTGGAAAGGCAGCTTCACTTGAATGGATGGCCAGTTTTCCCAGCCTCAGCTGAATGGACAGGAGTAACAGAAGAAAAGCAAAGCTCAACCATCACCTCAACTATAGTCCTAGGTTTTTTTAAGTGGAATTCTCACGGTAGCGAAGTAGGATTATAACGCAAAGTTCCGAGTAAAACTAACCGACTGGTCTCATTCGTTTTCTATGTCCCGACTGTGACACCAAGGCTAAAAAGTGTAGACCAAGTGCAGCAAGAATGTGGAAACTTTGAAGCACTGTGTAAATACCAGTCCCGTCTATATCACACTTGCCGCCTTCTTGCCATGTCCTTACATGGGGTCTCTCGTGTACATGTGCACGCCTAGTGTCTCCAAACACAGTCACAGTCTGAGGTACTTGGGGTGAGGGCTTCAACATATGAATGGGGGGGGGGGCGGGGGGGAGATGCACAATTCAGCCCATCACAGAAGGTCTAGTTGGAAAAATCTGACTCAATACACATCCTACAGGGCATACAAGACACTCACTTTGGGTGGGAAGCACTTAAGGGAGAGCTCTTCTCTAGGGCAGTCAGAAGCGTCCAATCAAGAAAAACATGCCACTATACTTAGACACTGATTGGCAGAGAAAAAAACAAGAGATGATTTTGAATAAGAGCCCCAAATCCAAGGCAAAAAGGCAGACACTGAATGTCTAGGCATTGACTTGACACATGGACCATATTTCGTGTCCTGCTCAGGTGTAGACAGCAATGAGAAGTTGCCTATTTGAGCTTGGAGAATGATCCTTGCCCCACCCCACACACATAGGCCAGATGGTCATCATAAAATCAGTTACCTCTTAAGTCCGGGGCTGGGCATGATGGGAAATCCTTGTAAAAACATGTTAAAGGCATTGTTTTGACTACAAGCTGCTCAGCGCCTGATCTGACAGGCAATACCTATAGGTGTCAATAGAAGACTGAAGGCTTCCGGGAAGACAGAGGAAGAAACACGGACAGGAGGAAGGTAAAGAGGCAGAGAGGAGAGGAGAGGAGAGGAGAGGAGGGGAGAGGAGAGGGGAGGAGAGAAGAGGAGAGGAGAGGAGAAGGGAGGGAGGAAGAGAAGGAGGGAGGGAGGGAGGGAGGGAATAGGAAAGGAAAAGCTCTCAGGAAGGGATGTTTTTGCCCCTCCTCTCTCAGTGGCATTGCCCCATGTCAGAGTCCCACCGCTGCCTAATAAAAAATGCCAGAATTTCACACATGTAGAGCACGCCTACATTTCCGAGATTTCTCACCTGTTCTCCCTGGTGTACCCCAAACAGCCTGGTGAGACCTCATGGAGGGACTGTTATTTTTATTTGGCAGATTAAAAAAAAATCTGAGACAAAGTCATTAAAGGGACAGAGTCTGGGAGCAGTTGAACATTTTATAGAGTAACTCTACTCCATAGAAATGATAAACTACAATTATTTTCCACTTCACTACCCCTCCCTCAAACTTTCTGGTTTGTACATAATCAAATTACATGTTCTGCACGTCTATTTTTAAAATTCTGTGTTCATGATTCATCTACAAACTTTCTCTTTAGCCTAAGAGTTTAGTTTGTTCAACTTCAAGGTTATCTCACTTGCTAAAAAGCTCTGTGAGAAAAGTGATAGAAAAATAATTACTTACTGGGGAAAAGAAGAGTGATTACCAATACCAGAAGAAAGAACTCTTATCCTAAATCGATTCTTCTCCTCCAGAGGTGACCTTCCAAGCACTACAACTTTTCTAGAACAACCTAAGTGAGTTAAAAATAAATCCCAGGCGAAAAAATGTAACTGATGATCTTTTAATAATGGGGGCAAGGTGGGGTACAGGTAACATGGCTCTTGTCATAAAAGAAAATAAGGTTATGGCACCAGGAGAAGGAACGAGCCGGCCCCTGGCTCCCGGGGTGAGCCTGACACCTCGGAGCTCCGTTGCCAACAGGCTGGTGACAACCGGCCATTTCAGTGGTTTTCGGACAAAAACCCAGGCTCAGGTTCAAAGCTGGAAGGTGATACATGTCCTGGGACAGAGTTCAAAGTCCTGTCCTCCAGGCCCTCATGTTAAGGTCTTGGCTTTTGGGAAGGGCTGGCAAGTTCTGGCAGGCTACTTCAGTAACCCAAGTACCAGAACATTCTGGGAGCTCTTCTGCCTACGAACTTAGAAACTGCTCATCTCCTCAGGCAGATTAGAGTTTCCCGAAATGGCACAGCCAGATTTCTGGTCCCGCATGCTCTTCCAGAACCTCGCCGCCAGCATGGAGAGGAGCGTCGATTCCCTCCCCTCGAGTCCGGGCAGGACTTCCTGACAGTTTACCCTGCGGGAAGGTGGCCGAAGTGACACCATGCAACTGCCACAGTGAGGTCACAAAGGGGTGCCGTTCCCACGGGGCTAACGGGATGTTTGGACCCCGGCTGCCATGCATGAGAAAGCCCAGGCCACAGTAGGGGACATAAGCCTTTTGGCCAAAAGCTTCAGCTAAGGTCTTAGGGGAGCGCAAGCCTCAAGCGCCAGTGGGTGAATGAGCCTCCAGGTGATTCCAGTCCCAGCTGCGGGCCCCACATCATGGATCAGAGACAGGCTGGCCCCATGGTACCCTGACCAGAGAACTTGTGAGCATCATAAATGCTTTTATGCCACTAAGTTTAGTAACTAGAACATACATTGCAGTTCAAGTTAACACCAAGGGCAGAAAGAACGAACCGAGCATGGTCCCCAACTTACGATGGCTCTGTTTACGACTTCACGATGGTATACAGGTGATAAACATTCAGTAGAAACTGTACTTCGGATTTTGAATTTGATCTTTTCCCGGGCTAGCAATCTGTGGCATGATGCTCTCAAGATGCTGGGTGACGAGAGCGAGCTGCAGCCAGCTGCCAGTGGGCCATGTGACCACAGGGTACATAGCCAACACCTACAGGAAATTCACTGAGCTCGGTGATTCTGCCCCACTGTGGGCTGGTGTAGTGTTCTGAGCACATTTAAGGTAAGCTAAGCTAAGTGCTGATGCCCGGTAGCTTAGGTATATTAAATGCATTTTCAGCTCACGATGGGTTTATCAAGATGTAACCCTATGGTAATAACTTATCCAAGAAAATATAGGAGGTGGTAGAATTGAAATTTGATCCCTAAATCTGCCTGACGCCACAATCACAATTTTTTAATTCTCCCAATAGAGCCCAACCTGAGGGTTTTGGACCTGGATTGGGAAGTTGGGAGGTGGGGAGTTGTGAAATGTGGGGAATGAGAAAATTCGATTAATCCATGAGCATTAGTCATTGTTTGCAACTATACACACACACACACACACACACACACACAGAGTTTTCAAATGTACTAAATTCCTTAATAATTACAACTCAAATACATTTCACACATTATTGATCTTGGTTTTGATTATAATCTTGGTATTGATTATGTGTCTTCTCAGTCAACAGATGATAACAGAATACTAGTAGCTACTAAAAGTTAAAAGGTCCGTGAACCTTCCATATGAGAACAGGATGTTCATACTTAAAAACATTGGGAACCACCAGCTACATGCCTCCTTGTTATGTAATGAACATTCATGCTTGGTAAGGTGGACAACTGTGTTACCACAGGGAAACACGAGAGTTGCGAATGATCAACATCCCATCTGTGTGTAGTTAATAACGGTGCTTACCAGGGGATTCTTAAATAGTGGCTTTGAGGTGAGAATTTGCTAATTGTTCTTCCCACTGAGCAGGGAAGACTGAGCCTTCCTGTCCTCTCCCTGCCCTGCCTCCGTCCTTCAGGATACCCTCCCGAGCAAGCACTCCACTCAACCCAGAGGTGGGAGGAAGAGGCGGTGATAGATGTGGGAACAGCTCATTACCCACCTGGAATGGAGAGCAAGTTCACTACCTCCCTGAGAAACGGGAGCCACCTCATGAGGCCTTACAAAGCCTTCTTGCCGTGACACTGACAACTTCGCCAGGATCCTTTGCTCTCACGTCACACGGGATGCTGAGTGAAATGCACAGGGCCACCCCAGCCTTGACGGAGGGGCACAAGTCACCCAGTTCACCGCCTGCAGAAGGCCTGGCTGGGGGAACGGATGCCACCCTGTGAGGGCCCAGGCTCCTGCCTTTGAATCCACTGCATTCCACAGCATATGTTTCTTCCCCAAATGGGGAGATGAGGAGGGAGATTACACTCGCTAATGAAGTTGGTTTGTGTCAAAACAACTACAGACTTTCAATCCATAACACCATTATTTATTAAAATTGCACCCGGAGATAGCCATGACTTGTACTTGTGAGCTATTCAGCTCTGGTAAATGGGGAAAAAAGAAAAATAAAAGAAATGTGCTTTTAAACATCTTGAGTCTTATTAACATCAACTTGAGGCATTTAAAGATACTCTAAAATAAACATGGTCTTAAAATGAACCACGAATTAACTACTGTTTAATTCATAAATGGAAAAAGTGCATGTTTTTCATCTTATTAAGTGCACAAGAAGAATTCATCACACACACACATGCACATGCACATGCACGCACGCACAACAGACAACCTTAAGATTCACACATTGGCCACCAGTAATTAGAGACCATTTCCACCAACCACGGAGAGGCAGCATTTCATCCATGACACAAAGTAGATGGTTGAGTACAGGAGGAGGATGAAGCTTTGGCCTGGACGGTCCCCATCCTCTCCGTGACCCTTCCCAAGCTCCCAACCTTGGGGGAAGGCAGAAGATGACCATCTCCTGGACAGGTATCTGGTCTAACCGGGCCTTCTCCCTGTACTTTTGTTAAAGAGAAAACCACAGGCCCAAGATGGTGTCACTTGTGCTAGAGCCCATGATACCAAACCTAGATTTAATATCTGACCTAATGGCTCCTTTAACGATTGCCAGAAAAATAATCTTAATCAACTAGTCTGGATGGAACATTCTGGTCAACAGCAATGAGCCAATCTGTCACGTGAGCTCTCTCTATCCTCCCTTTCCACACAATAGAAAGAAGAGACAATAGTCATGATAAAAACAAAAATAATAATAAATAAAACACCCTGCCATTACCTTCCCCCCAAAAAAGATGTCCTCGTAAAAAATAATATTTTTTCTTCCTCTTATAGCTCCCTTGCCCCACCCTTCTCCTGATAAACACCTTCCATTTTGTACAGTGCCTCCGAGAGCTGTACTAGTTGCTCGATGGGATGTTTTCCAATTCATGAGTTGCTTAACAGACAATTAGATCTTCAAATTTAATCAGTTAAATTTTGTTCTTTAACACTTTTATGGAAAACAGACCCAGAAAGCAGGAGGAGGAAGTGGAAGGGCAGAAGAGGTGGGAAGGGATATTTAAAGCAATTCACCCACAATTCATAGCTTGCTAGCCACGTGGCAAAAGATGCTGACCATCCTGACTTTTCCCAGGGCATTTTCTGAATGGGGGCAGAACTGCTGCTCCAGGAGGTACAGGGGAATGGCCCCCATGGAGCTGGTCACAGCCAGGGAGCCTCTGCCCCATCTGAATTATAAGATCCAAATTCCCTCTTATCTCAAAAGATGGGGCATGTGAACCCACCAATACTCATCCTTCAAACAATGCCTTTCCCATAACACAGAATATTTGCCTATTGCTACAAACAACTCCAGATGTGAGTTATCAGGCATCTCCAAGGTCAGAGTTCTTTAGAGATTTCAAATTCCTGGAGGACAGGAAATACGGTTGTTTTGGACTGCAACTGCCCAAATACTGCATACATAAATTCCTGCCAGGAAATCCCTTTTGGTAAATTCTCATTTCCTTTCAAGTGTCTGGCCTTGTAAGAATTCTGGGAAGACTGACGATAACCCGTCTTTAATTTATAACTGAAGTAACTGTGATTCATTCATCCACTTATTCATTCATCCAACAAAGATTTATTGAGCACCTCTTGGGTGCCAGGCTGGGGATTCAGCAGTGAACTAGCCAGAGCCTATGGCCTCACAGGGCTGCTGCTCTGGGGTGGGGGTGGGGGGGTGGGGTGGGGGGGACAGATCATAAAAATATAAATATATCAGAAATAAAAAGGTATGGTATCAAGGAAGATGAGTATTTTAAAAGTTGAAAGGTGGATAGAACCAGGAAGTGACAGGAGTGTGCGATTTTCTGTAGAGGGAGAGGCAGCTGCCCCATCCACATAATGCAGACCTTTCTGAGACACCTGAGCAGAGCACCTGAAGGAGGGAGCCCTGCAGATACCTGGAGAAGAGCATTCCAGGCTGGGAACAGCCAGTGAAGCCCTGAGGCCGAGGTGGGCTGAGGGGGCCCAAGGAACCACTAGCGAGCAAACCGGAGGACTCTGAGTCAGAGAGGGGCTTGGGACCACCGGGTAAGGACCTGGCTTTTGCTGACTGGGATGGGAAGCCACGAAGGGACTCTGAGCAGAGGAGTGACAGAAAGGATCACTCTCGGTGCTGGGAGTAACAGTCAAAGCAGGCAGACCAAGGCTGACAAGACATGCTTGTTGCCTGGACCAGGTGGTAGCAGTCAGGACAATGGGAGACAGTCCCTGGACCGATTTTGCAGATAAAAACGATCATGCGTTGGATGTGACACAGAGATTATGGCTAGAATCCAATCCCAGGTCTGCCACCTACTAGCTGTGTGACTGTGGGAAAAGGTTTAATTTCTCTGCATCTCAGTTTCTTCTGTAAAATGAGGATAATACCATCTTTGCTGCCAAGGTAGAAACATGACATCTAAGTACCTATTGCAACACCTGGGAACTATTATTTGGAAAGTACCTTTAAAAGTCTTTTGAAATCCTCTTTCATGTTTGGTTAACCCACGTACCCCTGACCCTCAACAAAGCAGCAGTCTCCTGGGGAGCTGCTGGGAGAGTTTTCGTGGGGCCACACGCTCCTTCTCTGCTCTATCCGCTCTCCGATGGCCTCACGCATTGATTCTTTCAGCGTGGCTGTCGTTTTCGAGGTTAGGTGATAGCAGTTCTAATCCTAACAGAATCGGCAAATGCCATCCGTGCCCCTTATCAGAGAGGTGGGCAGAAACAGTAAATGGAGAACAGAATCCTGGGGCTAAGCATTTCTGACAACGCCAGGAAGGTATTTGGACATAGTATTTTAATTGCATAATAAAAACTCCTCCTCTTGTACTCAATAAAAGAGGCTGAATTATTGTTATACATTATTGGGTTCTAAAGCTGGGTATTCTTGCCTTCTTTCCTGTCCAATCATTACAGTTAGGCCAATAGTTCTTACTGATGGCAACATGTGCTCACAATCATCATATGACCTTGAGTCCAGCAATGAGTGAAACCACCCACTGAGCCCTATAAATCAAAGAGAAAAATCTCTCTGTCCTCTCAGCTGGAATGCCCAACAGAAGATACATATACGTAATTGTGGTTCCCGCCACTTCCCCTTCCCAATGAACCCAATGTCACATTTACATGGTTGCCTCTCTAAATATTTGAAATTATTTTGTCAATCTCTCTCCCTCCCCCCCCCCCCCTCAAATCAATAAAGACATTGAAAAAAGGAAAATGGTAAGGAATCTGATCATGGAGCCCTTATAGTTGAAACCTAGAAATCTATCTGAAGAATTTAAATACAGTCTTAATAGAACTATAACCCCTTACTAGAAAATAAAAAATCAAATAGAGCAGTTTACATCTGAATGGCAGGATTAGCTCAGGAAATTCCACCTAGAGAAGACAGAAACATCTAAAAGTTCCCATTAAGCTGATTCTCAATAGAAAAAAGAGTCAAGTCTGAAGGTCTTCCCTTTTTAAAGTTTTGTTTTCTAGTGCCAGTATTAGAAAGTACTTCTTTGCAGTGTTTTAGCATATTTATGTTCTTTTCAAAATACGACTTCAAGTAAGCCTCTTACTATTGTTCATAGAAATAGCACAGCAGTAGTAGTTAGAGTTCAGAAGCTCTAACATCAGACCTCATCTCCCTTAACTCTCATGATGACCCAAGAGACAAAGATATCAAGTCAATAAGCCAAGTTTACTGCAGAGCTTGTCGCAAAAACCTAGAGCCCAATTGCTCTACTTCCCTGCTCCTTCTTTAAGGCATAAGCCATGGCCAAACCCTATTCTGCCATCCCCTATTCAACTTCTCCTCCTCCTCTTATCACCTGCCCCCATCTCCTGGAACCTTTCTCTCTGTCTCTGTCTCTCTCATCTGGGCATGCAGAGAGTTTTCAAGCCTACTTCCAACATGCCTCTTGAACCTACCCCTCCTTTCTATCCATGTTTTACTTTCTTTTTTGGGGGGCCCTTTATCCCTTCTCACCTAAATAATCACCTGCTCACCCATTCTACCCACTGCCAGACCTAATACTGTCCAAGTTGCTCTCCATTCAATTTCCTAAAGTCAAGTACCCGGGCAGGTACTTACTAAAAAGCCTTTAGTGACTCCCCAGTGCTTAATAAATTAAGCACAATCCTTTTATCCCAGGGATCATAAACCTGGATGTTACCAAGTCACTTCTCTCCCCTATCTTCCCAAAAGGCCACCTTACTACAGATAGAGTGGGCCACATGGGCACACCCTCTGCATTCCACCCCCACACCTTTGTGAAGGCTCGAGTTGACTTCATCAAGAACGACCTCAATCCCATCTCTCCTGGAATTCTGCCCATCTTGCAGCATCCTTCCTACAGTGAGGCTTTCTTTCCCTCCCTAAGCCCCTCCTTTGGGAGTGAAAGATTTTCTTCTTTCAAACTCCTGATAGCTGTCTTTGCTCTCCAGTTTCACTCGTGTCATCATTTCCCTGATGCTGACCCACCACTATCGTCACCCCTACATCATAGGCTCTCCAATGACAAGGACTGGGTCCTGCTCACCCTACCGTCTTCTGAGGCACTCCCTGAAGATGTTCAGAAAATGCTTACTCCATTCATCTTTAAATCTATCTTGCAGGGATGGGACTTCCCTCTGAACCTTCAAAGCATGTATTTTATATCACTTATACAGCACTTAAATTCTGTCCTGAATAGTCATTCTTTCCACATACAAATGTCCTATTTAGCCAATGAACAGAGTAGCTCCATAAAGGCAAGAACCATGTCTCCCATTTTATGTGTGAATTGAGGATCTTGCCTCCAGTAGGTACTAAACATGTATTCTTTACATATTTATGTGTTTTCCCCTGGAAGGCTGCATTTCTCCAAGGTTATGTTCCTCAAGATGCACACCCAAGTGTTGTGAAGTAAAAAAATATTACCATGTGGCATACATACTTCCCCTGCCCCTATGCAACCTTCTCGTTCTTAGATACTTGCAATGTGCATTAAGACATTATTAAAGGCACTCAGCAGTCCTGTAATAAAGAAACCTACTTATTCTGCTAAACAGGACATTTTTCCAAACTTAGTTGACACAAGGAAATATTTACTGCTTATAACACTTACTGACATCCATCAGTACCACTTGGAGAAGCTCTTCTAAAGTATCTGAAACAACTTCCTATATATAACTCAGTGCTCAGTAGACAACACAGGTAAGACATTTTATAGTCTACAAAGCACTGCTAACACATTATTACAACCGAACTCCCTCAACAGACAGACTTGTAATAGGAAATGATAAAGGAGGGAGAGTCTGTCTTGCTTTCCTCCAATCCCTCCACTCCTCACTCAGCATTCCTTCCTTCAAGCATCAACTGAAAACTCCTTTCCTTCAGTCACCTTGAGACACCAAGGACACAATGTGACTCAACTCCCTCCTCCATCAAGGGACTGTTCCAGACCCTCGGAACTGACGGGGTCCTCAGGTATAAACTCCAAACTGTTCCTTTTTCTAGGGAGAAGGAAAAGTAGGTTACAGGTTCAAGAACTCTACCTTGAAGATGTAGAGACATTAGAAAAATGGTTTAAGCTTAATGGAAACTCGTAACATTCCAAATTTAGAGATATATCCATGAGGAATAGGTTCAGTTGTATATAAAAGGAAACCCCAAATAGCAGTGGCTTGCTCACACAAGATATGTCTCTACATATAAACAGAGTCTAAGAGGAGTCAGTCCAAAGCCGACATGACAACCTAAGGACCATTGAGATTGGGGCTCCCTCTGTCTGTTCTATCAACCTAACACAAGGCTTCCACCTTTAAGATCACCTCAGGGCCCCAAATGGCAGCTGGATGCTAAGCATCACATCCTCATCCTAGGAAGAAAAAGGAAAAGATGATGGAATAGGTAAATAATGTGTAGCTTTCAGTAGAGTGACTGGTCCCTTTATGGAGTCTTTCCCCAGTCCCCTTGTCACTTCTCATTGACCAGGACTTGGTCACACAGGCAAAGCCAGCTCAAAGGAGGCTGGGAAATGTGGTCTTTTAGCCGACTGCATTGCATCCCAAGTTCTAAATAAGGAGTTTTAGTGCTAACAAAGAAGCTCATAATAATGGTAAGAAGTCATATGGTCCAGGGTTTCTCAAGCTCACTCATCAATCAGAATCACCTGCATGGGGTGGAGGGTGGAGGCATGGCAGGGGAGATCCTCATTGAAATACAGATTCCCAGGCTCCACCCAGACTTCCTCAACCAGAATCTCCAGGGAGAGGACGTGGGGAACCCTGTTTTTAACAAGCACCCTGGGTGATTCTTATCAGCAAGCAAGTTTGGGAAACACTGAAATCTAATCTCCCACCCAGCTTGGCAGTCTCGGCACAATCCGGAACCTGGGGCCTTGGGGGCAGTCAGTCCACCCTGAAGCAGCAGGAGACATGGAAGTTCTCTCTCATCCTGAGCCCACTGCTGCCAGAGAGCCTACCCCATGGGAAGAGACCAAGGGGACCTTCTCCATAAAGGAATTGCAAAAGGAATTATGAATCGGACAACCCAGTGCTTCAACCAGCCAGTTCCAACACATCAACAAGTATGATCAGATAAAAATCAGCCCATGTCCATATAGAAAGCTTTCAAAGGACTGTTCCCTACTTTTTCAATCTTACTTTACCAACGAGGACGTACGTTCAGCAAGTGTCGGAGTCTCTGCTCCTTAGCACCTGAGGTGCAGTAAGGTTGCCTGAAGTTGGCTGAAGGCCTGTAGCCTGTGAGCGGATGGGTTTTTCTTCGAGGGTTAAAGTAAAGCTACAGAGGGAAAGGTGTATGTACTGGGTGACATTTAGAAGTCACCTATCTTGTACTCCTGTATCCCTGCCCATTGCCACATTTCTTTTCTCCAAACAAATGTACTGGGGGCTGTGTTACCTACAGCCTGCCATCTTAGCAGCTCTAGAGCCAAGGGCAACCTAAGGACAAAGGTGAGGAATAAATGAACTCTAGGACTGAGGTAGGATTCTGACATCAGGTGCTATTTCTGAGAAAGTTTGGTGGGTGCAGGGGTGGAGGGGCTCAATTATACCAGAAACTGCTTATATCTGGCATGACCTCTCCACGGGGGGAAATGATTCTGACTTATATTTAACTTGTTGTTTCTTTATGATTGAAATATTAAGCCCTCAGAATACAATGAGGAAAATAATGCAGTAAACACATTAAAGGGAGATTCTTGTTCGTGTATTGGTGTTGCAGCTCTGTGGTAGGCAGTGAGACAGACATGAGCAGAGCCAGGACGATGGCCAGGATACTGAAGGTCATCAGAGCGGACAGCCCCAGGTGACTAGCAAAGGACAACTGTAGGGTGGGGTGGGCCCTCGCCTCCAGGTGACCTTTCCTCCCCTGGCACATGGTTAGTCATGCAGTTTAGACCCTCTTGGAGGAGGAACAAGGGGCCAAAGAATGGCCTCATGGGACGCCATGCGGGCCCTTGTACAATCACTCCCTTAAGCATTAACCCCTAGAGATAGCATCTAGGCTTCAGTTGTATTTTAGCTCCAGGCCCAGAAAAGCAGCAAAACCAGACAAGCAATGCCATGGCTGACATCAGAACCTCCTGCCCTGGCACCCTACCCGGAAAGAACACACCTGAAAAGCTGATGAATATTCTATTGAGATCCTCCCCTGGGACAGCCCCTAAAACCCCTACACATAAAAGCCCTTAGAAGGGAGGACCCAGCTTGCTTTCCTTCCCAGGGGCACTCCCACACCTTTCCCCTCCCCCTCTTTCCTACACCTCCCCCCCCACCCCACCCCGGGGCGCATTACCTTTACCAGTTCTTTCTCCTAAACTCCAAAAGCCCTTCTTTTGCCTCTGTAACCTGTTTCCTGAACACATTTCTTCTACAGCTCACTTTTTCTACTTCTATGACTTTCTAAATAAACTTTCTCTATAGTTTGAGTCTTGGCTCTGAATTTTTTCGTGGCCAAAACTCAAGTACCGAGGTTGCTGAACCCAGACCCTGTCTGACTCCATTGGTCTAACACCTGGTGCCATGCCCCCCACTGCCAACAGCTCTAGGCAGGTGCTCAGGCATCAGTTTTATCTATGGCATAATAGTCTTTCATAGTCAGTCCCGGCCTCCATTGTTCTAATAGAAAGTAAAATTTTATCACAGGTAAAAACAAACAAAAAAAACCAACTACTCTTATTTCCACCATTGCAACTTGGCAAAAATAACCAAGTATCTAAATCCAAAGATACTCACCACCTATGAAATATGTTCTAAATAAATTTAAGAAAAGTTTGTGTGTGTTTTTACAATTAGCAAGATAATTACTTGTTAACAATTGACATGTCTGCACAGTCAGAACTTTGCAAACTGCTTAAAAACATTTCTTTCTTCCTACGTAGCTGTTTTGTTACTTAAGTATGGTTCTAAAGAGCATATTAAATTATATCTTCAATTATATGTAGATAAATCTCAGGAGCAGCTTGGCCTTTACACTACCTCATTTTTTAAAATAAGATAACCTTTCCTTAATGAAAGGGCCGGCGGGGCACGTGGCCCCGCAGGCATCCGGCAGGGAGGATGACGGGCAGCCATGGCCGAGGCAGCGCCTGACCAGATAGGCGCAGGCCTGCGGACGCCCAGAAGGACCCGGGCCGCCCTCCTCGGCCTCCGAGTCACTTTCGGGCCGAGCAGCGGGCGACCCAAGGACCAGGCGGGGTGGTGGGCGGCCCGCCTCCCGGTGACGCCCACGGCGGCAGGCCTTGCATGGGAGCCGAGTGGCTGGCTTCCCATCCATTAAGGGACCTCCATTTTGTATGGAACCATGTGCTCAGCGAAGGCTCCTTCCCCCTCGGAAGGAGCCTCTGCTAGCCACACCCACCATTTCTCTGGACTAACCAATGGTAATCAAGGGAAGTGCACGCCATCGCTATGACCACATCCTGTGTAATGGGTCACCAGCTCGCACCTGGCCAATCGGCGGGGGGCACAGCCCCCTCTCCCGCCCCTACTCCAACCCTCTATGAAACCCCTGGTTCGAGCAGACTACTCTCTTTTTGCCACCTGCTGCTGCGTCAGTAAGGAAGGTAGAGGAGCTAAGCCCGGGCTTAAAATAAAAGACTCTTTGCTTTTGCATCGGATTGGATGGCTCCCTGGTGGCTTCTTGGGAATCTTGAAATCTGGGCATAACACTTAAGTCACTTCAGAAACAAATACAAATTCCTACTACAGTAGCCGTTCAAGACATAAAGGGCCCTTTCTTCCTCCTTCTCTCTCTTTCTCTCTCCCTGCCCCTGTCTCAATTTCTGTCTCCTTTCCCCTTTTTTCAGAGCTTTGATTTTCCCCTTGGAGAGGTCAGAGCCTTGGGGTTTCCTGTCTACAGCTCTGCGTTGTGCTGAAGGAAACACGAAGAAAGGCTTGCATATTTCAAGGGAAGGTCATTACAATCACTGTACATACAGGACACATTCTTTCCTCCCTATTTGTTCTTCATTAGGACAGAAGACAAGGAACCTTCCTCATGGGCAAGAGGAAGGAGGAGGCCTTCTGACCAGGTTCCGAGGGAGACTTCAACACGCTCCTACTGCAATGTCTAGTCTCTTCCAGACGCCCGTGGGACTTGGCAGTAAAAACACATGTACTGCTTTCTGACTCTTACAGAAGCAAGTGCCAGTGGGCCCCGAGAGGGATGGGAGCACGAGGGGCTGGAAAGAGACCTGAACAGGAAATACCGGCCTTTAAAGTTTAAAGAGTTTCCAGGGCACCTTGTTTTACCCACGTGGAACCCTGGGGAGGTGCACTGACCTGGGGGAGTCTCAGGGCTAAGATCAGCAAACGTAGCCGCCGTTCTGGCCACAAAATTGTCCGCCAGCTCTTGGCACCACCCGGAAGAAACGGCAAGACGCTGAAGCAGCCTCTCTGCCTCTCTGGCCTGTTTTACATATTTATCGTCGTCTCTTAATATGTTCTAATTGGCAGGGGCCGGGGTGCAGTGAGAGTTGGGGGTCTTGACTGAGTTACTACCTCACAGTGAGAGGATGAAAGCTTTTCTGGAGTGGAAAGAGGTTATTTCTCATGAAATACAATCTCCCTCCAAAGTTCAAGGTCAAAAAACCACCCCGTGTGCAGAGGGGCCCATGCGCTGCTTCTGTGCCCATCAGATGGCACGGATAACCTGGCCTTTCAGCTGAGAAAAACATGCCTGCTGTAACAGGAGCCAGGACAGGGCACTACCAGATTAGGAGAAAAAGCTTGCAGAGGCAGGTGATAGAGTATAATTATACTACAGGCCCCACACCAATGCAGTGTCCTCCTGAAATGAAAAATCGCTTCCATAATTCCACGGCTCAGGTTTTATCTTTTTAAAAAAATATATATATTTTATTGATTTTTTACAGAGAGAAAGGGAGAGGGATAGAGAGTCAGAAACATCGATGAGAGAGAAACATCGATCAGCTGCCTCCTGCGCACCCCCCACTAGGGATGTGCCCGCAAACAAGGTACATGCCTTTGACCGGAATCGAACCTGGGACCCTTCAGTCCGCAGGTGGACGCTCTATCCACTGAGCCAAACCGGTTAGGGCATCTTTTTTTTAAAAAAAAAAAAAAGTCTTTATTGATTTCAGAGAGGAAGGGAAAGAGAGAGACAGAAACATCAATGATGAGAGAGAATCATGGATCGGCTACCTCCTATACACCCTCTGCCGGGGATTGAGCCCAAATCCCAGGTATGTGCCCTGACCGGGAATCGAACCATCTCCTCCTGGGCCAATGCTCAACCACTGAGCCACACAGGCTAGGCTCAAGCATTATCTTCAAAATGTCTACATAAGTGTCTAAATACCAGACTCTCAGCCTGAGATATTCTGGGGATAAGGGCCACCAAATACAAGAAAAACCGCGTAAAGGCAGAAAATAATAATCCTTAAGTGACATTATATGTATGTTTACCGTCTAAGAAGTCTTCATTGTGCTCAGTTTAATGAGTAACTGTTAATATGGGAAGATAAACACATTCCAGGGGTCAGATGAAGCCACAGCTGCTGAATGAGCGACTTAACATTTCAAGGAGAAGTATGAATTATGTTGGGGTCAAGTCCCTTTTTGAAAAGTATGGTAGGAGGCATTGCAAAAATAAGGAAGTGGTTATAAATCTGAGTTCCAGGAATGGCAACTCCCTTGTATGGACAGAGAAAAACAATTGCATTCCTGTGCTACGAGAACACCCTCGGACAACACACACAGAAGCCCAAATCACAGCATTACAAAAATGGACTTACTGAAATTCGTGTTGTTCAATCAGCAGCCACGGCTCAAATTCCCCTTCAGTTCAGAGGGCAAGAAAAGTATCCAAATACAGTAGGACAGCACTTATTCAAATTGAGCCTGTTTGCACAGCTCAAAGGGAAAGTGGCTATAAATGGGTCCCACAAAGGAGGACCTAAGTGGCCGACAGCTCCCACTCGTGAACACTCAGACCCGATTGTGAAGAAATGGCTGCGGTGACTTTACCTTCAGTCTCACAGACGTGAGGTTTACTTTTTCAATTTTATTGTTTTCATGACAGGGTCTAACAGCATATGCAAGAGAAATTCCACACAAGTCCGTTTATATGTTCTGGTAGCCACATCTTCAAAAAGGAAAAAGAAGCAGATGAAATTATTTATAATATTTTATAGAACCCAACGCAATGCTGAAACTGGTTTGGCTCAGTGGATAGAGCGTCGGCCTGCAGACTCAAGGGTCCCAGGTTCGATTCCAGTCAAGGGCATGTACCTGGGTTTCGGGCACGTCCCCAGTGGGAGATGTGCAGGAGGCAGCTGATCGATGTTTCTAACTCTCTATCTCTCTCCCTTCCTCTCTGTAAAAAAATCAATAAAATATATTAAAAAAAAAAAGAACCCAACGCAGCCAAATATTATCATTTCAGCATGGAATCAACATGAAAACTACTAGAAGGGTGTTTTACATTCTTATTTCATACCAAGTGTTCATAATCCTGCATACGTACATCACATCTCAATTCCGATGCTACATTTTTATTGGAAATGATGGCCATGTGTTTAGATTTCATGAAATTTACACTTGGAAAAATAAATTCACATATTCAAGTTGTGTTCAACTTCTCCAATATTTGAACAGAGTATCCATTTACAAATTTTAATTTGTTTGTTTGTTAATCCTCACCCAAGGGTATTTTTTCCATTGATTTTTAGAAAGAGTGGAAGGGCAAGAGGAAGGGGGAGAGGGAGAGAAAGAAAAAAACACAGATGTGAGAGAGGAACATTGATGGGTTTGCCTCTTGCGTGTGCCCCAACCATGACCAGGGACAGAACATGCAACCCAGGTACATGCCCTTGACAGGGATTCAAACCCACAACACCTCATTGCGCAGGCTGATGCTCTAACCACTGAGAAACACTGGCCAGGGCTACATTTAAATTTATTAAAATAAATAAAACCTAAAAATTCAGCTCCTTGTTGCTGTAGCCATGTTTCAAGTGCTTCACAGACGCGTGGGCTGGTGGCTACAGGAGACAGCATGAGTCTAATGCATCCTTGCCCACCTCACAGAGGAGGCGTTTCTGTGTCTAACTTCCCCTGGAATATGAATCAGGCGATGAGCAAACCTGGAAGTCAATCCACAGGGAGCTAAAAGTCATCTCTTCGTGATCTGAAAGATTTATAAAATTCAGCTGATGGAATGAAAAATGAAAGAAATGTTGATAGAGGAGGTCTATAACGGGATAGAATTAGAAAGTCTTTGGAAAAGGGAAGCGAGTACCTTGGGCATTTCTTAAATCCTCCCTTATTCAATCCTCACAATAGCCTCGGAGAGAGGGACTTTTCTAAAATTCCCATTTCACTGAGTAGGAAAGAGAGGCTCAGAGAGGCCAGAGACGGGAAGTGGCGCACACAGAATGTGAGCTGAACTAATGCATAACCTTAACTCTTGGGGGGTAGTTTCTGGCTTCTGTGCACAGGACACTGCCCAGCCGGTGAAGTGATCATGGCTGCCGAGTTCCTCCCAGGTCTGGCCACCCTTACTAAACGCTATTCTTGCTACACGTGAGCATGGAACACAGTATTTTGCAGACCAGCTGCAAACAGGATAAGCTTGATGGGAACCCAAACTGGTAAGTACGGTCAACTATAAAGAAATCAACATGCAACTGACCAACCCTGGACATAAGCAATGGCTAAGCCTTCCTTGGAGAGAGAGGGCTTGGGATGTGAATCCCGTCTCCTCTACTTGCTGCAAGTACAACAACTACCTTGAGCCAACCACGCCTCTTGACACCCCAAGCTGCTAAGCCCGGTAACAATAGGACAAAGAATCTCCGGGGGTGGCTCTTAGTCATCAGCAGTCGGAAAAGCTTGCCAGGCGACTGTCTGTAGAGCGAGGGCTGACAACGACAGAGCAGATGAAACCTCACACCAGAATCGCCTGGAGTGGGGGGCTTTGCTGGGCCCCACTCCCAGAATTTCTGGTTAGGTGAATCTGGGGGAGCCCAGGAATGTGCATTTCTAATAAGAACCCAGGATGTTGCCCTAACCGGTTTGGCTCAGTGGATAGAGTGTCAGCCTGCGGACTCAAGGGTCCCAGGTTCGATTCCGGTTGGGGGCATGTGCCTTGGTTGCGGGCACATCCCCAGTGGGGTGTGTGCAGGAGGCAGCTGATCGATGTTTCTCTCTCATCAATGTTTCTAGCTCTCTATCCTTCTCCCTTCCTCTCTGTAAAAAATCAATAAAAATAAAAAAATGACCCTGGAAAATGACTGAAGAAAGGAACCACTACACATTCTCCAAAGAACCAGCTCATTGGGGCAATTTAGTGGCCTTGCCAGGGCCTCGGTGGAGGCCACCAGGTCACTGCTGGAGCCGGAGAGGTGCCAGGTGCCACAGGTTGCCGCCTTCTCCCACTTTGGGGTCAGAAGGTACAAACTGTGGGCCCGGGCGCCAGAGGCTGCCTCGCCCCTGAAGCTTATGCCTCAGCGTCCCTTCACTTGGCTGGGTCCCTCCAGAGCCTTGCCGCGTGCTCACATTTTTGTTTTCTGTAAAATTTGTAAAGTAGGATCTTCTGGTGTTTTTAAAGGAAGGATTCCCATATATTTCTGCTTAACACTCAGGCCGCACAACACTTGGATCTGCCCTTGGAGACCTCCTGCTCCTGTTTATATTCCGGAATCTCTTCTAGGGAGAGAAAAACATTAAGAAACTTCAAACATCACAAACATGTTTAGAACTTGCTTTTGTTATTTAATAATACTAATAAATGAAACAGCTTTCTTTACTAGATGTCTGTTTTTATGGCTTTGTAATACGTACCCCAAAAATATACTCAGCCAATTTTTTTACTATGTACTTAAGTGGTTTCCGGTTTTTATGTATTTAAAAGTGTCACCATTGAGAATAGCCTTAAAGTTAAGCATTTTTGCCCATCCTATTTTCTCAGTTCTTCTTTAAGTAGCAGTGTTGATATGTAGCATATGCATCTGTTTTTCACTTTTTGCACTATAATGTAATTATAATAATTATATTATAATAATATAAAAAATTATAATGCATTATAATTTTGCAACTTAAATCTCTCTCCACTTAATTCACTATATGCACTTTCCCAGTTGCTGAGTAATTTTTAACCTTAACATTTTTTTAAAATATATTTTTATTGATTTCAGAGAGGAAGGGAGTGGGACAGAAAGAAACATCAATGATGAGAGAGAATCACTATTGGCTGCCTCCTGCACACCCCCTACTGGGGATTGAGCCCGCAACCCAGGCATGTGCCCTGATGAGGAATTTTTAATGACTCTAGAATTTTCTTCGCTATGGATATAACATCATGTATTTGCCTACTCCTCCAAATTATGAGTTACTCTTAATTTCCCAATAATATAGAAAATAATACAAAAACTCCATTTTTAAGATTATTTTCTTCACGTAGCTTCCCTTAAGTGGGCCAAAAATGGTAACAGGGGTAACCCGATAGCACAGTTTATACAACACAGGTTGTGGCAAAGAAATGAAATGTGTGACCAGGGTTTGCAATGGGCTGGAAAGTATCTGAGCCGCAAACATTATCGAATATCATGAACTAAGGCCACAAACTAAGGTCATGAACTAAGGTCATAAACATGTCGGTTCTGAAGGCTCACATGACCATTCTGGGGAATTCTTCCCCAGCTACAGTAAGAGCAAGTTGCCCCGAATCTTTGACGAACTTCGGCTAACTGACTCACAGATGTGAAAAACGGAATGGTGATGACCTCTCGCGCCTCCCGATGAGGCTGAATCAGCTGCCCCATCACACCAGGGCCCAGGCGCTGCTTGGTTTCCGGGACGGGGTGGCTGTGTTCCTAATCAGTAACTTTCGGGCCCTTTTATGGCCAAAGAGAGATGCAGCTGCCAGTCGGTAAGCTGGGTCTAAGTTTAGAAGCCTGCCCATGGAGCACAGGCCAGTTACCCAGCCCGCACCAGGTCCACGTTCAGGACTGGCCCGGCTAGTGTGGTTCTCCAACCACGTAAGCTAACGAGCTACCCATTGATACAAAATAATCTCACAGCCTGCGTGCGAAACAGGGACACAGGTGGGCTGTACATAAGCCAGGACCCCAACAATGCTCATTCTTGTTCCATAACACCATCACGAGTGGCCAGGAGGACAGGCAGTCAGGCACCCTAAAGCAGGGGTCCTCAAACTTTTTAAACAGGGGACCAGTTCACTGTCCCTCAGACCGTTGGAGGGCCAGACTATAGTTTAAAAAAAAACTCTGAACAAATTTCTATGCACACTGCACATTTCTTATTTTGAAGTAAAAAAACAAAATGGGAACAAATACAATATTTGTATTTACATGTGGCCCACAGGCCGTAGTTTGAGGACCCCTGCAAAGGAAACCCACCTAGCAGCCTCTCTGAGGGAAGTTGTCAACACTGAGCAGAGGGGCAGAGGGGCAGAGGCAGAGGGAGCGATGAGCTGTCAGCATTGCATGCTGCCCTTAGTCACTCATTCAGCACAGTGCCTGGTGTGGCGCTAGATGCTGCAGACAGAGCAGGGGTGATTGATCTCATCCTGCCCACCAGGACCCGGACTGCCCCTGCCACCTCGATCCATGTGCTCCCGGTGGGGGGAGGGCGGGGGTGGTTTTCCAAATGCCCTGGAAAGGGCAGGACCCACAGGACCAGGCTCCCAGGACTGCGGGACATGCCTGCCCGCTGGAACACGAGGCCGAGCTTACCAAACACCCCCCTTCCAGCTACTCCCAGGCACAGCCAGTGCCCTCAGACCTGTCCCGGGGCCAAAGCTACCACCCAGGGGATGGCTGTGCCCGAAACCTTCAGAAGCACAGCCAGCCTGGGCCAAGCCATGCCTTTCGTTATTGCAAAAACAGAAAACAATACAAACATTCCTGAAGTGTCAGGTCCCGATTTGCATTCCAGGTCCTCCTCTCCCCAAACAGGTCTAACCGCTTTGCTTTCCATATCCTCCCCCCTCCCCACCCCCCACCTCGGGCACAGAGGCTCCCAGGGATCCCTGCGAACCTAGCACCGGGCTGGGCTGAAGCCTGCAGCGGTCAAAGTGCACCAGCGAGTCTCCTCCGCCAGTGGCCACTGGAAATTGTGGGAAGGGCTTGAAAGCCGGCTCTGGCCTCTAGGTACTGGGCTGGAACCTCGTGTGTCCCCCCAGCGAACACCTGTGCACACCAGCAGCCGCTGTCCTTCTGTGAAGGCGTGGCTTCTGGAACCAGAGTCCCCGGCACAAGTCCCGCTTCCCACTTCACCTTCGGGACCCGGACGAGTGTTGTGGGTTGAAATGTGTCCTCCCATAATTCAGCTGTTCAAGGCCTTACCCTCCAGCACCTCAGAATGTGACTTTATTTAGAGATAGGGGATTGTAATTAGTTAAGATCAAGTTATTCTGGAGAAAGGTGGGCCCCGAATCCAGTACCAATACCGTGAATAACCTGGTTATTATTAACAGGAAAGGAGCAAAGGGGGCACTAGGTGATATAGGCATGCCATTTGTACAGCGCTGCCAGGAAGCGCAGTTAGCATCTCCAAGTCTATCCCCACAGGCCGCTGGGGGAAGGGACTGGATGATGGGACATGCCTGCCCGCTGAACACGTGGCCGAGCTTACCAAACACCCCCCTTCCAGCTACTCCCAGGCACAGCCAGTGCCCTCAGACCTGTCCTGGGGCCAAAGCCACCACCCAGGGGACGGCTGTGCCTCACACATGCCCAGTGAGGTCTGGGTGACATGAGGAAATGCCTACCTATCGGTCACACCTGGGAGCCAGTCAGTGGCCAAACTAGGCCCGGCCGCTGCAAGGGCTTGAAATCTGACATGCTTAACTTCTGAACAAAGAATCAATCTCTCTCTCTGGTTTTGCTTTTAGTTCGACTAAAGCCCCAGCTACATATTTTCCAGGACTGGCTTAAGGACAACCCGAGGACTACAACTCCATGAAAATAAGGCCTTTTCCCGCATCTCATCCTCCTGGGGGGGCCTCTGGAAGTGCTCATTCCAGTGGCACCCCAAGAACCCCACTCCAGCTAGTGAAAGGGGAATCTCACTCGTATAATCTTCCAATAACAATATGACTGGTGTCCTTGTAAACGGGGGAAATTTGGACAGAGAGACCCGCACAGGAGAATGCCAGGTAAAGATGAAGACAGAGATCCGGTGATGCCTCTTTAAGCCAAAGAACTCTGCAGATTCCCAGCAAGCCACAGAGCGAGGAGAGGGGCTTGGAATAGTGTCCCTCACAGCTCAGAGCCACTGACCACCTGATCTGGGACCCCATCCTCCAGAACAGTGACACCCCAGAGCTCTGCTGTTTCAGCCACTCCGTTTACCCTCCTTTCTCACAATAGCGATGGCGAGCTGACAGCAGGTTACTATGCCAGTTTTCTCATCTGTGAAATGGGGATAAGAATGGCACTTCTCTAATAGGAATAAATACATTCCAATGTGTTAACTTGGTTAGAATGATACCTGGCACACACAGAAATGCATGTGAATACTAAATAAATATTCTCCAAACCTTCTTTCTTAATCAAATAGATTATTCTCTCTCTCTCTCTCTCTCTCTCTCTCTCTCTCTCTCTCTCTTCTAATGTCTCTTCCCACCGAGTTGCTTGCTGACAGACAGGCGCAATCAGAAGCCCACACCCGATTTCTCAGGAGATGAAGGGCACGTCCACGGGCCGGCACACCCAGAGCAGGCTGTGGCCTCTGCGTATCAGCAGGAATCTGGATTTCCTCCCTGCTCTTCATCCCACACCCACTCCCAGCGCCACATCCTTCCCCTCCCCAGAGCAGCCACCACCCTAGCCTTGGCCCGAGTCCTAGCCCTTTTCTCTGCGCCGTCTCTCAAAATCCCCAAACCAACCTATCGCCCACAATGCAATCTTCAGAGCTCCCCCTGCCCCATCCGCCCCATCTGCCCCCAGCTTCCAATGCTGTGTGGAGAAGTCCACCCCACCCCACCCCCTAATCTGGCTTCATTTCCTATTACTTTTTCATGGGCATCTCCCTTGTCACTGCATGTCCTCCCCTCACCTCCACTCGTGACCTCCCCTCACCAGGACTGGTTTCCTCTGTTAATCCCAAACGACCCAATCAAGTGTGCCCGCCCCAAACGACACTTTTCTCGGAAGCCCTCTTTAAACTCCCACGGTATTTATCTCCTGGGCTCCTGACTTTGTTTGGAATGACACAAGCCCTGTATTGCTTTAATTGTTTCACGCATGTTAATCACAGTGTCTCAACTACACAGTAAACTTTTTGAGACCATTCATTCATCACACGCTACTGAAAACCTACTATTGCCAGGCATCGTGCAAGCCATCGGGGTAACAGGTATCCTTAGCTGCCATGTATGGAGAATTCACTGTGTGCCAGATTTAACCCTAGTCTTATGATGACGCTGTGAGAGAGGGCTGGCCCCACCCTGGTTTACAGATAAGAAAACCAAAAATGAGAGAGGTTATGTAACCTGCCCAACATCACAGAGGTGAGAAGAGATAGAACTGGGACAAGCTAGAAAACAAAGCTGAGAAACAGTATAACTGATGAGCTAGAACCAGACCCCAAGGAATGAGGATTGAAGCGCTGCCCATTTGGGAGGATACAAATAATTATATGGCATATATCTGTATAAAATATACGACAATGTCATCCACATAATACGTACATAATAACTATACTACAAAATAATAACTATCTGAAGGCAAAGCTGTTCAATGTACTCATTAATGAGTTGGATTAGATAGGGATGGCTACCAAGTTTGTGGATGACTCAATGTGATTAAGAGTCAGAATGTAAAATGATGCAAAAACCAGAGCAATATACTATTTACCGAACAAAAATAAATGTAACACATTTAACCAGTAAAATAAAAGCTAACCAAGACAGCGCCCTGCATTTGGGTTCAAATATCCAACAGCACAAGCACACAGAGAAAGGCAGGGCCCCGCCAGCATCAGTAGAAAAGAACCAAGGATGAACCCAGCATGAATCAAGAGGGAACGTGGCTACAGAGAAAACAATGCCATCGTAGGTTACAGAAATAAAGCAACATGTCTGGGAAATGGAAATGCCACTATTTGAAGGTGTGGGTTTTGGTGTTTTTTTTGCAACAAATCTAATGTTTTGCTGAGAATTCTAAGCCCCACAATTTTAGTGTCAAACTAACACATTATCTTCAAATAAAGTCAATATAATTAGGAATCTTCATATTTCACAATTTCATAAGCTGTGTGTTGACTGAACACCGCCCCCCCCCCCCCCCACACACACACACCCAATGTAACCTATAACTAAGTCTGTAATGTATCCTTCCAAGGCTGATATCAGCCCCAGCCATGGTATGAAGGTGTGGGATCAGGTCACCACAGTCCCTACTCATGTGAGCAATCCCCAAACGACAAATGCAAATGGTGTTAATGCCACATCCTATCAAACCAGGTCACCTAACCTATTCCTGGAGGAACAGGAAAAGGCTCAGGATAACCTAATGTCACCAGCTGGTGACACGCAGGAGCAGCTTCCATTTTGAACCCGGAAAAGGCCTTTAACTTCACCCTAATCAGCATGCTGCAATGGGCATCTGCCAACAAGACAATGGGGAACGGGGCCAATATTCACTTCTGGGGTCCAAGTAATACAACCAACAGCACTTGGCACGTCTTGGTCCTCCAACTCCCAGATGAGACTCATTGTGGAAACTGCCAGTAGCTAAATGTATTCGTTTCCTGAGGCTGTCACGATAAAGTGCCACCAAATGGGTGGGTTAAACAACAAAAATGGATTGTCTCCCCGCTCTGGCAGCTGGATGTCCAAGATCAAGGTGTCAAACGGGCTGGTTCCCTCTGAGGGCTGTGAGGAAGCGTCTGCTCCGTGCCCTTTTCCCAGCTTCTGGTGGTTTGCTGGCCCTGCTGGGTGTTCCTTGGCTTACAGCTACATCACCCAGAGCTCTGCCTTCATCTTCTGCTACATTCTCCCCGACTCTTCACATAGTTTCCCCTCAGTGCATGTGTGTCTGTGTCCAAATTTCCACCTTTTATAAGGACACAGGTCATATTGGATTAGAGCCCATCTTAATGACCTCATTTTAACTTGATTTCCTTTGTAAAGACCCTACTTCTAAATAAGGTCACATTCAAAGGTACAAAGAAGTTAGGACTTCAGTATGTCTTTTGAGGGGAGGCTGGCAATTCAACCCCTAACACTGAGCTTATCTTCAGTATCTATCCCTCCTTCCCCTGGAGGTTTACCTGGTTTCATGGCTGCCAGGTAGAGAAAATGTTTTCCTGACTCCCTTGCAGCTAGGCAGGGGCATGTGCCCAAGTTCCAGTCAGTTCCATGAAGAACACCCTAGACCAGCACTGTCCAAAAGAATTTTAATGCAAGGTTTTGAAGTTTTAATTTAAAAAATTAAAAGGAACAGATGAAGTTAACTTTAATATATTAATTTAACCCAACATGTCCAGAATATGAATACTGCAATGTGTAATTATAAAAAAATTATTAAGATGTCTTACTCTTTTGCAGGGGAGGCTAAATCTTTGAAAACTGGTGTGTATTTTATTCCTATAGAACCTCTCCATTTGGACTCGCCACATTTCAATGCTTCAAGGCCACAGGGGGTGACTGGCCACAGCAATGCCCAGTGCGGCTCTGGAGGGCAGCAGAAGGGCATCGCAGAGGGACCTGGTCCGGGACGAATCTACGGAGAATGCTGTCCCGCTGGCCCTCACATGCTTGAAACTTTTACTTGAGAAGAAAACAACTGCTATCTTATTTGATTTCAGGTGTCTTGTTATAATAGCTTATCCTGTATCTCCATAAATATGCCCACTGGGACCTCACAGGAGGAGCGTGCGGCTGCTCAGTTATGAAACACCCCTTCAAAGAATGGGCGGCTTCATGAGGTCCCACCGACTACCATGAAAAAAACCCTCCACAAATGTAGCCAAGTTTGAAATAACTGCCATAGCAACAGTCTCAGTGCTGGGAAATGCATCACCAAATACACCCACCCAAGGAGATGTGGACCCTCAGCCTTTTCTTCTATCCTTCTACTCTTCCCACATTTTAAATCTCTATGCTTCCCGACCAGCTAGCCCACTGGACAGCCCAGGGGGAAGGAGGGAGTAAAGACCATCAGATCATTTGCCCTCGTGAGAAAATGAAAAATAAAATCCTCCCAGGCAGTGCTTCCCAAGAAGTGAAAATAATTTCTTCAATGTGATAAAACTAATAACTGAACAATCAAGTTGATCAAAATATGCTGACTTTCCTTGTTTAAAAGGAGGTAGGGATTCAAACACAAGCAAAGTCAAAGCTAGTCACTACTGCCATCTTCACAGACAGAGCTGGCCTTTCTATAGCAAAGATCTTTGAGTAGAAACCCAGCTGAAAATCTCCACAGAGTAAACTCAGAAGCGATTTCTATTTCGCTCCCTAGGAGAAGTTACATACAAGAATTTGTCAAAACAAAAAACACCAAGGTCAGCAACAGTTTGAAATGATTAGGAGGTAATTAATTCAGGGGGAGAGATAAGAGGTAATAACCTAAATGATTCACTGCCGTGCAGATGATCAGATTTCCCTCGTTTAGGTGCCAGATTCCGAGTTTCACATTGGCCTCCGCTGCCGCTGGGATGGAATCAGGTTTAACCAAGAATTCCTGGAATGAGGGTCTAGGGCAGTGGTCGGCAAACTCATTAGTTAACAGAGCCAAATATCAACAGTACAAGGACTGAAATTTCTTTTGAGAGCCAAATTTTTTAAACTTAAACTATATAGGTAGGTACATTGTTATTAACTTAATTAGGGTACCCCTAAGGCTTAAGAAGAGCCACACTCAAGGGGCCAAAGAGCCGCATGTGGCTCTCGAGCCGCAGTTTGACGACCACGGGTCTAGGGTAACTAGAAAGAAGCTGTGACCCAGTGAGCTCCATCCAGAAACAGAGGTTTTAGGAGCTCAGGTGGAAGAGCAGAAGTAGCGTTTGCTCTCTCTTACTTAAGTCTGAAGTGTGTTTACCTTCCAGGAAACAAACAGCCCGAGTTTCCCAGCCCTGCCCCTGCAACAGGGAAGGACAGCGATATTGGTGAGCATGGCCACTCGGATAGCACTCCCCATGATGTAAAACCATTGCTTGGGTCTCCACACTGAGGATGATAGGGCAGAATTCATTTGATTCCGTTTGAAGCTTTGGATTCAGGAATGCGGGTGCCCTGTGTCAGCAGGTGTGTGTGTGGTAAGCAAGTGGAGGCTGGGGTCAAGGAAAGTCCTGGGTTCCGATCTCGCTGCCATTTATCAAATGTGTGACTGGCCAAATGACTTCCCTTCCCTTGGACTTTAATGTCTTCCTCTAGAACTGCTATGATAACAATACTCTCTACTGGGTTGAGTTTTGTAAACATCACATGATAGCACACCAAGGCTCGGTGCAGTGTCTGGCACATAGTAAACATTCAACCGGTGAGAGCTCTTCTTATTTCTGGGGTAGTAGGTCAGCGGTCAATGTGTGCTCACTCTTGCTATGTCAGGGTCACCCACTGAAAATCTGGGGTATTCTGGTCTCTCTCTAGCAGACACTGAAGACAGCCCCAGGGAGCTGAAGTCCATCGGTGTGCATGCTCGGTGGGGGGTGCCAGAGCTTCGGAGAACCTGCTCTAGGACGAAGGCATGGAGGTATGTTTGGGGTTGAATTATGCCCCTAGCCCAGACAAAACCTGAAGTCTTGCATACCTCAGAATACGACCTGACGTGGAGATGGGGTCTCTATGGAAGTGACCGAGTTAAAATGAGGTCGACAGAGGGGGGCCTAATCCAGTAGGGCTGGTGCCCTTTGGAAAAGGGGAAATTTGAAGACAGGATTGCCAGCCAACCACCAGAAGCTGGGCAAGGCTGGGACAGATTCACCCTCAAAGCCTTGCCAAGAACCAACCCTGCCAACACCTCGGCCCCAAACTTCTAGCCGCCAGAGCCGTGAGACAACACATTCCTGCTGTTTGAGCAGCGAGGCTTACATTTCCGGCAGCCCTAAGCAGCTACATAAGGTGAAGTCAGGCAGCAAACACATTCCCCACGGAAGAAGGGCTGACGAGCCCCGGAAAGTATGCGGCGTGACACAGACCTGGCCGAATGGCTCCCCAGAAGCTGAGCCTCATGCCTCTACCCAATAAGGTCACCCCTGATGCAGCTTGAAATCAGGTCTGAGCTTTACAAGAGAATGGGTACGGGCTCCTCTGTCAACGGGCACACTTGGATTTTCAACCCTCCCGTCTTCCTGCGTGTGTGGGGTGGGGGAGGGAGGCTTGGGCACGTGTAAGAACTTATTAGAAAGGACTAAGTCTTCTAGAAAAAAATACGTTGGCAGAGATGTCGATTATTGACCTTCATGAGAGTTGCTCTCCCAACAGGCCAGGAACTGACGCGCCTGTCTGAGCAGGATGTGTCTGGTCCCTCGGGATCCAGGGCTGTGTGCACGTCTTGGCTGGAGGCTGCACCGGTTAATGACTGCTGCGTAAAGAGTACCATCAATTGCATCTCTCAGGAGCCAGCCATTTTTAACTGGCTGCTTTGATTTTTGTTGTTGTTGTTGTTAAAGGAATGTCCGGTGCTTCCCTATTACGATGGAAAACATAACTGGGAACAAATCTTTCATCCAATTAAACGCACACCCGCAAAGTCTGAAGGCCTCGGTCGTGTCTGAGAGGCATAGCTCAAGATTTGTGACAAAGATCTTCCCACCCCATTTCCCATGCCTCAACCTCCACCCATTTCACTCACGGCACCAAAAATTGGCATTTACCAAGAAATTCCAGAAGCCTGAGCGTTTTATTAGCAAAGGGAAATCCCAGCCTTCTTGGCCTGCTGGCTCATGCTGACAGCTCATTTTTCCATGCGGAACCACGTACTAGTTGCTGCAGATATTTAAAGAGGTAAAGAACTCACTTTCAAACTGTAGCCATAAGAGATATAAATAATGATGATTTAGATCTCTGTGCTCATTTTATAAGCATCAGAGTCAAGTACACCCCTTCTTAAAACGAGAATGAAATATTCATCGTGTTCTTATTAAAAGACTCAGAGCCATGCCCTGGGCACGCTCCTGGGCTCCTGAAGTATGACAACGTCAAGGGCAGAAAGTGAAGGCGGTCGCCGCGGTGCTGCATGGCTGGCTCCATGCACTCCGCTCCCTTCCTCTCCCACTCACCCTTCCAAATCCTGCCCGTCCTCTACATGGAAGAAGCCTCCTCGGAAAGCTCTCCTGTCCCCAGTGATTCTCTGAAATCCCACAGCACTGACCACCGAGACCCCACAATTTAACAACTGGCTTCTACCATCCGGACGGTCCCTTTAAAACCTATATTCTACACAATTTGAACTCTGCCTTAGTTATTTCTTCCATGTACTTTTCCTCCTCCCACCTCCCTTTATGAGCTTCTTCAAGACAAGAACCATACTTTACACTTCTCCCGCATTCTCTCTAGTATCTAACCCACGTTTAAGGATGTCCAGAATAAAGTCATAGAGGAGACCTGGAAAATGCCATCCACGGGAGAAGGACCCGTGTGCAGCTCCATACTTCTCTTTGGGGGGTTCTCTGCAGGCTCCCAAATATGATCAGGGATTAAAGCAACTAGACCAGTGGTTCTCAACCTTCCTAATGCCGCGACCCTTTAATACAGTTCCACATGTTCTGGTGACCCCCAATTTCATTGTTACAAATTGAACATAATTAAAGCATAGTGATTAATCACAAAAACAATATGTAATTATATATGTGTTTTCCGATGGTCTTAGGCGACCCCTGTGAAAGGGTCATTCGACCCCCAAAGGGGTCTCGACCCACAGGTTGGGAACCGCTGAACTAGACCATGACATTATGTAACCACAGTCCACAGGCTCAGGTTCATTCCCCTGTCACACTCCCATAAACCTGCCCTTCAGGCGGTGGTCATCTGAATCAACTGTTCCAGAAAGCTCACTGGGATGACATTGCTCCCGCACGATGGGCCTGGAGTGGCAGAGGGACCTGAAGCCCACCCACGGGGCTCCTCGGGGCCACGTGTGTCCTTCTTCACTCCTGGGTTTTGCTCTGGCGGCCACGAGCTGGCCAGGCTGCGACCGCCAGGCACAGGCGGGCTGAAACGCGATCACAGCAGTGGGTCACCTGCCTTCTTTCTGAAAGCACGAACAGGAGCTGCTGTCCCTTCTTCCTACCTGCCCCCCCCCCCCGCCCCCCGAAACACAAAGAACCCTTTCTCCCAGCTGCTCCGCTCAGCCTCACACGGAAAGTTTGATGGTTGATGGTTTGGGTTCATGCTTTGAGAGAGACCACTCACTCCAGGTAAAGAAGATTATCACTGGGCTCATTTAACTGAACATAAACTGTTTAACGTTTACTTTTCTTGTAACAAGTGATTCCATGTATGTGCATATACATACACAAAAAAGTCAGACCGACAGGCACCCATCGAAAAGCAAGCCTCCCTCCCCGGCCCACCCGCAGCTGTTTCCCGGATCTTCAGGGGCAGCAACTGGTACCTGATTATTCGATCCCCCAGACCTTAGATACTTTCCCGATCCCCCTTTTTATCACGGGTTTCTGATTAACACTTGGAGTGGGGGAAACGAGTTAAGTCGGCTCGCGTGAATTGCGCGTACTCCGCGGGAGCCGTCTTAACTCGGTTCATATAGATTTGCGGTGGAGTGCGGGAAACGTGTAAACTCGGGCCGATTGTAACTGCGTATTACCAAATATTTGTTTGTTTGCCGTTCACAAAGATACCTACCTGCGTATGCGAACCGTTTCATACCCATTGGGGTAATAGGTATCATAAAAATCCCTGATTTTGCGCGGGAAACCTAAATAATTGCCCGCGCCATCTTATATTTTGGCGGGAAATTCACCCCACACCGGAGTGTTAAAAGAAAAGGATAAATATTCACCGAGCATCTCCTGACTGCCAGGTCCTAAGATGTGTGTTTTACTTACACGAGAACATTTAACCTTCACAACAACCTTTTTTTTTTTGAGAAAATATCAGCCTGAAAAAGCTGTTGTTTCATGACAACAGCTTTTTCAGGCTGAGATTTTCTCTACTTTTCAGAGGAGGAACTTGAGGTTCAGTGAAGGTAAGAGACTTGCCCAAGGCCACACAGCGAGGCCCAGAGTCGCTTTCCCAAACGACTGCCTGGATTGTCCTGTTTCGTAAAATCAAGTCTCCTGCCAGGTCTGTTCCTTCAGGGAACCTGGGCTCTGGAAGCCGCTCCTTTGGCACAAAAAACTGGTTGGTTGTATGACATAAAACTCTAAGAAGCCAGACCAGTTCCTGTGCCTCCCTGGGCCTCAGCTTCTTCATCTGTAAAGTGCGCCTAACAAGAATGCCTACCACGCAAGGTCACGGCAAGGTTAAATGAGTTCCCATAAGAGCCAGGCAGAGCACCCGCCGTTCAGCGAACACTCTAATGGTTAGTGACTACGGTCACATGGCTCAGGAACAAACTGGAGTCTACAAGGGCTTTCTTTCTTGTTTGTATCCCCTGCCTTTGGCTGCACAGTCGCGTGGCTCTGGGAAGCAATTTGGGGTGCATTTGGGGAGCCCCTGGCTATTTTCTGGCCCCATCATACCAATTTCCTCTCTCCCTCCCCGAAGCTCGCTGCACTCACATTTCCTCTCAGCGCGCACGGCCAAGTGCACAACGCTTCTGCTGCCAAATCCCAGAAGCTTTTAACAGTATTACTACCGTGATTTCACGTTATCATGGAAATAGTTCTGTTTTCATTTAAAAACTAGACTCCAGCAACACCCTCCCTATTGCCGCAGGTTTTAATTGTTTAAACCCAAAGTGTATGTGTCTCCCGTTTCCCCCTGCCCCTGTCCGGGTAGCATGGAACTCCAGACCAATTCAATTTCGCTCAAGCACTCTCAGCCGGTATATATGGGAGCTCCCCCCCACGCCCCGCCCCGACTCTCCCTGAACCGAAAAGACATTTGCTAACCTGGCCACACAGTTTTCAAATCCATATTCGCTCAACTGGGCAGCATTTTCCATTTAAGTACCTTTTCCTTCCGAGCAGAAAATGCGATCTATAGGCTCCAGGGTTGTATGGCCAGCAGAGGAGGGGGCTGAGGGAGTTTCTCGGGGGGGGGGGGGGGGGCGGGGAGGGGGGAGGTGCCTGAGGAAGTCAATGACCGAGGCTGTCCCTGGCCAAAGGCTGGCTGGCTGCCTCTGCCCCAGTCACTCACATTCTGAGTGCCGGTCAGCTTACCTGAAGAACAAGAAGATGAGGCCAACTTCTCCCTGAGAAACCTTTCTGGTCTGACTTCCTTCAGGCAAGATAAGAGTCTGCAATCATCCTGCAAGCGTCTCCTCTGGTTTGGGTCTTATCAGGGCAGTAAGTTAATGTCACGATGCAACCTCAGGAGATAAGCTTCAGCCAAAAGGAAGGACGTGTGTGTGCGTGTGTGTGTTAGCCATAACAGTCGCAGCCTCTACTTATTGCAAGAAAGTGTGGTTGGGCCCAGCTGTCATAGAATTCACAAAAAGCAATAAAATCCAGGTTCACCCCTAATTACCTAATGTTAAAGGACAGTCAAGCAAGCCCATTACGAAAATGATGTAGCTAGAATTCCATCAAAACCCTTCCATGAATTCCTCCTGCTCAACAAATTCTGCTGGAAGCATCTGGAATGCGGCTAATACCAAGCTGGGATTTCAGCAGGGCTTATGAGGCAACCTTTTAAGATAGCATTGTGTATAATCCCGCTGCTATGCTATATTTCCCCATTTTCTCCTCTGGGAGGCTGTGTTTCACAACGCTGACATCACAGCCGGTTCCTCCAATCCAAAGCCTTTTATGATGAATAACAAATGAGTAAGAAGCCCAGGAATTCAGGGGGAGTGAAGGTGAAGCAGCACTAGATATTGTTTTTACCATAAAAGCCCTAACAGGAAGTTCAGAAGAGTTTCCTAAGGCTCAACACGAACCATGCTAAGACGTAATTCTTTAACCACCCTTCTAAGACTAGCTTCCTCTGAAAATCGGATTTGGGGGACTTTAGAAATGCTGAGGTTTTTACTGATTTCTTTCCTTAAGATGTGCAATTCGTTCCTTTCTCTACTGGACCCAGACCCCAGGAATTTAAAAATGTCATTTTGGAAAGCTATCCACACACAGCAAGGAACCCAGAGCTGGCCATTCCCGAGAGCCACCTGAGCTGGGCCCAGAGACACCGGCTGTGGCTGCCCGGCCCAGCGCCTTAGCAGTAGGAATGGAGGCTGTTTCTGACCTCCGGGCCCCTCCAGAGCATGCGCCACCGTGTACTTACGTCGCTCTTTCTAAACTTGGCTTTCAAGCTCTTCATGTTCAGTCCATTCAGCTTCCAAAGCTCTAGGGGAGACTGCTCAACACCTATGAAAGAGAGAAAGAAAGAGCTCAAGGATCGAGGTTTCCAAATCACCCCACAGGCACTCCCTCCTGAGGGGATACTCCCTCTTGAAGGGATACTCCCTCCTAAAGGGATACTCCCTCCGGGGGGAACTACAACTTTGCACCATGCGCAGGAGCTTGGGGCTGAGTTAGGAAGGCAGTCAGAGCTAACACGTGGGGAAGGACATGTTTCCACCCATGACAGACTACTTACACCCTGGAACCTTCTGACATTTTCAAGTGAACCAAATCTTGACATGCTACCCAACTTCCCAAACATTAAGAGGAGAACAACTTTAACTACTCGGCTGACACTGTTCAACACACAGTGTCTGTAGGCTGGACTCATTCCTCCACACCCTCCGTGTGATCACTACACCATCCACGGCCTTTCGTGGGGTCACCACAGTGCAGACTGATAAGGACGCAGTGGTTCATACCCCAGATGCCACACATTCCCTGTTTATTTTCCTCAGTGTGGTTTCCCCCCTCGAGGGACAGCCAGCAAAAAATGCCAGGAACAACAAAACCTCCCTCAGCAAATACCTCGCCCCTCAGGAGGCCACTTGAAACAACGAAAAAGACTCCCCAGGGCCTTGTGGGACCCAGCCATTCCCAGGTGGAGCTGAAAAGGTCTTAAAAATCCCCTTATTTCAGAGGGGTCTGTGGCCCCTGGAAAGTGAGTGTAACTTTCTTAAGTATGTGTGTACTTTTTTTCAGGGAAGAAAACAGTTTTCATCTAAGACTCTGCAGGGGGGTTGTCACCCTTCAAAAGTTAAGACCATGGATGGGGTCTGAGCCCCTCGTTCTCCAGAAGCAGAGCCTCGGAGAAGGCAGGACACTTGCCGCAGCCGCAGCGCCCGCTTGTGCTAGAGCTCAGGGCCAGACCCCAAGTCTGCTCGTTGGACGCTTTTCCCACCGCCCTCTCACTTTAAAACTAACACCGAGAAGCAGAACCCTGCGTTAAAATATGGTCTGGGCTTTGTTAAACGTGGAAAATGCACGTGTGGAACCTTTGCGTTTAGGTAAAAAAGGCAAGGAAATCTGTGCACAGGTTCCCATCAATGCGGCCGTAAGCGCTCTATGAATGGCACTTCAAGCCTCAACTGTCCACCAGTGAGAGCAGGTGAACCTCCCCAGCACCATCCATTTGAGAACTAAGGAAAGGTGGTCGAATGCTGACTACAGCTGCCATCGTGTCTCTAAAACTTCGCAAGGTTGTCTCTTGTTCCTCCACCGTCCTGATCATGCTGGACCAGACTGCTCTGCGGAGACAAAGGCGGGGGGAGGGGGGGATGCAAGCAGCTGAATGGCTGTGCTCATCCCTCCTTGTGTCCGCCTCGCTGGCTGCCAATGTGTTCACTCTCATTGCTGCTGCGGCCATTCAGCGGGGTCCGTGGATGAGTGGTGTGAACCCAGTCATCACAGAGCACGCAGTGACACTCATCTGGAGGTCACACCGTTACTCAGCCTCCCTGTGGTCCCTTTTCCATCTACCCAGCTTGGTAGGTAGAAGTGACAAAATGCACGTTGCCTTGGGAACTGTACACGCTGTAATTACACCCTGGTGATTGCCAAGTACGTAACCACAGAGAAGGCAAGGCTGGTATGTGAATAGCAAAGTGCAAATTCGGGGACCGTGTTTCTCAAGGTTGGCCCCTAATTAATCTGAATCAGAAGGCCCTGGGGACAATTGGCTGAATGCAAAACCCTAGTCCACACCCTATGGAAACTGAATCTTAGGGAGCAGGGCCCAGGAATTTACTTGGTTCAATCTTTTGCGCACTGGCGTTTGAGAACCTACGATTGAGGTAGGGAACACACTTGTCTGAATCGCACTGATTTATAAACAGCCCCCTTTCCTGCCAAAACTAACCACCTTTGGATGAATACAAGTGGAAGTAATGATAATGGGATAGTCCCAAGCTGCCATTGGCTCATGGTCCTCCACCCACTACAGCTAGAGAATGGAAATCATCCTTGGAGTTCAAGTTCTTCCACCCTCTGGGCGAAGTGCTAATAACCAAAGAAAGAGGCCAAATCCATGCAACAGGAGAGGGAGAGAAGAGAGGCCACGGCTTGGATAATCCACAAACTGTGTAGCCCACCAAGGCAGAACCACCCGCAGCACCCCTTCAGTCACGGCGGGGAAGACTTCTGTTTGAGGTCATGGTGGGTTTTCATAGGTGTTGTACTAGTTTTGTATGTGTGTGCTTGTCTTTGGCTTCATTTTTTATTAAAGCATGCCAGTGAGAAGTATGTAAACTCTTATTTGAAGAAACTTAAATAAACAAAGCAACTAATTCCCAAAATTCCCAGGGGAAGGGATTCTTTGTGAAATGGTTGTCTTCCTGGAATCATGGCTCTGGGTGTGAGACAGCTGGGTGGTCCATGGGCAGAACTTCAGGATGACAGAGACAGGGGTCAAGGGGAACCTACAGGAGAGTAACTTCAAGAATGGTCGCTGGGGGTAACTGAAGTTAGGAATAGATCACTGCTTTCCTGGTATTTGTAAAAGACTCTAACACATGGGAGCCATGACCAGAGGGAAGTAACCTGCCCCTGAAAAGAGGCTGGGCTCCCTCTGCCTCAGCATCTCCTCTTCCCCAAGAGGACCTACAAGTAAATCAGGCTTCCTCGCCTTCGCTGGGTCAGTTGGAATCTCACAGCTCCCATTCCCAAATCCAAACTTCCAAAGCCCGAACTGGGCTACCAGCTATCGTGAGTAAGGGGACCTCCATTACTTTGTCAGCAAGGCTCCATTACTAGCAGTCCTTGGACATGTCACTTAATCAAGATGCTTCATTCACAAGAGATGCGGTGACGTTGAAGAAACTGCTCAGCAGCCTAGTCTGGACAGTACAAAAAGAGGATGATGCGTTACACTTATGTGGGCAAAGTTGAACTAAATTCTTCCATTTCAAGCAGAATAAAGCACTTCCACCCACTGAGCAGGAATATTAGACAGTTTACTTCCTGCTCGGGCCAAAATAAGTCACTGAAACATGGCTTCCATCGTTGGTCACCAGTCATCAGGTGACACTGCGTCAGCCGTGCTTGCGCCCACCAGGATGGAGCAGTGCAGAGGTGCAAGCCTGGGTGCCTTCTCATCTGAGAGACTGGGTTCCACAAACAGGCGTTACTTATAATCCATTTTTCCTTTAAAAATAATGTAGCTCACCATCAAAGCTTAACATGAACTACCCTTATCTGATGTAAGTCTAGCCTGAATAAAAAAAAACCTTGCTATTAGCCTATTGAGCTTTATTATAAACTAATAAGTTAGAGTTCGTTGAGTATTACAAGTAACTTATAATGGATATGGGGTTTCCTTTCGGGGTGAGGAGGGCTGCACTACCTGTGATCATACCAAAACCATTTAATTGTACACGTCAAGTAGGTGACTTGAATAGGATGTAAATTATATCTCAAAAAAAAAAGCTGTTTTTCTCTAGTAGTTTAATAATCTCCATTACCTTCCTTACAGCTAGGAAAATTCCAGGTTAGAAACCTCCGCACTGATTGAAAGAAACTTTAAAGGAACAAAGATGAACAATAATGCCCTTCCCACTAGTATGTGGTTCCTCCTAGTATTTCTTCCTTTCGCTATTTCTATACCACAACGCACCCCTGATTGAAGTGGTTAGGAAGAGAATTCCTCTTGCATCTTCAGACTATGTCTGCCCCATACGCATACCCCCCCGCCCCCCATATGACCCAAGGATTATTTTTAAGGCCAGGCTGCCAATTATGTCAGCACTGAGGGTTCTCTGGGGGCCCAGCCAGGTATTCTGATCCTGTCATCTGAGGTGAGGCTCAGGAATCTGTAATTTTTGTTTTAACTCCTCGGTGATTTGGATGCTCAGCTAGATTGGGGGACCCACTGTCCTAGACACAACTGTACCTATAACTGACACTTCATTAAAAAATAACGTAGAGACATTGTACAGATAGATATGATAGATCAACATCTTCGAGCATCGACTTTGCTCGACTCTTTCACAATATTTGGGGACGGGGAGTTGGGAGGGGAGCCCTCCAAGCAACTAGCTGGTTCCCCATGGCTACGAGGGACCAGTACCAACTGGCAAAGGCAAATGGTAGCTCTGCATTTTCCTGAATCACAAGCATCTGTTAGCATCCATCTGAAAGGAGTCAAGGGCAGTGAAGTCCCTGTGACCACACAGCACTGGGGGAGCAGAGGCAATGCCAACGTCCTCTCACTAGCTCATCCTTCCACCCTGGGATTGGGAGCACTTCTCCGGAGTCCTCAGCAACACCAGGACACTCACGTGCGCCCCACACAGGCTCCCTAGTTAATGCATAAAAAGATCCAGCCACAGAGTCACAAATGGCAGTGTTTCATCTTTCTTACGGCTGATAATATGCCCCTGTATATAAGCATGGAAAAACATTTAAACACATACGGACATTTAGGTTATGGGAACACTGGGCAGGCACTAGGGAGGATGTGAATAGAAACCAAGGGTCTGAGAAGAAAATGATACAAAACTATCTAATAATTAGCTGTCAGATAATACAGAAATTCCACAAGTAGAAATCTTTGGAGGCTGGGAAAAAATCAGAGAAGGGTGGGGGCCTCGCTAGCCGTAAAGCAAACACTGAGGGGGAAGGGCGTCTCATCACTCCCCTCCCACAAGAGGGGACTTGCCCATCTCAGACTGTCCAGGCAAGGGTAGGGCCCCTGTCCAGTCCCCTGTCCAGTCTTGTTAAGCCATCCTCTAGAACAGCGGTTCTCAACCTGTGGGTCGGGACCCCTTTGGGGGTTGAACGACCCTTTCACAGGGGTCGCCTAAGACCATCGGAAAACACATATATCATTACATATTGTTTTTGTGATTAATCACGATGCTTTAATTATGTTCAATTTGTAACAATGAAATTGGGGGTCACCACAACATGAGGAACTGTATTAAAGGGTCGAGGCATTAGGAAGGTTGAGAACCACTGCTCTAGAAGCTTCTCTCAGGAGGTTGAGTAGAAGTGGTGGGAATCACTGCACAGTCCTCTCCAAAGAGCCTCCCGCAACCTGCACACACTCTGGCCCTTTTTTAGACCCTGCGTGTAAGCGAGGTCAGGAGCCTCGCCAGCAGTTTGCTCAGCAAATCTGAAAACATGCACCTCTGTTTGCGTACTCTGGAATGGTGGGTCTTCAGGTTGGGATTTCACTTTGCTTTCATTTCTCTAGGGTGCTGGCCATTGGCATACAATCAATAAATGTTTCATGCATTAACGTGTGAGACGAAGATTGGGTTGGGGCCCTGGATAGCCTTTAGACCTCACCTTTGACCTCAGCAAGACTGTCTTTGCCAAGTGCACTGGGTTAACTGCACTGGACCTAAGTAAATGCAACATAATGATTAGGTTTTACCACATACATACAAAAGCACTAAAGGAGTTAGAAATAAGTAAATAAAAGCCCAACTCATAGGGCCTACGAAGTCTTACCCTGTGGCCCCTCCTTTCCCTCCAGCCAGCCCTCCTTCCCCTCCCCCCCCCTCACTGCTTGGCTCCTCATGCATCATCACCTCCCCCCACACACTGAGCTGAGCCAAGGGAGCCAACCACTCTGAATAATGGAATGTGAGAGTCAACAGAGAGCAAGGACCGTCAAACAGAAACCCTAGGGGTCAGAAGGTACAAACCTCCAGCTATAAAACAAGCCGTGCACAGCTTGGCGACCGCAGTTAACAATACTGTGCTGCATATCTGAAAGTTGCTAAGAGAGATCTTCTTTTTTTATCTTTATTACTGAAAGTATTACATATGTTCCCCTTTTTCTCCCATTGACCACTTCCAGCCCGCCTGCCGCCCCCCACCCCAGGGCTCCACCACCCTACGTCTGTGTCCATGGGTTATGCATATATGCACATAAGTTCTTTGGTTGATCACCTCCCGCCCACCCACTCCCTGCCTTCCCTCTGAGATTTGACCATCTGTTCCAGGCTTCTATGTCTCTGGATCTATGTCGTTCAGTAGATTCCACATATGAGTGAGATCATGTGATACTTGTCTTTCTCTCACTGGCTTATTTCACTTAGCATAATACTAAGTGAGTAGATCTTAAAAGTTCTCATCACAAGAAAAAAATGCTGTAACTATGTGAGGTGAGGGATGTCACCTAAGACTCATTGTGGTGATCACTTTGCAATATATACAAATATCAAATCATTATGCAGTACACCTGAAACAAGATACGTGACATATCAATAGATAATTATATATCAATTTTACCTCAATCTCTAAAAAGTATTTAGCAATTGAAATTGACTATAGAATTTTTTTATACTAAAGACTAATCAGAAAAGTCATAGCTTTTATTCAGAGGCAAAGAATTCACTTAATAAATTTTAAAGAGATGGTGGGACATAAGACAGAGCTGCTCTATGATTACATCTTAGGAGGCTACGTACTCAGCAAACCAGATACACATGAATAAATGAATGGATGGATGAATAAACACACGAGCAAACTCTGCTGGGCATTAATGATGGGATGGGTGCTTTCACAGATGTCATCTTTTTTATGCATTAACTAAGGAGCAGGTGTGTTAAAGATTTCCCAGATGATAGAGAAGAGAAAAGTAAAGGGGGGGGGGCGGGGGGAGATAAAAGCAGCAGCTTCATTTTGGCAGTGAATCCTTTCTAAAACACTCTAACCATCTTTCTTTCTTTCTTTTTTTTTTTTTTGGCAAAGAAATGACCACATTCTTCTTAAGCTGCAAATGTCATTCAGATATTGCATCATCATAATCACGTAGTAAAACTCCCTTGAGAACATCAGCCTCCCTCCCTCGATTCAGAACTTGCCATTAGCCAGGGGATGACAGTTCTCTTGAGAAACAAACACGTCCTTCTGTAAAGAGTAAGACCTGCCATTCACCAGGACAGATCTTGGCCGGTGAAGCAGTGAGAGCCACGAGCGCTATGGAAAAACCAGCCCAGGCGCTGGCAACGCTGCTATCTGATCTGTCAAATGTGCTGCTCACAGGCTCCCATCAGCCTACCGGAGCAGAGCCCTAAGGTTACCTCCTGCCCTAAATCCATCCCATTTCACAAGGCCCAGGCTTAATCAAAACAAGCTACCTCTGGGACATGAAAGTCATCCCAGGCCTCAGAAACGCCACATGATGAGCCGCTCTGAGGTTATTTTAAAGACGGCCCCTAAAGGTTCCTTCTGTTTCCACATTTTCTGATGTCCATGTCAACAGCACCATCTAACCTCACCGCAGTGCTCACCCCCGCAGAAGAGAAGCTGCCCTGCAGACACCTGCCCTCAACCCCGATCGGCAAGGCGCCCGCGCCCGCGCCTCAGCTGCTTCCTTCCAAGGCCATTCCGTGGGTTTCCCCTCGTACTATCCTGAGACCCACGAGAACCGATCCGTTTTAGAAATACAGGCCCAACCCATCCTCACAGATTACTGGTGGAAGTAAACAACGTGGAGGCAAAAGTCACCGAGGAAAGCATATCAGCCGTTTCCAAGAAGTTCCACAGAAATTCACCGTCTAACCCAGCAATGCCACACCTACGTACCTTACCAAGAGAAATGAAAACATGATGTCCATGCAAACATTTGTACATGAATGTTTATATGCCAGCAGTATCCATAACCGCACCACCGTGGTCACTACGGAAAGATCCGCCAACTAGGTAAAGGCAATGTGGCATGTCCATGCAGCGGAATGCCATCCAGCGCCAAAAAGGAAGGAAGCACCAATAGATGCTGCAACATGCACGGAGCTCCAACCACTGTGCTAAGTGAAGGGCACACACAAAAGACCACACACTGTAGATTCCATCTGGGAGACACATGTAGACCAGGCACATTAGAGACAGGAAGTAGGGTAGGGGCTGTCTAGGGCTGGGGATGGTAACAGAGATTGCAAATGGGCACGAGGGAATTTGGGGGGTGAGAGAAGTGTTTTAAAACCAGATTGGGGGCAGGGGTGAGGTGGTCTAGAAGGGGTCAATCGAGAAAAAGGGGGACTATCTGTAATACTTTCAACAATAAAGATATACATATATATATACACACACACACACATGCACATACATATGTATGTATATGTATGTATACGTATGTATGTTAGCCCTAAACACACACACACACACACAAGATTGTGGGGGTGATTACATAACTCTATAGATTCCCTAAAAATTTTTAAACTGTATACTTAAATTGGTGAATTTCTGGAATGTAAATCATGCCTCAAGGAAGCTGTTTTTTAAAGATCAACTACAGACAGAGAAAAGGAGGTCACGTGCCACGTTGTTAAGGTGATGAAAAACATCTTTGGAGCGAGGTGCTGGGATCCATGTACGACGATAGACTGGATTGCCAACCATTCGCCTACTGAGGATCACTAGGACTCCCCACCTTCTGGAATGCTGCAGATGTCCTTCGCCATGATCGCAGTGGTTCTGCTTGGCCTGCTGACTCTCTTTACCCAATCACCCAGTGTCTCAAACACTTTTCAGAATAAGAGAGAAGCCACTGAAACAGACTCTGTGAACTCTGATGTCCTAGAAACACAAGGGAGTGGATGGAGGACACAAAAATTCTTTCTGCTGCCCCACCTACTACCTACCTACCGTGTTTGGATGTCACTCAGTTACCATGTGTACATACAAGCATGTGTCTCACCCCCCAGCCCGCCGAGCGGGGCAGCTAGCTGGCTGTGAGGCAGGTCTCATCCCCATTCGTGTCTGACCTCAGCCTGCATGCCCTGGGGGACCCAGGCTGTTTGGTTTGGTCCTCAGTGTCCGCCACCTTCTGGTAATTGTACCTCCTCCTGTTAGAAAACTACCCTCCCTCCCCCACCCCCACTCCAATAATCTGACTGTAGCTGTCCCCTGAGAGGTGGGCATGTGTCCTCAGCGAGGCGATTCAGAGACTCTCCCTGGGATTTTTGGAGCTGGGAGATAGAAGGGGGAGAGGGAGGGAGAGGAGAATGGAAGGGGACAAGGGAGGAGGGGGAAGAGGTGGAGAAAGGGGGAAGAGGAAGAAAAGGCCTTCCTTGCTGGTGGAGAAACTGGGAAATGTGGGGCTGGCAGCTGGCCAAACCCGTGCAGAGGGCTGGTTTGAGAGAGGGCACGGGGAGGCCGACTCCAGGCTCTGCTGTGGGCAGCCCAGGCTGAGGGGTCACATAACGAAGGCACTCCCCTTCTCCCTTAGCTCGTTCACGCTGGGTTCCTGTCACCTGGGATGAACAGGACAGGAAGACCGACAGTGCCCTCTGAGTCTGCAGGGTAGGCAGGGCCTATTCTTCATTCATTTGTTTGACCCCTTGCTGCTCTTGGATCTATTCCGCCCCGGACCTCATGCCTGGTCCCCACCACCTCCAAAGCGCTCCATTCGCGATTCACCTCTATCATTGCAGCCAGTGCAGAAGCCCTGGCCGGCCAGCCCCTGGGGGTCTTCTGGGCCATTTGCACCCTGAAAGGTCCATGCTGCTCCCTCTGCCTCTCCTGCACGAACCAGCCCACAATGAATGCAACTGCAATTCTCGAGATGAAGACGGTTAGACTGTTGTCAAACTCTCCCGAAAGAAACAGCCACTGTAACAGCTGGGTCCACAGAGGGTCAGGGTGGACCGTCCCACCTCTGCTCCCCAGGGGACTGGGCTCCACAGAGCTGAGGGGGACAAGGAAGCTGCTACGGGAGGATCCAAGGCTAAGGATGAAAAAGGGAAACCCTCAGGATAGGAGGGAACAAAGAGACGGTTGGGGGTGGGGTGCTGGGGCTCAGCTGGACCAGGAGGCCTCAAGGCCCACGGATAATCCTCTGGGCAGTTAATCCTTGAATAGCCCTGAAAATGTGATATGCAAACCCGCTGTCACTCACCCCAATTTATTCTAAACAAGACACCTGGAAGAGAAGCCTAAACACTGGCTCAGGCAACAAGGCATGGCTCCCCCGGGGCTATGCCAGCCGGGATCTGACACGCCGTCGCCCTGGCAGTGCCAATGGAAAGCCCTTCAGATCTTTTCCCAGGCTGCCCAGGCCTGTGCTCTACGGGGGCCTAGAGCCGCCCGCCCAGGGGAGACAAACCCCTGTGAGCTGCTGCCCGGGACCACTTCCTGTGTGTCAGGCTCAGAAACAAAGCACATTAACATGAAGGATGGGAAGGTTTCATTAACAGGAATATTTACGATGCTCCTCCCACTCCGCACGCACACCCACACATACCTGGCACCTGATGCCAGGAGGGTTTACAGAGTAAAGATAGCACAGCTACTCAAGAACTGGCAGCTTAAGAGGAAAAATAAGACACCTCTCCTGTTCTAATTACTCATATGCTCTGAATACCAACTATGAGACACGCAGACATGTGGACCACACACAACCCCTGCCTACAAAAACGAGTTTCACTTTGTTAAAAAAAAAAAGAAAAGAAAAAGTCCATGTAGATTACATGTATAAAAGCAGAGATACGGATCTGTAAACCAAAACCACAAATGTCCATTATGCCATGTAATCAGTCTGTGATGAAGTTATAGTATTTCTCTAAAGAAATGCTTAAAGCTGTGAGCAAAATCCCTGATAACTGAGTAAAGACACAGGGAAACTTATCAAATGTGCATTTATTGAGGGCATTCTGGGTTTCAGGAGGTACTGGGGTTCCAAGACTGACAAGGTGACATGTTACTTAGACTGATGCTGTCCAATACATCAGCCATTAGCCACGTGCGAACGGTGACCAGCCATTAGCCACATGCAAACGGTGACCAGCAGAAATTGACAAGTACTGTAAGTAGAAAATACACAGTGATTTGAAAGACTTACTATGGAAAAAGAATGTCAACTACACCACTGATAAGTTTTCTATTAAGTACATGTTGATAAGATTTTGGATCTGCTAGGTAGAATAAAACATATCATTACAATTAATTTCATTTGTTTCTCCCTTTTTTGTGGCTACTAGAAAACCTAAAATGACCTCTGTGGCTTGCTTGTATTTCTATGAGACGGTGAAAGTTTAGATTTTTTCTTCTAAGACTGGGATGACAGCGCCATTTAGCAGGAACAGCAGCAAGGCAAGTATAAAATTAAGCATAAAATTGTATTTTACCATCTTTACTATTCACTTACTATCATAAACCATAAAACTCAGAGCTAGTATAAGATCTAGGTTAACTGCACGTTAATGATCATGAAAGGTATAGTTTTAAAGGTTTACTCTGCCAAATGCAAAAGAAGGAATGATTAATCAACAATGTTATTTCACTTAAGACCGACATGCTTATAGGCAAAGTCAACTACTGCTCTGTTATATACAGTTCAGAAAGCATGTGTGTATCTTTGTCTAACAAATGGACACTTTTCCAAAGGATCCAGTAGAAAATTTAACTCCCTCTCACTCATTCTAAGTGCCACCATTTCATTTTGGTTTTCTTTTGTTTGTCTTGTTTTTGTTTGCTTGTTTGTTTCCTCCATCTTCATTTTGAAGGTGACTTTATTGTTCTGTGCCTAGATTATGATTGAAACGAGTTGTCTGGTGAAACAGGAACATGTCAATGCAGTTTCGAATAAGATGGGTCACCCTAAAGGAAACATGTCTTTGCATTGTCCACATTACCTACTGGTATGATAACAGAACTAAATGAGGGAATGACGATAATACAGGGAAAATTGTTATGAATTACACAGATGTGTTGCAATGACTGACATATGGGGTAACCCTTGTTATTGCTATAGGTTATAATGGCAGGTATAATCACATTGGCCAATATAGCAGCAGTTCTTGCAACATGGTAACATTGGCAAAATAGCAATAGTCGCCATAGCAATCACTTACTTAATTTTTATCTTATTTTGCAAATTTTTATTTTTTCTGACTATTTTGTTATAAATGAGTATCCTAGCACTTCTCGCTCACACCGCTTTGGGTTAGATGCTGTTGTTATTCCCAGGGTCCGGGATGGAAAATGGCAGCGTAGGATGTTTATCTGGCCCAGTGGCACTGTTTCTAAGTGGAGGAGGCTGGGTTTAAACTCAGGTTTGGCTCCTGAGCCCAAAACCCACCCCCGGGCTGCATATGAGACAACACCAATAATAATTTTTAAAAGTCTGGCCAACAGACCAACATTTTTATTACTTCAAAAAAGTCCAGTTGCCCTTACTGATGGGGCAGTCCTCGCTCCATCCGCTGCTGGCACGCACCGGCTCCCTCTAGGAAGTGTGAATGGACCAATCTGAAAAAAGGCATCTCTGGGGCGGGGTGCCCACACTCACACATCCCTGCCTCATTCCAGGGGAGGGTCGCTTCTTACTTCCTTGTTGTTTTCATATGCACAGCATATGCTTAATGAATAAAGTTATAGAACTCATAAGTCAAATATTCCTCTTCCACAGAGCTCTGTTGAAGACACCAAGTTATAACAAAATGTAAAGATAATTAGACAAGTGAGGTGGCTATTTTTACACTCAGCTGAGCTGGCGAGTGAGCTACAGATTGGTGTGGTAAGGATCTGGAAAAGCAAAACTTCCAGACACTCAGCTGCTTCGCTCTCATCAGAACATCTCTGTGCCTTGAGCAAGTATTCTGATACCCTGTATAACAACTCTGTCCGAGCCATAAGAAGTGAAATGCATGTACTACAATTCTTCAGGACAATTCAAAGCACTGAGATTATGCCCGGCCGGAGTGGCTCGGTGATTGAGCGTCCACCTATGAACCAGGAGGTCACAGTTCGATTCCTGGTCAGGGCACAGGTGGGCTGGATGCCCAGTGGGGGAGAGGGGGTGCAAGAGGCAAATGATCAATGATTCTCTCATCTTTCTGATGTTTCTATCTTTCTCTCCCTCTCCCTTCCTTTCTGAAATCAATAAAAATACACATTTTTCAAAAAGCACTGAGATTATAATGAAGTGGCATCCTAAGACACATCACCCAGTGAGGCAGGCCTGGACAGGGGATCTGGAAGCCACACACACACACACACACACACACACACACACACACACACAGAAGCAGCCCGGCCAGCAGGCTGCCACCCACGCCTGGAGCCGATATCAGCAGGATAGGGTGCCTGCTCCTTCTGTTTCCTTTGCCACCGTGGATAGAAACACCCTCTTGCAATGCAATGAGAATCAAATGCGCTTTGTTCCAAGGAGTATGCACGTCAAATAATCAGGGGTTGTTTCAAAGGAGAGGAAGAAAGCAAGCTGTTGTCAAACAAGGCACAAGCGGTGACACAGCCGTCCACAGACTGGCCCAGAGACAGCGGGGATGGGAGGCACTCGGAGGAAACCCGTCTGGCTTTGAGAGACTCCAGAAGAAAAGCAATAGAAAAAGTAAACACAGAGCATGCCCAACCTCGTGTGAAGCTGAACAGCATAGAAAAAAATCTAGTGAGGAGCTGATCACGATTGCTGGCGGGACACACATACTGTTAGTAGCAGAAATGGTTTTTCCTTAAAAAACAAACAAACAAACAAACGAAAAACTCCTAGGAAACCCTGGATGACTTACAGATATTGGGCAATAGTTCCTATGCCTATATTTTGAATAGTTTCTTCCAATTTTAAAGAGACATACAAGAAAGAAATGTGAAACATGTTTCCCTCAAAATAGAACAATGATTTGGTGCCTCCTCTTAAAAAAAAATCTAAAGAGGTTTTTGTTTTTTGTTTTTTTTTTTTAACAAACATCCAAGGAAGTTCTGCCCAGCCGGAGTGGCTGTTGTTGAGAGTTGACCTGTGAACCAGGAGGTCATGGTTCGATTCCTGGTCAGGGCACGTGCCCAGGCTGGGGGCTCGATCCCCAGTGTGAGGCATGCAGGAGGCAGCGGATCAATGATTCTCTCTCATCAATGATGTTTCTATGTCTCCCTCTCCCTCCCTGAAATCAATATATATATATATATATATATGTGTGTGTATATACATATATATATATATATATGTGTGTATATATATATATATATATATATATATATTTTTTTTTTAAAGAAAGGTCCAAGAAGGTTCTGAGAGCGTATGAATCAACTGTCAGCTGTGATGAAGGTGGGCTGGGTCTGAAAGAAGACTGGCTCAGAGAGAGAGCGGCAGGCTCCTCACCACCGCCCCCGGGCACCACTCTGTTGTGGCTGGGCCTTTCATAACAAAGGGGAAAAAAGGCAACGGCTGGCCTGGCTGGTGTGGCTCAGTTGGTTGAGCATCCTCCCATGTACCTACCGAAAGGTCGCTGGTTCAATTCCCAGGTCAGGACACACGCCCAGGTTGCAGGTTCCATCCCCAGTTGGGGATGCGTGGGAGACAACTGATTGATGTTTCTCTTTTGCACAGTGTTTCTCCCTCTCTCTCCCATCTCCCCCTCCCTCTCTCTAAAGTCAATAAAGACATATAAAAAATAAGAGAAAAGGCAACCCACTGTCCATGAGCTTACTGGCTCACAAGTTCCCACATCCTGTGAGAACTTGGGGTGGCTGGGAAGAGGCCACCATGCATGGGCAGCTTCTCCCGACAGCGGGATGACTGGGTCCTATTCGTCCACCGCAAGTCAGGGCTCCCTTTCATCTCTGAAAAGTCATCAACCACTAGTATGCCACCTTTCATAGGCGATGCTCCAATTCCGTGAGCCTTCCTGTCAAACCAAGAGTCTCGGCCCAGATCTGTGAGCTCACTGACAAAACTTGACCAACAGATGTGCTGATGTGGCTCTCACTCAGCAGATGCCAAGGGCCCGGGTTCCAGATTCTTCTCTGATTTCACATCCGTCCTCAATGCCACCTGCCTCACCTGGGACTCCCCACTACACTCCTTTCCCCTATCACCCATTTAAAATACACCCAAGAGGCCATTAATATGTTTAGCTTTGCTTTGTCAACTCCTGTATTCATCACGCAAGGTCGAGAAAATCCATTTGGCTTCTAGCGAAATAACGCACCGCACTCCAACAGCGAACGTTTTCAGTACCGTGAGTTGAAGATTTTATGATGTGCCCATTCTTAAAGTGCTTCTAGGCACCCTCCTGCATCCTGGTTGCTGCTGGATCTTCAGAATAAGGTCATCATCCCCACCACCCTCGAAAAGAAAGCCTCACGGATGAATGCAGAGTCAGGGCAACCAAGAGTCCCTCCCCCACCCCCACCCACCCCACCCCCGCCCCCGGCAGCAATTAGAGAAATACAGGCTCTCATCATCTCTCGCCCTGGAAACTCCGTGCCGCTGACACTGCTGAGACCTGTTGAGACCGTCGCTGGCCGGTCTGCACAGACACTGTGTGGACAGGAGAATCAGGGTCCCTTTCTGCACCTTCCACATGTGAGATGTTGGAAAGCTACGTTATCAAGAAAAGGGAAGGCAGGTTAGGTTTTCCTCTGAATCCAGGGTTAGGCAAATGGTGGCAGAAAAAAATCTGAAGACAAGCGTTTTGAGGAATAAATCACGTGAATTTAAGTAGAGTGCTTTCTTTAGAAGATACTGTTTTTTATCCAGATGGAACCTGTAAATGTGACCCTCGGGGCACTCAATTGCAGCATTTAGGATGCCCAAGGTGTGCTGAAAGAGCAAGTCTACGTGGAAAACCACAACAGAAAGCATTATATTCATCCGATAAACATCCAAATACTAGATGCCAACACTGTTCTAGACACTAGGGATACAGCAGTGAACAGTGCACAAGAGACAAAACCCCTGTTCTCTCGGCGTTTCTAATCTAGAATGAAAGACAGCCTGCTAATGTAAATTAAAGCACGTGCCAAGTTGGAAGTTAGTGTGTACCATGGATGAAAAGAAAGCAGAGAAGAGGAGCGAGGTGCGCTGGAAGGGATGGCGGGGGAAGGTGATGTCTCAGTCAAGATCTGAGGGGTCCAGGGGCACAGGCGTGTAGACATCTAGGGGAGGAGCCAGCCAGTGGGAACAGCGAATGCAATGGCTCTGAGGCAGGAATGTGCCTGGCAATAGAAGGAATAAGGAGGAAGCCAATGTATTTAAATGCTTTCAACTGCTTCCAGATTAAGGGATTACAATGAGGGGCCAAATGTCATGAATGCAGCCACATTTTCACAAACTCTTGGAAGCAAGCATGTGCCTCTGTAAATGCTTACTCAAACCCCTTCATCTCACCACGAAATGAGAGAAGGCCGAGTGAGTCATCCGAGGTGACACCCCCAGGGACTGGCTGGCTGAGAAAGGTTTCGGCACAAGTATCCCCCGTCCGTGCCACAGTTTGTCTTCTGCTCCAACTTTGTAAGTAAGAGGTATTTTTCTTACTTAAAAAAACAAATTAACAAAACAGCAACAGAGTCTGGTCAACTAACATAATCTTCTTGGAGCTAAAAGTTGATCAATTTTACTTTTTCATTTAACAGTTAACCAAGAGGGCCCCATATATCCACCCTAAATGTTTGTTGAGACGTGAAAGAAATAACAAATGTAGCATTCCCTAGACCGCACTACCCAGCGATGAATGGCGTACGTGTGTATCACAGCAGCTTATGCCTAGGGAAACACGCCTCAGATGTTTGTTGTGGCACTATTTATCATAGCAAAAAAAAGTGGAAACGGGGCACATGTCCTCAGCAGAAACGGCGTTCATAGTAAAAAACTGGGAACGCTCTAGCTTTCTCTTGGCGAGGGAGTGAGCATAAGCCAACGTATTCATACTCTGGAATTCTCTGTAGCAGCTAAAGGAAGTCCTACATGTACCTCAAAAACACGAGGACAAATGAAAAAGTGCAAGTTGTCTGTACAGAGAAGGACACCATGTATACAAAACTCGAAACACACAAGCTCGCAGGTAGTTTGTGAACAGGTTAGATCCAGAAGTACCAGACATGTGTGAAGACCTTATATGTGACCTTCACATTAGTAGGCACCTGCGGGGGGAAGGCAGAGGAGGAGGGACGGATAAAGTATTTCGGCTGTAGTTTATTTTTATGAGGGGGAGAGAAAGCAAATATGGAAAGATTAGCAACTCCTAAAGGTGGGTAGTGGGGGGAAATGGAAGCTTGACTTATATTCTCTTTTGATACTGGAAATATTGAAAATATTTCATCCTTTTTTTTTATTTTGAAAGGAAGGGAGGGACAAAACTCCTCCATCCCATTCCCTGAATTCCAAAGCCCAGTTTCTTTAACCTCCAACCTCAGTTTCTTCATCTTTAAAACATGAGTGAGAGTGGGTGTACCTCCTCAATGCTGCTCTGAGAAGCAGCCGTCGGAGACAGAGCTGCATGGCCAGGTACAGGTACTCTGCGAACGAGCAGGGACACTGTGCCAGGCCCCCACGGGGTGGCCAGGGCCTGGCACCCATTCTTTTTATTCAGTTTCACAGATAATAGTAATACGATTTTTCAACAGGGCTGTGCTCACCACTCCCACCCCCCAAAAGCCATAAAACAAATCTAAGGAATGTAAATGATACAAAAATTCATTAATGAAGCATCTCAATGAATGGAAATGACCCCCCCCCCCCCCAACAGCCCAGCACTGACTGCCTCTCCCAATCCATGGTATGCAAGCACTGGTTACAAATGGTAAGAACTGGATAGATGTCCTCACGTGAAATCTATCTTATAAGACCAAGAGCAAAAATGTGACACTGGTTAGGCATCATTAAGAAACAATGACCAGCCCTCGCCAGTTTGGCTCCGTGGATAGAGCGTTGGCCTGGGGACTGAAGGGTCCCAGGTTTGATTCCCATCGAGGGCAAATACCCTGGTTGCAGGCACATCCCCAGTAGGGGGTGTGGGGTGTGCAGGAGGCAGCTGATTGATGTTTCTAACTCTCTATCCCTCTTCCTTCCTCTCTGTAAAAAATCAATAAAATATATTTTTAAAAAAAGAAAGAAAGAAACGATGACCAGATTACACCCAGCGGGAATAAAACTCCCAGCCGCACCGGAAACAGGGGCCTGCAGCCTGGGACAGAGCGATCAAAACCCCGCTCCCAGGGATGCACTGTCTCCCTCAACTCTGTCCCAGCCTCCAGTAGGTGAGCTTCTGCCGAGTCTTGATCCGCAAAAGCGGCTGCTCCCCCAGCCAGACCCTGACAGCCCGGAGTTCACAGTCCCCGGGGAACTGGCCATGGTTCCCCATCCCAGGCGGCTGGGCATTCTCCTCTCCCGGAAGGAACACGCAGGTCCATCCAAGTCACCTGGGAGCCTGCGGCCCAGCAAAGCCGCTGGTCCAGGGAGCCAGCGGCCTGGAGCCCGCGGGGCTGCCCCAACCGTCCCTGGAAGGAAAGTTGCGCTGAGCTGGCTGCGTGGAGCGCAGCCTGGCCCCGGGGTGTTTCGAAACTCCTCCACTTTACTCGGGGCTCCATCTGCCCAGCGCTGCCTCTCCGAGCTCTGAGCCCCCCTCCTTCCCGCTCCCCCCGACACTGCACAAAAGGGTTAAGTGAGGTCCAAACGCAAAGGAGAGTGTGAGCCAGGGGCTGGCTGATGAGCCCTGCAAAGTGTGGAAACTAAATCGCGGGCACAAACCTGCCCACGCCGGCAGCGACGGGGAGGTGGGCTGGGGAAGGGACCCCCCCGGGGCAGATGTTGGGGTACGCGGCGGCCCGCGCCCCTCTCGCGGCTCCACATCCTCCCGAAGTCCCCGCTGCCCCGAGCCGCCCGAACTCCAGCATCCCGCCTTCCCCATCCTCCGGGCAGCGGCGGGAACGGGGCAGGGAGGACCGAGTGCTGGCAGCGGGCGGCCGTCTCGGGCCGGGGGTGGCGGGGGCGGGGGGCCTCGCCTGCACCCCGGGGCAGCCGGCGGGCTCCCGGAGTCAGAGGGAACAATAGCGGACCCGCTCCCGCCTTCCGCCTCAGCGCCTCCAAGTTCCCCACGGAGACCGGAGCGGAGCGGCCGCGGGCGGGCCGGCAGGTGGGAGGGGGCAGCCTCGAGGGCGCCCCGCCGGGCCGGCCATTCATCGCCACCCGCGCTCCCGCTCCGCAGCCCGCGCCCTGCCCGCCGGCCGGCGAGTGGCGAGGCGGAGCCCCTCTCCGAACTTGCGCGGTCCCCCCTCTCCACTCAGACCCCGCCATCCTCCGTCCCCGCACCCGCCCTCCCTCCGCGGCGGGCCGGCGAGGGACGGGGAGCTGGGCGGGACGCTCCCCGCGCGCCCCAGCTCCCGGCGCCGCCGGAGCCCAGACACAAAGGCGGGGGCGCGCCGGGACCCCGCGCCGGGAGCCTCCGAGTCGGCGCCGCGCACTCACCCCATCCAGGCGGCGGCTCCCGGGCCCGCTGGCTGCTCCGCCCCGCCCGCCGCTTCCCCAGGAAAACGCGGCCGCCGGGCTCGCTTCCTGCCTGGCTTCCTGCGCCTCGATCCCTCCTCCTCCTCCCGGTCCTCCTCCTCCTCCTCCTTCTCCCGCTCCGCCGCGGGGTCAGTGGGCGCCGGCTCCCGGGCTGGGCTGCGGGGCGGGGGCAGCGGCAGCGGCAGCACCACCACGTGGCTGCCCGGCGCCGGCCCCGCCGGCCGGATCCCGGGAGCGGGAAGGGAGGTGCTAACCATTCCCCTCCCCTTCCACCCGCGCGGCCCGAAATTCCGCGAGTCAGGTGACCCGGCCCGCTCTCCAGCCCGACCTGCGGAAGGTGCTCCCCGCGGGGCGGCGCCCCATCCCCTGGGCGCGCGCTCCGGACGCCGTGGCCTGGGTCGTGGATCGTGGGATCCTCCCCCCGGACGCGTCTCAGCATCTCCGCCTAAAGTTAGTGGAAAGGGCGGGCGCCGGGACCCCGGGCTCAGGACGGACGAGTTCCCGAATAGCATTCATTACGGGGCAACTTCCAAAGTCGCTCGTGGTCATGGGGGGGGGGGAGTCAGTGAGCCAAGCGCCTTCTGAGCAGACTCGCGTGGGTTAGGTTTTCCCAGATGAACAGAAAGTAAACGAGGAGGTGCTCGCGGTCTCTGGCTGAGCTAGTTGGTTGCAGGGACAGTTGGCTACACTCCCCAGGTGACCACAGAAGAGCAGCCCCGCGCAGGGTGGCTGTGCTCCCGCGTCGGGGGAAGCCACCGCCTGAGCTGGGAGGCGCGAACTGGGCGGGGGGGTGGGGGGGGGGGTGGGGGGGGAGACGCCCCCAAAGCAGTGCCTGGGAAGCCAAGGGGGACGGCGTCCTCCCCAGGACTCCTGAGCGTCCCCCCTCCTCCAGCAGGCTGAGACCGGCCTATGAGTCGCGGGGACTCCTTTATTTCCCAGGATTTCAAAGCCCTCCACCCGCTTTAACTTGGGGAGGCTTTCCCATTCATTCTAGTCATGCAAACCAGCTGTGGCTGAGAGTCTTTATTCACCAAAGCCCCTCCTCGCCGGCTCGGGCTCGGAATGAGCTCCCCGTCTTTGGCGATGGCGGGAAGCTTACTGGGTTAGAGAAGTGGGATGAGTCCTTTTTGGTGGGAGCCATTGTGAAAAAATAAAAATAAATAAAAAATCAAAGGTGAGATTCGCCGTAACAGAGTTCAGTTGATAACGTCTTGGCCAGATCTTGACATGGACAGGTCAGACTTGATCTGCACCCCATCTTCCACCTCCACCCCCCTCCCTACCAGCCAAGGAAACAGCCTGTCTTAGCTTTAACAAGTGACTTAGCAAATAGGGAGCAAGAGCTATGTAGCCAGTTGCAGGGTCTTCCCTTTCTAACTGATACCCCAGAGGTTCCTCAGAGAAGTGATGAACGGTCAGTTCAAAACCAGATGTAGACCCCTCTTCCTGTCTCATCCCTTTCACATAAACCCGCCTCGAAAGGAAATGCGACCTGGAGAAGGTTTTCTTTGGTTTAATGCCAGCAATTTCTGCAGGACGGTTTCCATTGTGGTTCGTGTTAATGGTGTGCTGTCGGGGATTTGGGGGGAATGGCACTGCCACTTGTGACGTTTCGGTTCCACTTTTAGCAGGTCAGTGTCTTCATTCAATGGGGCAGCTGGGAGGTGGGATTTGAAGTGTGGGAGAGGGTATGTATCATGCTGCCTTGGAAAATTAACATGAGCATGTTCTGTAGTTGAAGGAGTTAAAACATCAAACATTAAACAATCATTGTATAAGGCTAGGTCAGTGGTCGGCAAACTCATTAGTCAACAGAGCCAAATATCAACAGTACAAGGATTGAAGTTTCTTTTGAGAGCCAAATTTTTTAAACTTAAACTATATAGGTAGGTACATTGTTATTAACTTAATTAGGGTACTCCTAAGGCTTAGGAAGAGCCACACTCAAGGGGCCAAAGAGCCACATGTGGCTCTCGAGCTGCAGTTTGCCGACCACGGGCTAGGTCATCAGCCTTTTATCCATAGAAGGCCTGTCTCTTCTTTTTTTCTTTTTTTTTTCTCTTTTACACTGGGGGGGCCTGCCCCAGCCACCTACCTATGAGCCCACCTGCCCTGGGCTCTCCAGGTGGCTTGTGTATTTATTCTTCCCAGTTTAGAATCCCACCCTCTAACACCAGCAACTCTGCCTGAGGGATTGCTGAGGAGGAAAGGACTCTTAGGGTTAGTCCAATGTGCCAAGACCCTTTTCCAGATTCCCTCTCTCCTGAAACTCAGACCATAGCTCAAGTTCAGCCGCCTGCTGGGGGGCCTGGTAGTGGAGTATGGGATTGAACAGTCTTCTCAGAGTTGTTATTTGCTTTGTTTTTGCCCAGGTCTTTTAGGGATGCTAATTGGATTTCCCATGCATTGAGCACCACCCTTGGATGGAGGTCAGGCCCAGGGAAAAGTGTTTGAGAGAAGAAAACACAGATAAAATAACCACCTCACCTGCATAAAGTTGGTAAAAACTTTTTGTCAATAGAGGAATTACCCTTAAATCCAGGTCACTGTGGTGTGATATGTCATACTAGGAGCAATAAGAACAAGTTTTACTAACCTGCCACTTGAACTTCGCCAAGTGTTTGAATGTTTCCTGGTCCCACTTTCCTGGTCAGTAAATGAGAACATCAAATTGCATGGCCTCGGAATTGTTCCCGCTCCAACTTTCTAAGCCCATGCTGATAGCCTCAAGAGCCCTCACAAGCAATGTTGTCCTACATTCCACAACACAGCCTTGCTCTCCAGTTGTCCTGGCAGGCCAGTCTTGCCATACCAGTAACATCCTAAACTCCTAAGAGGGTGGCCATTCAGGACTTAGAGGATCTGTAAATGAAATTCATTCATTGGTGGGGCCAAATTTTCATTTTCAGAGTTAAATATTACATCCCTTCTTTCTCGCTCCATTTCTCATCAGTCTTCCAGAGGATGAACTTCTTAAGTCAGGGTTACCAAAGCTAAGACTTTGTTGGGGTCACCAGAAACTGTCCTGGAAGGAGGAAATAGAGATAGTATCACACGAAGGTCAAAAAGTAACGCTCCACGCTCTTGGGTGTTTGGTCAGGTTCTGACTGCACTTCTGGGTCTACTTGGAGGCAGCGTGATTGAGAGGAATGTGGCAACATTGGACCAGGCCAGAGAACGGAACAAAAACGCCATCGGAAGGTTGGAGGGAGATAACCCACAGAGAAAAATAAAGCCCAACTATTGATAGAAAAACCGCTTTTTTGTATTTTCTTGGGAATGTTTCAAATAGGCGGAAACTGTCACCTGGGAGAAATTAACAAGGTAAATTTAACCTTGCTTTTCATAGTTTAATAAGATCATAGCAATAAAGTGGTCTGCAAACCCTGATTGGCCCATGGTTTTCCACTTGCTGGGAAGCCAGCAGAGATTTTTTTTTAAGGGTAGGTTACTACACTGTCCTTCTCAGTGACCTTGGACATCTGCTCAGGAGGTGAGACTAAAATGCATGGCAACAATACTATCCAAAGCTCTGCACCGGACCCCTGCGTGCAGGAGTGTGGGAGAGAAGCTAAGCATCTCAACCTTGACATTACAGAGGAGAATTTCTTAAGACTGGCCCATCATCCCACAGGGGGATGTGAAGTCTGCAGAACTGTGCTGTCCAGGGGTCGCCACCGGCCATGTGTCAGCACCAGAAATGTCACGAGTCTACTAGGCCACTGAGCACTTGAAATGCCACGAGTCCAAAGTGAGATGTGCAATAAATGCAAAAATACACAGAGTTTTCAAAGACTTAGGAAGGGGAAAGAAGAAAAATGTTTCACTAATTTTTTAAAAATATATTTTTATCGATTTCAGAGAGGAAGGGAGCGGGAGATAGAGATAGAAATATCAACGATGAGAGAGACCTTGATTGCCTGCCTCCTGCACACCCCACACTGGGGATTGAGCCCATAATCCAGGCATTTGCCCTGACCGGGAATCCATCTGGGACCGCCTGGTTCATAGGTAGATGCTCAACCACTGAGCCACGCCAGCCAGGCTCTCGCTAATGTTTATAGTGATTACATACTGAAATGTTAATATATTTTGAACATACTCGGTTAAATATATTATTGACAGCCGTTTCTTTTTACTTTTTAAATTATGGTTAACTAGAAAATTAAAAAGTATCTGGCTTGCATTATATTCCTATTGGATAGCACTGCTCTAGGGGCTTACATTAGCATCTAACACACATTCACCATCGACTCTATACCAGGCACTTTGCTAAGTGATTATACATGAACTGCCATGGCCATATAGTTAAGTATCCAATCTGGAGCACCGTTGACACTTTTAATAGTGAAACGGGGCGGGCAAATTCTAAACCAGCCAAGATTCTAGACAGGAGGCATAAACTAGACCAGTTCTGAGCAAACTGAGATGTCAGGCCACCCTAATGGCAGGTCATTTAATCCTTATTCAACCCGATATTATTATCCCCTTTCCACACATGAGGGAACTGGGCACAGGGAAATAAAGTAACCACTACGGAAGCGTTGGGATTCAAACTAGGGCAATCTGCAGTCCTGCCTCCTTAAGAGCTCGTAAGGATTGAGGACTTAGTAGATGTAGTCTCTCTTATTCCTCACAGCAGCTTGTTTTTACAGGTGCTGAAACCGAGTTTCAAATAGACCGCCCAAATCATAGGACCAGAAAGAGTGAGGCCAAGAATCAAAGCTTGGGATGCCCAGCTCCAGAGTGGTCTTCTTACCCAGCACCCTGTGCTGCCTTCAGGCCACCTCTGTTTGTAAACACTCTCATGTTGACTGCAGTGCTCCCGCCACCTCTGGCAGAGGACTGGGTCAGAGAGGAGTAGAGCCCAGGTGTGGTTACCATGGGACAGGCAACAGACACGGACAGCTCCATCGTGGTGGCCACTCCATCTGCAAAAAAGAACGTTCTCAGATCATCTGAATGGCCACTGTGCTGGCAGGTTGGTTGTTCTGCTAGGCATGTCAGAAATTCCAGAAAATGTTCTCCCATTGAGTCGGGGCAGGAGGGCATGATGAGGGCCTCATGAACATCCAGAAGGGAGTTAGTTGTATCAAAAGGCTCAGAGAAGGGGCTTCCACAAAGCTCCACACTCAGAAGCAATAACTTGGCATGGAAATCCATGAGTTTGCCAGGCACAGCTTTTCTTTCATCTTCTGCAGCAGGTCATGCTCTTGGCCACCCATTAAAGTCACCTGCCTTTAACAATCACCAATTGGCCCGGCCAGTGTAGCTCAGTGGTTGAGCACTGACCCATGAACCAAGAGGTCACTGGTTCAATTCCCAGTCAGAGAACATGCCAGGCTTGCAGGCTCGATACCCAGTAGGGGGTGACTCTCTCTCTCTCTCTCTCTCTCTCATCATTGATGTTTCTATCTCTCTCTCCCCCCTCCCTTCCTCTCTGAAACCAATAAATACATGTTTGTTTTTTTAAAACCACCACTTGCCTTGGCCCCATCCCCTAGAATACTGATTAAAGGGGCCTGGTGTGGGGGCCAGGATCGGCATGTTATACCCTCTCCCTAGATCTTGATGGCGTGGGACCACGCTTTATTGCCTGCCCCTGCCATGCCCGGAGCATCTGCTTCTGGATTTAGCAAAGCGAGCTTAGGTGACGAGGGTGGGGCGCTGCTCCCAAAGGCACTTGCAAAAGTCATTGCTCCAGAATGGTTTATTGCTAGAGTGATTCTAAAGCGAGCTGCTGCTTGTGTTGGCTGGTGCACTTGTTTTCTGTTAGGGCATTTAACCTGAGCTCTGAGTCTTTTGTCTTCTTGGCTGAGATCAACTTCTGCTTGTGAGGCATTGTCAGTCGTGTTTTCCCCCTACCCGAGCAGTGCACCCATGATAAGCCCGTGTGCTACTGTTGCGGATGCGTTAGTTCGCATCTGTTATGGCTTCTTGCATATGTGTTTCAAAGGTTTGGTAGCCATTTAGCTTCTGTCATTCATTCTCGCTTTTCCATTTTTGTCGCTCTCTTTAAAGTCATCAGTAGGCCACCTGAAGTAGATTGCTGGTTCTTTTCAGAATTGGTCTTTCAACTCTGCGAGTGAACACATTTTTAAGAGACACTTTCCACAGCAGACTGTTAGTGCTTAAGATATATGACCGCACTGTGAAGATATTTAACAAAATTCCACAAGTCCTCTGTTTGTTTTGCCTTAACACAAATTCCTCAGCTCTCCAAGTATGCGCCTTAAGCAGGTTTCTCACATTCAGGACGGAGGTTCTTCTAAGGTAAAGTTGTGATTCCTCCACTGCCTTTGCTGTCAGACAGTCCTGTAATTGATCGTTCCCGCTCCCTGAGTTTCAGAACAAGAAGATGAGGAGTGTGAGCACGTTGCTGACTGCCCGGTGGCAAGCCAGAAGACAGGAGGACAGAATTGGAGGAGCCAGAAAGATCCCTGCGGGAACAGTCCTTCCACAGAGCTGCGTGGACCAGGAGGCCACAGAGGCTGCAGAAGCAGGAAGAGAGGCCGCGGTGACTTCCTCTCATGATTCCTAGAACCCTTAGAACACAGATGCCAAGAAGATGAACTGGCTTCACAGTAATAGATGGATAAAAGGGAGGGTTCTAGTGTGAAGTATATCGAGGTCACTCTTGGCCAACCAGAGGGGAACTTGTCCTGTCGAATTATGTAACAGGGGAGTGAGTTGGGAGGCCCTTTGAGGAACCAGAAGACTCAGTTGGCACTGAGTTGGTCTGGGAGACTTGCCACCGAAAGACCCAGGGGCCAGGGCCAGAAAGGAGGGGGATGGAGGTCTGAGTGGGTCTCATACTTGCTTTGTGGACTTCTGGGAAGTCTTTGAAAACGTTTCAATTTAAATTGTGTGCCTTAAGAGGACTCTCCATTCACATCTAACATTGCACACTCATATTAAGAAATATAAACGATGAGAACTTCCGGTGTGTTCTTTCTCATGCTGATCCTCGCTCCTGGCCACATGGCCTTCTGCTCCAGGTCTGGGCGTTCTTACTTGCGTTCAGAGGGGATTGGAAGTGACCCAAGTTTAGACGGGCATTTTGGAGAAAGTTTAGAATAGCAGGTGTAAGGCCAGTTCTGCGGAGGATCAGAAAAGCTGGTATCTGGGCAGAAGTCCTCCCAGCGTGGCCTAAAGGGGGGCACTTCTCCAGCCCAAAGCGGGTGTCGGCTACTGGGCAGCCATCATGATGGACTCTCTCTTATTTTCGCTTCCTTATTGAACGTGGAGTAAACATGAGAGATGAAAGAAAGAAGGGAAGAAGGAAAGAAAGACAGAAGAAAAGACGTTGTCAGGTGGTGTGTTTGATTTCTCCACTTACTGCAATTCCGGGTAATCTCTCTTGGCCTCCGTTTCTTCATCTGCAAAATAGGACAAATATTAGTACCTGACTCTTGGGTTATTCTGGAGATTAAATAATTAATACATGTGAAGCATGTACAATAATAGTGCCTGGCGCAAAGTAAGAGGTAAATACATAATATTGGTGATTATTACTAATATGGAGAAACATAAGAGGTTCATAGAATCTGGGGAGAAATAGTGCTGTATACTGAAATCAATTCAACTGTTATTAAAAATGTCATAAGTGCCCTGGCTTAGTTGGTTGGGCATCATCCAGTGCACCTAAAGTTTGCCCGTTTGACTCCCAGCCAGTTCGATGCCCAGGTTGCTCAATCCCCAGTAAGGGATGGGCAAGAGGCAACCAGTCGATGTTTTGCTCTCATATCAATGTTTCCCTCTCTCTCTTTCTCTCTAAAAGTCAATAAAAATATATTTAAAATGTCATAAACTAGAGTTTAAACATTTCTAGGATACTATTTGCTAAGTCTTATATGGACACTTACCAACTAATATATAAGGTATGGCACTCAACACAGATAGACATAAGAAATGAGGTGTTCTCAACCTGCAAGGAGCTTCCAAACTCTTTGGGGAGACGGCCTATAGACACACATGGACCAAGAGTCCCCAAAAGGACACAGCAAATGACCCCCTGTTGCTTTCTAGCTCCTTAGCTCTGTTCTGCAGCTTTGCAAAGCCATATTGCAAGGCGTGCTTTGCTCTTGAAAATGGAAGGCATACTTTCCTGCAGAAATCTTATGGAGCAGTGTGCTGTGGGAACCTAAATATAAGTAAATTCCTCCCCGCCTGCAGAGATTACTATTCGCATGTGCAGCCTGGGTTAGAATGACGAGACTGGGCAGCTCTCATGCCAGTAAAGAATGTTGCAATTGAAGCTTCATGGGTGTTGGCATCAGCTGCCTGTGACAGTGATAACAATGCCTGTTCATAATGGCTGTAACAAAAAGAGGCTTGTTTTCTTCAGATTTTGAAAAGTTGCTTGCTTTGGATCAGTGGCTTAAGGATGTCAGGTCTGAGGTCTTTGTGATTCTCTAGAATTTTCCCTCATTGGGAGAAGACACTCATAGCATCACATCTGTGTTCCAGGCAGTAAGAAGGGACCAGTGGCTAGGCCTGTGCTATCTGCCCTTTTAGGGGGATTTTCTGAAAGCCCCACCTAATCTCTTAATTTTATTGGCCCAAACTGTGTCACATGGTCACTTCCAGCTGAAAGGAAGGGAAGGAAGTATAGATTTTTAGTTGGGTATATTGCACACCAAATAAAATTGGGATTTTGCTAATGGGGAAAAAGGAAGAATTGATACTAGTTTTATCTATTGCTGTAAAACAGTCTTACAACTTGGTGACTTAAAACAATAGAATTTATTATTTATATATATAAAAGGCTAATATGCAGACTGTCCCTTCGGGAGTTTGATTGGGAGACCGGGAGTTCGATCGCTTGCTATGACATGCACTGACCACCAGGGGCGGTGTGGAATGAAGGAAGGCCTCGGCCAGCAGCCCAAAGGCCCCAATCAGTTCTGATCACCGGCCAGGCCTAGAGACTCAATCCGTGCACGATTCTGTGCACCAGGCCTTTAGTTTATCTTATAATAATAGAATATGTTATTTCTCATGATTCTGTGGGTTGACCAGAAGATTCTGCTTCATGTGGTGTGTGCTGAGGCACTGAAATGGCCAAATGATCTGCAATGGCCTCACTGCTAGAGCCAGTGGGAGTGGTGTTGGCCCCTGTCGGGAGCTCAGCCAGAGACTGTTGGCTGGGACCTCCGTTCTCCTTCACATGGCTGCCTGAGCTTCCCTGTGGACTGGCGGCTGGCTTCCCAGGAGAAGTGCATGTGCTCATCAAGCCTCCACTTACCTCATGCAGGCCATGCTCCCACTATCAAAGCTAATCACATGGCCAAGTCCAGAGTCCAAGTGGGCAGGGATTACACAAAGGCATGAGTGCGGGGAAGCTCAGCTCACTGGGCCCACCAGCATACCCGCTCACCATAGGCCGGCATCTAGCCATCTCTGCCAAAGCATTTTTGATAACACGTTAAAATCTATCAGTGCTTATTTTTCAGCAGAATACTTGTCAAGCATTAACTCTGAAAATGCAATGACTTGATGGGGTAGATATTGTGGGGGAGGAAAAATAGATTCTCCTCCTACTTTTCTCACTTCTTCTGGCTGGAGTAATAATCTAGTTAATTATAAGACAGATAAACAGGAGAACATGACCAAATTTATTCTATACTAGAGGCTGGGTGCACGAAAATCGTGCAGGGTAGGGTCCCTAGGCCTGGTCTCCCTGCCTCCCTGCTTCCTCCTTCCCTTCCTCCCTCAGCGCCCCGCTGCCCTGCTGGTCGCCCGCCATGTTTCACGCCACCTCCTGGTGGTCAGCACATGTCATAACAAGCTATCAAACTCCCGCTCTCCCGGTCGAACTCCCGAGCAATCAATTTGCATATTAGCCTTTTATATAGAGAGATGTACATACAGGGGTTCCATAAGAATATGAGGCCCCAGCACAGGTCCGACAGTTGAAGCTTATATGCCATCTTGAGCCAAGGACAAGGGGGTGGGGGTGAGGGTGGGGTTGTGGTTTGGGATTTCAAAGGGTAGAAAAGCAATTCACATGGAGAAGGAAAAACAAATGGTAAAAACAAATGGTAAATGCAAGTTTGCTGAACCATCTTGAACACTGTGGCCCAGAGAGGACTCTGATCAAACCTCTGTGTATCTCACACTCGGTTACATTACACAATAGTTATCTGTGATGCGATCTCCCTTCTGGAGCAGGAGGTCTAGTTAAATTCTCATAAGCGTTTAGGGAGAAGGTCAGAGGTTTTTTCTGAGTCGTGTGTGTGTGTGTGTGTATGTGTGTGTGTGTGTGTGTGTGTGTTTAACCAGCTTAAAATAATCATATTTTAAGTCATATTCTGGGATGACAAACTCTGCTTCCCTTCAATACTCTGATTTTTTCCACTTAGAGTTGAGGAAATAGATTAGGGAAGATTACAAAACTTGCCCAAGAAAACATCCAGGCTGAAACTTGAACCCAAACTGAACACTCTGCTTGGACAGGAGTTTGTGAGCACATTCTGGGTGCAGGGTGATGGGAGGTCATGAAGTGACAGGGATCTAATAAAATAGATAATAACTTCCCAAACTTTGCTGGGCTTGCATTGGGGTCCACCCCCTCGCCAACCATCTTGTGCCCAGGTTAGATGGACAGGCTTCTAGGGTCAGGCACCTCCTTCTGTGCCATTTGGACTTGGTTGCACAGGTGTTTACCTCCCCCTCTTCCTAGCCCTTCCCCCAGGGATCTGTGGAGGAATGGACTGGTGGGTCCCTGGAGGGAGGGTGAAGCTGTCGCTTCCTGGGGAAGCCAACAGGCCTCTGCTTCCTAGCTGACCAAGCTCAGCCATGTCTCTGTTAGGTTTGATCAAGCAGTTGAATTGATGCCCCTCCCGCAGGAACTGGCTTTTCAGGTCATTTGCTATGGACATTCCCTTTGCTGAGACCACATTTCACTTGTGGTGACCACATTCCATGATCTCCCCTCAGGGTCTGCGTAAAGAATTCTCTGCCCAGAAAAAAGCCCGCGGAAAGTCCTTTAAAAGCAGCTGACCCGTCACTGGGGGCCGGAGCCATCCAGGCTCAGCCACCTGGTGTGTGGATGATTGAATTGGTAATCCCTCACCACTCTGGCCTTTGGCCACCTAAGAGTCTCCCCCTTTGCTTCCCTTCCCATCAGGAATTAGCTAAGTATGGCAGCACTCAGAAACGTTCAGAGCGGCTCCCCTGGTCAAGGTGAGACAGATGGACAGGTGCGACAGGGAACAGTTATGAAGGTGTTTTCCTCTGGTGCAAATGACAGTCCCCCAATGGCATCACTTATGCTAAAAACCCCTGATCCCGAACCTAGATTTAATATCTGATCTAATCTTAGTTTCAGCGTCTCCCAGAAACATCATCTTAGTCAACTAGTCTGGAATTTCCTGGTTAAGCAAGAGTAGGGTGATCTCTCATGTGGGTTGTCTTCATCACCCCCTTCTCCCAACACACACACACACACACACACACACACACACACACACCATAGGAAGAAGAGGAAATCTGTATAATAAAAACCCTTTTGGTTCCCTTCTCCCAAAGCAAAGATGCCCAGGCCCAAGATAATCCTTTCTTTTCTTCTGTTAATATATCCCCTTGCCCCACCCTTCCCCCTATAAAAACTCCCATTTGGTTCAGCCCTCAGAGAGCGCTTCTAGGTGCTATAGCTGGGGTGCTGCTTGATTCATGAATGGCTTGATAGAGCCAATTAGATCTTCCACTTTACTCGGTTGAATTTTTTTTTTTTTTTTAACAATGTGAAAAAACTCAAAAGAGTGAGATAGATCCAAAGAAATGGAATTGAATGAACACAAATATTTAGATAGGCTGAATTCCCAAGATGCAAGAATATACAACTTGTACTTAAGAGGGTTTTTTCCATCCCTTGCTTTTACTGTGGAATTGTGTTGTTTATAAGTGGAAGGAAGATACTAGTAGTATATACACTGTGTGCCAGCTCCCTAAAAGCTTTTTGTAACCCTCGCAAATGCATCTGGACACCCTCGCTGGGCAGATGGCCCCCAGGAGCAGCTCATCGGAGCGCAGGGCATACTCCTTCGCAAGGCGGGCTCCAGGCTGTCACTCAGTTACAGAGCGACCTTGGGCTAGCCAAGGACTTTCACACCCACTTGTCACATTTTAACCCTCTCAATTATAAAAAAAAATAAATAAACAAAGCAATAATCACTCTCCTATTTCACAGATTAAAAAACTAAGTTACAGAGAGTTTTAAAGATTTGTCTAAGGGGCAGAGTCAAAAAGGAGAGCCCCAGTTTTCTGGGCCCCAGGCCCGGGATCTGGTTGCTACAATATTCCCATGGGTGGACGGAACCTCCCACACAGACGCACAAAGGCAAGGAGACAAGAGCAGTCTTAGCTGAAGGACTTCGTGGGGGCAGAAGCCCCAGCCTCCAGAGCTGGGAATGGACTGCTGCCTCTAGTAACACGGCTGACTGGAAATTCTGAGAAAATTTCCATTACAAATACCTAAAACACTGGATAATATACATCAGGCATTTGGTTAAAAACACAGCTAAACTTATAAGAAACTACATTCACGGGGCGGCGGGGTTTGGGGGTGGGAGGATTAAACCAGAGTGATTAGCAAACTCTTGTCAGTGCAAGAAACATTTAGACCCGTAGAGAATTTTTATGAGTTTATTTGAGCCAAACAGATGACAATTGCTGGAAAGCAAAATCTCTACTGATTGAGAAAAGGCTCCAGAGAATGGCAGTTTTGGACTTTATTTTATACATTTCAAGCAAAGGAGTTAAGCATAAGAGGTTCCATGAAATCCATTGGTGATAAATTAGGGAGGTGGGAGAAAGCAAAGTAGGGGGTGGGAGGGAATCCCTGGGATTGGATAAAAGGTAAACTAAATAGACATATACTTCTTTTATTTATTTTTTATTATTTTATTTTATATCTTCATTGATTTTAGAGAGGAAGGGAGAGGGGGAGAGAGATAGAAACATCCACTGGGGATCTAGCCTGCAACCTGGGCATGTGCCCTTCACTGGAATCAAACCTGGGACCCTTCAGTCTGCAGGCTGACACTCTATCCACTGAGCCAAACCAAGTATGGCTAGGCAGGACCATACTTGTGGGTATAGCATAGTCAACAATAACATAATAACAAAGAGGGGATCTGTGGTCTCTGCTCTGTTGCTGTGGTTGTGCCCTGAGGGGTCAGGGTCGGGGGGCGAAGGAAATTATCCTAGCATGCCAAAGGTACTTATCATAGATGCAAGAAGACAATAGACAGGTTCAGTTAAGGAAATGATTGACCTTTGTCCGGCAAGATACTGGCCTAGGACATGACTACTTGTCCTGACTCGCTTTTAGCTAGAAAGCTTGCATTTCAGACCATCCTGTGTGGTTGCTGTAGGTCTCTGGGGTTGTAGGGCCACCACACAAGGCCTCATCTGAGCTTGTCAGGCTTAGCCTGTGGCTCCTTTTTCGTCTACACCCCGAAGCCTAGGTTTGCTTTGGGACTTTGCTGATCCTGGGAGCTGGATTCTCTGTAGGGAAAGTAGAGTCAAGGCCTGTGGGAATGAGCACTGAGGCTCTCAAACATCTACACCCTCAAAAATCAAAAACAAAACAAAACAAACAAAACCGGAAACAAACACAAAACCATCTATATTCTTAAGTAAAAAGTTGGTTAGAAAAAACAAATCCATCCTCTGGCAGAAGGAAGCCAATGAGGAAATGTGTTTGCCTCAGGCCTTGGTCAAAGGGATGAAAAACAACATAACAATCTCCCCTGAGAATTTACAATCCTCATGGAAGTTTAGTGTTTACTCTACTTGCATGGTTCGGGAAACTCCAGGTAGAAAAAGTACTTTTAAAATGCTTCTAGCTCAATACACCAAGCCACCTGGCATATGGAAAGAGGCACCTTCCTTAGTGTAAGCAGGAGCTAGTAATTCATACAGGAAGGGAGCAAATGGAATCGCACATTAAGCCTAATAAACTCAGGAATAGAATGGGACTTTAAGCCTCATTCACTAGGAAGTCACAGCATTCACAGGCTGCCCAGGACATCTAACAGTCTCAGTTCATCTCCCCCACCCCGCAACCCCTCTTCCCAGCCCTTGCAAGTCTAGGTGGGGGTCAGCAGACTTTTCCTAAAAGAGCCAGATATAAATAATTTTAGACTGCAGACCCTATGGTCTCTCTTGCAACTACTCAACTCTTCCACTAGAGCTCAAACGTGGCCATGGACAATGGGGGAAGTAATGGGTGTGCCTTTGTTTTGGTAAAACTTTATTCTACCCCTAGTCTAGGGCATGGAGACCAGTATGTGACCCTCCGAATCTCCAAACCCCTGCCAACCGATCTTTCCCACCCTGCCCGCACCCCAGCTTTAGTGAGATATAGTTGACATATCACATTGTGCAAGTTTAAGGTGTATAACATGTTGATTTGATACACTTACATATTGCAAAATGATAACCTTCATTAGCTAACACCTCCATCACATCGCATAATAACCATGTCCTTTTTGTGCTGAGAACACTGTAGGGAGCAGGCCTAAGCTGTCAGTTGGACATCCCCCAAGGGCTCTTGGACTGCGAAAGGGCGCAGGCCAGGCTGAGGGACCCCCGCCTCCCCCAGTGCACAAATGTCATGCACCAGGCCTCTAGTTAACCATAATCACCATAGTGTACATTAGATCCCCAGAACTTATTCACCCAAAACTTGTAATCTTTAACCAACATCTCCCCATTTCCCCCATTCTACAGCCCCATGGTAGTCACTGCTCTGCTCTCTTGTTCTATGAGTTTGGCTTTTAGATTCCACAAGTAAGTGACATCATAGAGTATTTGTCTTTGTCTGCCTCATTTCACTTAGCACAATGCCCTCAAGGTTCAGCTATGTTGTCACAAATGGTACAATTTGCTTCTTTCTTATGGACACTTAGTTGGTTTCCATATCTTGACTATTGTGAGTAATGCTGCAATCAACATGGAAGTGCAGATATCTTTTCAAGATTCTGTTGTGGGATTGCTGGATCATTTGGTAGTTCTATTTTTGAGGAGCCTCCATATCCTTTTCTACAGTGGCTGCATCAATTTACATTACCACCAACAGTGCACACGAGTTCTCTATTCTCTCCATCTTTGCTGACACTTGTTATCTCTTGTCTTTTTAATGAAAGGCATTCTAACAGGTGTGAGGTGATATCTCAGTATGGTTTTTATTTTCACTTCCCTGATAATTAGTGGTTTTGAGTACCTTTTTATATACCTCTGCTATTTTATGTCTTCTTTTTTTTTTATTGCAGTATAATTGACATATAACATTGTTAGTTTTGGGTGTACAACATAATGATTTGATATTTGTATATTGTATGTCAATTTTTAAAAATATATATTTTATTGATATTCGAGTGGAAGGGAGAAGGAGAGAGGGAGAGAGCATAATGAGAGAGAATCATTGATCGGCTGCCTCCTGCACACCCCACCCTGGGGATTGAGCATGCAACCCAGGTATGTGCCCTGACTGGGAAATGAACCATGACCTCCTGGTTCATAGGTCAACGCTCAACCACTGAGACTTGCCGGCCGGGCACTCTGTCCATTTTTTAATTTGATTTTTTCTTTGCTATTGAGTTATATGGGTTCTTTAAATATTTTGGATATTAACTCCTTAACAGATATGTGATTTGTAAGTATTTTCTCCCATCTGTCTTTTAATTTTGTTGATTGCTTTGCTGTGCGGAAGCTTGTTAGTTTGATGTAGTCGAACCTGCTGATTTTTTGCTTTTGACTTTTGCTTATACTTTTGGTGCCACATCCAAAAAATTATTGCCAAGACCAAAGTGAAGGGAAAGTTTCCCTATGTGTTTCCCTCTGCGTTCCCTGCTCCTCGCCAGAGCAGCAGGAGCCACCACAGTCTGTTGAGTGAAAGAGAAAGTGAAGAGAAGTTGAGAGAGGCTGTGTCTCCCCTGGGGAGGAAAGGACCCCCCAAAACTTGGCCACATCCCTTTAATGTTGTTTCCTACCCTTCGGCAGATTTCCCAGCCCAGTTTATGTAGGATTTTTGTTTGCTTCTTTGCTTTTACAGTGTTTAGTTCCCAGGGGTCTGCGCAGCTAGGCACTTAGTAAGCGCTCAATAAATGCATGCCTCTCATCGCTGTCCTTGGTAATTATGTTCCAGAAATAGAAGTTTATTACTGAACTGCACTATTATTTTCCTCCCCACCACAGGCGTTTGTGCCTCGCCAACACTTATGGCTAACCAAAGAAAGGGAGAATCTAATAGGATTTTTTGTTTGTTTTTCTCTAAATGTCATTTTAACATTTGTCTAAATGCATGTGAAAAAGACATTTGATTGAAGGGTTTTGCTTGGAAAGTGGGGAGGGAATCTTTTCCACAGGGTGTCATTCACTGCCCACATGCTTGACCGCTCTGAGCAACAGGAAGAAAGAGCTGAAACTGCTGCTCCGGCCCACCACTAAGGAGAGACCTGGTTTTGGAAGGAGTTGCTGTCTTCCATCCAAATCCTGGCTGGCTGGGCTAAGGAGGCCTCCCGTTTATTTGTGGGACAAAAGGCATTTTGAAAGTCTGAGCCTCTCCTGAGACACATGCCTTTGATGTTTTAAGCTGGCCGTTCTGGAAAACAGGGACCACTTGTATCTGCTGAGAACATTGGCCACGCTACTCATTCTTTTTGAAAAATATATTTTATTGATTTTTTACAGAGAGGAAGGGAGAGGGATAGAGAGTTAGAAACATCGATGAGAGAGAAACACCGATCAGCTGCCTCCTGCACACCCCCTACTGGGGATGTGTCGCCAACCAAGGTGCATGCCCTTGACCAGAATTGAACCTGAGACCCTTCAGTCCGCAGGCTGACGCTCTATCCACTGAGCCAAACCGGTTAGGGCCATACTACTCATTCTTCACTGGTGTAAGTGGAGCATCACAGAACTCCTATTTCTCATGAGATCCTTCCCAACCACCCCTCCATACATGTCATCAGGTTATCTTTTGTTTTGGAAAAATGGTTTCTGGGAAATCATGGTAAGTAGTCAGAGGCCAGCTAGCCCAGGTGATAACAAGGATGAAGTGTGGCGCCAGGCTCTGTGGCTTTGAATCCCAGTGCCACCACTTTCTGGCTAGGGGACCCTGAGCAAGTCAACTCGCCTCGCGGGGTCTCAGTTTCTCATCTGTATAATGGGACCAGTAAGAGTGCCGTCCTCCTTGGGGAATGTGTGAGAATTAACGAGAAGAAGCAAATAAAGCAACCAGCCCAGTGCCCCCCACACAGGAAGCCTTTTGGGTCAGCAGGGGTTCTAATCTATGACTGGTCATCAAACAACTTTTGATAAATCATTCTAGCAAGATGATTATGTTTCCTCTTCCCTTTCGGAAACACAAGAGACTTGCTGAACACTAAACACTGTGGCTGAAGGGCAATTTGGAATGAAAAAGTCTCTAGGCCTCATCCTTCTCGACCTCTAAGCTTTAGCCCCAGTTTTCTAAAACCACTTTTAAATCATTGTGCATTTCAGTTGTAGCATGATACACCAGACTTTAAAGAGCAGAGAGGTTACCAGATGTGGGATTCAGTGACCTATTTACTTGCGATGTACAGAAAGCAGCTATTCTTTTCTTAAGGGGGGTGGGCCTATTCCTGGCTTATAAATCAGTTTCTTCTTCCTATTGAAACAGTTCACATTCCTGCATAACTTTAGGGTTATTGGTGTTTCTGTGGAAACAACCACCTAGGAAGTGGTATTTCCCAGGCTGAGAGCTTCACATGACATTTTCTTGGCAAAATGAGAAGAGGGCGTTTCAGGCCTATAAAACCCATCATTTGAGCCTGATCATCAGATAATAAGGATAATAGTAGAGCTGTAGGCCTTTAGAACGAGGAGAACATGAGATCCCATCGAAGCCAACCCTCTCATTTTACAGATGAGTAAATGCCTTCTGCTTGAACCATGGTTTGTAGTTCTAAAAGGGTTTTCAAGAAGATTGTATCATGCGCCTTCCCAACAAACCTTAGAGGTAGTCAGAGGGTAGGTGTTATTTATTGCCCCTTTGAAGATGAAGGAAAGGAGGCTTTGGGGGGCTAAGTGTTGTGCCCGAGCTATGGAAGGATCAGTCAGTGGACACTTCTACGTACAACATCACCAGCCTCTGCTCCTCTGACATTCGCTTGTGTCTGTTCCCCGGGTTTAGTAACTTATCCTGCCCTGAGCTGTGTTGGGAAAGGCAGTTGTCTCTTTGGTATCTTAGTAACAAAACATAACGCAGCTTCACTCTCTAGTGGGTGCCTTGTTGTCTTGAATCTAGTACAGTGATGGCGAACCTATGACATGCGTGTCAGAGGTGACACGAGAACTCATTTTTTTTGGTTGATTTTTCTTTGCTAAATGGCATTTAAATATATAAAATAAATATCAAAAATATCAATCTTTGTTTTACTATGGTTGCAAATATCAAAAAATTTCTATATGTGACACGGCACCAGAGTTAAGTTAGGGTTTTTCAAAATGCTGACACGCCGAGCTCAAAATTGCCATCACTGATCTAGTAAAACGCTTGTTATTTTGTGAGAAAGTATAGGACTGTGGTCATTCCTCCACAGTTCTGTTGGGTGATGATGGCATTGAGTTTGCTCATTCCAGATCCCTCAAGACTTTTTGTAAGGAAGTTAAAATGAGCTGACGCACACAAGAGAGTCCTGGTAAGCATTTTGGGCTGATGGGAAATTTTTGAGCGAGGTTCTTCTGGATGGTCTAATAATCAAATAGATGAGCAATAAAAAATAACCAAATTTAATACACACCTACGAACAGAAACCCTGCATGCACGAGAGAGTCAGCGACAGAAAAAGACATCCTGAGCTGGGGGTGAGGGAAGGTGCCTTAGGGACCAAAGGGTCATCTCAGGATGTTACGAGGAGGAAACTTTTAGCAAACAGAAGTCTGTCTTGCCCCATAGATAGGCCCAAAGAAGTTCTCTCTAATCATCTTTTAAGGGCCAGGCCTCTAATTCAAAGTCTTCAAGGTAGTTTCAAGATGGGGCGGAAGTTTCTCTTGAGCCTGTGGCTAAAGTTGCCTTTAGCTCAAAACGATCTGCGTACCACAGAGGCACATCTTGGGGTGAATTGTTCTGGACCCCCACACTAGGACGGTTGAAGAAGGAAATATCAACTATAAGTATCATCAATGAATAAACAAACAGAAGCAATTCGGAAACTTACAATCTAGTTCTCCTGGTTTTTGGAGTCTCACACATTGGGATGTTGGAAGGAATATCAAAGGATTGGAAAGGAAGGCCCAGTCCCACTTCTAGGGCCTGTGATTTAATGTTCAGACAGTGGGTGTGTGTGTGTGTGTGTGTGTGTGTGTGTGTGTGTGTGTGTGTGTGTCTCCCCTGCTTTACAAAGGCAGAAATGAGCCCTTGGTGACTCTTCTTCTACAGGGAGGCTCGGGGATAAGAAACCTCAAGTCTGAAGCCCTTAATTACAACCAGGCCAAGGAAGGAGGGCCGAGCGGGCTGTGCTGTGGGAATCCCTCCTGCAAAAGGAGGCGGCTCCTTCCAAGAGCCCGATGCGATCCGCGATGAGCTGGGCTCTGTCACGTCTGGGGGCAGAGAGCAGTTCAATGTAAAGCACCAGCCTCATTTATGCCTTAAAAGCAGATGGGTTCCGGCTGCCACCCCGCTGAGCATGGAGGCCGCTGAAGGATCTTGGAGCTTTCGTAAGGACGGAATTCCACGACGGGGGAAAGTATTTCAGTCATTTCCCGAACTCTAATAGTTTCCATCCAAAACCTCAGAAAGAAGGTAGCAAATAACGAATGGGGGTTATGGGGGTGTTGCTCCCGAGGCTGAGCCAGGAAGGGATGGTGCCCACTCACCCTCTCACTCAAGGACCTCTTTTGTGTTGCAGCTTGTGTATGTCAGGACTTGAAACAATCCAGAGATGAAGAAAAGAAGTTTGTTTGTTTGTTTGTTTGTTTGTTTTTTCCGCTATCTAGTTCATATGAGAAAGAAATCAGTGTCCTTAGCCCTGTAATTATAATACTGATATTTATCAAGTGTCTGGCAGGGGCCACTTTGCAACTATTATTATTCATAATCCTTACAACCCCATTACACAGATGTGCAAACTGAGACTGAGGGCATTAAGTAACTTGACCTAGACAGCAGAGTGAGGCATGACTGAGCCATGCTGTGAACAAATGCTTCCCTGGTTCTAAAACTGACATGCTTTCCTTTAGACAGTGCTGCCAGGTAAACTCGCCAGGCTGTGTTGGAATAGGTTTTAGAAAATTGTATTCAAGATACAGAAAGGAATGAGAATTTTAGAATTTCATCAGGCAAATCTCACTTGCAAATCTCTGGGGAGTCTGCAAACCACTGAAAATAATTTGAGTTCATTATAAAGGAAAACAGGAGGTATCGTTCATGTTTTGGTCACTTCTCGGTGGGGTAAGGTCACCTCTCTCTATAGATCTTGCCATTGTCCCGCTCCCTACCGTGGACTCCCCAACTCAGAACCCTGTGCAGAGGCCCCTCAGGTTGCCTCTGACCTACACATTGACTTCAGAGCCTCACACTGTGAATTCCAGCCTGGGGGTCTCCACCACGCCCCACTCCCTGACCCCTTGGGCTTCTAGAATTTTTCATCCTGGAGAGGTGCTCAAAACATCGCCACTTATCTGTGATTCCTGTGAATGGCTTCTCTCAGCAATCGCCAGCCAACCTCTTCCCCATCCGCATTTTCAACATGACAGAGGGTCCGGAGATGGTCGGGAAAGGTTGGTTGGTCACTCTGGCTGGTGAGTCTGTGGAGAGCACGGTAGGTGCGAATAGGCCAGTGATGGCGAACCTATGACATGCATGTCAGAGGTGACACTCGAACTCATTTTTTGGGTTGATTTTTCTTTGTTAAATGGCATTTAAATATATAAAATAAATATCCAAAATATAAGTCTTTGTTTTACTATGGTTGCAAATATCAAAACATTTCTATATGTGACACGGCACCAGAGTTAAGTTAGGGTTTTTCAAAATGCTGACACGCCGAGCTCAAAAGGTTCGCCATCACTGGACTAGGCCAAGGGCTTCTGCGTGGAGCCTGCGGCTGCCTCCTGAGGAATTCTCCCCTCTCTCTCCACGCTCTTTCCCACCAGCTTCTCTGTTTCCTCTCCTCCCTGCGCTCAGCCTCCTGCCTGACACCACAGCCAAAGCCATCTCCTGGCATCAGAACCCATTTCCTGCTGCCAACATCCCAGTGGCTCCCCTCGGGCTCCGAATCCAACCCAGACCCCTGGCTTCAGCCTGCGAGGCCCACCAGCTTGTGCGCTCACCCGACCTGCCACCTCTTCTCCCCAGTCTCTGCCGTGGTCACCGGCCTCCAGCCAGAGCTACTTCTCTCTCTTCCCTGCACGGGTCACGCGTGGCCTCCTTGGGGGCCCCTGCACTTTCCTGTTCCTCCGCCTGGATTGGCATTCCTCGGTCTTGAGTATTTTCCTCCTCCAGGTCTCTGTTCTCCTCAAGCAGTCCTTCCCAGACCACACCCCCGCCGCCATTGGATGTGGCAACACCCCCATCATTTTCCATCTCCAAGCCTCTCACTTGTTTGTTTGTTTGTTTTTCCTGGTTTATCTCTCCTCACAGAATGTCAGGTCATGAGATGGGGATTTTATTTTGATCAGCACAGTGTCGTTAGCATGGTGCTGGCACATAGGAGGTAGTCAAGAAATATTTGTTGGCTGACTGGGTTCCATCAGTTATTTGGCCCTTTGCCACCCAGAACCGAAGAAGGCTTACACCCTCTGCTTTAGGGCCTGGCTGTGCGCCCATGCCTCCCACCTCAGCCCCATTCTTCATGAGTCCCTTCCGCAAATTCCTTCCAGCTCTTGAGAGGAGTGTGTCCCAAACAGGGCCTGACACATCAAGAGGACTTCCCGGGGTCAAATGATTAACGGGAAGCAATGGCCATGCTTTGCTGGGAGGGCGGCCTTTTATCCATCCGGTTGCGGCACCCATGTGCCCTGTCCAGCTGAGTTGCGGGCACAACTCGTTCTTCGGCTCTCTCTTTTTTGTTTTATTTTTTATTTGTTAGATCACTGAACACCAGGCTCACCACTCTCCCTCTGGCCCCTCTGTTGGTCCTTGAGACAGGATCTGACATAAACCCAGCACTCCAGAATCTGTCCTCTGGCCCTTATTGCTAGAAGCACCGAGTTCCAGAGCTGCAGGTCATCTCAAGAGGAACTTAAATGGCTCTCACTCACCTGACGCTTCTCAATCATCAAATGTGAGACCCATTTCCCTCCGTGTCCACTCTCTATACCTGTGCTCACAGTTCACAGCATGCGCCTCCATTGCTGATCGCATTGACTCCTCACAACCAGTGGAGTGTGTCAGAGAAGAAACGCCCCCATCTTCCCAGGAAGAAGCCAGCTCAGGGGGCTTGGGATCCCAAACCGGGTCCAGCTGACCAGCCCGAGGCCTTTGGGACAAAGCCCTCACTCTTCCCTGCCCCCAGGTGGTTTCCGTGCTGAGACCGAGCAACCCTTCAAGCGTGATCACCACGAGGCTGGTGAAATTGCATTCTGAGTGGACGAGGACAGTTCGCAAGCTGCGGAAGAGCCGGGTTTCTTTCATCTAGAACCGCGGTTTCTGAGGTTTTGCTCCCAGAGACCCCTTTCACTTTTTTCCAGTGAGAGTCCCCAGACACCGAGCATCCAACGGCCAGCCCGTCTCTGAGGCTCTTTAGACAGCTGGCATTTTAGTGCCGAGTCCACATGGATCCAGTCAGGAGCGATGGATCTCCATGTTCCACTTCGCCTGTGTAGCCCCAGCCCAGGCTGATGTAGCGTTTACCCCACAGGTTTTTAAATGTTTAAGGGTTTAACATAGGTCCCCTTCCCCCTTAACATGACCTCCGAGGACTCTCAGTGACCTCGGGACCATGTGTGTAGGGCCCGAGCATGCGGTGTCAAGGTCTGCTCTGGGAAAGGGGCCTGAGAGAACCAGGCTGAGCATCAGTGAGGTTGTATCGGAAGGCCTACCCAGCACCTTCTCCTGCGATGCAGTTTGGAGTAGAAAACACTACTTGAAATACATGGCTGCCGCTCGGGGTCGGCCATCTTTTCTGTGATCCACGGTTTACTATAATAATACCTAAAGTGGAGGGTGTCACAAGGCTTGTCCAATTTCTAGAACAAAAGACAGTCAGGTGATTTTGGCTGCAGGATCCAAGGGACATGGGTTTCCTTTTTAAAGAAACATTTTGTCCAGATTATACACTGTGGACCTAGATACAGGAAGGCAAGCTACTTCCTTCTAAAGGAAAACAGGGCATCTATTCAGTACCTGGTCACTTGCCTTCTGTTGTATATCCAATGACTATTATTTGGGGCAATAGCCCACTCATAACTATGATCTAGTGTACGCTTTAAAGAAAAGTTCTCCGTACAGTTTACAGTTTACAAAGTTCTCTGTATTACTTTGTTTTGTTTTACTCTCCCCATAATGCTGTGAGGATTATCTTTGCCTACAATTGGGAGACCAAGACACAGAGCAATGAAGGGGCTTTCTCCAGACCACCCAGCACATGTGTACCAGGAAGAACTCAGTGCCTGCAGACCCCACACGGCCAGCTTCCCACCACAGCCTGCCACTGGCAGGAGCTGGCACCGTCCTTACAGGTCCTGGCCCCCTTTGTGGGATCCTATTGGTAGAGCTTCCAGAAACATTCAAATTGGAGACAGAGAAAGTGCTAATCACATAATATCCCTTTGAGCTCTAAGTTCCTGGGAACCAATGTCTAAGTTGACTTGTTAATGAATTGGTCCAGATAATCCTCCTCTTTGATAATGAGCTGCTAACTAATTGGGAGTTAGCTGCTGTAATGTCCAGGGTGTGTGATGTCCATGTCTGGCCATTCACGGGAGAAAAGGAAGCTGGTTTGGTCATGGTGAGGTTTTCCTCGTCCCTCCCCTCCTTCCATTTGGACACAGACGCACTCTGAAACCACGTGGCCATGATTACAACATGATGATACAGAATTTGGTCCTCGACAGTCATCTTGGCGCTGTGTAAATGGCCTTTCTTTCTGGGGTCACATTTTCAGGGCCAGGAGCAAACTAATTTGCCCACACTTTCCAGCTGAACAAACTCGAGTAAGAAATGAGGAGGCGGGTGCCAGCTGGCGGCGTGGCCCGCGCAGTTACGCAGGGTCCCTGCAGCAGTGGCACCTGCTCTTGTTAATGCTCTGCTGTTGCCGCTGTGAGATTCTTAATTCCTTGTGAACAAGGAACTCTGCATTTTTAATTTGCATAGAGTCCTGCAAATTATGCAGCCGGTCCTGCTGGGTGTCTCAGGATGTGAGCCTCTGAGACAGTCATCCAGCCAGCTCAGGGCCCTGCCAAGATTTTAGGTCTCCCAGGGAAGGCGGGGGATAGGCCAACCCACTGCCGACAGATCCCCAAGAGTGTGGGGTCAGGACTTCCTGGGGCCTCAGAGCCCCCATGCTCAGCGAGGACAGAGGGGGCTGTTCATCATTGGGCAGAAAGTTCCATTGGAAGCCAATGAGGCGGAAGCCTGGTGCCCACCCCAAATGCCAAGAAGATATGGAGTGTCCCCAAGAATAATAGTTGTCTTTTGTTCAGGGACCTTTCCCCACATTCCAGCATAACCTACTTAGAATTTGGGGCACGGTCAGATGAAAAACAGGTTCAATACTTAACAGCCTACAGGCTTTTGGATTTTTTTTTAACCCTTTTATTTTAGAAAGCATTTTTATTTTGAAAAATTTAATCTTTTTTTTACTTATTATAAAGTCATATTCATTGACAAACACAACATTTCATTAATGATGAGCAAAAAAAAAAAAAAATCACTCACAGTCCCACTCCCCAGTGATGACCATTATTACTGTGTTTTTAAAATATACTTTTATTGATTTCAGAGAGGAAAGCAGAGGGAGAGAGAGCTAGAAACCTCAGTGATGAGAGAGAATCATTGATTGGCTGCTTCCTGCAGGCTCCCTACTAGGGATCAAGCCCAGAACCTGGCATGTGCCCTTGACTGGAATCAAACCTGGGACCTTTTAGTCCATAGGCCGATGCTCTATCCACTGAGCCAAATCAGCTAGGGCCATTACTAATGTTTTAATGCACATATATGCATACAGGTACTTTAAAAAACCATAATAGGATTACACTCTACATGGAATCATAATTGCTTTTCTTTCATTTAATATTTTGAGAACATGATCCCATGTCAGTATATATTCTGCTACTTCATCACATTCATCTACCATGATTTTCATTGAATTTCCAGTTTGTTGAACTAACCTATGTGGATTGAGATTTAGATTGAGTCTCATTTCTTGCTGTTTCAAACAGTGCTGTGATGAACAGGCATGTGGCTATATTTTTGCAATCACTCATGACTTTGCTTTAGCATAATTTTCTAGAGTTGAATTTTTTGAGAGCTACTGGACCAATTGCCTCGAGGTGTTGGACCAATTACGTGTCGGACCAATTACGTCCGACCCTATCAGCAGTGTGGACGAGTTTAGGAAGTGTTCCTGCAGTCCTGTGGAGACTCAGTTTTGGGGGTGGGTGGGAGGTTGTGATTCACACCCAGAAGAAACTCCTTCCAGACTCTCACGTCATTTCCAGAATGACAAAGGGCCAATCGCATGGGGATGTAAGGAGTGGTCTTTTTTTTATGATTTGTAGTCCAGGCAACTAGTGGTGGGTGAAAATTATCCTAAAGACATAACTGCCAAGAGGCCGCCCAAATATTCTACTTGCCTGTAATCACACCTTCTAATTATATGTAATCACATGGTGCTGAATCTAGGATTTATGTACATGACACTCATGTAATTTGAAAACACAAAACAAGACTCCATTTGTTTGCTCCTCATTCAATCATCAGTAATTTGGGGGCTGCAGGGATTCCCCGCCTCTCTCCCCTCCCAGCTCATCGTCGCCTGGAGAAGAGGGGTCATGCCCTATATCTGACCATCAGCGAGTTCCTTAATCTTCAGCTTCCTTTGTGAAGGAACATTTCAGCTCACATCTTCCATGTCTGTGAATGCCCAGCTTCATCACCCCAAGTCCCTGTTTGCATTCGATTTCTTCTTAGGGATCCATACGTAATCTTTCCCCAGGCCGGCATCTAGGCTTTGGGGAAAAAATCTACGAGAGGGAAACACAAGTAAACCTCCCAGAAGCGCAGCTAAAATTTAGAGGCTCAGTCAATCGAGGGAGCCGTCACATTTATTATTACTTTCAATCACAAAAATTGTATTTTGTACTAGCAGGGTGATAGATGTAGAATAAAATCAGAATTAACTGTTACCGATCACACAGAGACTTTGTCATAAGTGGGTGTGTGATGGACGACATGCTTTGAAGATAAGTCCCCCTGCGGGTTATGGACCCCAGGAATACATGCGAATGTCACGAAGAACCATGGCCACGCTGGAGTCATTTTCAGTGGCAAGCGGCTGGGCCCTGTGGTTTTGTTTCTTTTCCTGCACAAAAATGCAATGGATCATACAACCTCTGCCGTGGGCAGTCCTAGCATTCCCATGGCACAGTGGCTCGTTCTTTTAAAAATGCATTCAATATGAATTGGCCATTTATCATTAATAATAGCATACATTATTTTCTTGCTCCGTCTCTTCTTTCTCTTTCTTTTCCACTTACCCTGGCTTTCTGCTTCCAGCTCCTCGCCTACATTAATTTTCTTTGCGTTTAGAACTGACTCACACGTCTCTCTTTAGTTTCTTTTGTAACAACTCCAACACCTTTCCTTTCACATTTGTGATTTCTGCTTAGCTTTTCTCCCTTGTTTTTCTTCCCACCACCAAACCTCGTTTATTTTCGTTTTTCTCCCAATGGTCTAATCTTTCTCCACGCCTGTCACTTTTAATTGAGGTTGGCTTCATGGTTAAGATGAAAAAAGTCTTTCTCTTTTCATGCTCTTAAAGGAGCCAGCCCCTCTATAGCTCCAGCCTCCCCGAAATCACTGCCTCTCTTGGATGGGATCCCCAGCTGCCTCTTTCATAAACTCCATCAAAGAAGAACAGCTTTGTGCTCTGTGGGATACACCAGGCCATGAAGCTTCCATATCTGTTGTTCTGAATTCTCAGTGTTGCTTTCTTTACAAAAACAAATTTTTTTTTTATTGATTTCAGAGAGAAAGGGAGAGGGAGAGAGAGATAGAAACATCAGTGATGACAGAATCATTGACTGGCTGCCTCCTGCATGCCCCACACTGGGGGTCAAGCCCACAACCTAACTAGCAATCAAACCATGACCTCCAGGTTCATAGGTCAACGCTCAACCACTGAGCTATGCAGGCCGGGCTCAGTGTTGCTGTCTTAAACATTATGGAGCAGCCTTGCTATAGCTTCACCCCTTTCTCTCTCACTGCTTCTGCTATGTATGGTTGCTTTGAGCTGGCATTCACCCTTCTTGTCAAAGGGGAAATTGGTAATCCTAAACTCACTAATCAGAACGTAAAAGATGTTTAAAGAGGTGTGAGACTCAAATTACCACCCTAACAGGCTCTCTCTTTTGTGGAATAAGAAGAACTTGAAAGGACATGGAAAATTCTGGAACAATAGTTATGAGCTATAGTTTGCATGGGAAGAGTTCACTCTGCCTCTGAATCCTTATCACGGGACATGTTTCTCTCTTTGGGAGGCTCCCTGGAACATCATATCCACATGACAGGAACATCTTACACTTTTTTTTGAGGTCTTGCTCAAGTCCATTCTTAAATGAGTGTGTGTGTGTAGGGGGTGGGGGTGGATAATATGAATTCTAAAATGTAGAATATCTCAGACTCTCCACTGAGTCATTTCCTTATTTTTATTAATTGGCTTAGACCCAACTACAGAACGAAATGCTATTTTTATGCATTTGCTCACAACTGAGAGATCTAACACAAGATTTGAGCAACACAAGCTGCCAGTTTAAAAAGGGAGAAAAACTCCTTAGTATATCCCATTAGATTAGGCTGGCAATATGTTTCACATTTTGAGATCATCTTTGCCTTCTAACACTTTTATAAATAGGCTCAGAGAAACCTATAGGTTAAAATTAACCATGGGGGGATGTAACACTGCTTACAGATAAAGGGGACTCTCTCTATCACTTTCCCTCTATTGTGGCTTCCTGGGATATGTTTTCTTTGTGCTTGACTTCTGCATGGGGTGATGGATTCAAACTCTGTCAGACACAAGCGCCGTGTAATAAAATGTGACTCACGTCTCCACTCCATTGCAAAAGTCATAGTCAGTGACTCGACATGTGGCTGACTCAGTAATTGCCCAGAATCATCTTCATTGAAATTATACTTCAATCTAGAAGTGAGAAGTGAAATAAGCCGTGAAGTCATCCTGACCCATTCTGGGCCAGCTTAAGAGTCCTTTTTCATTACGCTCTCAATTTAGCTTTATGATCATCAGTCATGCAATAGCCCTGATCATTAATTTGGCAGATTTCTATTCTAAGTAGCGGCAAAACTATGGAACATATATATCACGAAGAAGAATAGCACATGCCCTGAGATAAAGAAGCATTGACGTTGCAAGGAAATCACAGTCCATAAAACTCAGGAAAACCTGGAGGTAGGTTAAGGAGGTTTTTCTTGAAGTCTAATCTTGTTGATGTCCAGGCAGTGGAGGAGCAAGGTTGGCCGGGGGATGGAATTTGTCCGGGTGTGGCTCTGGGGCAGTAGAGAGAGGTCTATATGTCTGAGGGCCGGGACTGCCTGCTGAGTCATTGTCTCCCTTCTAGCTGTCAATGGCCCATGGGAAGACAAGAAGCAGACAAGAAAGGGAGCTGGGTTAGGTGGGTTGGGCCGAGTAGACAATGCAGTGGCTCCAAGGGGCATCAGTTCTAGAAATGCAGGTTTGATTGTGGCTCTCCATCCCTATAAGGGGATCTCCAATCTCTTAGCAGAAGCATGGCAACAATCTCTTAGCATGGCAAAAATACGGCCAGCAAGGCTCCACTCATCCTCCGCATCTGCTTTACTCTTAACTCCCTGGCCATTCTGTTCTCTCTCCCTCTGGAATACCCTAATCCCTCACCTACCTGGAATATTTGGATTTGTTTTAGAAAACTCAATTTATTTCCCCCGCCCCCCCCTCCCCACCAGGAAGTTTTCACTGACTCCAGAGATGGAGTCCTTAACTCTCTTTATTAAGTGCATGCTTCTATTGATTTATGTATCCAAAGTGGCACAACTTACTTGTTTGTTTGATTTATTTATCAGCTTCCTCTAATGAACTGTGAGATTCCTGAGGATAAACCTGTGTCCTTGATTCATACTTGGATCTGCTGTGCTTAGCACAGAACCTAGCACACAGTATGAGCTCATTGCATGCATGTAGAGCAGCGGTTCTCAACCTGTGGGTTGCGACCCCTTTGGGGGTCGAACGGCCCTTTCACAGGGGTCGCCTAAGACCATCGGAAAACACATATATAATTACATATTGTTTTTGTGATGAATCACTATGCTTTAATTATGTTCAACTTGTAACAATGAAAATACATCCTGCATATCAGATATGTACATGACGATTCATAGCAGTAGCAAAATTACAGTTATGAAGTAGCAATGAAAATAATTTTATGGTTGGGGGTCACCACAACATGAGGAACTGTATTAAAGGGTCGCAGCATTAGGAAGGTTGAGAACCACTGATGCAGAGTGAGTGAATGAATGAATGAATGAATGAGAGAAGAGACACATTCAGGGTATTGTGAATCTAGGAGGCGGAACAACCACAGATGACATTGTGGGAGAGTCTGGAGTAAATGTTTCTGAGACAGTGCCATGAATCAAAGCGCTCTCCTGGCTTTTAAGGGCTCACAGATTCAGCACAGAGGAAAATTAGAAATCATCTAGCCCCGCACCCCACTTCTAGGGCATTAGTGACAGAGGAGCAGATGGCCTGCATTTGAATACCCCAGGGCAGTTGCTTACCAGGCAGCCCATGCTAGTCTCAGATGGCTATGTGTGTTTTTTTTTCATGATTTCCCCGCATAATTTACTTCTTTGGTGCCTTCATCTGAATAAGCTCTCAGTAAAATTTAGCTATTATTATTGTCTGTTTTTTCATCATGAAAAACACTTAAAGGTTGTTATTAACTTTCCCATCTGTTCTCAATGCTAATTTCCCTAATTTCATAAACCATGACTTGGGTTCCAGATCCCTCACCATTCTGGTCCCTGTCATCTCACTAGCCATGCTGCTCACCAGCCCCCAGGGCAGTGACCAGCGTGCTTCTGGTGACCTGCTCTCTGACACCTTCCGGCTCCATTCATTACAGAGAAAGGCCCCTTTCATTCCTCTCATCTGTGCTTATCAGAGACCAGTGCCCAGAGCAGAAAGTCAATGTTGTGATTGCTCAGTGTGGGTGAAAAAAAAATATGGGCACATAAAGAAGGATCAAAACCAGTGTGGCTTTCATTTACCGAAGGAGAGCTGGGGTCTGGAACGTGATTTTAAGTAAGTGATCAGGGACACAACAAGCGCATATTTAGAAAGACTCTGATAATACGAAATAGAAATTATAGAAGAAAGCAAGCTTCCTTCCTGTATTATTTATTTGCACATTGCTATTTGCTCATCAAAAAAGCAAAATAAAGTAACCTTTATTTCTTGGAAGCAAAATCATTCCTAACTCAAATTGAAATGTGAGAGAATAAGAGTCTGGTGGAAGATTAAAAATAGACTGTGGGTTTTTAAGTTCTTTTAGGATGGTTTTGGGGGAAAACACAGACAAAGAATCTGATTCTCCTTTCTTGACGCAGGCAACACAAGAATGAAAGCAACAAGAAGGTGGAAAGCCCTTCTAAACTCAAGTTATCGGCAGTAAAGAAATAATGTCTGAATGATGATGATACGGGCCTAGTGTAAACCAACGCCTATAAAGGATTTCCTAACTAGTAGCCTGCATTTGTGTGACGTGGTTTTTATTGGTGACTTCTGCACAGAGATCACTATTCTCTTACCCTCTCGTTCACAATGGTACATATTTGCCAAGTGGTTGCCTGGGGAGAGGGCTGTTACATCCCTGCAGAGCAACTGAGATCTGAATGCTAGCTGAGTAGAAGATGCTGGTTGTGTCAAAAGATGCAGCTAAACAGGGGTGGGCCCATGGCCATAGGGAAAAGACACACGCTGGAGGAGACTGCCCATTCCAGGTGAGTCAGCACAAGGAAACTGAAGTTTTGTGATAGGACTCTTTATTGCGGATGCAAAGATTGCTTTTACCAGTGGCTCCTAGACTAGCAATCCTCAGAGTCTAAATTTACGGTGAAATTCAGGAATGTGGTCCATAGAAAGCCAGTGAGCAAGCTGCAGCAGCAGAGATTGTCGGTTTCCTTTTCTCCCCTGTCTTCTTCTGCACAGGACCCTGATCTTATGCAAGTATCTCCTTTTTCTAAAGCAACACTGTGCTCACCAGGACGCTGGCCTCTCCCCCCAGGGGATGAATTGTTATTAGCCCAAGCTAAGCATGGCAGTCTGTCTTGCTGGTGATTAGTTTAAGCATCTGCACGTGAAGATCTGGCCAGTGAGAAAAGAGAAGTCTATGCTGGGTTCTTTAGAAAAGGATTGTAAGGAGAGACACACAGGAAGAGACAGTTTATTATTCTACTAAGCATATCACATCTGGATGTGATGCCGTCAATGACGGGAACTGGCCTGAGGATACGGCCCAGATGTTGAAGATGACTCATCAGAGGCTGTACCTGAAACACTGAATGAACCAACCACAGAGCTGCTGGTTACAGACTGAATGTTGTGTCTCTCCAAAATTCATGTTGAAGTTTTAACTCCCAGTGCCTTAAAATAGGGCCTTTAACGAGATAATTAAGGTCCATTACAGTCATTGGGTGGTCTCTAAAACATCTATTGTCCACTCTGACCAGTGTCTTGATGAGGTGTGGATATTGGGACATACAGAGATGGGGAGAGAGAGGGAGAGAGAGAGAGAGAGGCCAGAGATGCATGAGCAAATAGAAGGAGCCCATCTGCAAGCCAAGGAGAGAGGCTTCAGGAGAAACCAAACCTCCCACACCTTGATCTCAGACTTTAGCCTCCAGAAGTGTGAGAAAATAAATTTCTGTGGTTTAACTCCTCCCCAGCCCCTCCACCAAGTCTGTGGTATTTTGTTACGGCAGCCCTAGGTTTGGCCTTCTTGATATATAAAGCCATACAATTTTTTTATTTGTTTAAGTCACTTGACTAGTGTTTTCTGTTCTGAGTTGTTAAAAACACACACACACAAATAGATTGTAGCAGTATGATCCTATCGCAAGTGGCGACAAGTCTGAGGACAGGAGATGCAGAGAGAACATGTGCCAATCAAGGTCAGAAGACCACAGAAGATTATTCTGAGTAACACTGTCACAGACACAAGGAGTAGCAGGTCATCTCATGACCAGGAGGAAGCTGAAGATGTTGGAGGAGTGGTTGCATTTTCCTCCCATATGCTGGGATAGGGCTTTGGTCTCTGCTCTCCCAACCCTCCCATAGCTGGACCTGAGGGTGGAGCCTCATGAGGATATGGTTTGTGACCACAGGACAGAGTGATGCTGACTGTCCCATGTGTGGGCTCAGACCAACAACTATGACCTCAGCTAACCAATCAAGTTAACTAGCAACAGATGAAAAACAAATTTTGACCAGCTTCAGGGAATGAAAATGTATAACGTCCTATGCACTAGTTAGAGTAGGATGGCATGGAACCTGCTTCATTTCATGGGTTCCCCCTACTGATTTAGGTTAGCCCAAGTTCTAACTTCAAAGCAAGAATTTGGCAACCACTGGATAAAGAGAGATCCATTGCCAACATTTAAGGAACACATATGTTATCCAATAGCTCAGGTTTGGCTCTGAGCCATGAAATAAGAAATGTTCTTCCCATGACTACCTCCAAAGTTATATTTGTTGAGCCAAGTATATTTTCTAGGGAATAGTGGTCAGGTTGGCCACAGTCACATTATTTCAAGCTTTCAATGCTTAGATTCAAATAGCTTCTCTTTGGTCTTCCTTCTAAGCCATTCTGCTCCCTGGTGAAGCTTCTTAAGATTACTTTCATTTCTTCCCTCACCTCCAGAACATTCATTTGGCCCTAAAGCTATTGGAGATCTCCTTTAATGCATCTGCCCAGGCTGCAGTCCTGAATTCCTGCTCTAAGAGTTACTTTGTCCTGGAGGTAGGGCCCAGAAGCCAAGTTTATTCAATATGACATCACTTCTATTATGTAGTTGGAATAGCACTCGGATTCTCTTTCACAGAAACTTGGAATTGGAAGTCAAAGATGCTGGTAGCTTCTGCTGGTCATTTGAACTGAGACGTAGATGTGTGAGCTGTGGAGTGGATTGTTTTATAGCATATTCATAGGGAACAGAATACTCGACTGAGCAGAGAAGAAAGGTGGAGGCAGACATGCAGAGAGAAGCTGAGGTGATAACGTACATGACTGGGGTGGAGTTGGGGGTCAAGACTAGGAAACTAGCTCCTGATAGCTTTTCATTCCTGATTCCAGGCCTTGAGGAGACCCAGCTGCCCATTCTGCTCTAGAGTTCCTCCAGATCCTTTTGTTTTGAAGTCATCTTACCCTCTTTGGTTTATACTGCTTTGAGTGGCTTTCAAAACCCCTAGGTCAAGGCAAAGGTGAAGTTCAAATCCTTGGCTTGGTATTCAATACCATCTCCACTTTAGCCATTGTATATTGTTTTCATCTTTCTGTCCCTCTGCTATCCTACACGGAGCTTCATTCATACCAGTCCATTTTTCCCCTCCTCTCACACCTTATACATTTCTGGCTCATTCCTTGTTTCACATCATTTCTTCTAACTACAATTCTTTTCTTCCTCTTCTTGGATGACTTGAACTCTGCACATTTTTAAAGATCAACTCAAATGTGTTCTTTTATGTAAAGTCTTCTACAAGCTCCCCAGCCCATAACAATGTCTCCTTCCTTTAGATTTCTCTAGTGCTCATTGTTTCTGTTTTAATTAAATCAACCATGGTAATGCAGAAAAATAGGTTGGTTTCAGAGAGACACCTTGATGACAGAAACTCTAATACCAAGAATTTGGAAATACTATGAGAGACCAAGGAAAGTATTTTAGGATGTCCGAATAGGAGGGTGGTGGCAAAAATATATTTAAGTATTACCATTAGTAAACTAATAACCAATCTGTTGGAAAACACAACATGTGCATGTTCATATGCCTTTCATTATGGAGCTTGATCAATAACACTCTCGTTGAGTATGGTAAACAATGAGCTGAGAGGAGATAGAGATGGAAAAAGAAGCGGACAAAAAAGAGAAGATGGAAACTGCAGTGCTGGAGAAGATGGAGATCGAAGGCAGAGGAGTTGATAAAACAGAGAGGATGGAAAAGAGAGGAGGAGATGGTGGTGGACCTTTCTTCCTTCTCCTCCTGTCTCAGGTAAAATAAACTTTAACCTTGTCTCTGACACCACCTTCTTTCGCAGGGAGGAAAAGGGATAGGAAGAGAAGTAAATAAAAAACAGTAGGATGACCAGGAGGACAAACACAAAAGCTTCCCCAAAACAAGGTAGATCATAATCCCTAGCCTCTAACCCAGGGTGGGATATTCCAGTCTTAATGACAAGAATTCACCTGTAGTGAAAAATTAGTATTTTCAATAATGAACATGTGAATTTAATCTGTATGGCCCTGCTCATTCCACAACATTCACTCAACAAATATTTATTGCACTTTCTGTTATCAGATGATTCATTAACATATAAAGTAGTTACACCCATCACTCATTGTATATTGCAGTAACCAACAACCAACATCTGATAGTTCTGCAAATAAATGTGGATGAGGCTGTCTCATTGACTCACCATTCACCCATCCTCTATGAGAGCTTCCCCACCCCAGGCTGCCTCGGGGGTTTTCCAAGGCTGATGAGCCATGATTTGTAGCTGGGCTCGGGTGTTTTGTTTTGTTTTGTTTTGTTTTCTCTTTTTCTTTTCTCAGACCCACTCCCAAAAGCTGCTTAAGATAACTAATAGCATGAGCCTGCTTAGGCTTGTCCCCTGGTTGACATCGAGACAGTGCTCTAAAAAGCCCAGAACACATCACACCTTGTGTCTAGCTCTTCTCTTCCCATATTTGTGTTCAGTTGCAACAGAATATCAAAGGCAATTTGAAGGGGAAAGATGTTCCATGCTGGCTTCAGCCTGTTCATGGGATGTTGAGAAGACACTGCATTTCATTTGTTCTTTCTTCCAGTCTAATCTCATTTGGAGGCCAACTCTGTGCCAACATTGATCTTGAGTAACCCAGAGCCTAATGGGAAAGCAACCTGGAGAACTTAGACATTGTATACGTGATACTAACCCCTGTGTGTTTGGAACTACAGAGAAAGAGCTACCTTCTCTATCAACTCCCTATTCCTACCCTCACCTCCCATATTTGCCCTAATTCTCCTCATTGTATTTTACAGATGGTATGAGCTAGTACTGTAACGGTAGGAATGTTGGGTGTGTATGTCTGTGTGTGTGTGTGTGTGTGTGTGTGTGTGTGTGTGAGAATATGTAAGCAAGAGAGAAGTTTTCTGATCTAATGGTTTGTTTTTCAGAAAGTAAAAACTATCCCATACCAAGGAGCTATGCTGCTAGATTCTGCCCCATTTAATACTTTTAAATTCCAGCCAAACATGTAAGCCCCACTTCTTAGCCTCTCTTCTTTCGCCTGAGAAATTAGCATGTGCCGACGGATGTCTGTTTGGGAGGCACCTTTTGTTCAAGATGATCCTCTGCTTGTAGAAGAGCAGGAAGCATTTCTCAGGGTTGCACACAGGCTGGGGCTACCGTCAGGTTGTGTTGGAAGCAGTCCCGTCTTTTCTGATGCCTCACAAAGTCATGTTTTCCTTAAGGAAATAAATCTATGTTCTGTTTTGACTCCACCCTCCATCAAGCTCACAGCACACCCACTGGGCGCCGACCCTTCTCTTGAGGAGGTAATAGATCTGGGCGCCTCCTTGTCCTTTCAATGTCATAGACGTGGGATCTTGGAGAAGACAAGCATCATCCCTCAGACCGTACTGGACTTGGTATGATGTTCCCGGACTTCAAAATCCTTTAATTAAAGGATTTTAGCCGCCAGTTTATCTAATTGAGTTTATATGATTCACTGTCGAAAATTCAAGTCACAGTTCTGTGATGAAATAGGAAACTGATTTTTTTTCCCCAAGACTTGGATGCCACAGATCTGACTGCAAGGTTCAGGGCGAGGTCAGTTCCAGTCCTGTCACATGCTGGTCACTAGCCCTGGAATCGCAAAGCAGGAAATTGAGGGTTCAAAGAGGAATTGGCACGATGCCTAACACATACCAGCTTTGGGGCAGACAGTTGTTAATTGATTAATGCAGTCTTACCACCAGATGCTGTGTGTTCAGAGTCTCGTTTTCCTTTGGGTAGGTGCTGCTAAACCCATGGCTGATACAAAAAGACATGATTAGTTACAGAGAAGCATCAATGATTTGAACATAAGGTGACCCTTCCTCCCAGACTGGCTGTGAACTTGTGGAGCCCAGTGCAAAATGAAAAGGCACGACCCCGACTTTAAAAATGATTAAGAATTTCAAGGTGCAACGGCGGAGCATTTAACCAAGTGGGGCCCCTTCAAAGTACATATTGCACACCTGGGAAGCCGGCCCTGACCACCGCCCCCCCCCCCCCCCATTTAATTAACATGTCCGAGTCCCGACAGTTTAACAGGCGTTGTGCCTGTCCTTGTCATACACATTGTCTTCTATCATTCTCACAGCAACCACAGGAGCCTCGCTGGGAGATTTCTTAATTTGCTCAAGATCATCCACAAAAGACTATCCACAGAAGACTGTCAACAGTGCCCTCCACCCCCCAATCTAGATAGAAGGTTTGTCAATTCTCAGCAATGCCGTTTCCCATAGGCTGTCTGGTACAATCTTTCCTCGTGTAGTTATGTAGACAGTGATCATTAACACGTATGGAGAACGTACCATATGTCCGGCTTTGTTCTAGTGCTTTATACGTGTTCACTCCTGTGATGCCTAGCGGTGCATTCACACCTCCCTGGTCAGGATGTGGCAGACAGTGGAAAGCAGGGCCCAAGGGATCAACTGAAGGGATTTCATGAAGGGCCACTTCCAGGGCTGTGGGTGGGAGTGAGAGGGTCCTCACGGAATAGAAGTGCATCTGGCACCAGCAGGAACTAGTGGAAGGAGCAGGGGAGAAGACAGAGGCACCAGCACAGGGTGACATCTCAGGCCATGGCAGACAGCTACTTGTTAGGCACAGCGACCACGGTAAAGGCAGCCAGCCATCGCCAAGATCCTGGTTAGGAGGAAGGATGTGGAGAACAAAGGCTCCAACCGACGTTCCTGACACCCTTGAATCTGCCTGGGGTCTCTTGGTGGCTTAACCTAGGAGAGCCCGGGGGTGGTATCCACAGAGCTCACATCCCGGGACACAGAGCAGAACACCGCAGAGGCAACTGGAGAGCAAACCAGAATAACGCCTGTGCCCATTTCACAGACGCTGACATGGAGACAGAGAGGCGAAGTGGCTCACTCTAAATCACACGGGTAGTAAGTACAAAGCCAGGATTCAGGCTTGGGGAGCCTCAGTGCAGCAGGCAGCTCTCAACACCGGGCCTTAGAATCCTTGGCCGCAATGGGTAGAGGAGCTAGGTGAGTGGCAACAAACTACTACTAAGCTCGTCGGCTTGAAATGGTGAAGTCAGAGAAAGACAGCCTGGACCAATGGAACTGGGTTTTTAATTATTTGTCAATTGGACTACCTTCTAGACGCAGAGTGATGAGCGCTATTGCAAAGCATTGGCTTGGGGACAGTTTGGGGGACTTGGTGGTAAGAATTAAAACTAGTTGCATTAATTTCTAAGAAATTGGGTAATTCTGAAACAGTGTCAAGAGCACTTGAAAAGCTTGATTTCTTAAATAGGGTGCATGGTCTTCCCAAATTTATATCCTTTGTAGCTTGTTTAGCTTGAGCATCCGTTCCATGGCTGTGTGTGAAGAGCCTCCGGCGTCATTCTAGGTGCTGGGAAACCGCTATGGACAACAGATGAAATCGCTATTCTCGAGGCACTTAAACGCTAGTGAGAGGAGACAGACAATAAACAAATAATGAAGCAATGCAGGGTAGTGCTATTCAGACGAATCACACAGAATAAGAGGCTAGAGCAGTGGTTCTCAACCTGTGGGTCACAACCCCTTTGGGGGTCAAACAACTCTTTCACAGGGGTCGCCTAAGACCATCGGAAAACACATCTATAATTACATATTGTTTTTGTGATTAATCACTATGCTTTAATTATGTTCAATTTATAACAATGAAGATACATCCTGCATATCAGATATTCACATTCTGATTCATAACAGCAGCAAAATTACAGTTATGAAGTAGCAACGAAAATAATTTTATGGTTGGGGGGTCACCACAACATGAGGAACTGTATTAAAGGGTCGCAGCATTAGGAAGGTTGAGAACCACTGGGCTAGAGAGTGAAGAAGGAGAGAGACACTGTTAACTCTAGAATTCCCAAGAACGCTCTCTGAGAGGGAGACATTTGAGCAGAGAAGCGAAGGACACCTGTGTCACTGGTGGTGCTGCAGGGAACAGTAGCCCAGTTCCATGGAGGAGAATTTTAGATGTGGAAGGGACCGCAGAGACCTCGCATTCTGTGACTGAAGAAACTGGGGCCCCGGAGTGCAGTCCTTGGTCCAGAGCCATATTGTGAACTCTGATCAGTGAAGCTTGAGCCAAACGTCACATACTGAAACTCTCATTCTGTCATTCAACAAACATTCTTCAGCCCCCATTAGGTGCTGGGCACCCAGCCTCGGGCTTTTTGCACTGGATTCTGTTGTTTACTGATTCAGAATCGATTTCAAGTTAATGAGTGTTTGCTGTGATTTCGGCTTCAGCTGCCTTGAGCTGTGGGTTGACTTTGTGTGGTGTGTCCAGATGCCCTGGAAGATAAATGAGGCCCTGGCAGTTGTGGCTGTGGTCGATGTGACTTGCAAACTGTACCAACCCCCCTCCCATCCCCCAATTGAATTATTATTATTTTGTAACTTGAAAATTAGGCTTTGGTAGTTCAAGTGAGCTGGCTGAAAATCAGGCTCTCTCCTTCATATCGTTGACCTATATTAATACAAAATCCACGACAGTGGCGTTATTGTCCTAGTGTGGGAGGCTGGGCAACGGGAAAGGAATTCAGGCAGGAAGAGAGCCAGGATGTTCAAGCTCAAGCCAGAGGGCAAAGTTGGAGCCTCAAGGGAGCAGCAGTATGAGAACGTGACCTAATATGTTCTCAGGTGTTACTCCAAAGGCAGGTGTAAACAGAAGAACAAGGTCAGTGTCTAAAGTGAAGGGGTGACGATCTGGACAGAGCCCAGGCCGGGAGCTAAAGGTGAGAAGGACGACCAGAGTTTAGCCAGTCCAGGTGTCAGGACCAGAGTGATTCTCACAGATGCATTTCTCCAAAATATGCATTCAAGCGCTCAGATACAATCTCTTGCAGAGTTGATAATTATTTTTAATATAAACTCCTTTTAAATAGCATTTTCAACTTCAAAGAAGGTATTTTATCCATATTTTATGGATGGGAGAATTGAGGTCCAGAGAGGCTGAGAAAGGGACCCAATGTCTGATGATGCGTTGATGGCAGAGCAGGGATTAGAACTCAGGTCTTCCAACCTCCACACCTCATACAGCTTTGCCTCAGACTACATGGTTGTGTGTTGGGAACATAGAGAAGAACTATGAGTGGCAAGGCCAGGAAAGTTATATTAAGGCTGTGGGACCTATCCCACAGTGGAAATTCAGATGTCATGAGAGAAGGTAATTTGCTTATGTAATTTTCCCCTCTTCTTTTCTGGGAGGCTAATCACCTTAGTTACAAAGGCAGACAATCTCATGGCTTTGGTTCTTAACTTGAAGCATTCAACCTTGTTGAACTTGAAAACTACCAAGAGTGGTCTTACCCTGGGTTCCAGAATGTGAACTCCTACATTAGTTTTTATGGTGTGAATGTAGATCCTAAAGGAGAGTGTACACCAATATCAACAACAATAACAGCTATCATTTATTGACTGCTCACTATGGCAGATGCTAGTCCATACACTTTAGAACCTCCCATTTAGTCTCCAGTGTGACACTAGGTAGGAAACACTATTATTAGCCTTGCATAGGGGAACTGAAACACTTAGATCAGTGGTTCTCAACCTTCTGGCCCTTTAAATACAGTTCCTCATGTTGTGACCCAACCACAAAATTATTTTCCTTGTTTCTTCATAACTGTAATGTTGCTACTGTTATGAATCGTCATGTAAATGTCTGATATGCAGGATGGTCTTAGGCGACCCCTGTGAAAGTGTCGCTCGACCGCCAAAGGGGTCGCGACCCACAGGTTGAGAACCGCTGACTTAGATGCTAAGTAACTTGACCAAAGTCTGACAGGTCACTGCTTCCTACCCTTAGATTCAGTACCCATATTTGACAGTAGCTTCTGCAGGAAGCTCCTGGGACTCTCTACCAGAGGGCTTTCTCTGGCCATAGGAGCACGCTTTGCCCAAGCACGGAGACCATTGGAAATTCCAGGAAATTAATGTCCCTGGGGACAGACCTCAACCAATGAAACTGGTGGATAAGTACCTGAGCATCCTTTCTCTTAACGAGGGCTCTTCATGCTCCCAGAGGTCCTTGTTGGGACTGAGTCCATTTCCCACCAGGTTAAAATGCTTCTTAACACACATTATACTTGTTGTCTTCCATTCCATCTATCATTCTCTAGCTTAGGCTTCCTGCTGTCATTTCCCAAACAAAGTATTTCCACCCAAATCCTTGTCTTAGGACCTGTTTCTGGAGACACAAATCAAAGACAATTGGAAGCATTGAGAGTGGCCCTAGAAACAGATCCACAAATGGGACTTGGATCTGGCTAGTTCGCTGGTCAGAGGTAACAGGGATCCTTTTTTGGAGCTGAGTGAGGTGATGTTGGAACATTACAGTCACTAAGGCTCTCACTTGTGGGAACTGGGATGGAGTGCAGATGGAAAGGAATATCCTGGCTTGTGCAATAGCATAGCATTTGAGAGATTTGGGGAAATGGTAACTACAAAGACTGAGAAGCTGGCTGGCTGTTATTAAATGCAGTAGTAACTCTAAAGAAAGAAAATTGCAGGTTCATATCAGTGCTCAATGAGAAGATAAAGGGTCCTTAATGCTGGCATACACAGAGATACCTCTTCTGCAGCTGGAGGGAAGATGGCTGCAAATCAGGCTTATTCGTTGATTATAAGAATGACAAGGATGGAGCCTTGGATCCCTCTTATCCCTCTTCTCAATACCGATGTAACCACTGCTGCATCTAAATGCCTGATGTGTTAACAATAGAGACTGATGCTGAGCTCTTGATTTTGTACCATCCCTCCAACAGTCAACCCACCACTTGGCAGAGAGTTGATTATATTGGACTCCTTCCACTCAGAAGGAGACAAGCTCATGGTTACTAGGGATGGTTTACCTTCCCTGTCCATAGTGCTTCTGCCAGCATCGTTATCCAAGGACTCACAGAGTATCTGGTTTACTAACAAGGGAATCTATGTAACATCACCTGAGACCAAAGGAGCCACCTCACTGTGAAGTTGAGACAATGGTTATGCCACCAGAAGATCTATTGCTCCTACCACCCACCACATCATTTGGAAGCTGCTGGCTTGGTAGGATTTTGGAATGCCTCAAAAAGGCTCAGCTAAGATGTCAGCTGGGGGTGACACACCATGGGGTTGGGACACTGGTGTTCAAGATGCAGACCACGCGTCGAGTCATTGTCTGGTGTTTGTGTCCCTGGTAGGTAGAATACACAGACCCAGGAAATAAAACTAGGAAGTGGCCTTCTCACCATCATTCCTAAAGACCTACTTGGGAAGTTTGTGCTTCTTGTTTCTGCAGGTTTGGTTTCTACAACACTAACCTGGTTCCTGAAGTGAGTGGGGTTGGCGTGGGAGGAGTGTCTATACAAAGGAACATAGTCAGGATTTTACTACATCTAAAGTTATTTCTCCTACTCAGACATTTTAAACTCCTTAGGCTAGTAAATCAGCAAGCAAAAGAAACGAGATTCTATGCTGGCAAGATCATTGACCCTGATCATCCCTAGGAGGCAGGTTTATCTATACACTGAATAGCCAGATTATTATGATCACCTGACGTTTGTAGGCAAATCAGCTATAATTTCACGCTGAAGTTGCTAGAGGGCCAGACCTTATAAATAGGGAAGCAGGTTGTTTACCACGACAGTAGAAGTGATTTTTTTCTGAAGATATGGGTAAACAACGAGATTTAACAGCCTTTGAAAGTGGGATATATATATATATATATATATATATATATATATATATATATACACACACACACAGCACATACATACATACAAGCCTAAGCGACTGTTTGACTGTTCGACCAGTAACTATGACATGCACTGACCACCATGGGGCAGACACTCAATGCACAGGCATGGAAACATGGAACAGACTGATGAATCTCAGAGGGAAAGGGGGTGGGTGGAGGGTGGGAAGAGATTAACCAAAGATCTTATATGCATACTAGAGGCCCGGTGCACGGATCCATACACCAGTTGAGTCCCTCAGCCTGGCCTGTGCCCTCTCACAATCTGGGACCCCTCAAGGGATGTCGGAGAGCCGGTTTTGGGCCCGATCCCCACAGACCAGGCCAAGGGACCCAACTGGTGCACAATTTCATGCACTGGGCCTCTAGTTTCTACGTAATGGAAACAGGAAGAAGCATGTTTGGAACTCAGGGGACCTCTTGGATCCTTCTTAATGCTTCTATGCTGTGAATGCCCAATTGCAGCCACCACAGCCTGATGAGGACATGCAAACCTGGAGTTCAGACCCCTTGGGGATGAAGGTCCAGCTTGTCCCACTGGGCACACAACCTAGACCAGCAGAAGAACTGGCTGAGAGTTAGGGGGACCCAGCTGCACTTCATTTGGAATCAACCTCTGGGGGAGAGTTAGTAAACACTCATCTGAACATTTCTTTTCCCTCCAGTAAGATGTGAATCCATCCATTTAACATTTCATTTATTTTTCCACATTTGAGGAAAATATAATTGCATGACACTCAAAGAGGAGACCACTGTTGCTCAAAACAACAAAATTGTGCATATTCTTTAGTTGTTTCTACCAACCAAGTGAGACTTTGCGCCCATGCCCCCTACACTCCACTTCAGAGCAAAAGTTTTGTTCCTCCACATGCCAAGCTTCATCAGGATATTTGTGAATGGTCCTCATCCACGGAGGGAGGAAAGGAGATTATGAGGGAGCAGGAAAGGACCACATGTCTATCTCTTTGCAATAGGCCTGGGGGGCTCTAGCATTCTTTCGCTCTGCCCACCCTCTGTCCTCTGTCCACCTCCTTCTGAAGCCTTGCATCTAATTTGGAGTCTGAACTGGGGTGACCAAGAGCCACTCTGGATAGACAGTGGCCTGGGAAGGGGTTTGCACTTTTCTTAGAGAAGGAGGCGACTGCCTGTGAGGTACGACATCCAGAATCTGAGGCTACTGGCCCGGAGTAGTGAGCAGTGGCCAGACTGACCCGCGGAGGTGGCCGGCAGGTGTGAAAGTACAAAGCTGCACTCACCGGTCTCTTTCTGGGTTACTTCTTGGTTAACTCCATACGCGATGTTGGCAGGAGAATGCAAATCCCAACTCTGGGACCAGGTTAGCTGGTATTACTTAACTTCTCTGGGCTGCAGTATCACCATCTGTAAAAGGACAATACTTATATCAGTTAGGGTCCCCGCAGGAAACAGATCTATTTTCAAATCGAGAAGAGTTGACTGAAGAGAATACTGAGCAGAGTGGGCAGGATTGGGGGACACCAGCAAGGGGCAGGGAGGCACTCCTGAGCTGGCAACATCAGGGAGCCACCATGGTCCCTAGGCCATGGGGAATGACCGGAAGGGAAAGTACAGGAATTAGGATTTGCCTGGGGAGGGGTGGGGGCGCTGTGTGACAGAGCTGTGGCTCTCCGCGGAGGACACTGCCGCTGCCATCACTCAGCCCTGATGTGATTATTCCCATTCCCGGATGCTAGTGCCTCCTGCTGGAGCCGAACCACCTGGAATCTAGAGAATCAGGGAGCCAGGCTAAGGCCAGCCCCCAAAACCAGCCTCCCAGGCACAGAGCAGAGTGCAGAAGGGCAGAGAATAGACCCGGAGGGGTAGGAAGAGACCGTCCAGCTCAATATGAGCGCATTACTGTATCGAATCAGCGACTACAGATGAATTATTAGAGCCACGCAGGCATGTGGTGTGCACTGTATAACAGCACGATCGTTATACCCGCATATTTGTCTGTGACGCTCAGCATCCAGGTCGCTGCAGGACGGATGGAGCCTGCCTTATAGGTCCAGCCTGACTCCTGCTGCCTGGGGAGTCTCTCTGCCAAGGCCAAACGCCTGCTTCTCGTCCTGGCGTGTGTTCTTCCGGGGCAATGTGGACTGACCTCCACACCTGGCCCTGCATTAGCTCTGAGGCAGGAGTTATGGAGTTGGGCTCAGGGAATGAGCCTCATCTGGGCAGCCTCACCACCCCCCCACCTCGTAAAGTCAACATCCTCCAGGCCGTTACCACACGTCAGCCACGTCGTCAGCCACGTCGCCAGCCACGTCGGGGCTGAGCAGATTGTCAGCCTGCACTGGCTTCCTCTCTCCCTATCAGTTAGGGATTGATGGTCAGGGCTTTCCTGCAGAGTCCCACTCCCTTCCAGAATTGAATCTTGCCACCTACCTCTTCTAGGGTTTGGGAATAATAGAGATTGCCACCATCTATTGGCTAAACCAGTGGTTCTCAACCTTCTGGCCCTTTAAATACAGTTTCTCATGTTGTGACCCAATCACAAAATTATTTTCGTTGCTACTTCATAACTGTAATGTTGCTACTGTTATGAATCGTAATGTAAATATCTGATATGCAGGATGGTCTTAGGCGACCCCTGTGAAAGGGTGGGTCGACCGCCAAAGGGGTCGCCACCCACAGGTTGAGAACCGCTGGGCTAAACAGTGCACAAGGAGCTCTACGTACTCTATGACATTTAATACCTACAGCAACGCTGCCAAGTATTAGGGTCTCATTTCATAAGACTCAGAAGTTTCACCTACACAGTGAGGAGGTGGCAGCATCCAAACTAGTCTGTCTGCCTCCAAAGGCTTTTTCATTATATAATGACCAGCCCATGGATTCAAATTGAACCATGCATTCTCACTTAAACTTTTCTACAATCACATGTGAGCAGAGGACAGGGGATGTCCCATCCTTGAAAAACTTATCACATTGGTGTAAGACAAGATTTATAGAAATGGAGCAGTTTGAAAATGATCCAAAAGTGTTTCAAATCATGTGCTAACCAGAGACCACGCATTCTGAATGTTGGGGGAGCACTGAGAGAGGGAAGAATGTGGGAAGTAACAGTGAAGTTGGGCTGGGAGGGGAGGCATGCTTTGCCGGGAGATGTAAGAAATGTCCATGGAGGGGAAATCAATAGAGAAAGAGAAGGAAGACAGGAGCAAGGCCAGCCAGTGGAAGAGAACACTGACCTAACTAAAGAGGAAGGAGTAGAAAGTATCAGAAAATGAGGTGGAACGAGAAAGTCCTTGTGAGCTATGAAGAGGCATTTAGACTCAACGAGGAAGCAAAAGGAACTCGTGATAGCTGTGGAGGGGCAGGGGCAAATAGATGACACAGAGTGTTCGGAAGGCTAAGACTTCAGGAGTAAAGGAAGGGCCGGAGGGGAAGGAGATGAGAGAAAGTTGCAGCCACCCTTGGAGAGAAGAACTGGCCAGACTTGGTGACGAAATAGAGCAGCCGAGACAAGGAAGACTCCCTTTTCCATGAGGTTCAATAAAGGGGCTGGGGAATCGCTGGGGGGCAGAGTCAACTGTAAGTCCAGCTCATTTAAACAGCTGGATTGGAGGCTTTTCCAAAAGGAAATGGACACTGCCCCTCTGACCAGAGAAACAAAATGTATCATGTGTGTTTTTTTGGCTGAGGATGGGGATCTCCCCTCCTGATGGTTTAGAGAAAGCTTTGACTAAATGACTCTCAACTTAGAGGTCCCCTCTGCCTGTTCTGAGCTGTGTGTGACTTCAGGGTCAGGGCTCAGGGGTTGAGGAATGGGTGGAAGAAGGGTCTCTCCCTCCTCCCAGTGGGGGAGGTGTGTCAACGTGTTCTTGATGGTCCAAAGGAGAAATCTAAACAAGTCCAATTTGTTGTCTTGTTAAATCTCGAGGAATTCAAAATACGTTGTTATTAGCCAACCAGTCAAACACTGTTTACTCATTGAGAGAAAGTCCCGATCTCCTTCGACCCTGTAAAGATTTTATGCTCATCACTCTCCTTGGTCTATCTTTATGAAAATAGACACTTTTGTTTTTGTGACGACGTCCAAGGAATTGTTCCCAATAACTGTTCCCATGAGTGAATTGTGAACTCTATAATCTCTCCATGAAGATCTTGTCTTTCCTTGACAACTAGCCCATGTTGTAAATGTAGGTGCTTCCCTGCAAAATTAATTAATTAGTTAATTAATTAAACTTTGACTCTGATAAGTGGGTCAGTTTTCATTTCCTTTTGGGGACGCCACATTCCACATTGTTAAAGGCACTTGATTTATAGATGACTCTTCTCCCTACTCATCCCCCGCTTCCCCATTTATTGAGCACCAGATAAGAGCTGGATTTATTTGTTCTTACGAGCCCTTTAAATATTTGTCTCTATGCATATAAATTAAGGGAAACTGTTCTTCTGCCTTGATAACAAACAACATACTTCAGGTCTAAAGTATGCCTCATGTTGTGTAACCTTTCCTCCAAAGAATTTGTGTGTGTGTGTCTGTGTGTGTGTGTGTCTGTGTGTGTCTGTTTGTGTTGGTGGTGGGGGTGGGAGAGCCAGAGTGGGCAGAGGAATGGGAGGGGTGATGTAAAGTTTCTTTGGAACCTGATGCTGGTGGATGTTTGGTGTCAGCCCTTGAAGAAATAACATGTGCTCCCTTTGAAATGAGTGCTCCCATCTAGCCTTAGCCTCTCTCAGACCTGGGAAGAGGTTGCAAAACCATCATACGGGGCATTTCCTAATCAGCTGTCAGTCATACCACGTGTGCACAGACATGAACCACAGCCCCTGTTTGCATATTCCCTCTCACAGCAGGAGCCCGACCCCATCCACCCAGTCTCTGCCAGCTCTCAGAAGACGGGGTGTGGGCCCCCTGTGGGACGTTGGCCTGAATGCCATGTTCGACTGGGCAGAGACAGAGCCTGGCATCAGGACGAGAATCTATTAGGTATCTGGTGGGTTTAATGGGCCACAGAGTCCAGTCAAGAAACGCAGCTCCATGGTGAAAGGGAAGGTAAGGAGTGGACCATGGCTTTCCCTCATGTGCAAGGACTTCTGGAAGCCCCCTAGATCATCTGAGTAGAGGAAGGGGCCCAGTGCTCTTGACCTCTGTCCTGATTAGCCTTATACTCCCCTGCACTTCTTCCCATCGAGATGCCGCCATGTGCCTTTCTTTCTTACCTTGTTGTGGGTGGGGAAGCAGCTTCCTGTGTCAGCAGGAAGTGCATAGAGAGCTCCTAACTGGACTGGAAACTTAGCTCAGTTTCATGCTCACTGTGTGGCTCCTTTGTGTGTATAGCCTTGCACAGGTTCCCTCCTGCTTTCAGATCCACTGCTCCTGACCGACAACAAGTGGCTTTTACGACCGACTTGGATTCATGACCCACATGTTGGTAGGGTGCCTAAGTCTGGCTCACCTTTCAAGGCCCAGGACTGCCTCTCCCGGGAAAGTCCAGCTTCCGTCATGGCAAACGGGACACCCCTTTCTCCACGTCCAGGCTGTCCTACCCGGAATGTGTGCGCGATCAGGGAAGCAGCGATTCTGGGAAAGGAAGGGAAGGGCTGTGACATGCAGGATGCGCTCCGGGCAGCACCTTGTAGAGGAAGCTCCTGGCCAGGCTGCCCGCCAAGGACACGCTCCCTGGTGCTGTCCGGGGTCACACAGCACGCTGTGTCATTGACTACAGATCCATTTGCATCAACGTGGACTCTCTTTGGAAAGTGCTGTACCAGTCCTCCGGGAGGGGGTGTCAGGTCTCCATCAGTTCTAGATGAGAGGCGAGGGGGTTGATCTAATCTTGCCCAGCTGGGATGAGTTGCACCTAGAGAAGGGGAGCTCCGAGATGGGGGGTGGGGTGGGGTGCGTAGGGAGCAAATGTAAAGGTGGAAATCTTTTATTTTTTATTTTATTTTACTAGAGGCTCAGTGCACAAATTTCATGCACTGGCGGGGGGGGGGGGGGGTGTCCCTTGGCCCAGCCTGCACCCTCTCCAATCTGGGACCCCTCAAGGGATGTCCAAATGCCCGTTTAGGCCTGGGCAGTTGGACATCCCTCTCACAATCTGGGACTGCTGGCTCCCAACTGCTCCCAAACTGCCTGCCTGCCTGATTGCCCCTAACTGCTTCTGCCTGCCAGCCTGATCACCCCTAACCACTCCCCTGATCAACACCTAACTGCTCCCCTGCCGGCCCAATTGCCCCCACTGCCCTCCCCTGCAGGCCTGGTCACCCCCGACTGCCCTCCCTTGCTGGCCTGGTCCCCCCCCCCCCCCCCCAACTGCCCTCTCCTGCCGGCCATCTTGTGGTGGCCATCTTGTGACCACATGGGGGCGGCCATCTTGTGCGAGGACATGATGGTCAATTTGCATATTACCTCTTTATTGTATAGGATTATTTTTTATTTATTTATTTATTTATTTATTTATTTTATTTTTTATTTTTTATTTTTATTTTTTTTAATTTTTCGCTTAAAGTATTACAAAGGGTATTACATAAGTGTCCTTTTTTCCCCCCCGCCCTTGACAAACCCCTACCCTCCCTTACCCCCCAGTGTCTTATGTCCATTAGTTATGCTTATATGCATGCATACAAGTCCTTCGGTTGATCTCTTACTCCCCTCCCTCCTGCCCCCCAACTCTCTCTGGCCTTCCCACTGCAGTTTGACAATCAGTTTGAGGCAGCTCTGCCTCTGTATCTATTATTGTTCAAAAGTTTGTAATGGTCTTTATTATCCATGAATGAGTGAGATCATGTGGTATTTTTCCTTCATTGACTGGCTTGTTTCACTTAGCATAATGCTCTCCAGTTCCATCCATGATGTTGCAAATGGTAGGAGTTCCTTCTTTTTAACAGCAGCATAGTATTCCATCGTGTAGATGTACCACAGTTTTCTAATCCATTCATCTACTGATGGGCACTTAGGCTGTTTCCAGATCTTAGCTATGGTGAATTGTGCTGCTATGAACATCTGGGTGCATATATCCTTTCTGATTGGTGTTTCTGGTTTCTTGGGATATATTCCTAGAAGTGGGATCACAGGGTCAAATGGGAGTTCCATTTCCAATTTTTTGAGGAACCTCCATACTGCCTTCCATAGTGGCTGCACCAGTCTGCATTCCCACCAGCAGTGCACAAGTGTTCCTTTTTCTCCACATCCCCTCCAGCACTTGTCGTTTGTTGATTTGTTGATGATGGCCATTCTGACAGGTGTGAGATGGTACCTCATTGTTGTTTTGATTTGCATCTCTCGGATGATTAGTGACTTTGAGCATGTTTTCATATGTCTCTTGGCTTTCTGAATGTCCTCTTTTGAAAGGTGTCTATTTAGATCCTTTGCCCATTTTTTGATTGGATTGTTTATCTTCTTTTTGTTAAGTTGTATGAGTTCCCTATAAATTTTGGAGATTAAGCCCTTATCAGATATGATGTTGGCAAATATGTTTTCCCACGAGGTGGGTTTTCTTGTTGTTTTGTTGATGGTTTCTTTTGCTGTGCAGAAGCTTTTTATTTTGGTGTAGTCCCATTTGTTCATTTTCTCTTTAGTTTCAACTGCCCTAGGAGCTGTATCAGTGAAGAAATTGTTTTGGCATATGTCTGAGATTTTGTTGCCTTTGTATTCTTCTAGAATTTTTATGGTTTCCTGTCGTACATTTAAGTCCTTTATCCATTTTGAGTTTATTCTTGTGTATGGTGTAAGTTGGTGGTCTAGTTTCATTTTCTTGCATATGTCTGTCCAATTTTCCCAACACCATTTATTGAAGAGACTATCTTGGCTCCATTGTATGTTCATGCCTCCTTTGTCAAAAATTAATTGAGCATATTGGTTCGGGCTAATTTCTGGACTCTCTATTCTATTCCACTGATCTATATGTCTGTTCTTGTGCCAGTACCAGGCAGTTTTGAGAACAGTGGCTTTGTAATACAGCTTGATATCTGGCATTGAGATCCCACCTACTTTGTTCTTTCTCAGGATCGCTGCAGCTATTCGGGGTCTTTTTTTATTCCAGATGAATTTTTGGAGAGTTCGTTCTAGATCTTTGAAGAAGGCCATTGGTATTTTAATGGGAAGTGCGTTGAATGTATAGATTGCTTTGGGTAGTATGGACATTTTAATGATGTTGATTCTACCAATCCAAGAACATGGTATGTTCTTCCATCTGTTTATGTCTTCCTCTATCTCTTTTTTCAACGTCCTGTAGTTTTCTGAGTAGAGGTCTTTAACCTCTTTAGTTAAGTTTATTCCTAGGTATCTTAATTTTTTTGGTGCGATGGTAAATGGGATTGTTTTTCTGATCTCCCTTTCTGAAAGTTCACTATTGCTGTATAGAAATGCCTCAGATTTCTTGGGGTTAATTTTGTATCCTGCTACATTGCCAAATTCATGTATTAAGTCTAGTAGCTTTTTGATGGAGTCTCTAGGGTTTTGTATGTATAATATCATGTCATCTGCAAATAAGGACAGTTTTACTTCCTCTTTTCCAATTTGGATGCCTTTTATTTCTTCTTCTTGCCTAATTGCAATGGCTAATACTTCCAGTACTATGTTGAACAGGAGTGGTGAGAGTGGGCATCCCTGTCTTGTTCCTGTTCTTAGGGGAAATGGTGTTAGTTTTTGTCCATTGAGTATGATGTTGGCTGTGGGCCTGTCATATATGGCTTTTATTATGTTGAGGTATGATCCTTCTATTCCCACCTTTCTGAGAGTTTTTATCAAAAATGGGTGTTGGATTTTGTCGAATGCTTTTTCTGCATCAATTGATATGACCATGTGGTTTTTTTCTTTCAATTTGTTTATGTGATGTATCACATTTATTGATTTACGGATGTTGTACCATCCTTGCATCTCTGGGATAAATCCTACTTGGTCATGGTGTATGATCCTTCTGATGTACTGCTGGATCCAATTTGCTAAGATTTTGTTGAGGATTTTGGCATCTATGTTCATGAGGGATATTGGCCTGTAATTCTCTTTCATTGTGATGTCTTTACCTGGTTTTGGTATTAGGGTGATGCTGGCTTCATAGAATGAGCTTGGAAGTGTTCCTTCCTCTTGAATTTTTTGTAGTAGTCTGAGGAGGGTAGGTTTTAGTTCTTCCTTGAATGTTTGGTAGAACTCCCCTGTGAAGCCGTCTGGCCCTGGGCTTTTGTTTGCTGGAAGCTTTCTGATGACTGCTTCAATTTCTTCCATAGTTATTGGCCTATTGAGGTTTTTAGATTCTTCCTGATTGAGTTTTGGAATGTTGTATTTTTCTAGGAATTTGTCCATTTCCTCCAGGTTGTCTAGTTTGTTGGAGTAGAGTTGCCCGTAGTATTGTTTAACAATCATTTGTATTTCTGTGGGGTCTGTTGTTATTTCGCCTCTATCATTTCTGATTTGGTTTATTTGGGACCTCTCTCTTTGCTTCTTGGTGAGCCTGGCTAGGGGTTTGTCAATCTTGTTTATCCTTTCAAAGAACCAGCTCTTGGTTTCATTGATTTTCTGTATTGTTTTTTTGGTCTCTATTTCATTGATTTCTGCTCTAATCTTTATTATCTCCTTCCTTCTGCTCACTCTGGGGTTTTCTTGTTGCTCTCTTTCTAATTCTTTGAGTTGTAGAGTTAGATGATTGACTACCATTTTTTCTTGTTTTTTGAGATAGGCCTGTAGAGCTATAAACTTTCCTCTCAGGACTGCTTTCATTGTGTCCCAGAGGTTTTGGATTGTTGTGTTTTCATTGTCATTAGTGTCCAGGATGTTTTTAATTTCTTCTTTGATGTCATCGGTAACCCAATCAATATTTAATAACATGCTATTCAGCTTCCAAGTGTTTGAGTATTTTGGGTTGTTTTTATTGTAGTTTATTTCTAACATTATGCCATCGTGGTCTGCGAAGAAGCTTTTTATGATTTCAATCTTCTTGAATTTGTGGAGACTTTGCTTGTGACCCAATATGTGGTCTATTTTTGAATACGTCCCATGAGCACCTGAGAGGAATGTATATTCCGCAGCTGTGGGGTGAAGTGTTCTGAAGATGTCAATTAAGTCCATCTGATCTAGTGAGTCATTTAGGATTGCTGTTTCTTTGCTGAGTTTTTGTCTAGCGGATTTATCCAGTGATGCCAGTGGTGTATTAAAGTCCCCTACTATGATTGTATTGTTGTCGATCTCTCCCCTGATATCTTCCAGAAGTTTTCTTATGTATGTGGGTGCTCCTGCATTGGGTGCATATATGTTTACCAGGGTTATATCTTCTTGTTGTATTGATCCCTTTAGTATTATGAAGTGGCCTTCCTTATCTCTGGTTATGGCCTTCACTTTGAGATGTATTTTGTCAGATATAAGTATTGCTACCCCAGCTTTCTTTTCCTTTCCATTTGCGTGAAAGATATTTTTCCATCCCTTCACTTTCAGTCTGTGTGAGTCTCTTCTAATGAGGTGGGTCTCTTGTAGACAGCAGATGTATGGGTCATGTTTTTTTATCCATTCAGCCACTCGATGTCTTTTGGTTGGAGCATTTAGTCCATTTACATTTAAAGTTATTATTGAAAGGTACTTGTTTGTAGCCATTACTTTTGTGTGTGTGTGTGTGTGGCTGTTTTCTTTCTGAGCTTGATATTTCTTCTTTTTACACCAGTCCCTTTAGCATTTCTTGCATGGCTGGCTTGGTGGTGATAAACTCCCTTAGCCCTTTTTTGTCTGTGAAGCTTCTTATTTCCCCTTCAATTTTGAATGATAGCCTTGCTGGATAGAGTATTCTTGGATTCAGTCCTTTGCTTTGCATCACTTTGTAGATTTCCGTCCATTCTTTTCTGGCCTGATGTGTTTCTGTTGAGAAATCATTTGATAATCTAATGGGAGATCCCTTGTATGTTACTTTCCATCTCTCTCTTGCAGCCTGTAAGATTCTCTCTTTATCCTGAACATTTGCCATGGTAATTATGATGTGTCTTGGTGTGGGTCTTTTCGGGTTCACCTTGTTTGGGACTCTCTGGGCTTGTGTGACTTTTTTCTTCCCCACCTCAGGGAAGTTTTCTGATATTATTTCTTCGAATAGGTTTTCTAATCCATGTTCATCTTTCTGTTGTTCTGGCACCCCTATTATTCGTATGTTGTTTCGTTTCATGTTGTCCCAAAGCTCCCTTAGGCTCTCCTCCTGTCTTTTAATTTTTTTCTCCATTTGCCGTACAGTTTGAGTGTGTTTTGCTTCCTTGTCTTCTAATTCACTAATTCGGTCCTCCGCTTCTCCCAGTCTACTGTTGATACTTTCAATGGAGTTTTTTATTGAAGCTATGTCACTCTTCATTTCTTCTTGGGACTTACTTAAGTTGTTGATTTTTTCATCTGTTTCTTCTAGCTTCTTGCATAAGTAGTTGAGTTTTTCATCTGTTTCTTCTTGCTTCTTGAACATCTGGTGCATGTACTCTAGGAACCTTATTCTGAATTCTTTTTCCGTCATGTTGCATATCTCTGTCTCACTTAGCTGCTTTTCTGGCGAGTCCTCCTTTTCTTTCCTTTGGGGGTTTCTTTGCCTACCCATGTTTGATCTCGCTGACATATGTAGATGTTGAGATGTTCAGTGGCTGCTCCCTGGGTGGCAGGGGCTCCTTGGGTTGTGGTTGCTGCTCAGGCGGTTGCGATAGCAGCTGCTTTCCAGTTGGCAGCAGCTCCTCTGGTGGGTGTTGTTCACAGCTGTGTTGGCTCTTCTGGCTGGTGGGGGGAGGCTTCACGTACAGCTGCTGTTCCACAGACAGAGGGTGTGGTGATCAGGAGGCTGTGGTGATCAGGAGGCTGCGGTGATCAGGGGGCTGCTGTTGCTTGGATCTGCTGCGTTGATTTAAAGGCACAAAATACAACAGAGCAAGGCACAACGTACCAGGCACGGTCTGGGAAACGCTCCTCTCTTATGGGCACTGCATGGTCTGGTCAGTTCCTCAGGATGCCCCCTTTAGTCTCAGTTCTCCGCAATCACAAAATCCAAATCTCAAATCTCCTGGCGCCAGCAAACCCGCGGAACTCCTTACCCTGGTCAGGGTCTGTGTCTGTCCCAAGAGATGCGGCTGTCTGCCATGCGGTCTCCCTCCGACCCTCTGGGCTCAGGTCTGGCAAACTTTCCTGCCCAGATCCCTGGTTTTTAACCTTTCCAGGGGAGGTCTGCCCTTCCCGGCTGCAAACTGTCTCACCAGCTGAGTAAATTTGCCAATTCGGGGTGGGTGTTATTAGTTTCAGCTGCTTACTCCGTTTGCTCCGGGACAAGACCTGGGACGCGTCTGCCTATATCGCCGCCATCTTGCTTCCTGTTCTTCTATTGTATAGGATTATTATATAGGATGCTTTAAATATATTTTTATTGATTTTAGAGAGTAAGGGAGGTGGGGGAGAGAGAGACATCAATGATGAGAGAGAATCATTGACTACCTCCTGCACACCCCCTCCTGGGGATCAAGCACACAACTTGGGCATGTGCCCTTGACTGGAATCAAACCTGGGACCCTTCAGCCTGCGGGCCGATGTTCTATCCACTGAGCCAAACCAGCTAGGGCTGGGAGTCTTAGGTGTAGGACCCATGTGGATGGCTGTCTTATTGAAGGTCTTAGCATTTCATAAGACTGCTTGATACGGAGGCTCAGAGGGTAGGAGATGAATGGGCAAGAAATAAAAATATTCATCTGCTTCAAAAATTTATCTTGGCTGGTCCAGCTCTCAGGCAAGGAAGAGAGAGCTACGTGTAGCTGGAGTAAATGAGTCACTGCTTAACCCCTTTGATGGCAGTTTCCTGTCCCTTCAATTCAGCTCGCTCACTCCTGCCAATTTTACTCTCCTAACTGGTTCTTCATGGCACTCCCTTGCTCAAGAACATACCATGGCTCCCTATTACCATTTGGACCAAGTTCATTATCCTCATTAAGTTTTAAAATAATCTGACTCTCACCTTAAATTTTAGACTCTTTTACCTAAAATCTAAAAGTCAAGGTCAATGTCATTGAATGCTTTCTTTCCACATTATAAGAATGGGAACCCTGAGGAGGGGGTCACGTTCCTAAGACATCCATCGTGACCTTTGTGTGCCTTACAACCTTTACTGCTGTGGGTGAATCGGTTCAAAATGTTGGAAGCCACTGGACTCCAGAATGAGTTCGCCAAATGTGAAAAATGTATCTTTCAAAATATGATGAAAACACAATCCCTGTGAGCAGGAAAGCTCTCCTCTGGCAGGTCTTTTCTCTTTCACCTCCATTGCTTTTTCGCAGTCTCACAGGAACTGGAGGGGGTCCTCTGTGTTTATTAAAGAGGCTGAGGCTCGCTGAGGCCCCCTGTGTGCCAGGACAGAGAGGGGAGCAGGGCTTGATGGCCATCCTCTGATCAGTGTTCTTCACACAGCACTGTCCGTCTGTCCCTACAGAGTTCTGTCCTGTTAACACGTGAGATGAAAAGTCAGATCTGCTTGCTCTTCTGTCAAAGGCAGCACTGCTCTGGGCACCTGAGGGCCCCACGCTGCCGGGCCTCACCCTCGTGAGTGGTTTAGGGGGCGCGTGTCCAGCCCTGAGTACCCCCAGACACAGCCCCTCAGAGCCTCCAGGGCACACAATGACTTCTGTCTCATCGTATGTCCCTGAGCTTTCCATCAAGTTGTCCCTGTTCACCAATCCACCAAGTCCAGACCTAGACCTCTGCCCAACCGAACAAAACACCAGTGAGGCAACTCTCTCAGGAAAGTCCCCGAATCACAAGCTCAGAGAGGGCCAGGGAGGGTGTGGGGAAAGGGAAAGAGAGGAGGAAAGAAGAAAGAAAAAGCAAGCCGGAGAGAAATATCCAAGAACTTACTTTTCACGCCAAGGAGCCGCAAAGAATGGTGGCCCTCGGAGCCAGGGACACCTTTTGGATGAGGCAGACACTCCCTGCCCAGCAAGGCAGTAACTCTGCTCCTCTGGAAAGTGTCCTTTACGAAATCGCCGGTCCGGGAGCACGTGCGGAAAGTTAATTGAAACGCTTCCCACAAGTGCTTGCAAGGGGTGGTGCCTGAGTGTGGCCATGGAGGCCTGCCAGCACCGCAGGCCCCTGCAGCCGGCTGATGTGCCCACAGGCTCGCAGGCCGCAGGGCCGGGCCACCGGGCACAGGAGGCATAGCTGGCCGCTGCCCTCCGAGGAACCGCTGCCTGCTCTCCCGCCAGCATGGCTCCATTCCTTTGCACTTACAAGGTATTTCTGGTACTTTCGAGCTCCGAATTAGCATTCCCGTAGCCCGGTGAGGGGCCACGTCTTCCATGCTCATGAAGCAATGCCTGTACTTTTAGTTTATATTTTAGGAAGAGTTATGAGTGCCTGAGGGTGGGGGAGGAGAGAGGGCACCTGAGAACAGGACAGAAAGGATTGCACGTGAGGACGAGAGAAGACAGGGTGGCCATTGGTGGGCAGGAAACCAGGACCGAGGCCTCACCAGGCGGGCCTGCGGTGGGACCTTCTGTGTCATGGGACCCCTGGCGGCCTGGGGAAGCCTGAGGGCCCTTCTCAGAATAATGTTGTTAACGCAAATAAAACTCATTGGTTTACAGAGCAGACCTGTGATGTGGAAATAAGGTTAGCGAAATTCTTGAAAGACAAATTTGCGATGTAATAATATATGTGCTTTTGGGCTCATGCATTAAGTGAGATCAGTGGTGGGTCTGTCAATGGTCTTATTTTAGAGGTAGGGGTGTTCATAGATGCTATTTCAAGACAAGTGCGATGACTCTCACTCGATATGAAATACCTTTGATTTTTACTGGTTAAAAAAGCTGTAGGGACTTCTCTAAGTGGTGTGGTTTGTTGCCAAGCTTTATATTCGAAGGAAACGCTAACTACCCATGGGAGGTTAGTGAGAGAAAGCTGCAGGTGTTTTTATTCGGCTTTATGAACATGCTGAGTTCTCTCTGTGGGTCTGTCGGCCCCCAGATGCAGGACCTGGGCCAACCCAGAGGGGGAAGAAGGCTGGGCCCCCAGACCCGGTACATCACCCGGGCCGCTTGGCTGGTGGTTGTTAATTGCTGTTGATGAGAGGCTTGGGCAGAGAGTTCTCGACTGATTTCTTGCGCTGGTTGTAACGCTCATTGTTTAAAGCTCATTGAGACATGCCCGGGGATCGCAGATCGCACAGCTGAACTCACTGAAAAGATGGTTGATTGGAAAGCTGCCCGGGAGAGGAGGAGGGTTGTCGTGGCGCAACCGCAGGGTTTTGGGAGGAGGGCGCTGCTCCTTGTGGGCCTCCTGGGCTGGTCTCCAGCCGCATGGAGCGGGGCAGTCACCTGAGAGTGTGCATCAGGCTGTGCTTCCTGTGGGCGTGGAGGGAGACTAGCCCACCAGGCTCAGAGGGCCAAGGCTCCCCTGGGGCAGTTTTCTTCTCACATTGTTTTGCTGCCCTGTTTGTGCTTCTCCCAACTCTTTCAACACGTAACTCCTCCCGTCGGCTCTGCCAGCCACCTGACTCCACCTGCCCATCGGGGGCACCGGGAAGGGTGTGGAGCAGGCAGAGCTCTGCCAGTGCAGGGTCCTGAAGTCAACAGCTGTCACTCCTAAGTTGCCAAGGCAACTTGTTCTTGGTGACCATACTGGTGGCAGGAGAGAGGCGAGGCATGGACTCTCCCTCAGAGCCCCCAGGAGTCAGCAGGGCTGACACCCCACCTCAGACCTCCTGCCTCTGGACCGGGGACAAGTCATTGCTGTGCTTGGAAGCCACCCAGGCTGCAGTGCTGTTCCAGTGCCAGGAGCCAGCACCCCTCCCCTCCCCTCCCCTGCTCCCCGGGAGGGGAATGCGCAGATGACTCCGAAGCCCAGGCATCCTGGCGTTGGGGAGGGGGCCGGCTAGTGTTGCATGAGCTCATTTCCTTCTTCTCTGAGTAACCCTCATAGAGAAGCAGCCCGCTCGGATTCAGAAAGAACGGCTGGTCCCGGGGGCATGATCTGTCGGTGAAGTAACACCAGTCCCCAAAGGCGGGCCCTGCGGACCATCGTCTTTAACCAGCCAGGATGCTGCGAGGTGCAAAGTGCACTTCCCTCTGCCTGTGCTCTTGGATGGGGGTGGGGGGGGCGGGTTAGAGAGAGGTCATCCAGTCCCGGCCTGAGTGTTTGAGTTGGACTGTGAAAGAAAAGTGTGAGCTGTGGATCCCAGATGCCTGCTCTGATGCTGGGGGGGCGGGGGAGGGGGGGGGTGGGGTGGAGCTGGGTTCCATGGCTGTGCAGCAGAGCATGTGAGCATCTGCAAAGGTACGCGCTGCAGTCCAGGCTCAGGAAGGGGCCGGAGGCTGTGCAGTCCTTGGCCTGACTGGGAAGACGGAAGTTTGCTTAGAGATGCCGAGGGGCAGGGCGCGAGGAGCGGAGTGAGATGGGAGAGGCCCGGACTCCGCCCAGAGGGGCCACCTGGCAGCCCTCGGTTGCGGGCCTGACCAAGGGGCTTCTAGGAAGAGGCGTGGCTGGGAGTGATTGTTTAAGTTGTACACTCAGTGTGAGATGGTGATGTGACGGCCCACTCTGGCTGCTAAATCTTCAGCAAACGTACATACACAGCCCTGAATGCATCGCCCTTTGGGGGAAAGAAGGCGGCATCCTGCGAGGCGTGCTGGGAGGGGGCACATGGAAGAGAGCCGCACAGGAAGGAAGGTCTCGATAGGGGAGCAAGCAGGGAGCTTCACAGCTTCCGAAAGAAGAAAGAAAGAGAAGAGAAAGAGCACTTCTGGCCAGAGTGACCCAGCGGGCAAATGAGATACATAAGCTAACTCCCAGCAGGTGGAACAGAGGTGTGCATGCGTGTGTATGCGTGCGTGTGTGTGCATTTGTGCATGCGTGTGTGTGCATGTGTGCATGCGTGTGTGTGTGTGCATGTGTGCGTGTGTGTGTGTGTGTGTGTGCATGCCCCCATACCCCTGAGTTGTGCTATGGCTGGTTCTCTTAAGACATGGAGGGAGCTCCCAGAGGAGCCCACATCTTGCAGCTCTATTCTCCATGAAGCAGGAGCGGGGCAGTGGAGAGGGGGCTGGTGCTTGCAGGAGAGGGGCAGTGGAGAGGGGGCTGGTGCTTGAAAAGCATAGGAAGTATTTGTCAGCAAAAGATGTGGACAATGGCCCTGGCTGGTGTGACTCAGTTGGTTGGAACCTTGTCTCATACACCAGAAGGTGGTGGGTTTGATCCCCGGTGCAGGAGGCAACCAATGGATGTATCCCTCTCATATTAATGTTTCTTTCTTTCTTTCTTTCTTTCTTTCTTTCTTTCTTTCTTTCTCTCTCTCTCTCTCTCTCTCTCTCTCTTCCTTCCTCTCTCTAGAAGGAGGAAGGAAGGAAGGAAAGAAAGAAAATATGTGGACAATAAAAGTGAATGTAGAGCAACCCAAATATGGGGGTGTAGGAGGAGCTCTGACAGATCTGCTGTGGGTAGGAAAGGGGCAGGACTTCAGTGTTTCCTGCGGGGAAGTTGGGAGGAGGGGGTTTCTAAGGTCTGGACTAGTTTCCTAGGGCTGCTATGATAAATCACCACAAATTTAGTGGCTTAAATGACAGAGAGTTATTCTTTTGCTCTTCTGGAAGCCAGAAGTTTGAAAGCAGTCTTACTGGGCTAAAATTGAGGTGTCAGCAGGGTCATGTTCCCTCCAGAAGTTCTAAGAGAGGATCTGTTCCAGCCTCTCATGACTCCTGAGGGCTGCCAGAATTCCTTGGGTTGTGGCCACATCACCACAGTCTCGGCCTTTGTGGTCACATTGCCTCCTTCTCTTCTGTCTGTGTGTAGTGAAATCTCCTTCTGTTTCCCTCCTGGAGGGATACTTGTGATTCCATTAAGGCCCCTGCAGGTAATCTATACTAATAAGAGGGTAATATGCTAATTAGACCAGATGTCTTCTGGACATCATTCTGGACGTCCTTCCTGACAAAGCTGGGGCCTGGGGGAAGCCAGCCCGGGTCCCAGGTAATTGCAGGCGGCCCAGGCGAAGCCAGCCGGGGTCCCGGGTGCCTGCAGGCAGTGGAAGGAGGAAAGCCCAGGTCCCGGGTGCCGGAGGGAAGTTGTGCTGGCAGCCGGGGAAAGGAAGGCCTACTCTTGCACAAATTTTCATGTATTGGGCCTCTAGTCTAGAATAATGCCCCCATCTCAACATCTTTAACTGAGTCACATCTGCCAAGACCACTTTTTCTGTACGTTGATATTCATAAGTTCCAGAGATTCGGACCTGATATCTGTGGGCACCATTGGTGAGCCTATTATAGGTCTTTTGAGGCAGAAAAAGCAGGGAAGAAAAGACCACAGAAGCTGGAGACAGGCTCCTAGACTTGATATCTAGGCTGATGTGAAGCGACTAGAGACAAAACCTTCACAAAGGGTAGCGTGTGGGGACAGGTAGCCAGCACGGCCAGGGCAGGCCTCCTGGGCACCTGCAATTGTGGCCCCCTACCTTTTCTGAATTCCTACAAAGCCATCTTTCTCTAAATGCCTTGCCGGTTTCACAAGGCACCCATATGCAAAATGGAAAGGAAGATGCAGAACAAGCAGCCCTCTTTGGTCATGAATTTGAAAGGCTTAGCTACAAATGTAGTGTGAAATCGCCTGAAATTCCTGGCAGCAGACATGAGTCACATATTACTGTCTGACATTTGCAGAACATTCTTCACAGCAGTTTCTAGACTCTGTTAAGAGAGAGATACTGGATTTGTTAAGTGACAGAACCAGTATCCAAAGACCTTCTTGTTAGAGTAGTGGGTCAAACCCCAGAAGATCAAAGGTTATAGGCATGAATGAAAGGCCCTGTACTTGGCCCATGGAGCCAAGTGAACAAATTCTACAAGAAGAAGGAGACTTGGCTGAGGAGCAGCACATACAAATACTTGCTCTCAATAATAACCTCACAATAAATCAAGAACATGTGATGAGAATACCGTAAAAAAAGTGGTGCCTAAAAGACCCCCAAAACCAATGTTATCTTGGGCTGCATTAATAGAAAATAGAACAGAAAATAAGGAAGATAATTCCAAAACTGCCAATGGGAGAACAAATTAATTGAGTATCCAAATCCACTGCTTTCGTAGAATGTGCCTGAATCTGGGGCTGATGCTTTCTGAAAACACATATTTGACCTTCTATTGGCTGTAGGCAGCTGGCTTTGAAGAGAGACAGCATTAGTGGAAAGTTGAGGATGAAATGGAAGACATGGTAGAGTCAAGGTAGACTGTGGAAGAAGGTATCTGAAGGAGAATAATATCACTAGTGATCTTTAGAAGCTCACTAGAATTATTACAAATTTTCCAGTAAATATAGGGTGTCCCAAATATATATATATACACACACTTTGAATAATTATAAAGACAGTGTTTATTCCATTTCATTTTCAAAATTGAGCTACCAGCTATTGAAGTGTGTCTACATACAATTTCTTTTGTAACTAAAACTAGATTAACTTAGATTAAAATAAGGGAAGCAATAGTTGGGTTCTGTGCTGTACTGGCAAAACCATACTAGAAGCATGAATTTAGTGGACACCAGGCATAAAAAACTGGAGGACATTGGGAAAAGAATAGCTAAAATAGTGCAAGTTTTCACTACCATATGAAGACAGAGACAAGATTGGGCTTAACTTGGAGAAAAAGCTTTTCAATGACTGGAATGGCCCTTTTTGGAAGAGAACGTCCACTTATTCTAGGTGATCCAAGTGACACAGGGAACACGTTAGAATCATAATTAAAAAGGACAATTTATAGAATAAGGTTTCTAATAGTTTCTTGGAAAATTATGTCCCCCTTTATTGAAACTTTGACCACTGGAAAGTGGTTAGGCTCCATACACTCTGCAGTGACCTTGGACCCTAAGGTACTGAGGCAGAGGCTGCCGAGGGTCCACCAGGGCCATCCCCCCTTCTTCTTTAGGGAGCCTGTTCAGGAAAGAAAGCCCAGCCCCCAACTCTGGGGCCAGGGGGTGGGAGGAAGATACACCTTGATTGGACTCAGTCAAGTATGAATCTTTAGTTCCTTACCAGCGATTGGTCCAGTGTCAAGCATATTAGTGATGGCCAGTAAGATGTGGGGGAGTCAGATGGGGCTGTTTCTGAGGATTTCCTCCCTTAAAGAGAGGTTGGGCCAGCAGCTCCTGTTGGGGGGAAGGGGGCTGGATTTGGGCAAGGGGAGGAGCTGAGCGGTGCTCAGTGTGACAGCGGCCTCAGGTGGTCCTGCAGGGAGCTCTAGAGCTGCATGGCCCTGCAGAGCTGCCCCAGGTGAGCGAGGGCACAGGGCTGTGTACCGTGGCCTTTGGGTGCAGGCTGCCCCTGAGGAAACTGGCAGAAGGCCATTCCTGCGGAGGGACTGGGCTGTGAGCTGTCAGGAGCCCACAGTCCCGCAGTTGGGGGTGAGTGTGTGGGTCCTGAGGGGCCTGCGGGCGCACATCGTGGTGTTGAACCACCTCTCCAGCTGAATGCCGTGGCCGGCTGCCAGGCAGAGCACTCCCACTTCCTCGGGGAGAGCACTGTGGGCACATGACAAGGTCCCTGTGGCTGAACAAATGCCCCAGAGCACAAACTGTACCTGGGGAAGGAAGTGGAGACTCGAGGGGGCACCCCCCACCCAACACACACACACCTCTGCTCAGCTGGTGCTGAGGCAGACCCCTGCCACAGTGAAGGCCGATGCTTCGTGCAAGCTGAACACCCTGTGGCCTCAAAGGAGCAGCAGGCTGGCGCCCCGGCTGGGAGAGGGGCATGCTGTCCGACGGAAACACCCACGTGTTATCAACGCCGGGCAGGGCTTGAGTCATGGATTTGGAAGATGAGGTGAGCCCCCGCCAAAAGCTGTGCGTCAAACACAATGACCCAGCACGCCCAGGATCAACATCCTCCGGGAGAGGAGAAACCCGAACCTGGGCATTCTTGGTTTCCTTGACAGGGTTGGGGGAGGGGGGAGAGAAAACACACACACACACACACACACACACACACACACAGCCCGGATGTGGCCTGGAGCCCGCCTCAGCCTTCATGAGGCCTGTCTCTTGGCCGCCTCTGGGCTGCCTGACACACGCCCCATCTTGTCTCTTAACTGCATTGTGGGGACCGTGTCCCTTCTCACCTGTAAACGCTGCTGCCCCAGGAGTACCTCTTGCTCCTTTGCATCTGCCCAGCACCCGCCACCACCACGAAGGTTCATGTCAGGGCTCGTAGCAGACTTTCTGCTTCCATATCCCCTCCCTCCCACACAGAGTGACCATAATTAGTCACAAGGAAACAGACTTTGTTTTAAATAGAGTGATGGGGGAAAAGCACAAAATCCCCCAACTCTTCGCTGAGTGACTGGCACACAGGGGAACCAATCGGAGGCCCCCTGCCACGGAGGACTGGGACTTGTTTGTGGAGGGCGGGCTGTGCTTTCTCAGCATTTCCGATTCCCCAGGGGCCTTGGGGACTCGGGCAGAGGTGAGGACCAGGGTCACTCCCTGGGCTGCCTAAGCCGAGTTCCTGGTGTGCACCAGGTGCCACCATGCAGCCGAGGTGGCGACGGTTAGCGTTTTCATTTTGGAGATGAGCTCAGGGAACCGGAGGCTGGAGCTGGGGCTGTGAGGCTCAGGACTGCTCAAAAGCCAGCAGATGGAGTCACAGGGGTAGTTCCTGGCCAGGCATCTTCCTCTTCCTTTCAAGGCACTAATCCCATGCTGGGGCCCCAACCTCATGACCTCATGACCTCATCTAAACCTGATTACCCCCAATAGCCCCATCTCCAAATACCATCACACTGGAGATTAAGGCTTCAGCGTATGACACAAACATTCAGTTCCTAACAGCACCCTTGTACAGTAAGATGGTCTCTTGGCAAGAATGGGAACAGCAGCCGCACTGGGAGGGGGTTATTTGGTGAGCACTGATGTGGGCCCACGGGTGCGGGCGGGGAGGCTGGCAGTCCTGAGACTGAGGGGAAAGGACTCGGAGGTGAACGGATGCTGTCCCCACACCCATGCGGTCCTGTTCCTGTTCACACCATTTCTGAGAATCCACTCTCAGGGGTTTGCTCCCACATCCAAGTGTTTGTGTGGCTCCTGCTAAAGGGCTCCTATCACAGGCAGAGGGGCCTCGTCCAGGCCTGATCAGCATGGCCTGGGTCTCACACACACACACACACACGCTCACACACACACACACACACGCTCACACACACACACACTCACACACTCACACACGCTCACGCTCACACTCACACACTCACACACACACACACACACACACTCACACGTGCCAGCTCCATCAGTCCCCCTCTCTCTGCCTCAGCTACTTCATGCCTTTATCATCTTGAACTATAATGGCCATCTCATGTCCCGGCCACCTCCGTTTTGCAGCCAGAATAACCCGTCTCTGTCCATGGGATCCCCGCAGTGGGGGGGAGGGGAGCCAGAATCATGCTCAGCTGATTCAATGGAAGGGCTCTAATGAAGTTAGGGCCATGGGCCTGGACAGGGCTATGGGGAGCAGGTGAGAGGACATGTTCTAGGCCTGAAAAGCAAAGAACAGAAGAAGGGAGGGCCTGCCACTGTGGAGGGGAGAGTGGCTCAGCAGGAACTGTTTGGCAAATACGTGAAGGCTTCTGTGTCACTGTCACAGGCCTTCACTGCCCTGTGGTCTCAGCTGCAGCTGCAGGCCCTGTCCCAGGAGCTGTGCACAGAGGGAGGCAGTGCCCCACGGCGGCACCTGCTTGGCTTGCAGGAAAGTGCAGCGGGAAAGCGGTGGATGAGCTTGAAGCCTCCACCCTTGGACAGAGCTCCAGGGGCATCCTGTTCCGTCTCAGCGGCCCGCAGAGGACAGGAGGTGACAGCAGCGACCTCAGTCCCACTGTTTCCTCCCGCCCTCCCAGCCCTCCCAGCCCCTCCACCTTCCAATCACTCTCTGAACCCCAAGTCCAAGCCTCGGGCTCTGCTCTCGGGGGAGTCCATCCCAGACGCAGAGTCACAGGCAGGACTGGACAGCAGCCCTGACCCGGGAGCACTGAGCCCCGAAATCCCTGATCAACCTCTCTTCTCTGTGCTGCCAGCTCTGGCTGCACCTCCTCTTGGCTCCATCAGCCGAAGCCGGCAGGCCAGGGAGCCTGGAGGTGCCGTTTGGGCGTTAGCTTCCCGGGACCCAGCAGGGCAGGGATAGAAAGCAAATGCAGCTGGTGGGGCCCGCGGAGAATGCCAGGTTTTCTAAGACACAGAGCTTGCCACATCACTCCTTTATTTATTTATTTTTTATTTTATTTTATTATTTAAAGTATTACAAATAGTTGTGCATATGTCTCCTTTTTTTCCCCATTGACCTTCCCCCAGCCTCCCCTACCCCCTGGCATATGCCCTCACCCCCTGCTTCCCCCCAGTGGCTTGTGTCCATTGGTTATGCTCATATGCATGCATACAAGTCCTTCGGTTGATCTCTTACCTCCCCCTACCCCCCGCCCCAACCCTCACCAGCCTTCCTGCTGTACTTTGACAGTCTGTACGATGCTTCTCTACCTCTGTATCTATTTTTGTTTATCAGTTTATAATGTTCTTTATTATCCATAAATGAGTGAGATCATGTGGTATTTTTCTTTCACTGACTGGCTTATTTCACTTAGCATAATGCTCTTCACTTCCATCCATGCTGTTGCAAATGGTAAGAATTCCTTCCTTTTTACTGCAGCATAGTATTCCATCATGTAGATGTACCACAGTTTTCTAATCCATTCATCTACTGATGGGCACTTAGGCTGTTTCCAGATCTTAGCTATTGTAAACTGTGCTGCTATGAACATAGGGGTGCATATATCCTTTCTGACTGGTGTTCCTGTTTTCTTGGGATATATTCCTAGAAGTGGGATCACTGGGTCAAATGGGAGTTCCATTTTTAGTTTTTTGAGGAAACTCCATACTGTCTTCCATAGTGGCTGCACCAGTCTTCATTCCCACCAGCAGTGCACAAGTGTTCCTTTTTCTCCACATCCTCTCCAGCACTTGTCGTTTGTTGATGATAGCCATTCTGACATGTGTGAGATGGTACCTCATTGTTGTTTTGACTTGCATCTCTCGGATGATTAGTGACTTTGAGCATGTTTTCATTATATCACTCCTTTAATAACAATAACGATGATGATGAGAATGCTCATACATGGTATTTCTTAATGCCTCAAGTGCATAGAGTTTGCATAATGACCTCATTCAATCTGGGGAGCTCCTCTATGAGGTAGATGTATCCTGATCCTGGTTTCCCAATGAGGACACTGATGCCTGGAGAAGTTCATTCATCTGGGGCCCTGCCACTAGGACGAGGGGTCTGGGGCAGTCTGAGTTCACCCCATGACCTTCACAGTGAATGAAGTTCAGTGCAAGTTCACCCCATGACCTTCACAGTGAATGAAGTTCAGTGCAAACTCCTTAGTGTACCACTTGGGGCTCTACAGTTAGCTCATGGCTTACCTTCTCCCAGATTCCAACATTTGGACCAATCCTTTGCCACCCCAAGCGACTTGGTGTTTCCAAACTGTGACCCAGACTGCCGGGCCCCCTCGCTAGCCTGCCGCTGTGGGCCTTAAAGTTTCAGCTCCGGTATCATTTCTTGCTGGATGCTGTGGCCCCCTACAGAATGCTTTTATTTTAGCATGCAGTGTGTGTGTGGGGGGCGGAGGGGGGGGGGGGGGAGATGAAGTAATAATTTCCCCCATCACCAACTTTAGATACTTTTAAAATGAATTTGGGTATCTGACTTCTCTAGTGAGAAATATCATATTCTTAACTACTGTGTAAGAAAACTGCCTCGTTATCCCAAATAAATGGTCATTCTGGCTTCCTAAACATGTGGATAACTTTCCAAAATCTTTCCTAACTGTCCCAACCCTGACTTCTTTTGGAAAGAAACCCAAAAGGTTCTTGTCAAAAGAACCCAGAAGGAAAAGCATGCTGTTGCTAACACGAAAAGGAAGATGAGGTTTGTTGGGAAATCTCTCCACCCAGGAATGGACGTTTCTGGGCCAGCTCCTAGGCTCAACAGCGCCTGCGTCCAGCATTGCTGTACTCTCAGGCACCCCAAGTGGGAATTTCCATGCCTGCAATGCATCCTCTGTCTTCATGACACTTTATCCCGGCAAGGGAGAGTGCTCCAGTGACTGCTAAGGAGACAAAGGCAGCTTGAGATTTATGACCACTAATCCATGTAGAACGTTTAGAGTAGAAGATGACATCATGGAGCGTGGAGAGTTTATAAAGTCCTGAAAATGCCCTTGAGTCCAAAACGAAGAATGAGTCCAATCCACAAGTAATTGCTGTATCTCTTTTTCCGCCCTCCCCTCCCTTTTTCCTTCTCTCTTGGCTGCTAGGAAGAGTGAGGGTGACTCAGAGATGACGTCTAACACTTGAATAGGAGGCGCCGGGTCTGAAGGATTGGATCCACACAGTCCTGGCTGACTGCTGTCCACTGGCCAAGGCTGATGGGAAGCAGGGAACGCTGTAAAGCAGTGGTTCTCAACCTTGGCTGCACATTAGAATCACCTGGGAATCTTTTTAAAATCCTGATGTCTGGGCCTCATCCTCTGGAAATTCTGTTTCTTTGTTATGGGGTGGGGCTACAACATTAGTAACAAAGAAACAGAATTTCCGGAGGATGAGGCCCAGACATCAGGATTTTAAAAAGATTCCCAGGTGATTCTAATGTGCAGCCAAGGTTGAGAACCACTGCTGTAAAGCAAGCATGTCAAACTCGCGGCCCACAATAAATATTTTTGTGGCCCAGCCAATATAACGACGGTATGTAAGAAACATTTTAATGCAAATTTTGTAACTTAATTTTTACAGTATCCTTTTATACATAATTATTAATAACGAAGTACAATGTTCACTAATGACTGATTACTATAATCGTGTTGCATTCATTTCCCTTACATGCTTTATGGACATAACACGCAGCGCACCATTTGTCTCTACTAATACTAGCAGCGAATATTTTAGCAGCCGATGGCCATGTCATTAGCCTTGGACTGACTTGTTTGGTGTGCGCAACAGGAAATATTTCACTTTCGGAGAACAAGAAAAATAGGTTTATTTGCGTTACACTTATTGATTTCTGCAGTTATTCAGTATCTGGTAAGTTAATGTTCAAGAAAAAATATTAATTTTTATTAAAATGTTCTATTATGTTAACGATGACTCATTTATTTCAGCCCTTTGCATTCAGCATGTCTCTACCGAAATAAACCTACATTTCTATGAAAATTTAAGCTTTTGTTTTTTGCGGCCCACATACACTTAAGCCTTGTTGATTTGGCCTGTGTCAGCCTTTGAGTTTGACATGCTTGCTGTGAAGGGAGTGAGGGGAGCCCTAGCCCGGCGGCTCAGTTGGTTGAGCGTTGTTTTATACACCAAAGGTTGCAGTTTCCATCCCAAGGAGGGGCTCATATGGGAGGCAACTGACCGCTGTTTCTCTCTCACATTGATCTCTCTCTCTCTCTCTTTTCCTCTCTCTTTAAAATCAATGAAAAAATAACCTTGGGTGAGGGTTAACAAGAAACAATACTAGTAAAGGGAGGAAAGGGAGAGGAGGTGAGTTGGAGCTAACAGTGCATTAGAGGTGCGTTCTCACTGCCACGCTGGTGGGTGGGATGGTGTGGGAGGTGGAGGCCCCTCCCTCCCATACCCTAGAGCATCGGTTCTCAACCTGTGGGTCGCGACCCCTTTGGGGGTTGAACGACCCTTTCACAGGGGTCGCCTAAGACCATCGGGAAAACACATATGTAATTACATATTGTTTTTGTGATTAATCACTATGCTTTAATTATGTTCAATTTGTAACAATGAAATTGGGAGTCACCACAACATGAGGAACTGTATTAAAGGGTCTCGGCATTAGGAAGGTTGAGAACCACTGCCCTAGAGGCTGCCTCCGGTCCTCACCTGTGCCCAGGATTCTTGAGTCCTAGCTTTTGCTTTCTTGGGCTCCAGGCCTCCAGGAAGAAGAGCAGTGTTGGTGGTAAAATGACAGTCACTGAGGCGGACAGACATATGGACACGATGCACAAGGACAGAGTGGATGACCTGCAGAATCGCTTGCATTTGTCTTTCGGCCTCCCTCTCCCCAACTCTCTCTCCTCCCCCATTTTTCCCTCTTCTCCTCTCTCAGTGCAGCCCTGGCCCAGGAGTCCAGCCAGAGTCTGCTTCTGGTCTCAGCTCCGAGACTCCCTGGCTGGCGCTAGGGGAGTCATCTCATCTCTCTGAGCCCTAACGTCACAACATGTAAAAAGAGATAACCGTATCTTGACAGCTTCATAGGGCTTCTTTAGAGATAAACTGAGATAACATTTTTGAATGAGCTCATCTATAGGGAGGGGCAGAAGTAGGTTTACAGCTGTTCATATGGAAAGTAATACAATACTTAATGACAAATAATACAAGAAAAACTCTGTCTTTCGTGTACTCACAACTGTAAACTTACTTTTGCCCCACCCTGTATTTTTAATTGCTTTGTAAGCTGAAAAGTGCTGTAGGGGGTTAGGTATTGGGTTTGAAGCTTCCTGAAATCAATGTTATGGTTGGTTCTTAGATCAAGCACTTATAGACCTCCCGGCCTTGACCTTGGGCCAATGTGTCCGAGTCTACATGGAGATTTCTGGTGTCTCAGAAGCCATCATAGGACATCAGAGCTGTGAGAGTAAGATAGTGCGTCTCAGAATAATGTGAAGGTAAGCTTTTCTTGAGGGCAGAATGAAGGACCGCCAGGCAGAAGTCTCCAGCACTGCATGTAGCTTGTGTAGCTGTTAAATGACTCGGCTTCCTTTTCCTGGGACTCCTCGGAACAATTAATAGGCTAAATTGTGCTCTCCAAGGAAAGGGAATTAGTCTTTAGTGTTCTTAAAATTATTTGACCAGCGAACCTATTAATACCTTCCCCAATTAGGGACACCTTTTAGAATTCCTGTTGGCATTTGTTCTTTTTATTAGTTTATTAGGTAAGTTGTAAAGTCATAGCAACCTGAGAGTACTACCCCGCAGGCTGAGACCAGATGGACCATGTTTGATGGAAGAAGGGCAGGCTGGGTGATGGGGTGAGAGCTGGTGAGTCCTGGCCGGGCCTGCCTGACTCCGGGGAAGCCCTGGGACCCTAAGGGCTGGTGAAGGGCTCTGTGGACCAGACTGGACTAGTGGGGGGAAGAAATGAACCAGAAGTATGATTTCCATACACTGTTTCATTTACCCTTCTCAACGGTGTTCTGAAGAAGACAGCACAGATTCGTGTTTTCAATAGGGAGCTCTGTTCGGTGCCCGCAGTGACACAGTGGGCAGTGGTGGAACTGGGATTTGAATCCAGGTCAACCTGCTCCCAAGCCCATTCTCCTTTCAGAATAAGATCCAGCCCCACCAAAGGCCGGAAGGCGAGGAAGACAAGCTTTGCTTGCTTACAAATAGGTGGTAGTAATTGTGCAGAGGCAGCTGTTGTGGCCACCGAAGGCCATGGTCAGGTTCAGGAAATACGAGCCTCTAAGTTCTCCTTGGGGGAAAGAATCCTGTTACTCTGGGTGTGCAGTTTAAACTCAAGGAACACTGAAAGGGATCGGGGGGTGGGGGGGGGGGGCTGGGCTCCATAAAAATCACTACCTTTATGGTTAAAGATTTATTCAGTGACCACAATGTGCCGGGCATATCAATAGACTCGCCCTTTGCCCTCAGGGAACCCAGAGTAAATACACAGGATTTACAGCCAGAGTGTGTCACGGCAGACTTGATGTTTTATGACCCTATGCATTCCAGGATCCTACTCAGCAGAGCAGAAAAAATGTGGCCTGGAAGGAAATTTGAAATGGAGGAAGGTATTCAAGTTTTTCAGTCACATCCACAAGGGCTCCTGTCCTCCAGCTAGCCGTGTGAGTTAGAGTAAGTGTCCTCTCCAAACCTCGGCTTCCTTCCCACTGACTGTGGATGATAACATTTGCCTCCTAGGGTTAATATAATGTGTAAGTTAAATAATGTGTGCAAAACCCGGGCACACGGGGTGTGCTAAATGAATGACAGCTATGGTTAGGAAGATGTCCCAGTTGTCCACAGGAACACATCCAAGCTCTGCTCCCTGCTACATAAAGCTTCCCATAGTCTAACACCCACTTACCTGTCTAGCCTTTCCTCTTGCTCGCCTCCAACATCTATGAGCATCATTTCATGATGCCTTGTCACAGTCTTCCCTCCCTTCAAGGTTAGAACTGTTCTAAGAGTTTCTCTATGGACCCCTGAGAGGACCCAAGATTTTCAGAGGGTCCTGAGGTCAAAATTATTTCCTTAGGAATGCTAAGACAGTCTTAGTTTTTTCACTCTGTTGACATTGGCACCGATGGTATACAAGCACTGGTGGGTGAAGGTAAAAGATGACTAGTAATTGTATTTATTACCTCCACCCACTTGTAGCAAAAACCCACCAGTTTCACCTAAGAACGTTTATAATGAAAAATTATTCATTGTCCTGAACCTTGTCCTGGGGCACACATTTTTTATCTGTGGGGTGCCATAGGAAGCAGGCCTAAGGCCCGCCGGCTGCCCACTGACATGCCCTGGTTGTGCAGATGGAAGGCGTTTGTGCAACGGAACTGTGAGCCAAACTGCCACTTTTTCCGTAAAACTGCATTTTTATTTGAAAGAATAACTAATGGACAGACTCCAGTTATTCAGACTTGGGTAGTTGGCTAGCATTTTCTCAAAAATGAACTGAATCCGTCACTCCAAGGAAAACAACTGACGATACATGTTGCCAATGATAACATGTGGGCTTTCCAACAAAAGTTAGAATTTTGGAAAATGTGTGTTGACTACTGTGAACTTGACAGATTCCCAACAATTGAAGACTTTTTTGATGAGATCCATGGCAATATTAACAAATGTGATTTTTTGATATTGTATTATAAAATGTATCAATAGTTTGAAGATCCAAATTTTCCAAACGACCAGTGCATGACGTTAGAAAACCATGCCTGGGTAAAAGATACATCTGAAGAACACGCCGGCCAGTGGATTTCAATATAACAGAGGACAAAGTTCACTGATGTAATTTTAGATTCCAAATTGCAACTAACCCTTAAGAAATTACTACTTGTTAGATCTGGTGTTTTAACAAAGAAAAAAACATACCCAGGATTATCTGAAAAAGGCTATATGTTTTTTCCAACTACTGTATGAGGGTGGATTTTATTCATATACTTCAACCCAAACAACATGTCTCAACAGATTGAATACAGAAGAAATAAGAGAACCCAGCTATATTTTATTAAACCAGTCATTAAAAAGAGATTTGCAGAATTAAAACAATATCATTCTTCTCTCTAATTTTTCTTTTGTTTTAGAAGATATAGTTTTTTTCATAAAGTATGTTAATGTTAGCATGTAATTGGTTTTACTATTGTTATTTTAAAATGATTTGATAAACAAATATTTAAACATTTTTCTGCTTGTTTCTACTTGGATAAGTACATATATATATTATATCTATTTCTATATCTATCTATATCTATATCTATATCTATATCTATATCTATATCTATATCTATCTATATCTATATAAAGTAAAAGCTCTTTGCTGTCTTCAGTAATTCTCAAGAGTATAAAGAAGTTCTGAGGCCAAAAGGTGAGAACTCTGGCTTAGGGGAAAAGTGTCACCACTTTCCAGGAAACTGTTCAACCATCCGATTCGAGTGAGGAACATTTTCTGGAATTCCCGTAAACTTTCAGTGTGTACCACTCATCTACACTTGACATTATCTTGTCTCTTCAGTCTATGCTCGAAAATACATTTTAAAAAATTCGTCATATGTCTTACAAGATTCACCAGCCAGAATCCTGTCTGGTTGCATTCAGGAGAGAACGTGAGGGGTGTTCCTAGTACATGCCTGCTGGGGGTACTGCATGATAGTGAAGCTCCCTCTTTTTTTTTTTTTTCTTTTTATATTTTTATTGACTTTTTACAGAGAGGAAGGGAGAGGGATAGAGAGTTAGAAACATCGATGAGAGAGAAACATTGATCAGCTGCCTCCTGCACACCCCCTACTGGGGATGTGCCTGCAACCAAGGTACATGCCCTTGACTGGAATCGAACCTGGGACCCTTGAGTCCGCAGGCCGATGCTCTATCCACTCAGCCAAACCGGTCAGGGTGAAGCTCCCTCTTTCACCAGCATTGTTGTTTTGATGCTGTTGCAAACAAGGCCAGACCTCACTAACCTACTATTGCTGGTGTGTACAATAGTCTGAATTAGGGCGAAATCAGAATTTCAAACATACTTACATATTTTATGTTCTTCATATTTTTCATTCAGGTAAGACTAATGCATACTCATGGCGGAAATTTTGTAAATTTGAATGAATGAACGAATGAATGAATGAACGGACATGTAGACACTGCTGGTGGAGACAGAAGCTTGCTGACATGTGGAGGGTTCATTCTGTTTCATGAATCTTGTCACTAGGGGTGAAATATACAGTTTGGAGACATTCACTGTCCCACATTCTTCACCTTTCATCCCATCCATTTTTTTTTAGTGTTAAAAGGTAAACTGAGGCATATTAAAAATTATGTGTGTTTATTTAAGCAAACATTGATTTGCATTGGGCAGCCCAAGCCAGAAGCGGTGAGGAACACTCCCCTGACAGGAGCTGGGGCAAGACTTTTACAGAGAAGACAGGGAGCAGAGCCAGGGAATGATCTGATTGGCTACAGCTTACACAGGTGCCTTCTTGGGGAAAGCCTATTGGCTGTTTGGGATTGGTTGTCTTTAGGTTTCAATGGTGTAACCTTGAGGCATTGATGGGCTTAGGCTTTGGTTTGCGTATGTGGGCAGCTGAGGCATTAGAGCTACCTCAGTTAATGGCCTCTTTGTCTAATTAATTCCATAGGGGGATTGTCCCAGGCCACCTGTTCTCTGACTTTTTAATTCCCAAGAAAAAATGGAGAGCATTGGCTTTTAAGGACATTCTCTCACCAGGTGAGAAACCATCATTTCCAGACAGAAAAAGTCCCACAGGCCTGAGCCTTTGGGCCCCCTGGGCGGAAATGGTAGGCTTTTCAGAAGGACGCCGCCCAGGCAGAGAGGGTGACCCAGGAGGGCACGGGCATTCTGGAGTCGTGTTTCCGGGTATGCGATCCCGTCCCCTTGTACACCACTCCACTCCCGCACACTCTCTAAAATAGCTTGTGAAGTGGAAGACTTGGCTGTGTTTGTTTGTAGATGGGAGACAGCGTTTGAGTAAGTAGCTGGTTCTGAGTGAACCTGATTTTCCAAGTCTGACTTCCATCAGGAGAAAAGGCGGACACCGTATAACAGATGATGTCATCTCCTGGAACCAACAAAGCCTGAGGACCGGGGAGGCTGCCTGGCTTCTTCCAGGAGTTTGCCCAGCGGTGAAGTGGAGCCGTGCGGAGCGATGGCTTGGGGTGGTGTCTGGCCAGGCACCCGGACGTCCGAGCGTGCTTTCCAGGACCCTGAAGGCTACTTGCTTTAAAGACACACAGGTCTCTCTCTCTCCTACCCTGTATCCAGATCTTTTCTTTCCTAAATAGATCACTTCTAGCCGCAGATATTGCAAATAGACATGATGGTTCCTTCACATATCTGAGATGCCATATGCTAACTCGCAGCAGGACTGAGAGTGAGAAATCAGGGGAGTGAAACACTTCCCTCTTTGGCTCCCTGAGGCCCCAGTCTCACCCCCAGCTGTCTAGGACGGAGGACAGCTTGCCTAATACGCATCGCCAATCCCATGGGGAGCTGACGGGAGGCATCCTCTGACTGCTCTGCCGAGAACCTGCTCTGTGTCCCCCAGATCTTTCATGTCATTGGTGCTCGGTGCCAGCAAACCCAGCCACTTTTGAGGTACCACACGCCTCCTCCTCCTCGTCACCTCGTAGTGTTGGAGTTGCTGCCAGTCACGCTCCTCCTGGGAGCGGGCAGATGGGTTGTGTCTCTTTTGGCTGATGAAGATATAGATGCTCCAAGCCCGGAGGTAAAAATCCAGCAAGTAACACAGTTGGACTGGATCCCCTAGTGCCGTGGTCGGCAAACCGCGGCTCTCGAGCCACATGCGGCTCTTTGGCCCCTTGAGTGTGGCTCTTCCTAAGCCTTAGGAGTACCCTAATAAGTTAATAACAATGTACTTACCTATATAGTTTAAGTTTAAAAAATTTGGCTCTCAAAAGAAATTTCAATCGTTGTACTGTTGATATTTGGCTCTGTTGACTAATGAGTTTGCCGACCACGGCCCTAGTGCATTCTAGCCCTGATTTCCCCTGTATTCCCTGAGGTCCTAGCACAAAGTCCTGGCCTTAGGGAGCAGGTAGCCAGTATTAATAACTCGAGTGTTGCTAGGCTGAAGGCATCTAAACACAGGGCAACAGTGGCAAACATTTGCTGAGTCTGAGTACTTACCACGTACCAGGCACCATCCTGGTTAGCACCTTAAATGTATGATCAGGTCAGTTCTCACAGCAATGCCATGAGGATTTCAGAGAGGAAGGGAGAGGGAGAGAGAGAAAGAAACATCACTGATGAGAGAATCATTGATCCGCTGCCTCCTGCACACCCCCCACTGGGTACCGAGCCTTCAACCTGGGCATGTGCCCTGACCGGGAATTGAACTGTTGACCTCCTGGTTCATAGGTCGATGCTCAAACACTGAGCCACGCTGGCCGGGCATCGCCCCTATTTTAGAGACGGAGCAGCCGAGGCACCATCTGCATTAAACTGGCCCAGGGTTGCCGTTCGTAAGAGGCAGAGCTGTGACCTGAACCACGGCTGGCCCACTTCACAGCCCACGGTCCTCAGCAATAACAACTAGTGCTAACACGTCCTCAGCGTGCTGGACACAGGGCTGAGGATGCTGTTAAACCGGCTCCTGTGGTCTCCACAACAATGGGAGAGAAGCACTATTAGTCCCCCTTTCACAGATGAGGAACCTCTGACACACAGAGACACCAAGGAACTAGCTCAAGGTCACACAGCACATAAGGGGCAGAGCTGGGACTTGAACCCAGGCTTCAGAGGATGTACTTCCCTGGGTTTGGGGACCGCTGACCATGAACTCCGCCTCCTCCCCAGGCAGGAAGGAGAAAGCAGCTCCTCCATTCCCCCACCCCTGCTCAGCTGTTTGGTCTGAATCTGCGATCGGTTTCTGGGTTATGCTATCAGCACCTGCATGGACGTTCCCACTCCTCCCACACACAGATGGCTTTCCTGGGTGGTCCGATGGCCTACAGCTTTCCTGCATATTTCTGAGAAAGTAGGAAGAGTGTGGTTTGTCTTTAAGTGGAGGTCCTCCCCAGGGCTGGACGGATGGTCCCAAGTGCAAGACCTGGGCTGGGGAGAACCTAAAGGGCCAAGCGCCTAGGTCCTTTTGAGCTCGGCATGTCAGCATTTTGAAAACCCTAACTTAGCTCTGGTGCCGTGTCACATATAGAAATTTTTTGATATTTGCAACCATAGTAAAACAAAGACTTATATTTTTGATATTTGTTTTATGTATTTAAATGCCATTTAACAAAGAAAAATCAACCAAAAAAATGAGTTCGCCATCACTGGCCTAGGAGCTGTTACGGGATGAGTCCCGGCAACTGCAGATTCGCTACAAACAATGCCTGTCCCCGGCGGACAGTTCAGGCAGGCTGACCCCTACCCCCACCTCTGCACGCACTGCCCGCCCAGGTGGCTCTGTGTTGATCTGTTTTATGTGTACGGGTTCCAAGAAAAGTTTTGTTTGAAGAGAGGGTTCTGCTAAAAATTTTTCAGTCCAGAAAACACTAAAGGGTCTCCCAGTTTCCTTCGTGTTCTAAGATTCCCTGTTCCCTATAAAAGCAGTTTCAATCCTTTATCATTTCCACTCTCTGCCTTTCAGAAAGCGGATTTGATTAACGATGTAGGAGCCAGTGCACTAACAATGGATGACGGTGTGGCCACCGTGTTCAGTTTTCGCTGAGACTGGACTCTAGATGGGAGGCCGTGAGCCGCTGGGCGGGCGGAGGGCACAGGCTCGGCCGTGGGCGGGAGGGACCTGCTTCACCGGGTAAAAGTGCTGGTTCCCACTCTGAAGTCTGCCTGCACTTAATTTCTGTTTTCATTTTGCAGCTTCTGTGAACAACCAACGTATCTCAATGCACTTTTTTTGGGGTAATTTTTAGAGTTCACAGATCAACATTTTTATTCCACGTCCTATAAACAGAATTCATCTGTGTCAGGGAACACTCTGGAAGGCAGGGGTCATGCCATTCTCCATTCTCTTCCCTTGGTCCCTGCTACACTTCAAGGTCTATGTCTCATTAACTTTATAACCCGCTTCCTCGCTCCCGATGACGGCTCTCTCCAATTCATTCTCTGCGCTGCTGCCCGTATTCTGTGCCTAAAAACATGAATCGGATGGTTTCCCTCATACGGAGGACTCTGCATTATCTTCCCCTGGTCTAGCAGCCCGACTACCTGCCAGCAAGGAGTGCAGGTCAGATCCTGCACATTCGGACCTTCTCTCACCTTCCGGCCCTGCAAAATCCTCCCTCCCTGAGCAGACCTCTACCACGTGCAACCTCGACAACAGAGCCTCTCCCAGCCCCCCAGAGAACCAGCTTCCTCCCTCGCTCCTTCCTGGCGCATCTGTCTTTCCAGGGCTCCACATCTGGCAACAGCAGCATCCTCCAGGCCCCCGGGATGTTTGGAAACCATATTAAATTCTTCGAACTGCAATTTCAAGTTCATTCTGTTTACAGCCTGTGAGCGCCTGGACCCAGCGATGTGACTCAATGAAAGAGATCTTTTTACTTTCCTCCTGATGTTTAGGCAGCATTTTCTCCCCACGGTCCACAGAGGCCTTCTCAGCCCCGGCAGTCGGCTGCGCAGGCACGCGGGGGAGCTGGCCGGGCTGCGGTGCGGTCAGATGGCACTCAGAGGATCGTGCGTTCTTGTGAGGCATTTAATTGTGACCACATGGGTGTCGGTTCAGCCTGAGGGTAGGCTGCTTTCCCCTGCTGGAAGTGAGAGCTAACATTTAGTGCTATTTTCTTTTTGGAACAAAATCTCCAAAACTTGACAAACTTTTAAAACAAACAAACAAGCACATAAACAAACAAAACGAAACAAGACCCCACAACTAACTAAGCCTCACTCTTTTCTTCAGAGAAGCCAGGACACCTCCGTGTAATTGCCGAGCTGTGTTGGTGTTGTTCGGTTTTGTTCGGGTCGGACCAAATGCCGTGGCTAACCACCAGCTGCTTCCCCGGGGTCCAGGGAGACTTCCTGTGTCATCCCCACCCTGCAAACCCACAGTTTACTTTGGTCTAAAAAATAATTTCCATTTCATCTTTCTTGTAATAGTTGCTAACTCTGTACGGTAGCTCTCTTAAGCGGCTAAATCACATTGTTGTTCTGTTTGGCCAGAAGATATTTTATTATGTCTTTGGTATAAAAAAATAAATGGTAACGTTTGAATGGTTTTTACCTGGGTCATTTGTCTAATGAGTTTAACAAGTTATTTTCACTGTGGAAAAATGAGTAGAGAAATAGCCCTTCCCCTTCCAAAACAAAACCAGCGGAGAGATGCTCGGAAGCTGTAGGATTGAAAAGCACGGTGGCTTCTCTCCTGCCGTGAAAGGGGCAGCCGGACCCACAGGTTTCACTCCGCCAGTGGGGCCACCGGCAAGCCGGGCATCGATACCGGAGCAGGATAATTCCAGCCGGGAGCATTCGGCACCCCCTGGGTAGGGCCTGCTGGGCTCATCACATTATATAACCAACTTTGATTTTGATATGGGCTACTGGTTACTAAGGGCAACTAATATGTGGTTAGGACATTTTAAAAACAAAACATTTCAGGAGTAAATAAGAATTTAATTTTTGTCTTTTTTTTTTTTTCCACTTGAATTTTTGCCCCTAAAGAAGTGGGAATGAGCACGGCCTGTGTATCTCAGTGGTTGAGCGTCGACCTAGGAACCAGGAGGTCATGGTTCAATTCCCCATCAGGGTACATGGCTGGGTTGCAGGCTCCATCCCATGTGGGGCCTGCAGGAGGCAGCCAATCAATGATTCTTTCTCATCATTGATGTTTCTATCTCTCTCTCCCTCTCACTTCTTCTCTGAAATCAATAAAACATTTTTTTTTTAAATGTGGGAATGGCTGGTATGCATGACATTAAGGTTGTATGCACTGACTAAGCAAAACAAAAAGGTTTACCTCCCTTGTAAACCTGCCATGAATGCTGGAGGCGACAGGACAGTGCCAGCACCTTCGAGCTAAACCCACCGCCTCCTGGGCAGATCACGACCCTTTCCCTCAGGACGCCCCTCACTGAACCCCTCCATGGCCACCTCCTCTTCCCCTTCAACAGAAGCACCTCCCTCATCCCTGGGCTCCCATTGCCTTAAAAACCCCTCTCTCACCGGCTCCATCACCAGGCATTGGGATTTCTTGTTGGTTTGTTCATTGACACCTTCAGGTTTGTTTACAAGGGATCTGGAGCAACCAATGGTGCTTATCTCTGTCTCCACTGTTTGACTGTGGATCCCAGAGCAGAGGCCACCCTGTTCGTCCCTCTCTCACCACACCAGCCTCCAAAGACCTAATGAATGAAGAAATGGATGGATGTCCGGGGGGAAGTCCCCTAACATTAGTCACCCAACGTAGGCTGACTTTACCTGGATCAGTCCATGGCTGCTCACTGCTTCAGTGGCTGTTATTCCGCCCGAAAGGAACCGCGTGAACTCTGCTGGATGTCTGCAAGTTACTTTCTAGGTCCTGCTGCAGTTTTCCGTCAGGTAAGATGAATGGCCCTGGATCGGTTAGCTCGGGCTGCCGTAACCAGGTACCACAAACGGAGTGCCTCAAGGACAGAAATGTACGCTCTCATAGTTCTGGAGGCTGGAAGCCCAAGATCGAGGTATTGGCAGGTTTAGTTTCTTTTAAGACATGTTTCCTTGGCTTTCAGATGGACGCCTTCTCGCCGAGACCTCATGTGGCCTTTTCTCTGTGTGTGTGTCCCTTGGGTCAATCCCTCTTCTTATAAAGACACCAATCAAGTTGGATTAGGGCCCCACCCTAAAGTCCTCCTTTTTTTTTTCTTAACTACCTCTTTGTAGGGACTTATCTCTAAATATAGTTATATTCTGAGGCACTGGGAGATTGGGACTTCAACATATGAATCTTGGGGCGGGGGGGGGGGGGGGGCACAATTCAGCCCATACCGGCCCTGACACAGTTATCCATTTCCTGTCACTGGGTAGACTTACAAAGGTCCCATTCTAGAATAGAGAGAGCTGTTTGCCTTGGGAATCAGTGGGAGGCCCATCTGAGGGACCTTTCTGGGGGGGGGCTCATGATTTGAATGTTGAGATTCACCAGCGCATCCCCCCAGGATCATGTCATGGCGCCAGAGCATAGGCTGACGGCAGTGGCAGGTGGGACAGTTGGGATGAAGAATGTGTAGAAAAAAACATTGTGCTTCATTAAAAAGCTATGCATTGTTTTCTAGAGCAGGGATTGGCAAGGGTTTGCTGTAAAGAGCCAGGTCATAATTATTTCCATCTTTGCTGGCCACACAGAATCTCTTGCTGCTCTTCAAGAATGTCATTGTGGCTGGAGAGCAGCCATACACAAGTCTAAACAAACGGGTGGGGCCGTGTTCCAATAAACTTTATTTACAGAAACAGGTGGCTCGCTGAATTGGGCCTGCAGGCTGCAGGGCGCCCTGGCCGAGCACACCTCCCCAGGTGATCTGACTTTGATTTACCTGGATTGGAGACTGTCATTTGAGCTGTTTAACAACTCAGTAGTACAGCATGGACAAATACAGCAACACAAAATAATTCCTGACTCTAGAGATGAAATTTTCGATCCTGGGACTTTCAATTGACTTCTTTCTCACACTTTAGCAGAAGCCAGCCTTGCCTGAATGTGCACATTTCTTTCAATATTTCTGATCTATAAACTTTCCTTGGAATCTTCAGTTCTATTCTCTCATTAATAATGAGCTAAATAAAACCTTTAACATGCATTCATTTTACATCAATGTAAGAGTCATGATTTTACATATACATACAGGGTTGGCAAAAGTAGGCTTACAGGTGTGAGTATGCAAAACAGCTTATTCTTGAATTATTATTCATGAGTTATTGTATTAGTTGTATGACAACTGTAAACCTACTTTTGCCCATATATTTATAGATTTTATTTTTTTGAAAGTTATCCTTTAACAAACTGGACACTGTTAAGAGCACTGGGGTTCTGCCCCCTGGGACAATGGTCTTTAAACTTTTGGTCTCACACTTTTGTCAGCAAATATTTTTAGCCACCTGATAGCTATAATAATAAAGCGTAATATGCTAATTAGACCAGACAGCTGAACGACCTTCCGGATGTCATTCTGGATGTCCTTCCTGATGAAGTCATGGCACCGGGAGCCGAGGCAGAAGCAGTTACAGACGATCAGGCAGGCAGGCAGAGTGGTTAAGGGCAATCAGGCAGGCAGGCAGGCAGGCAAGCAGTTAGGAGGCAGCGGTCCCAGATTGCGAGAGGGATGTACACCAAGGGGTCCTGGATTTTGAGAGGATGCAGGGCAGGCTGAGGGATGCCCCCTGTACACGAATTTCATGCACCAGGCCTCTAGTCCTATATAATAAAGAGCTAATATGCTAATTAGACCAAACCTAAGAGAGTTGAAGGAAAGGTTTTCCATTCCTATGCAAGGAGGAAAGAAATTTCCATTTCCAATGGCTGAAATAATGAAAGTGGCATTAGATAAAACAGGCAATTTAGGAATGTGATCAGGTTTGGAAGAAAAATGGCAGGGACAATTCATTCAATTTTGTCCTTTTTGGTGTACTTGAGAATAGTCAAAGGGTTAATTTACCTTATGATTTATATCCACTCAGTCTTCTTCTACATTGTTCACCTCTCACCCTAGTTGTTTCTCCTTCCTCATCTTAGACTCATATTTTTCTTGACAGTGTCTCCTTCAAGCACAGGCAGAAGCCACGATACAGTGGCTAAGGCATGGGACCTGGCACCCTGCCCTGGCTAATTACCCATGCCACTTCCCTTCCAACTTTCCACTGAGTTTGCAGTCTTCTCCATGTGGGGCTTTCCAGGCCTAAGAATGGCTCAAATCCATCCGGGAGATGGCTCCCTAGTCTCTGGTTCCTTCCCACTTGGCCATTTCTCAAGCTCTCCTTGGGACAAATTATTTTTAGTTATATCTTCTTTTAGAGAAAAATCACCTTCATTAGCATTCCATTAGAAACCTCCCAACCCCCACCCATATGTCAAGAACAATTTCAAGGGTTTCATCTCTAAATAATACTTTTCTACCTGTTTCCTGTCCCTGTGATTTCTACTGTTCACTGCCTCTGAGGGTTGACGGCATGTCCCCAGGTTATTGTCCCTTGCTTTGTTCTCAAATTGCCTCATAAGTTTAATATTTGCCTCTCACTCTTCAAGAAAAGGAGTCATTTCAACATTTCAAATGGTATTTCCTACAACTCAATTCATCACTGGAAGCATAATTAATATGACGCAGAATCAAATTAGAGTTATGTGAATTTTTATATTTGCTCAAATTGCTTTTTTAATTGAAACTATAAACCCAAAGCTGCCGTCTTCATGACTTTCTCCACATATACATTCTTTCACGGTCTGTGCTCAGAGGGCACCCAGGGGCCCATGCGAAGGAATGGAGGCACTGAGGTCACAATGTGATTTTTGTTGTTGGCCATGACTCTGGAAGTCAGGAATGTTCAGTCAATACACATTCCAGCGTTCCAGGCCTACACATTCTGGCCTGGTTTCAGCATGCTGACTCTATCAATGGATACTTGAAATATGACCCATTTTCCATTTTTTATGCAATTGCCTTAGGCTGACATTTTCTTTGCTCTTCCCACCAGAACCTGTGCCACTTCAGCCCCAGTGTGTACAGACCAGCTTACTTTGTGCACCCCAAGCTCTAGGACTTCCTGCGCTTTGACCACCTGACATGTCCAGGGCGGCGTTTGGGCCTTTGTCTTCTCTTAGAGGGCAGGTGCAAAGGCCGAGGAGAGGAAAAGCAAGACCGGAGGTTTTAGTGTTTCAAAAAGAGGGAATCCTGGATGGTTCGGCTCAGTGGCTAGAGTGTCAGCCTGTGGACTGAAAGGTCCCGGGTTAGGTTCCAGTCAAGGGCAAGTACTTAGGTTGCGGGCTCCATCCCTGGCCCTGGCCAGGGCAGGTTTGGGAGGCAACCAATCAACGTGTCTCTCTCATATCGATGTTTCTCTCTCTCTGTTTCTCCCCCTCCCTTCCATTCTCTCTAAAAGTCAATGGAAAAATATTCTCGGGTGAGGATTTAAAAAAATAAAAGAGGGAAAGATTTGAGCCATGTAATACATATAAATATACCCATGTGCAAAACGCCTGGGAGAAAGTCCAGGTGTCAGTTTTCAGCGCAAACCATCCAGCTTATGCAAAGGAGCCCAGGTTTTACGCCTGCCCAGGAAGTCGGGACTAGCCGGTGACTTCATACTGAAATCATGCAAGACCCATGAGCTCATGAGCTGGGAGATGAAACCGGATGAGATGCAGATGGCTCCGAGGGAGCTTGCAGTCAGTCTGTGCAAGATCCTTCCAACCTGAAGAGGCGAACGTGGCTGAGAGCGGGCCGCTGGGGTTTGGAGACTTCCTTGCAGGAACTTGCAGTGAAATGAAACTGCTTGGTGTCAGCCAAGCCCGTGAGAGATTCTCAGAGAAACCGGAGAAGAACTTGGAAGCCCAGGAACCCCTTCTGTTGGCTTTGTGCTATCTCTGGCCTCAGTGAGTGCTGTTCTCAGTGCTTCCCGGGGTCACCATGGCCACACCTATTAGACTGTCCTTCCTGCCCGCTATGTATGTGCATTCTCGTCGTGCACAGTCCCAGGGACCATCTTCAAGTGGCTTTTGCGGGGTTGTGCAGCATCAGCCTTGACATACCTCTGTCTGGTCTAAGACAGGCCCTGGGTGCTGCTGGGCCTGCTCCAGGTTCCCAGAAGCCCATGTGGGGTGGGGTGGGGTTGGGATTGGCGCCCTGGCTTTGGTGGCACCAAGAAGCACTGAGAGACATTCTCAGGAACCACACCCACCCAGGCCAGGCAGACAGAGGGAGCAGAGGTGTTGATCCGAAGGAAGAATCATAGGTTGAATCCAGGTTCAGGACCAAAGCTGAGAAACGGTTACCCCCAAAGGGGGCAAGTTCAATGGAGCAAGGAGGCCCCAGAATGTAGCCACAGGAGCTTGTCCTGATACCAGAACCTGGTCGTGGAGGGAGGCTCAGTGCTTCACATAGGTCAGTTGTGTAGAACAGAATCCATTCTAGTTGTTTCATGCGGCTTATAGAATCGTGGAGGGGGTTAAGAAGCAGGCTCAAATTTAAGGACTCAGGGGCAAGTCCCTAAGTGACACCCAAAAACCAGGCCACCAAGGGAGCTGTGGTTGCTTCTGCATTTGGAGCAGTGGTTCTCAACCTTTTGGCCCTTTAAATACAGTTCCTCATGTTGTGACCCAACCATACAATTATTTTCGTTGCTACTTCATAACTGTAATGTTGCTACTGTTATGAATCGAAATGTAAATATCTGAGATGCAGGATGGTCTTAGGTGACCCCTGTGAAAGGGTCGTTCGACCGCCAAAGGGGTCGCGACCCACAGGTTGAGAACCGCTGATTTGGAGGCTGTTTTTGAAATTAGGGACCTGGCTACAGAGCACCTAGCCCTTGCCAAGATCAGGAGGCCACTCTAATCAAGGGCCCACTGCCACCTGGACCCTCCCTGGGCCGGCTGCAATCAGCACACTAAATGAATACACAGCACCTGCTCAGACACTCGGGAGGCCAGCGATGGAAGGCTGAGGCCTCTGCTCCCACCACCACAGGACAGCAGCTGCCCCATGAGCAGCCGGACTACAGAAGGAGCACAAACAGTGGACTCAGGGACGCCTCATTTTGACTGGTCCTACTTCTAACAAGTGCAGGGCGCTGCCCCGAAGTATAGACGGAGGGCCACTTGCCAGATATCTTAAGTGCTGAAAGTTACAATCAAGCTGTGAATTTAATCCACTCTCGCTTCTATGCGTCATCTGTAAAAAGAGGATAACAGGCTCACCTGCCAACCTCACAGGGTTCTGTGGGAGGTGCGGGTGAGATCATGTTTATAAAAACACCGTCAGTTGGGAGAGTTGCCTAAGTGCAAGGGGTTGGTTATGAGCAGGTGGTATTTGGCCGGTTTGTACCTGACGAGGAGGAAGAGCCACGTCAGTGAGAGTTCTGGTCTGCTTCTGCCCGCGTCATCCCAGCCTGACTCTGCATCCGCCTTCAGTTTCGGAGGCTGATCTACTGGAAGCGAGCCTGGTCAGGCAGAAAGATCTGGTATCTAATGCGAGACGCTGTCTCATTTACTGACTGCATGCTTTAGGTCAGGTTTCAGAGCCCCTGTGAGCTGCTGTTTCTTCATATGTAACATGGAGATTGGATAAAGATAATAATGACGTGTGCCTCAACTGTCTCCAGGGTGGTTGTATGGCTTGAAGACAATACACATGAAAGTGCTGGGGAAACTCAAAGTGTGAATGGTTATGGTCCTTTACTATGATTGGAGCCAAATGAATTCTCACCTTACAAACTCAGTCCTGCTTCACCCTCCTCCCCTCCAGGATCCCTAAGCAGCCTCCATATTCTCGTCCTATCCTTGGTCTAAATTGGGGCACAGCCTCCATGAGCTCAGTCAGTATCAATGCTGGGATGCCAACGGCAAAGTCAGGACTGGGCCAGAATTGGAGGTTGGGAGAACATGATAAAGGTGAGTCTACAAAGCAGAGGTGGAGTGGGGCTGTGACCGGGTTGAGTAGAGGAGATACTGGAAAGGTCCAACGTCAGGCCTCAAACCCACAAGGAGAAAGGGGAGAGTTGCAAAGTCAGTGGAGCACATATGAGGTCAGAGACAGCCAACATTGATCAACGGGTTGGCCCCAAGTCACCAGCCCTAGGAGTCCCCCAAGCCATGCCTCCAACTCTTCTAAAAGCTCTGGGTCTTTGGACTAAGAACTAAGTGTGTTAGGGGCCTGGTGTTCTCAGGCTGCTACACACAAACACACACACACACACACACACACACATGCAGACACACTCAAACCCTAATCCATTTACCCTCTCCACTCTCCATACATTCCTGCTTTACAACCCTGCCGACCTTAAGTGAAGAGAATAGAGCTGTTTGATCAAGGCTTTCTGTGTTAGTCTCCAAGGGCTGCCATAACCAAGTTCCATAAACCGTGGGGCTTAAACAACAGAAATGTATTGTCTCACAATTCTGGAGGCTGGAAGTTCAAGATGAAGGTGTTGGAAGGGTTGGTTCCTTCGGAGGCTGTGAGATAGAATTTGTGTCATGCCCTTCCTCTAGCTTCTGGTGGCTGGCTGGCAATCTTTGGCATTCCTTGGCTGATAGATGCATCACCCCTATCCCTGCCTTCATTTTCACATGGCATTCTCTCTGTGTGCATGAATCTGGGTCCAAATTTCCCCTTTTTATAAAGACTCAACCATATTGGATTAGGGCTTGCCCTGATGACCTTGTCTTAACTTGAACATCTGAAAAGACCCTATTTCCAAGTAAGGTCACTTCCTGAGGTCCTGGGGATTAGGGCTTCAGTTGGGGAGACACAACTTAACCAATAACATTCCTTGATTCTCTGATGATGATTCAAATGAGGTGGTTGACTGAAGATGGGGCATGAGGTAGAATAAAATAACATGTAATCTGCTTTGGCTCAATTAGCAACTGGAGGAACAGTTATGTTAGATAGACTATTTCCTCCTATTCTGTTGGGAGAGGGGAAAAGGGCTTTCAATGCTTTATTTTCAGAGCTTAGAACACTCCTGGCATGGAATAGATGCTCAATAAATATTTGTTGAATTAGTAATGAAGGAAGGAAACAGCTCATACCAGCAGCCATTTGTAACTTACACGCTGGTATCTAAGACTTTGCCGATCTGGAGAAAGGACACACTGATTGAGTGTTGAGTTTACCATCACGTTCTCCCATGTGGTACACATGGCCTTCTCACTAAGAGCCGAGTTCTACTAGGAGTACAATGAAGAGCTTCAGGCAGTGAGTCTCGGAGGGCTGGGCTCTTCCTTAGCCCCATGTCCCTTGTCACTCCAAGGGGATCTCTACCACCCCTGTCACCATAGCGCCCCGTTCTAAAGCGAATCTTAAGACTTGAACTGAGGTTTACATTTCTAAGCTGTCACAACATTCTTTTTCTTACCAAAGCTTATTGCTCCTGCATCTCACTCATTTATCAGCATCAGAGTGGGAAATGCCTCAGTGGTGGGTCATTGAGTTCCACCTCTTCCTTGACAAATGAGGGAATGGCTGGTTAGAGGGTGAAGTGATTTGACTGAGGTCACACGGCCAGGGCTCCCGATTTCTGGTCTATGGCTCTTCCTTTATCCTCAGCTGTTGGTTGACTATTAGCAAATAAGTTGTCAATGCAGGAATCCTTTAGAACATTTGTTAGATAGGAGAATGCTGTGATCTAGTTCAAATGCTTAGGTGGCCCCAGAGCGAGGCCAAGAGTAGAGATTTGGGGCACTGGGCTGGCTTCACGTCTCAGCCTAAAGCTCTGCCACTTGGCTGGCTGTTTGTTCCTCCTACAGGGACGGCTGTCTTTCCATCTTCACATCAACTCTCTCATTCTTCGGAGACAAGAGAGTCCTGGTGGAAAGCCAGGCTGTGCCAATTCTGACCTCACACTGAGCTGCCCTTTCTCATCCCCAATCCCTCCTTGCCTCAGCAGTTTCACGGGGGCGGAACAATGGCTGCAGTCTACGGGCAAGTGAGCTCATTGCCTGCTTCACGTGCTTTGTTTGTACAATGGCCAGGCCAAGTGAAGGACAAGGTGTGGCCTAGCGGTCACCCTTAGAGGAGTGTACAGTTTACAACATCCTGGGAGAAGGCCGATGGGAGCTCCAACAGCCACCTGTGCCACCCAACCAGCCCCACTGATGCCGTTGAGGGGGCCTCTCATGATTTGTTGTCTGCCCGGTTTACTTGCCACGGTGCCTGATCCGAAAGGCTCAATATGCATTTGTAAAGCCTAAACTGCCATCGAGCTGCTGAGTCAAATAAGTAAAAACCAACTGACCAACCAAACTGACGGGGGAGGGTGAACGTTCCCATGATGGTTACCAGATTCAACAAATAAAAATACAGGCCGTCCAGTTAAATTCAAATATCAGATAAACGATAAATAACTTTTTTAGCAAAAGTATACCCTGTGCTATATTTGGCTAAAATTATTAGATGTTCATTTGTATCTGAAACTCACATTTCCTGGGTTCTCTCTGACAGCCGAAGTTCCTGTGGAATTCCATGGCCAGGGGATCCTTGAAACGCACCAGGGCTCTTCACTCTTGGAACGAAGCCCGGGACCCTCCAGTCCTGATGCCAGCAGCTCCACTCCTAGCGCTGGGCCAGGGGCCTAGGGGAGTTCCACAGGAAGGGCCGTGCATGCTGCGTGCTCCTGGGAGTGCCCTGGGCCACGAGGTACAGAGCCAGCTCCTGGAAAATACACCTGCAACTGAAGTCAGCCAGTGCATTTGTATGTGGGTGCTGTAGCTACCGAGAGCTTCCTAGAACAGCGGTTCTCAACCTGTGGGTCGCGACCCCCTTGGGGGTGGAACGACCCTTTCACAGGGGTCGCCTAAGAACATCAGAAAACACATATATAATTACATATTGTTTTTGTGATCAATCACTATGCTTTAATTATGTTCAATTTGTAACAATTGAAATACATCCTGCATATCAGATATGTACATGACGATTCATAACAGCAGCAAAATTACAGTTATGAAGTAGCCACGAAAATAATTTTATGGTTGGGGTTCACCACAACATGAGGAACTGTATTAAAGGGTCGCGGCATTAGGAAGGTTGAGAACCACTGTCCTAGAACCTTCGAATTTGTCTTCACATATGATTCCTCCGCATCCCCGAGTAGGGCCAGGCACGCGTTATCGATCACCTGTGCTGAAGATGGTAAACATTCAGGTGACATTGCTGAGTCAGTGCCTGGTAAGCAGAGACCTGAGTGGCGTCCTGGCTGCCAGGCTCTCAGACCAATTGCATCTTCCCTGTTCCTATTGGCACGCACTGCTTTATTATCACAGTTGAATATGTTTTCCCAAAAGCCATTGCGTTATGTTTTTTCTATCTATAACAGTATATTAGATTATTGCAGCAAACTTGAAAAGCACAGGTGAAAAAGGAAGAGGAATCGGCAAAGGACGCAATTCCACAATCGTGTGATAGCTACTACTGACGTGTAGGTGTATGGTCTTCCGTTCTTCACATGTATATTGACATGTTATGTTTCAATCAGCGTGGGCTGCTATAATAAGATGCTATAGGAAGACGTTGGAAAGCTTGTTTTTAAACCTACCAGACAAGAAAACCACAGCCATACAAAACACATTCCAAACAGACAATTGTTTCAGATCCATGACTCTGCTTTACTTGTTCTTTTTGGAAGAAATACTCTCCCGGGGCATCATTTCTAATCACTGCTAAGGCCGAAGTAGTGTCAAGTTCCTGAGGAGAAAAATATAGGAGCAAGCTCCAAGAGTAAATTCCTAAACCATGGAAGAACCACACGCCCATGACATTAACAACAGGAACTGCTTTGGGCCTCGATTTTGACCAGCCGTCATGAGAACTGACAAATGGCATGGAATAGTAAAATGTATCCAAAGCAGAATCTGAAATTGGAATTCACTCGTGCTGGGGACTGAGGAAGCACACCATGAGCCTAATTACTCCACGTCCTCCGTTATTCTAGACGTGTGGCTGCCACCTAGCGGCGGTCATGAACTCTACTCAGGGTGGAGGAATTCCGCAGTTCACCTTGCCCAATGGCAAGCACCATTCTCTGCTAGTGCTGACCACAATTCAAAATCTTTTCCCATTTCTCTGTTATGGTACCTCCCCTTAGTTCTGCCTTTTAATCAATACAAGGTCACCCATTTACTCTTTCTAATGCCAAACATTTTCCTCCCCTTCCCCATGCCACTCACTAGTCCAAGAGAGCCCAAGCTTTCTGTGTATCCCGACCATCTGCACTCTGTCTCTTTCTGTTTCCTGGCACGGGATGCAAGGGCTCCTTAGGAGAGAAGCTGCTGGAAGACAGCTGAGGACAGCAGCACGGCCGTTACTTAATGACGGGACTAATGAGCTAAGCGTCTCTACATTACTATTTCAAGGTTCGCAAATAATAATGCTGGTAATAGCAGCGGTTTGTGGTAAGAATCTATGTAAAAATATAATGTATGTTTTTAATATTTTCAATTAAGGGTGGATATGTATACATGGAGATGATATGGGGGGAAGCAAAATGGCCAACAGATAGTTGAGTTGATGCAAAACAAATATGAGGACACAATGATGAGACAGTGGCGAAGCAACGTGGCATATGTCAACATGAGAACCGCTCGTTGAAATGTTTAAAGATTGGGCCAGTGGCCAATTCCTCCGGCAGGTCATGTGACTGTCTCCTGGGACGTACCCTCATCAATGTTGAGCATGAACAGATTTCTTTGAGTCTTGACATGTGAAACATGGCAACTCTGATTAGCTGGCATGTATTCCACTCCTATTACAATGCAACATTTTTAACGTTTATTTTCCACAGGTCATTGATCTTACATGTGTAAATTATTCATGTCTGTCCTCTGACAGCTGTCTGCACACATTTAGAAGAAACAGATTTTGATCCAATTAAAATAAAGAACAGAAACAGTGGGAGCTCTGTGTCCCTGGAAACAATGACTACTAAAGTATGACCTTCACAAACTGGAAACAGAGAAAAAGGCTCCCCTTAAAAGTGAAAATGAAAGTGAAGATTGTGTGCTTGTCTATAAAGTCTACATTGTTCTGTGCACACTCACACACACACACACACACACACACACACACCGCATACACACATACATGCATACAAACACAGACACCCATGACGCACATGCAGCTCGTCTAGGTCAATGTTCTGACGGGACTCACAGGCACAGTGACTGATACACTCAGGAAACAGCTGTCCGACACCGGGGCGCGGGGGGCGGGGGGGGGGGGGGGGGCGGCGCTGCATCAGGTCCATTTCCTGCCCCTGACGTTTTCACGATAACCCCAGAACTTCTGGAAAACACCAAGGACAACGTTCACTTTAATACTTTATCACCAGTGGCCTTGGAAAATGTGCTCCAAAGCGTGTCACCCAAACTGACTCTGAACCTAGTCTCTGATCCAGCATCACCTCAGTGATCTTAGGGATCCTTGCAGAAAACACTCAGGCCAGACACCTCCGATACCAGAAGTGCCTCACCAGACGCCTGTGCCGCTGGCCACCAACAGTCCACCCACCACCTTGCGTGTATTTGGTACTTGACAGTTTTCTAAGAGGTTTAACAGGACGCAGGAGCCCAATCACATACATTCCTTTGCTGTTTTAGGAGGCAGGGCCACGATGGTCTCTTTTGTTTCTCTAGCCCAGCGGTTCTCAACCTGTGGGTCGAGACCCCTTTGGCGGTCGAACGACCCTTTCACGGGGGTCGCCTAAGACCATCCTGCATATCAGATATTTACATGATGATTCATAACAGTAGCAACATTACAGTTATGAAGTAGCAACGAAAATAATTTTATGGTTGGGTCACAACATGAGGAACTGTATTTAAAGGGCCAGAAGGTTGAGAACCGCTGCTCTAGCCCATTGCTCCACGGACACGAAGTGCCCGGCTACGAGCTGAGTCAATGTTTGCCAAGTTGAATGAACCTCAAACACTGGCAGAAAGAGGAAAGCTGGTAAGTTGAACACACAAAGCTCTGATTTCTTCTCTCTAATGAAATCACTTTGAAAAGAGAAGGGAGGACTCCCAGTCTCATGAACCAGGTCCATCCAGGCAAAGTCTGCAGGAACTGACCGCTGCTTCTGTGAGGCAATGACTTGGGTGGGGGTCATGCCTGCAAGGGTGATAGTGGGGACTTCTGAGGCTCTGCTCATGCCCTTTTTTTTGTTCCTGGGGCTGGTTAGATGGGTGTGTTCTGTTTGTGAAAGTTTATAGTTGTACACGTATGTGCGTTTTTCTGTATGTGTATTAGACATAAAAAAAAGTTTAGAGAAAAGCAATTCTTTATAGGCAATCCAACCTCAACTAATAGACCCTCTGAAGCTAATAGCAGTTGTGTTTACCCTTGAACATGAATTAATTGCGAGTCTGGGCTGTGGACCAGATATCCTGGCCCTGCCCCTCACTCACTGGGAGAGCTTGGCTGCATTATGTGATATCTCCAAGATTCTGTTCCCTCATCCATGAAGCAGGCAATTAACGCCAACATAATTGAGGTGTTGAGAAGACCAGGCAAGACTGTTCACGCCCAAGATCTGGCACCTGGCCGGCTCTCAGCAAATGACGGCAGCCCTCTTGTAATTGTTGTGATGTACACAGATCTCGGATTCAAGTGTGCAGGACATTCGACTCTTCAGCTGTACCCGGCCTTATTTTTTTTTTAAAAATCCTCATTCCGTTGGGTAGCAGAAACTTACTCTGTCATTTCAGATTTCCTACCCTCATCCAAAATTCAGGTGGCTCACATACACTTTCCCAAACTCTATCTGCTCAGCTGTTCCTGCTCCATCTTATGTTGGGTGGCCGTCCGCAGATCCTACCCGCCAGGCTCCTGGGAGTTCTTCAGCGACCCCTGGGTTCCTCTGGGGACCGTGGGGTGCTGTGCGGCTCCTCGCTGGGGTGACGATGCCATGTGAGCCTGTCTAGAGGTGTGCGCACTTTCTGCTCTGGGATCGCCACCACCAGGCTGTATCTGGGAAAGTGTCTTCCCCCAGCCCTGCCCCTGCCCACCCTGCCTCAGCCCACGGAAGGTAAGGAATCCCTGTGCGAGCAGAATGGCTAGGCTGGTGTAACGCAGACTCTGAAAACCAGAGAGAAGTTTCTCTCTCTCACGTGGTCGTCTGGCCTGTCACACTGGTGGGCAACCTGCTGCCCACACGCACGTACGAACTCTGGTGACCGGGACATCATGAACATATGTATCTGGCCTTGTACTTTTTTAAAAAAATATGTTTTTATTTATTGCAGAGGGAGGAAGGGTGAAGGGGGCTGGGGAGAGAGAGACATGGATGGACTGCCCCCTGCATGCCCCGTCCTGGGTACCGAGCCTGAAACCTGGGCATGTGCCCTGACTGAGAATTGAACTGGCGACCTCCTGGTGCAGGGGATGATGCTCAAACAACTGAGCCACACCAGCCAGGATGGAAGTATTTTTTAAAATTGTGAGTACCAAATAAAATTCCTGAGTAATGCCTGAAAACACAGGCGTGGGCAAAAGAAGGTTTTCAAGTTGTGAGTACATGAAACAAAGAGGTAAACTCGTATTATTTATTATTATTATTTATTTGTTGTTGTACTATTTCTGTGTGTTACAGCTGTAAGCCTACTTTTTCCCACCCGTGTATTTAACTTAATTCTTACATTCATATAGGATCTTCTATTTATTGTGTTTTGATTCTATCTGCTTATGGTTTCTCAAAGGACTGTATGTGAGATGACACTAGGAATTACATAGAGGGAGATTTAAAATTTTTAACAGCTATGTGATTGTTTTATTGTAAAAAAGTGTGAAGTGTGCTAATTAAAGGAGAATATCAGGGAAGTAGTAGAATAGGTAGCATGCGTATATTGTGAAAATTGCAAAAATTATACTTGGGCGACTCACGGTGGATAAATATCCCCTGGTTGATCTTCTTCGGTAAGACATGTAGTCTGCGGTGGGGATGATTTCATCTGCTTCGCAGAAGGAAAAGCTGGAGCTTGCACATATGAACACGGTGCTCTTTCCACCATCCAGGCTTTGTGCAATTCAAGACACCTGCCTGAGACTCTGCTCTTCAGTTCCCGTAAACATATGGATTGGGATCCGAGGGTTGGACACAACCCCCCTAGTAGCATGTTTTACCTTCCTTCCACCTCAACAAATCTGGAGACTTCTCGGTTCATACATATTTTTTTAATTTAAAATTTTAAAAAGCAGATGCTCACTTAGTCTTATATGTAAACACATTCACATGATAAAATTTAATGAAATTCATTTTTCTTTGAAAAACTAAAAGGAGAATTTAGACATTTGAATTTGAACTTTGTTCTGACGCTTAAATCTCATCATTATTAATCATGAATGTGAGTAAATCATTTTCTCCTTGATGAATAATGAAAAAAGTGCCTTATTTCCAATGAAGCCCTAGCTGGTTTGGCTCAGTGGATAGAGCATTGGCCTGTGGACTGAAGGCTCCTGGGTTCGATTCTAATCAAGGTCACATGCCCAGGTTTCGGGCTTGATCCCCAATAGGGGGCCTGCAGAAGGTTTTCTCTCATTGATGTTTCTCTGTCTCCCTCTCCCTTCCTCTCAGAAATCAATAAAAAAATTTTTTTGAGTAAAAAAGAAGATTCAGAGAATTTCCCAGTAAATGCCTTACTTTAAAATATTCTCTTTACCCTTTTCCCAAATTGTCTTGATTTTTCAGTCATTCTTGAAATTTTTATAAATAGAATACAAGTTCATTTTTTAAATATTTCTTTTAATGTATTTAATCTAGATATGTGTCAACAGTAATATCATGGTGCAGAAGACTGACGAAGACTAGTCAGAGAGAGATGCCCACTTGTTCTGTTCTTGAAGAAAATTGGTATGTGTATTTCTTTTAAGTTTAATCTGTGTAGAAGAGCCAACTAATACTCAAAATTAAAATGTCAAATGGTAGGGGAGAAAGGGGGGGAATAAAACATTTCCCCTTTTGATTAAAAAATAAATAAAACTGGGTAAAAAAAAAAAAGTAAAATGGTTAACTCTAAGACTTTTTTCCCCAAGAAAATCTTTTCTTAGTTAAATTATTTAACTCTATGTTTTTGATAGCTTATGATTAAAAATAATTTTTCTTTAATTAAATATCTAATTTATTAGGTTTTTTTGTTTAAAATTCTAACCTTTGTGAAAATAGTCAAGTATGCTTATTTGAAATATTGTGTATAAAAAAGAATCAGATAACTAGCATGAACTTACTTTTCTTTTCCCCACAGGTGTGTGGCTTCTGAACTTGAAAAGATACAGAAGTTTAACTGTATCCCTTAAACATAATGTATTGTCCTACATAATTACTTCCTTTCCATTCTAGGTTTAATTCATGACCCTATAGATTATATTAATCCACACCTATATTGTGGAGCTTCAATGAATACTTAAGACATTTGAGAAGTAGCTTTTCTGTAGAAGGTACATGATACTGAATATTTTTGCATGTTCATTGGTGATATTGACATGTATTTTTGTTTTCTTGTAGTGTCTTTGTCTGGTTATGGTTGTCAGGGTAATGCTGGCCTTATACTTTGAAAGTGTTCCCTCCTTGTATTTTTTGAAAGAGTTTGAGAAGGATTGGTATTAATTCCTCCTTAAATATTTGGTATAATTCAGCATTAAAACTATCTGATCCAGGGCTCTTGTTTGTTGGGAGGTTTTGATTCCTGACTCAATCTCCTTCTTACTAGTATTCCATCTGTTCAGGCTCTGTTTGATTCAGTCTTGGTAGATTGTATGTTTTTGGAATTTATCTATTTCTTCTAGATTGTCCAATATATTGGTATGTAATTATAGTAGTCTCCTACGATCCTTTGTATTGTGTTGTATCAGTTGTCATTTCCTCTTTCATTTATAATTTTATTTATTTGACTTCTCTTTTTTTCTTGGTAAATCCGGCTTCAAGTTTTACTGAGATTTTTATTTCCTCCCTTTCACCAAACCTCCATTCAAACACACACCTACATACTCTTCCCCTTCCCCCTTTTACTCTGGTTTCTTCTTCTATGAGGAACAGACTTGGTAAGTTCTGAAGTACCAACTCTATTATGAATCCAAAAGACCTTCCCCCCAATGGAGAAATCCTATTTTAATATGAAGTCAGGCTTTCTGAAATTAAAAACACTTGTATAATGAAAAATGTGGGCAAAACTCCTTGACTAAGCAACTTAGTGTTACTGGAGAATAGTGGTGTCCTAAACCAGATTTCTAACAAGAAAAATCAACAGTCTTTTGATTGTAAACCAAACTATTCAGAAAGCTTGCTAGAAGAAGTTAATGAAAAGAGAGTATCAGTGGCATTGAAAAGAACCTCTGAAATTATTCAGGATATTGATTGTCTTCTATCAAGCTCTAAAAAGTGAAAAATGAAACTATTACAATATATTATTAAATCTTAAGGATGTTTCAAATCACTGGTATAAAATTACTAGAAAACAAAAGAATTGTATATATGACTTCTGTACAATAATCTGAGAAGTGACAGTTAACTTTGGATGTATTTTACCTAACATGTAAATTTAAAATGTGTATTTATAAAATGCTTTATTAATAAAGAACTATTTTGAAATTTTGAACTGTTTCTTATTTCTGGTTTCTGAGAAAAAATTTATAAACTTATAGTTTTATCTTGTGAAGCATTGACTATTAATCAAGGATTTTTTTCTAAAAAAATGCAGTATTGTGTGCATATGTCATTTGCTATTTAGTCTCTCTATTCCGAACATTTTTTTTTTAAATATATTTTATTGATTTTTTACAGAGAGGAAGGGAGAGAGATAGAGAGTTAGAAACATCGATGTGAGAGAAACATCAATCAGCCGCCTCCTGCACATCTCCCACTGGGGATGTGCCCGCAACCCAGGTACATGCCCTTGACTGGAATCGAACCCGGGACCCTTGAGTCCGCAGGCCAACACTCTATCCACTGAGCCAAACTGGTTCTGAACATTTTTTCAAAAGAACTATGAGAAGAGAATTAGATCTTAAAAAAGAAAAGTAGGTAATATTGCTCCAAGCTAAGAACCAAGTACTTCAGCAATGACTGAATTTCATCTGAACTGTTATGAACCAGATATGTTCATGTCTTTTGAACAGCTGAAAAGACTTATTTTACTAAGTGTGTGAAACTAAATGAGAAATGAGCTCACCAAAAGTGATATTATTATACCTTTTCTATTGGGAAAGAATAAAATCATACATCTAAAAAGACTTTAAGAGCCTGGCCAATGTGGTACAATGGATAGTGTCCACCTATGAACCAGGAGGTCATGGTTCAATTCCTGTCAGGTCATATGCCCAGGTTGCAGGCTCAATCAATCCCCAATAGGGAGTGTGCAAGAGGCAGCCAATTAATGATTCTCTCTCACCATTGAGGTTTATCCCTCTCCCTTCCTCTCTGAGATCAATAAAAACATTAAACAAATAAAACTAAAAAGACTTCAAGATTATACCAAATATAACCAGAAATGCTCTACTTCCAATTTCTAGAAAAAAACCCCCGAGCCTTTTCACATTAAAGGGGGAAAGTAACAGAGAAAACAAGGAGAAATGTAGAGAGTGAACAGAGCAAACAGAGGGAAGTGTATTAGGAGTGGTAACGTCAGCGACATGAATGGGCACAATGCTCTCTCCTTAGGTTCTTTCTTGCTGGCTTCCTTGCCACCTTTAGGTCTCATCCCAAATATTTCAGAGGGGCCTTCCAGTTACTCTATTACATCTCCCTAGTCATTTCCTTTACAGCATATACTGTACTTCAGTTGTCCAATTTCTTTGTGGTTTCTACCCTCTGCTAGAATTTGAAAAGTTATTCTGTAACCAGGCATAGTTCCTGGCATATTGAGAGCACTTAAGTCTGTGTTGTGCAAATGAATCAGTGCCTTTGGGCAGTAGACTGACTACAGGAAAGAGCTGTGGGTCCTGTTTTGGTAACGGGGAGCCATCTATGTTGTTCCTCAGCTCTAGAAAGCCTACGCTACAGTAAGAAATGTCCCATGCTAAATTGGTACTGTATTCAGACAGAAAAAACTTGAGCACATCTGTCATTTGCTCAAAGCACTCACTATTGTGGTTAATGGGTTTGGTGTTGAGGGATGTTTAATGAACTGAAGATGCAGAGGTAAGACGAGCACACAGGATGATTGATGCCGGACAGAGGGCTACAGCTCGCTTAGGCATGTAGCAAACTCTGCATTCTCACCATCAATTTTATTGGGGTTTGGTACACAGTTAGTGTGTCAGCAGTTAATCAACTAAATCATGTTTTGTTCTATATTATTACAATAGCATATTGAAGACAACTTGTAGCTGTGCCCTCCCTTTCTGCTCTACACCCACGACTATTTAATCTTATCCTTTCTCAGGGAGGTAAATGTTCCAGAAACTCAAGATTGTGTTCAATCTTGACCCAGCGTGACTCGCTTGCAAGTCACGCGGTGCTCCTGATAGAACATTCACTTCTTCTTGGCAGGACTTCAGATCCTTGTTTACAAATGTCCAGCTACAAATCCCCCTTTTTTCCTTGCTTCATTTGATGGAGTATTAGAGATAATAAAGCTGCTTTTCTATTAGCTAGTTGCTTGGTTTTCCTGAGTCTTCGGCAGACTAAATATAAAATGATACAGAGACAGATTATTAATAATAGTATTCCAGTAGAAGCTCCTAAAGTGGCTTGTAAATGGGGTATAGGATTTAATTGTTGCAATCCCTCAACCATATCTTTTAACACATTTTGCCCAGTTAATCTATGCAGTTCCTTCTGAAATGTTTCTTGTATATGAGATTGTAAATCTAGAATTTCTTCTGTTAGATTCTTATGATTGAACAAATGTTTTTCAACCTTTTCCTATGGAAGCAAACTTTTATTATAAGGTACACTGGTAATGAAAAATGATGAATAATTCCAGTCACATTTCATATGCATTTGTCTTCGCAGACTTACAATTTGATCTCCTATCATTAATACAGCTTGTTGCAGATCAGCAATTTCTGCATGCATTTCGGTATCGATTTGTCTTTGGACGGACCACAATTGTTCTGACTCCTTATGCCAAACAGCTACAAAATCAGTAGTCTGACTCCTGCAACAACTGCACTGGCTGTAATCGCAATAAGTCCCAAAATTACTGTAATTAACATTCCAATAAACCTTTTTCCTCTTTTAAGCAAATCTTCTGCAATATACTGTAACATAGCAGTAGCTGGAGAATCCTGCCATCTACGATGCATTTGTACTGGCAGCCATACTCCAGGTCTAGCTTTCAAAACATAAATGCTTTCAGATGATTGGTTAAATGCAATAGAAGAATTTAGACAAGTATAGAAAGCCTTTCATTAATAAAAATGGTAATCAAACACAGGCTTGCACAAAGGCAGTTTTGTTAACATAAAATTGTAAGGTGTAATTCCCAGAGTTATTTTTATAGAAGCCAGTCCATGCTTTCAAAGAGTGTAAGGCAGATCCCAATTTCCTTAAGTCAGATTGAACAGGATGTCCTTCTTGATGAGGTGTTGGGGGGGCAAATCCTCCACCATGCCACACGATGGTTGCATTTGCTTGCGTGGACATGGACTTGTTCTCTCCTCTACGCCATCGTAGATCAGCTCCATCGGCTTTGGAACGGGCAGAACCTGAAGGGCTCCAATCAATGATGCTTCCATAGGAAGTATTAGATAAAACCCGAACCGTCTCTCCTCGACAGGATTCCCAATGGACCCAATTGGACAAGTGCGTAAACGTAGGAACATGACATGGAAGTAATGGAGGTGTACTATTGGTATCCCAACTAACATTTTTAAAGCCATGGGCACTCAGAAGAAACAAACGCCTGTTTTTTGTTGCAGTAGTAGTGTTTTCTAAAATGCTCAGCCAGGTTTGTGCCTGTATTGTTAAACAATGGTCTCCTTGACCTAAGCATATTGGCACTCCCTGCGTTCTAGTGGTATAATTTTCTATGACTCTACCTTCCTCTTCTGGTTTCAATGGACCTTGATCATCATAAGGTCCGGGTAACCAATAGGAGTCATTAACATAAATTTGAACCTTTGAATCCAACCAAGGAACACCTCTATTCAGTGGGGGATTAGGAATGTAAGCCCAGTATATATGATTCTCAGCATTTACCTGAGTGGTTATTAGTGCAAGCATAGCAAGGAACAAAAAAGATGGCATCACTTCTTTACCATGACGCTGAACCAGTTGTTCTCCATCTTGGGTAAGTTTCTTCATGGGACCCCAGGTTGGTACAGATGAATGTAGCATTGACCATAGAGCTTTGCAGATAGGAGGCCCCATCAAGGTCATCTCTGAGAAATCCTTGGTTAGGTCACTTAAGTAGAACTTCCTTTTGGTTCACATGTCGCGGCGCCTTCTCTCTCTCTCTCTCTCTCTCTCTCTCTCTCTCTCTGTCTCTCTCTGTCTCTCTCTCCCATCCTTGACTGGATTCGAGCCTCAGGCCCTTCAATCCCCAGGCCAATGCACTATCCACTGAGCCAAACCAATCTGCACTCTTCTCCTCTCTTTTTTTTTTAGGGCCTAAAGTAGAGAGTTTCAATCAACTTCTTTTCCCTGGTAGATTCAACTAAGACCACTTGTTGAGCTTAAAGCCCTCACATTTGCCTCTTGTTGATCACTGAGAGAGAAAGAATTCGACAGGGCCCCTAGAGTTATATTGTGAAATCACTACATGAGGAGAGAGAAAAGGAGAATTTGTCTTTTTTTCCATGTCTCTAATATCCAGAAATATTCCCCCGAGAAAATTGGGGAGAACAGACAGGGAATAAGGTTATGGTGCCTAGCTGCTAATAAACCTCAAACTCTGAAAGAATAGCAGGATAACTCCCTGTGCAATAAAAGGCATCTCTGGTCAGCCTTGGTCTTGAATAAAGTCTTGGCTTAACAGTCCTTTTCCAGAGAGCCGGTTGCCTAACTTAGTGAAGAAGTTGCACCGTGTGTATGTTTTCCATCCCATTCCCCTGACCTCATCCTCTTAGAATTCTTCTCCGCAAAGCCCATTGAACAGTTGTATCTCAGACTCAGGCTCAAAACCCTCTCGGATGCATTGTCACACCTGGATCCTGCTCTCACCTCACCCTAGCATAATCACGTGTACATGTTCATGTACATTAAAAGATGGTGAGAACATTAAGAGAGAATATTAGGAGAGAGATGGGGATATTGACTACTTATTATCTTATCCTAATCTCTAATTTATTACTGCAGTTCTCCCAGAACACTCGTATTTTGCTGTGCTTTTCCCTGAAGTTTTCCCTGCCCCTGGACTTCACCATGGACTGCACCCACTCAACAGGGACTGTAATTTTATGATTATGAATCGTAATGTAAATATCTGATATGCAGAATGTATTTTCATTGTTTGTGACCCACAGGTTGAGTTAGAAACAACGATGAGAGAGAAACATCGATCAGCTGCCTCCTGCACACCCCTCATTGGGGATGTGCCTGCAACCCAGGTACATGCCCTTGACCAGAATCAAACCTGGGACCCTTCAGTCCACAGGCTGACTCTCTATCCACTGAGCCAAACTGGCTAGGGTGATGGTTTTTTTCTTTACCTTCAATTTTGTTTCTGAATTCAGTCAACTCTCATTTTACATCTTTCTATTTTATGGTAATTTTTATTTTAAACGTTTGAATCTATTCTTCGAGATTTTTTTTTCACACCTGCAAATGCTTGTTTAAGGATATTTAATTTAGATTGGCATTTTTTGTTACAGTTTTTCTCTGCTTTGTGGTAGTTTGGGGGAATAATTTTCATCTGAAATATTTTGCTTTTCACTTTCTCTTCCTACTATAGTACCTTTAGTATGAATGTTGTATTTTGTTTTCTGTTAATTGTGGGATATCTTATATTTTCCTAGGCCAGCAATAACAGTTATATGTAGGAAAAGACTGGTGGTTTATTAGCTTTCTTAGCTCCCGAGTGCCCTCTTCTGTTGGAATGGTAAAGTGCAGGTTCTTTAACGAATGTCTACATTCTTTGGGGCACAGGAGGATAACAATGTCTTAAGAGGTTTCAATGTAGAACCTTCTGCCACTTATTTCTTTCTTTTCCCTCACCCCCCAAATCCATGGGAACCCTTCTTCAAAGTCATTCCCCTTCCAAGTCTTTCCCATTCTTCCAGAGCAGGGGCACACCTCCAACTGATCGCCTGCACTTTCAGGGCCCTTCCTCTCAGTTCCCCACAGACAGGACTCTGAACACCCAGATATGAGATTTATTCTCAGCATCTCTGCCCTCCTGGCGGGGCTCTATCTTTGGGAAAATGACTCTATTTGTATTCCACACCTCAAGTGTCTGCTGGCTGCTCTGGTTTCTGAGTGTTTACTTTCCTAGTTACACGGAAACTGAAGCATTATCCTGTTTTAGTCATGCTGTAGGCAGGGATTACTAGTGGTTTTATTCAGTTCCTCTGATCTGTATAGAATTCAGAAGACATGGAGATTCTGATTTAGGTGGCCCCATTATTCTGTGGGAGTCCAAAATCAGATAACTTTATTATTTATTTATTTATTTTTAAATATCTTTTTATTAATTTCAGAGAGGAAGGGAGAGGGAGATAGAAACATCAATGATGAGAGAGAATCATTAATTGGCTGCCTCCTGCACGGCCCCTACTGGGAATCGAGCTCACAACTCAGCCATGTGCCCTTCACTGGAATCAAACCAGGGACCTTGCAGGCTGACATTTTATCCACTGAGCCAAACCAGCTAGGGCAGATAATTTTATTTTTGTAAAAAATATAATTGTTAAACTGATCTTTCTTTTTTGAGCTGAAATTTCCTTCCTTATAATGTCTACACATCCATCCTAACTGTGCCTTCTGAGACAACTGGGAATAAATAAAATTTCTCATTTATGTTCTAACAAAAGCTGTTTCCCAGCACCTTCCTTTCTCTGGAATAGCCATTTATCTACCCTTCAACCATTACTCAGGTGGTGGAGTTCCAAGTCACCCCTCCCTCCATCGGATCCCTCTTTATCAAAGATGCCAACTAAGCAGGGTCATAGTGTTCTATACTGGAGTGACCAATATAACTGGACCTTGTTACCACTGGCAGAAGCTAACAATAGCAGCTCAAAAGTTTACAAAGGTTGCTTTCCTGTCTCCAAACTCAATGACTTATGTAAACAAATAAAAGAAAATTGAAAATGGGAACAAAACATGCTTTTGTATTTTGCTTTCAACAAAGGACAATCATCAGTTGGCTTATCCACAAACATAGCAAGTATTGTTCTGACTAGAACAGTCACACAATAATGCATCTAAATGTCTCTAACCAAGTTTCTAGCAAACAAAATGTAGAATGGCCTGAATAAATATGATTACTTATGAATCTCTTAATTAGGAGTCTAGTGCTGCAAAGTGGCTGCTAGTGAATTAAGAATACTGCTTTGGCCCAGCCAGCTTGGCTCAGTGGTTGAGCATCGACCTATGAACCAGGAGGTCACGGTTCAATTCCTGGTCAGGGCACATGTCAAGGTTGCTGGCTTGATCCCTGGTGGGGTGCAATCATGAGGCAGCTGATCAATGATTCTCTCTCATTAGTGATGTTTCCATCTGTCTTTCCCTCTCTCTTCCTCTCTGAAATCAATGAAAAAAAATATTTAAAAAATACTGCTTTGTTCTCATTTAGGAGGTGCTGCCAGGGTTATGCCTTTTTATATAATGACACAAGCAAACCCTAGTGTTGCTAGAAAATTTCAATATGGAGCATGATGTACCTAGAGGATTTGAATAGGACATCGGTTCTCAACCTGTGGGTCGAGACCCCTTTGGGGGTTGAACGACCCTTTCACAGGGGTCGTCTAAATACATCCTGCATATCAGATATTTACATTATGATTCATAACAGTAGCAAAATTACAGTTGTGAAGTAGCAACGAAAATTTTATGGTTGGGGGTCACCAAAACATGAGGAACTGTATTAAAGGGTCGCGGCATAAGGAAGGTTGAGAACCACTGGAATAGGGTGATAGAAGAAGAAGGTGGGGAAACTCCATGGAGCAGTGGAAGGTGGGACAGTAGGGTGAGCATAGGATTGGGAAGGATTTTCTTACCATCTTTGGTGGTAGCTATTGGGGAAAAAAATAATATATATATTTTTTAAATATATTTTATTGATTTTTTTACAGAGAGGAAGGGAAAGAGATAGAAAGTTAGAAACATCGATGAGAGAGAAACATCGATCAGCTGCCTCCTGCACACCTCTCCCTGGGGATGTGCCCGCAACCAAGGCACATGCCCCTGACCAGAATTGAACCTGGGACCCTTCAGTCCACAGGCCGACACTCTATCCACTGAGCCAAACCAGTTAGGGCAATAATAATATATTTTAAAAGGTTATTACCTGGGAGATAAAAGGCGGGGGGGAGGGAAATGGGAGATATCTGTAATACTTCAATAATAAAAATATACTTAAAAAGTTATTTCCTCCTGGATGATGATTTACTTTAAAATAAGTTTGATAAGATTAAAATTCAATCCCATAGTAAAGTTACTTTATTTCACTGGCCTCACAATAGACCCTTAAAGGAGAGAGAAGTAGAATTACAGAGGGCAAGTGGAGCTGATGCAGATGCCTCGTGGTATGCCTGGGGGCACCCTCCTCCCCAAGTTAAAGCTGAACAAGAGATGAAAACCTCTGAGCTAGAAACTAGCGATCCAGGCGCAGGGATCCTAAATCCGTCTGACTCTGCCAGCATTCAAGCCATCCTCCCAGATGCGGAGGTCAGTCACAGAGCGTGGCCGAAAAGAGAATGAAGTGGGAGTCCCAGAGTTGCAGCGTGCAAGCAAGTTCTTTAACAGAGAAGCCAACGAATATTTAATTGCTACATTTTTTTCAAATGCTCCAAAGGACAGGGTCGCGTGACTTATCCAAATAATCTCATTTTTAGACTTTATTTTTTCTTAAATATATTTTACTGATTTTTTACAGAGAGGAAGGGAGAGGGACAGAGAGTTAGAAACATCGATGAGAGAGAAACATCGATCAGCTGCCTCCTGCACACCCCCCACTGGGGATGTGCCTGCAACTAAGGTACATGCCCTTGACCGGAATCAAACCTGGGACCTTTCAGTCTGCAGGCTGATGCTCTATCCACTGAGCCAAACCTGCCAGGGCTAGACTTTATTTTGCTTTAATAGATTCAAAATAGTTGAGGGAGGCAAAATTAAACTGCTTGACTTTTAAATGTATTTCAAAGAGTATTGAAAATGTGCTGTTACTTTTACTTCAAAATGGTAAATTTAAAAATATTTTGGAGAGTAAAAACTTCAAGAGATGCTGTTCATAATGTTTTTTAATGAGAGATGGAAGCAATAGAAAAAATTCCATTATGGATATCATGCAATCCCCCTTTTCTTTCTATGTTATTGGCTTGCAACATGCAATACGAATTTAATATGAAGACGCTTAGTCATTGGAGCTGCATAACCACTCTCCTCAAAGCAACAACCCCTGAGCATAGCACCAAATCCCATCATCAAGGACCCATCCACATCTAGGCAACCCCTCCACTCTGAACCCCAGTAGAGGATTCCTTATTTGAATACCAGCTGGTGGCCTCTCCTCAAAACTGCAAATAATGAAAACATTTGTAAACTCCTCCTGTTGCCTTCTTGGAATGTACTTAAGAAGACGGTATGTTACTTTTTATTTGAATCACTTCACAATCATTTACTGTGACGAATATGCTAGTCTGAAGTGAAGGAGGGATGTCCAACAGAGAGACATCAGAGATTAACTTCAGCAAATTAAATTCTTAAATGACATTTCCAGCTAAAAACTAACACATAGACTCTAACAGTATGAAAGTGATAGATGTGTGTGTGTGTGTAGTGTTTGTTTGTGTTTCTTCATTTCTGGAGAAATTCTAGAGAAAACGGGCAAAGCTACATCGCTTAGAAATGTTTGGTAGCTAAAAGGTTGTTTAGACATCCCATGCTTCTCTGTCCCAGAGTAGAAAGCGCTGGATGCAGCAGCAGCATCTGGCTAAAGGCAAGTATCGCCAGGAAGCATTTAAACAAGGAGAAGGAAGTAGGTGAACGGTGAGTAGCATCGGGCCAGTGTCCCGCCACTGAGCCTTTTCTTTGTGTGTGTGCTCCTGCTTGGGGGTCATTTTGCTGCCTCAGGAGTCCATCCTTATGATTGATTTTGTATTCTGAATCTAATATCAGACAGGACATCAAAGGATCCCTACTTGAATGGGTCTGAAAGGAAAAGCCAGCATTTCAGTCGCAATGCACAGACCACATAGATGGAGAATATTTAGAAAAATACTTGATGCAAAGATTTATTTCTGTTTGAGGGTAAACTCAGAGAGACAAGATTTATTTCCTGCCTAAACAACAAGAAACTCAATAAAATACATGAAACAGCAACTTCCAAGACTTGGCGTATGAGGCAGTGGAGGGCAGTGATTCCCTTCACTATGAACAAATGAGATGAAACCTACAATTGCCCCAGTTTATTGCCTGCAGAGTTCCCAGGCCACCAGGGAGAGAGAACCCAGACACAGCCTGGTGGTCTCCCCAAGTTGGGAAGATCAATCTGGAACTCTGGGGGAAGCCAAGGAACCAGAGTTCAGAAGGCAGAGTATCATGGAGGAGAGAACTGTGCCGAGAGAGGGCGGGAGGATTGGGGGGTGGGGGGGTGTCTGGAGAATTGGGTGTCCTCTGCGAGTCTTCAGGGAGTGCTGGTCAGTGCATGTGGCTGGAGGAGGGACACGGCTTACTACTTTGTGGAATGTTGGGTAGACTGCTCACCAGTAGCAAAATCTACCCTAAATTAAATGCTGCTCTGGTTCCTCCTAACAGCACTTGTAAGCAAGCCCGGGAAGGCTCAAATGATTTTTAAGTAACTTACCAGCATCTCAGAATAAAGCTCAAGATATTTACAGGAATGCAAAACTATATAGCTTCTAACAGGAAAAAATTCATAACATCTAGCATCCAATCAAAAATTATCAGCATGAAGAGAAGCAAGGTCCGATGATCCATAAGGAGGAAAAAACAATCAAAAGGAATCCAGATGTTATAGAGGAAATAGTAAACCAGGACAATAAACAATTCCTATAACTATATTCCCTGTGTTCCAGAAGCTGGAGTAAATGCCGTGCACATTAAATAAAGACAGAAGATGTTTAAAAAACATCCAGGGAAAGTCTAATTTGAGAACTATAATGTGTGAAATGAAAAATATACTGGGTGGGATTAATGATAGATTAGACAATGAAGATGAAATGATTATTGGACTCGAAGACATAGCATTCAAAACTGTACAACTGAAACTCAGAGAGAAAAATGACTGAAAAAAACCCACAACAAAACCAAACCCAAACAGTATTAGTGAGCATTTAATATTTCCTTATACTGCAGGTCTACTGGACATGAGATGAATCCTTTCAGTTTTTGCCTGCTTCCAAATGTCTTTATTTTGACTTTATTTGTAAAGGATATTTTTACTGGGTATAGAATTCTAGATTAATAATTTTTCTTTAAGTACGTTAAAGATGCCATCCAATCATTTATCCCTTTCATTTTTTTTTCTGATAAGAAGCCAGCCATTATTCTCACCATTGTACATTGTATGTTATATTTCTCTTTTCCCTTGGTTTCAAGATTTTATCTGTACTCTTTAGATTTCGGCAGCATTGTATGGTATGCATAAGTGCGGTTTTCTTTGTATTTATTCTCCTTGAGTTTCATCAAAATTCTTTGGTCTGGGTTGCGATCCTTCATCAATTTTGGAAAATTGTCCGTTATTATCTCTTCCAATATTTCTTCTGCTCTGTACTTTTTTCTTGTTCTGGGCCTCCAGCTATACACATGAAAGCCTATTTGATATTATTTCACAGGTATTGAGTGTTCTGATCCCCTCCTCTTTAAAATTGTTTTTTTCTTTGTGTTTTAATTTTAATAATTTTTATTGTCTTTAAGTTCACTGAATCTTTCATCTGATAAGTTTATCAAAATAATTCTTTATCTTTTAACTTTCATTTTTAAGATTGCCATCTGACTCCTTTTTATAGTTTCATCTTTATGCTAAAATTTCCTGTCTGTTCACACATGCCATCCACCTTTCCATGAGATTCCTTCATATATTTACTATTGTTATTATTAGGTCCTCTTTGATAATTCTAAAACTTGGATCATTTTTGGATCAAACTGTTTCCTCTCCTGAGAGTAAGTCATGCTTTTTTCTTTTATTTGATGTCTCATATTTTTGATTGGTGGTTTGATACTGATAATAGAACAATAGAAACGGAGGCAAACAATATTTACACCCAGAAACAGGCCCATCCCTCTCTCAGGCCACTAATGTGAAGAGATGAGACCATCTAGTTCACAGTTGAGGGGATCTGGACAGTTGTTTCTTGGGTTAGATGAATTTCACCACAGGCTCAAATAGTTTATGCAAGGGATCAGAACTCTCTTTTTAGCCAGGTGTGTGTCCCTGGAGTATTGGTTTTCTTTTTTTTTCTTTTAATATTTTTATCATTTTTTTAGAGAAAGGAAGGAGAGAGAGAAATGTGTGAGAGAGACATGGATTGGCGGCTTCCTGCATGCCCCCCTACTGGGGATTGAGCCCACAACCCAGCATGTACCCTGACTGGGAATAAAACCAGCAACCTTTTGGTGCATGGGATGATGCCCAATCAACTGAGCCAGACTGGCCAGAGCTGGAGTATTGGTTTTCATTCTCCTGTTTTGCCATCAGCCCCCCCCCAGATCTGCTTGTCTACATCTCAGAGGGATATTTCTCGTTCTCTTGCCTCTGCCCCAGCCACATCAGCCATTGCTTCTTAACCCACTAAGGGCCCCGTGACTGAAGAATTCAGTTTCATTCTGTGCTGCCTCCAGACTGCAAGCAGCCCCGTGCTTAAACTCAGGGGAGAGTCTCTCTCGGCGCCCTGCCCTCTCCCAGTCAGGCTATCACTGCTCATATCACTCTGGCTGGAGAGCCTACGAACTTGTCTCAGTTTTCCTTCCCTGCCCTCATGGTTCATAAGGTCCTGCACATTGTGCCTGGGTGGGGAAGGTTCTCTCAGCATCCTGCCCCTCTTCTATGAAGGTAGGTGCCTGCTGCTTCGTAAAAAGCCCGAGGGCTTAACAGTGTCTTTCAGCCTTCTGACCTGGCCCCACCTCTCGGGACCACCCTGGGAGGGCCTGCCGGAAAGTGCTGGCAGGCAGCGCTCCATGTTCAAGGGTTTAAACCATCACGCCAGAACATCTTCCAAAAATCATATCTGGCTTTGAAATAAGAATGACATTTAATATTAAGTTTGTAAATAATGCTGATGATGCACTTTAGTCATGTTTTTAGCAAAAAATATGATTATAAAATAACTAGACTGCTTTTTTATGCTTCTTTTAAACATATTTCAAAAGCCATTTTACACAAACAGTTCAAAACTGGTTTCAAGTAATGGCAGCTTCATTAAAATAAGAAAAATATTTTTTATTGTGACTGCTCAACTATACAATAGTTAGCTAAACCAAATATATAGGAACATGTAATTTTAAATCCATTTTCATTACTTACATATTTAGCCTTGAACACCTGGTTCTAAAATTACTTGAAAATATTTCAGGTTTTAGTACTTGTAGATAATGTAATGTAATACAATTGCTAATATATACTCTACCACACCATGGTGGTTGCTGTTTTTTGTAAATGTAGAAATAGATTGATTTTTTATTTCTTAGCATACTTGAAAACATATCATAGCCATTTCCATCTTGTTTGGAATGGACAGTAATTTCAAATAAAGGGTTTTAGGGGAAAGATAGATACATTTTGTTCATGAAAATGAAAGTGGAAATTTTTGCAAAGCTCGAATACCACAGAAAAGTGGAATTTATGGAATGTGGTGTGGCGCAGCTCTCCCAGCAGAGGGCAGCACTCGGAGGGAAATCAGAAGTCAGACACTTCTGAACTTCTGCCTCCTGTGCTGGAGCCTGGCTCAAGGGTGGAGAAACATTTATTTTTCACTGAATTTTAAACAGTTGTGAAATGATGAAATACTTTCTTTTGAGGGTGAGTATTTTGACGAAGTGTTTGATTTTTTCCTGTCACCTACCAAAATTGGAGGATATGTAATAATAACGACGTTGACTGCAAAAGCTCTGCCTTCTGTGGAAGATACAATTAATTGTTGAAAACGACTTCCTTTGAATGTCTTCAAAGCATTCTCATGTTTTGAAAATTTCAGGAGAGGGAAGCAAGATGGCGGCGATATAGGCAGACGCGTCCCAGGTCTTGTCCCGGAGCAAACGGAGTAAGCAGCTGAAACTAATAACACCCACCCCGAATTGGCGAATTTACTCAGCTGGTGAGACGGTTTGCAGCCGGGAAGGGCAGAGCTCCCCTGGAAAGGTTAAAAACCAGGGATCTGGGCAGGAAAGTTTGCCAGACCTGAGCCCAGAGGGTCGGAGGGAGACCGCATGGCAGACAGCCGCGTCTCTTGGGACAGACACACGCCTGACTGGGGAAAGGAGTTCCGCGGGTTTGGGGGCTCCGGGAGATTTGAGATTTGGATTTGGTGATTGCGGAGAACTGAGACTAAAGGGGGCATCCTGAGGAACTGACCAGACCATGCAGTGCCCATAAGAGAGGAGCGTTTCCCAGATCATGCAGTGCTGGTAAGAGAGGAGCGTTTCTGCGGCCGGCCGGCGTTTGTTTGTTTATTTGTTTTCACTGAACCCTGCTCATAGGACAGTTCAGATACAGACACTCACCTGTGCTGAAGAGAGGGCGAAGGTGCGGACGAGTGGAATCTGGGGAGAGGCTGAGGAGAGAGGGGGAGCCTGAGGAGGTGGCAGCGAATTGAGTGCTGAGACACCCCTGGGCCCAGGACTGGGGCAGCCATTCTCTCCAGAGGGTGGAATTCCTCCCCCCAGCCTCCCAGGCAAGGAGCACAGCCACACCCAGATTCCACCCTGTAAGAGATAAAGGATTAAAATAAGCTGATTAGTCCCTGGGAGTTACCAGGGTCTGGCCTATAGAGGGACTTTCAGTCCCACCAACAACACAGAGCAGGGTAATGATTAAAAAAGGATAGAGAAGCTGTATAGACTCAGAGGCCAACCCAAAAACACTGCCACCCAGAGGCTGAGCCACAAACTGACTCTTAGGTGAATACAAATTAAGGTAGACTGGATCACAAATACGGCCTGCTTTAAAACCAGGACTGTGATTTACAACACGGAGGAGCAGTGTAACGCAGGGAAATTCAACACTCTCCTAAATACCTGGCAGGACTAAGGCGAACCACTCTGAAGAGTAGAGGAACCGGAGGACTATCACTACTGCAAATTTTTTCTTTTCTTTTTTTTCTTTTTTTGCCTTTTTACTAAGAAACCAATTTTTTTCTCTTTTTCTTCTTTTTCCATCACCTGATTTTACCCTTTCAATTATTACATTTTTATTTTTAACCAGTATTATTACTGCTACCATTTTACCATTTTTTAAAGTGCCATTTTATTTTCTCTTTATTTTCTTTTGGGATTAATGTTCTCCATTCTATTTTCATCATTCCTTTAGCATTAATTTTTCCCTATCTCAATTTCACCTCTTTGCTAAAACCTTCTTCCTCACTTTTCCCCTTTTGGTGTCCTGTTTCTCTTACCCTATTCCTGCTTTAGATTTCCCCAATTCCGTCCTTTTACCCCCTGTCTAATTCCACCCTACTTATATATCCTATTACCAATCCACTGCTCTAAATCCTTATACACCTATTCTTTATCCTTCTTCACTTTCCAAACATTTTTTTCTCTTATCTTTCTATTGTTTTCTTGATTGTTGAATATATTGTTTTTTTTTTATTTGTTTGTTTGTTTTGTTTTGTGTTTTCTCTTTTTCTTTTTTAAGACTGGTTGTGAGGTTGTTTTGCTTTTTCTTTTTCTTTTTTTTTTCTGCTGGTTTTTCCCTCCCCCCCCCCCCCCCCCCCCCGGTTATTTTTGTGCTTCTGTTTTCCCTTGCCCCTCTTGATATTATTAGTGGTTTGTAGTTTGCATTCATCTTCAGGGATCTGTTGCTGGAATTTGTTGAGATTAGTGGCAGTTCTATTGGAGTTTGCTCCTCATACAAATAGTCTCTTCCCCGCTTCTACTTCATTCTCTCTTTTCGCTCTTTTTTTTTTTCTTTTTTCCCCCCCTCTTTTTTACCAATTCTATTTTTGGCACTCCTTTTTTGTTTGTTTTTTTTCTTATTTTTCTTTTCTTTTCTCTCTTTTATCTTCTTCTCTTCTTTCTTCCTTATCCCCTAATTCTCTTAATTCGGGTGGTCACCTTTATTTGGGGTTATTAATATCGTGAATATACCTGTGTTCAGTGCCTGGTATGTTGTGCCTTGTTGTGTTGTATTTTGTGCCTTTAAATCAACTCAGCAGATCCAAGCAACAGCAGCCCCCTGATCATCCCAGCCTCCTGATCACCACACCTTCTGTCTGAGGAACAGCAGCTGTACGTGAAGCCTCCCCCCACCAGCCAGAAGAGCCACCACAGCTGTGAACAGCACCCGCCAGAGGAGCTGCTGCCAACTGGGAAGCAGCTGCTACCGCAACCGTCCGAGCAGCAACCACGACCCAAGGAGCCCCTGCCACCCAGGGAGCAGCCACTGAACGACTCAACATCTACATATGTCAGCGAGATCAAACATGGGTAGGCAAAGAAACCCCCAAAGGAAAGAAAAGGAGGACTTGCCAGAAAAGCAGCTAAGTGATACAGAGGCAGGCAACGTGACAGAAAAAGAATTCAGAATAAGGGTCCTAGAGTGCACACACCGGAAGGAGGAAAAAGTCAACAACTTATTCAAGAAGCAAGAAGAAACAGATGAAAAAATCAACAGCTTATGCAAGAAGCAAGAAGAAACAGATGAAAAAATCAATAACTTATGTAAGACCCAACAAGAAATGAAGAGCGATATAGCTTCAATAAAAAACACCATTGAAAGCATCAACAGTAGACTAGGAGAAGCAGAGGACCGGATTAGTGAATTAGAAGACAAGGAAGCAAAACACACCCAAACTGTACTGAAATTGGAGAAAAAAAATTAAAAGACAGGAGGAGAGCCTAAGGGAGCTTTGGGACAACATGAAGTGAAACAACATACGAATAATAGGGGTGCCAGAACAACAGAAAGAGGAACAAGGATTAGAAAACCTATTCAAAGAAATAATATCAGAAAACTTCCCTGAGGTGGGGAAGAAAAAAGTCACACAAGCACAGAGAGTCCCAAACAAGGTGAACCCGAAAAGACCCACACAAAGACACATCATAATTACCATGGCAAGTGTTCAGGACAAAGAGAGAATCTTAAAGGCTGCAAGAGAGAGACAGAAAGTTACATACAAGGGATCTCCCATTAGACTATCAAATGATTTCTCAACAGAAACACATCAGGCCAGAAAAGAATGGACGGAAATTTACAAAGTGATGCAAAGCAAAGGACTGAATCCAAGAATACTCTATCCAGCAAGGCTATCATTCAAATTTGAAGGGGAAATAAGAAGCTTCAGACAAAAGGAGTCTAAGAGAGTTTATCACCACCAAGCCAGCAATGCAAGAAATGCTAAAGGGACTGGTGTAAAAAGAAGAAATAAAAAGCTCAGAAAGAAAACAGCCACACACAAAAAAAGAAATGGCTACAAACAAGTACCTTTCAATAATAACTTTAAACGTAAATGGACTAAATGCTCCAACCAAAAGACATCGAGTGGCGGAATGGATAAAAAAACATGACCCATACATTTGCTGTCTACAAGAGACCCACCTCATTAGAAGGGACTCACACAGGCTGAAAGTGAAGGGATGGAAAAATATCTTCCAGGCAAATGGAAAGGAAAAGAAAGCTAGGGTAGCAATACTTATATCGGACAAAATAGACCTCAAAGTGAAGGCCATAACCAGAGATAAGGAAGGCCACTTCATAATACTAAAGAGATCAATACAACAAGAAGATATAACCCTGGTAAACATTTATGCACCCAATGCAGGAGCATCCAAATACATAAAAAAACTCCTGGAAGATATCAAAGGAGAGATCGACAACAATACAATCATAGTAGGGGACTTTAATACACCACTGACATCTCTGGATAAATCCTCTAGACAAACAATCAGCAAAGAAACAGCAACCCTAAATGACTCACTTGATCAGATGGACTTAATTGACATCTTCAGAACATTTCACCCCAAAGCCACGGAATATACATTCTACTCAAAGGCTCATAAGACATATTCAAAAATAGACCACATATTGGGTCACAAACAAAGTCTCCCCAAATTCAAGAAGATTGAAATCATACCAAGCATCTTCTCAGATCACGATGGCATAATATTAGAAATGAACTACAAAAAAAACAACCCAAAATACTCAAATACTTGGAAGCTGAATAGCATGTTATTAAATATTGATTGTGTTACAAATGAGATCAAAGAAGAAATTAAAAGCATCCTGGAAACTAATGACAATGAAAACACCACAATCCAAAACCTATGGGATGCAATGAAAGCAGTCCTGAGAGGGAAGTTTATAGCTCTACAGGCCTATCTCAAAAAGCAAGAAAAAATGGTAGTAAATCATCTAACTCTACATCTCAAAGAATTAGAAAGAGAGCAACAAGAAAACCCCAAAGTGAGCAGAAGGAAGGAGATAATAAAGATTAGAGCAGAAATAAATGACATAGAGACCAAAAAGACAGAAAATCAATGAAACCAAAAGCTCATTCTTCAAAAGGATAAACAAGATTGACAAACCTCTAGCCAGACTCACCAAGAAGCAAAGAGAGAGGACCCAAATAAACAAAATCAGAAACGATAGAGGCGAAATAACAACAGACCCCACAGAAATACAAATGATTGTTAAACAATACTATGGACAGCTCTACTCCAACAAACTAGACAACCTGGAGGAAATGGACAAATTCCTAGAAAAATACAACATTCCAAAACTCAATCAGGAAGAATCTAAAAACCTCAATAGGCCAATAACTATGGAAGAAATTGAAGCAGTCATCAGAAAGCTTCCAGCAAACAAAAGCCCAGGACCAGACGGCTTCACAGGGGAGTTTTACCAAACATTCAAGGAAGAACTAAAACCTACCCTCCTCAGACTACTACAAAAAATTCAAGAGGAAGGAACACTTCCAAGCTCATTCTATGAAGCCAGCATCACCCTAATACCAAAACCAGGTAAAGACAACACAATAAAAGAGAATTACAGGCCAATATCCCTCATGAACATAGATGCCAAAATCCTCAACAAAATCTTAGCAAATCGGATCCAGCAGTACATCAGAAAGATCATACACCATGACCAAGTAGGATTTATCCCAGGGATGCAAGGATGGTACAATATACGCAAATCAATAAACGTGATACATCACATAAACAAATTGAAAGAAAAAAACCACATGGTCATATCAATTGATGCAGAAAAAGCATTTGACAAAATCCAACACCCATTTTTGATAAAAACTCTCAGCATGGTGGGAGTAGAAGGATCATACCTCAACATAATAAAAGCCATATATGACAGGCCCACAGCCAACATCATACTCAATGGACAAAAACTAACACCATTTTCCCTAAGAACAGGAACAAGACAAAGATGCCCACTCTCACCACTCCTGTTCAACATAGTCCTGGAAGTATTAGCCATTGCAATTAGACAAGAAGAAGAAATAAAAGGCATCTAAATTGGAAAAGAGGAAGTAAAACTGTCCTTATTGGCAGACGACATGATATTATACATACAAAACCCTAGAGACTCTGTCAAAAAACTACTAGACTTAATACATGAATTTGGCAAAGTAGCAGGATACAAAATTAATGCCAAGAAATCTGAGGCATTTCTATACACCAATAGTGAACTTTCAGAAAGAGAGATTAGAAAAACAATCCCATTTACCATCGCACCAAAAAAATTAAGCTACCTAGGAATAAGCTTAACTAAAGAAGTAAAAGACCTCTACTCAGAAAACTATAGGATGTTGAAAAAAGAGATAGAGGAAGACATAAACAGATGGAAGAACATACCATGTTCATGGATTGGTAGAATCAACATCATTAAAATGTCCATACTACCCAAAGCAATCTATAAATTCAACGCACTTCCCATTAAAATACCAACAGCATACTTCACAGATCTAGAACGAACTCTCCAAAAATTCATCTGGAATAAAAAAAGACCCCGAATAGCTGCAGCAATCCTGAGAAAGAACAAAGTAGGTGGGATCTCAATACCATATATCAAGATGTATTACAAAGCCACTGTTCTAAAAACTGCGTGGTACTGGCATAAGAACAGACATATAGATCAATGGAATAGAATAGAGAGCCCAGAAATTGACCCGAACCAATATGCTCAATTAATATTTGACAAAGGAGGCAAGAACATACAATGGAGCCAAGATAGTCTCTTCAATAAGTAGTGTTGGGAAAATTGGACAGATATAGGCAAGAAAATGAAACTAGACCACCAACTTACACCAAAATACACAAAAATAAACTCAAAATGGATAAAGGACTTAAATGTAGGACAGGAAACCATAAAAATACTAGAAGAATCCAAAGGCAACAAAATCTCAGACATATGCCGAAGCAATTTCTTCACTGATACAGCTCCTAGGGCAGTTGAAACTAAAGAGAAAATGAACAATCAAAATAAAAAGCTTCTGCACAGCAAAAGAAACCATCAACAAAACAACAAGAAAACCCACTGCATGGGAGAACATATTTGCCAACGTCATATCTGATAAGGGCCTAATCTCCAAAATTTATAGGGAACTCATACAACTTAACAAAAAGAAGATAAACAATCCAATCAAAAAATGGGCAAAGGATCTAAATAGACACCTTTCAAAAGAGGACATTCAGAAAGCCAAGAGACATATGAAAACACGCTCAAAGTCACTAATCATCCGAGAGATGCAAATCAAAACAACAATGAGGTACCATCTCACACCTGTCAGACTGGCTATCATCAACAAATCAACAAACGACAAGTGCTGATGTGGAGAAAAAGGAACACTCGTGCACTGCTGGTGGGAATGCAGACTGGTGCAGCCACTATGAAAGACAGTATGGAGTTTCCTCAAAAAACTGGAAATGGAACTCCCATTTGACCCTGTGATCCCACTTCTAGGAATATATCCCAAGAAACCAGAAACACCAATCAGAAAGGATATATGCACCCATATGTTCATAGCAGCACAATTCACCATAGCTAAGATCTGGAAACAGCCTAAGCGTCCATCAGTAGATGAATGGATTAGAAAACTGTGGTACATCTACACGATGGAATATTATGCTGCTGTAAAAAAGAAGGAACTCTTACCATTTGCAACAGCATGGATGGAGCTGGAGAGCATTATGCTAAGTGAAATAAGCCAGTCAATGAAGGAAAAATACCACATGATCTCACTCATTCATGGATAATAGAGACCATTATAAACTTTTGAACAATAATAGATACAGAGGCAGAGCTGCCTCACACAGATTGTCATACTGCAGCGGGAAGACCGGGGAGGGTTGGGGGGCAGGAGGGAGGTGGGTAAGAGATCAACCGAAGGACTTGTATGCATGCATATGAGCATAACCAATGGACATAAGACGCTGGGGGGTAGGGGATGCCGGGATATTGTCAAGGGCGGGGAAAAAAAAGGACACATATGTAATACCCTTTGTAATGCTTTAAGCAATAATAATAAAAAAGAAGGCGATGCAGAAACGTGAAAAAAAAAAAAGAAAATTTCAGAATTTGTTGCATGGTCCATGTTTCAGAATACTTACATCTTATGATTTTTTGAATGCCTATTATGCCCCCATTGAGGTGTTCAGTTTTTAACTTTCTAGACTGTTTTTAAGCTTTCTACTCACTCATCAAAATTGAATCCAACAGATGTGTTTTTTTGAGCATTTTCTATGTGCAGTCTCCTTTGCAAAAGCTTCTGTTTAATTGTCCTTCTCGCTTAGATTAGTTGTCCTTTTATCTTCTGCAGTTCATTCTGTACGTGTCGTCACCTGGCAAGCGAGGGTGCTGCCCGTCAGCAGCATCCTGCCATCATATCTATTATATTAATGCCTCACCTTTTTTGTTTCTTCCTTTTTTCTTATTATGAAATACACTAGAACAGGGGTCCTCAAAGTACGGCCCGCGGGCCACATGCAAATACAAATATTGTATTTGTTCCCATTTTGTTTTTTTATGTCAAAATAAGATATGTGCAGTGTGCATAGGAATTTGTTCATAGTTTCTTTTTAAACTATAGTCCGGCCCTCCAACGGTCTGAGGGACAGTGAACTGGCCCCCTGTTTAAAAAGTTTGAGGACCTCTGCACTAGAAGCCCGATGCACGGAAATTCATGCAAGAGTAGGCCTTCCTTCCCCCTTCCTTCTCGCCGGCACCTGCTTCCCTCTGGCACCCGGGACCTGGGCTTCCCTCCTCCAGCCACCACGGCAGGCACCCAGGCCCAGCTTTGTCAGGAAGGACGTCCGGAAGATGTCCGGTCTAATTAGCATATTACCCTTTTATTATTATTTATAGATACTTACAGAACTGTTCATAAAATCTATCTGTACTTTTAATGAATAATTTTAAAACAAACACTTGTGTAACACAATTCAAAAAATAGAACTTTGGCAGAATCTAAGACACTCGCCAAGTTCATGGCTTCCTCCCCAGTGGCAATCCTTCACAGTTGCTATCCCTTCACTTCCAGGTGTCTGCTGGTCTAGCATTATGCTAATTTTGAGCATTTTCTAAGTGCAAGCTTCTTTACAAATTCTTTTGTCAAAATGATAACCATACCTCTGTTTTTTTTTTTTATGCTTTTATAACCTGTCTCTGCAGTCCTAAACAATGCTCTGGTCTGCCTGCTTTGAACGTAATCTGAATGGAAATACTATACTGTAGGAATTATTTCTATCTGCCTTTTTTTGTTCAATGTTGTGCTTGCAATGTCATCTCTATGCTGTCGCATTTGGCTGCACTGTATCATTTTAGTAGTGATATACTATTCATTGTATAAGTATTTCACAGCTCAGACACGCTCCTGTCAATGGACATTCGGGCTGTTTGCAGTTTTGGTTGCTATAAATAATGCTGCTGCAGATATTCTTACACATGGAAGCTGGTGCATATGTTCTTTTTTTATTGTTTAAGGTATTACAAATAATAGTACTTCTGTCTCCTATTTTTTTCCCCATTGACCTCGTCCCCGCCTCCCCTACCCCCTGGCACTTGTTCTCACCCTCCCTTGCCCCCGCCCCCACAATGTCTTGCATCTGTTGGTTGTGCTTATATGCATGCATACAAGTCCTTCGGTTGATCTCTTACCGCCCCCCAACCCTCCCTACCTTCCCCCCTGTAGTTTGACAGATGCTTCTTTGCCTCTGTCTATTTTTGTTCAACAGTTTGTAATGTTCTTTATATTCCACAAATGAGTGAGATCATGTGGTATTTATCTTTCACTGACTGGCTTATTTCACTTAGCATAATGCTCTCCAGGTCCATTCATGTTGTTGCAAATGGTAAGAATTCCTTCTTTTTTCATAGCAGAGTAGTATTGCATTGTGTAGATGTACCACAGTTTTCTAATCCATTCATCTGTTGATGGGCATTTAGGCTGTTTCCAAATCTTAGCTATTGTAAATTATGCTGCTATGAACATAGGGGTGCATATATCCTTTCTGATCGGTGTTTCTGTTTTCTTGGGATATATTCCTAGAAGTGGTATTACTGGGTCAAATGGCAGTTCCATTTTTAATTTTTTGAGGAAACTCCATACTGTTTTCCACAGTGGCTGCACCAGTCTGCATTCCCACCAGCAGTGTGCCAGGGTTCCTTTTTCTCCACATCCTCTCCAGCACTTGTCGTTTGTTGATTTGTTGATGATAGCCATTCTGACAGGTGTGAGATGGTACCTCATTGTTGTTTTGATTTGCATCTCTCGGATGATTAATGACTTTGAGCATGTTTTCATATGTCTCTTGGCTTTCTGAATGTCCTCTTTTGAAAGGTGTCTATTTAGATCCTTTGCCCATTTTTTGATTGGATTGTTTATCTTCCTTTTGTTAAGTTGTATGAGTTCCCTGTAAATGTTGGAGATTAAACCCTTATCGGAGATAACATTGGCAAATATGTTCTCCCATGCAGTGGGTTTTCTTGTTGTTTTGTTGATGGTTTCTTTTGCTGTGCAGAAGCTTTTTATTTTGATGTAGTCCCATTTGTTCATTTTCTCTGTAGTTTCCATTGCCCTAGGAGCTGTATCAGTAAAGATATTGCTATGACAAATGTCTGCTATTTTGCTGCCTATGGCTTCTTCTAAGATTTTTATGGTTTCTCATCTTACGTTTAAGTCCTTTATCCATTTTGAGTTTATTTTTGTGGATGGTATAAGTTTGTGGTCTAATTTCATTTTTTTTGCAAAATCCGTCCAGTTTTCCCAACACCATTTATTGAAGAGACTGTCTTGTCTCCATTGTATGCTCTTGCCTCCTTTGTCAAATATTAATTGAGCATAATGGCTTGTGTTGATTTCTGGGTTCTCTGTTCTGTTCCATTGGTCTATATGTCTGTTTTTGTGCCAGTACCAGGCAGTTTTGAGAACAGTGGCTTTGTAGTATAGCTTGATATCTGGTATTGTGTTTCCTCCAACATTGTTCTTCTTTCTCCAGATTGTTGTGCTATTCGGGGTCTTTTTTATTCCAGATGAATTTTTGGAGAGTTTGTTCTTGGTCTTTGAAGTATGCCATTGGTATTTTAATGGGGATTATGTTGAATTTATAGATTGCTTTGGGTAGTATGGACATTTTAATGATTTTGATTCTACCAATCCATGAACATGGTATATTCTTCCATTTGTTCATGTCTTCCTCTATTGGTGTGTATGTTCTTACACATGGAAGCTGGTACATATGTTCTTGTGCATGGAAGCCGGTGCATATGTTTACATGTTTTAGGGTAAGCACTGGCATACCTTGACATTTCCTTAGTGAAACAGCTCTGGAATTTTGACATCCAAACTTTAGAATCTAGGTTTCTTTGAAATGCACTTATCAACTGATGTTTTGTATAAAAACATTGTATTTATGTCCCCAACCTCAATATTAGATTTTAAACGAAACAGTGTATATGGGGAGCAGGCTGAGGGGAAGTCTTAAATTATATTCCAAGTAGAATTGTTAAACGCTAATGTTTTGAAAGGTGCAGCCAGAATTAACAAGGGGCATGTGTGATGGTTAATAATATGTATCAACCTGACTGAGGGGGTTGTCCAAATATTTGGTTAAACGTTGTTCTGGGTTTGTCTGTCTGTGAGGCTGGTTCTGGGTGAGATGAATGTGAATAGATAGACTGAGTTAACAGATCGCTCTCTCCAATGTGCGTGAGCCTCATCCAGTTCACTGAAGGCCTGCACAGCGCACAAGGTCACATGAAGGAGAATTGGCTCTCTCTGCCTTTCTTCTAGCTGGAACCTCGGGCTTCTCCAGCTCCGGACGTGGACTTGGCTGGACTGTACCATGGCTTCCCTAGGTCCTCAGCAGAGTCCTCGGGCTTGACTGCACATCTTTGGACTTCTCAGTCTCCATAATCACGTGAGCCAATTCCATATAATAAAGCCTGTGTGTTATAGGGTCTAGTCATTGGGCATTTCATACACTTCATATATCTACTTGGTTCTGATTCTCTGGAGAAGCCAGACTAATACAGCATGTTTGTGCATACAAACCAACTGTTTGAAAGCATTAATCATTTAATGAGCATGTTAGTCATTTCACATCTTAACACACAGCCTGCTACTTGTATATCAAGGCATTTTACTGTGAATTAGCTATGTTTCAGGAAGTTGGTTGAGGTTTTGAGTTTGTATACAAAACATTATACTTTTCCGTATTTAAGATATTAAGAAATACATTCTAAATTAGCATTTATTTTTAAAATGTTTAATTTCAAAAATGGAGTTCTGTTTTCAAGTGCAGAATACCTAAAGTGGAAAATGCTACACCTACAGTGGAAAGCAGGGTCATAGATTGTGTGAATCTTAAATAATTTAGCTAGATAATGCCAAATTATTAACAAAGGTGTGGTGCAAATCTTCCCACCAGGGGTCTGTGGGAATTCTGTTGCTAACCGCCTCAGTGGCAGGCTAACCAAATATCTCAATTTTTGAGGAAAAGTGTTCTTTTACAGAAAAGTGCCAGTTATAAAACATAAAAGGATTGTAAGAGAGATTGTAGAATTAGAAAAAAAATAACTTCACAGACCCAAGTGATATTAAAAGATTAAGGGAAGGATTATTAATTGGTGTCAAAATCATTAAGTAAATGGTTGATGAGAAACTGCCCATTGGTTAATTGCTAAAAGGAAACCTTACACATTATGTTTTAATTACAAGGGGAAAAACTTACCTGTATACTTAAGAGAAAAAGAAAATAACTTAGTGTGAGAACCAATCAACTGTAGCATCATTAATGGCTGTTAATCATATATTGTGTGCCTTTTGGTATTTAATGCAGCATGAAGCACGCACCATTGCTCATGAATTATTCTAGGCAAAAATATTTAAATTAGATTTATAAAGACTATACAGTAATGTGCAATTTATAAGAAATGCAGGATATAGACTAAGAAGTTCAATGAAGGCATGGCAAGGAAACCATCCAAGTCCAGGCTTATTCTGCAGGTGACAAATGGATTTGGTTTTTGTTTGTTTGTTTTTTTAAATCATTATTGTAAAAAAGAGGTTGTGATTGATTACGAGAAATTGAGGGACATAAAATCCAGATGTAAGTTTGATCCAATATTTGCTATTTGAATGGACAAACCAGCTGTGATACTTTTTGGATTAAGTGGGAGTTTTGAGTATAGTCTTGGCGTTAAGATCTGGAAATACAGGTATCAGGCTTGTAGTCTTGGTGGCTCTGGTGATGAAGGACTGACTGATTTAATTATGTGCTTCTAATCTTCTATGCGCATGTGCTGGTTTTGTAATTCGTTTTAAAGATCACACACTAGAGAAAAAGTTAATCTAATGGATCCATTTTTTATTAATTTTGAATGGAGTATATTTCCTGGTAAAAATTAAGATATAAAAGACAATTATTTTATGCTAAATAATAATTCTATGCAATACTAGCATCATCTATGCTAGATAAACTTCCTGCAAATAATTATTACCTTGATTGTTATTAAAAAGGCCATTTCATCTATAGGATCAGAGTTCATATAGAGCAGTGGTTCTCAACCTTCTGGCCCTTTAAATACAGTTCCTCATGTTGTGACCCAACCATAAAATTATTTTCATTGCTACTTCATAACTGTAATGTTGCTACTGTTATGAATCGTAATGTAAATATCTGCTATGCAGGATGGTCTTAGGCGACCCCTGTGAAAGGGTCGGTCGACCGCCAAAGGGGTCACAACCCACAGGTTGAGAACCACTGATCTAGTCTTCTTCCCTCTTAATTATATGCATTTTAACATGGATCATAAAATAGGTAGAAAATGTTTTTCTCTATTCTTCTAGCATTTTATAGTTTTTGGCCCTATAGTTTTTATTTCTGTTATACTATATTCCGTTTATTATGGCATAATTAGGTTGATTAAAATAAATTATAAAGAGTTTATGTGTAGATGGCAATCTATAATTATGAATAGTTTTTATGCTCCATTTACTTCATTTTATGGAACTGTCTTTAAAAACATGCACCTCTTCTTTCTCATATTATATCTTGAAAGCATGGATTAAAACATTCAGTTTTGTTGCATGTTTGCATTAGAAATTCTTTTGTTGATTGATTTAATCATAAAACAAGGATCAGACAATTTTGGTACATGAGTCAACGGACAGCAGCACTATTGACAGTTTTGACCTAGCAGCTCTGTGTTTGCAGGGCTGGCCTGTGCATTGTAGCAGTATCCTTGGCCTCTTGAGGTACCAGTAGCACACACACGTCAGTCGTGATAGTCAGAGACGTCTCCGGGCATTGCCGGCTGTCCTCTGTGTGGCACCACTGAATTAATGCTATTAATCATGCTTACTGTTCTTGGTCTGTGTACTGTTTATTAGCCCTTCTTAGACCATTCAGTAGTGCTGCTGTTGAGATACCTTACATCAGGGGTCCTCAAACTACGGCCCGTGGGCCACATGCAAATACAAATGTTGTATTTGTTCCCATTTTGTTTTTTTACTTCAAAATAAGATATGTGCAGTGTGCATAGGAATTTGTTCATAGTTTTTTTTTAAAACTATAGTCCGGCCCTCCAATGGTCTGAGGGACAGTGAACTGGCCCCCTGTTTAAAAAGTTTGAGGACCCCTGCCTCACACCAATCACCGAATGCTTTGAGTTTATCTTAGGGGGGTGACTAACCCAGGAAAGGTGAGTAGGGGCGGGGAGTCATGGAATGCTTGCATGGAACCAGGAGCTGGAGTTCGAAGGACCATGGAATATCCGGGAGGAGGACACCGGCTGTGACAGGTACGTGCAGTGTGCTATGGGAACGTGGAGGAAGGGAAGTCTACTTTGGGGGCATAATGAGGAGTGGGCAGGCTTGTCCAGGAAATATTCTCAGGGAAGTGTGAGCTGTGTCGCAATGATGGCTAGGAGGTTGTCTTGTGAGCAAAGGCATGTGAGGGATGATGCTGGGAAAGTTCTGAATTTTATTTTCAAATTGAGTTCAGTAACTGCCAAGAGTCATTGTTAGACATGGTATAATTAGTCCTACGAAATAATAACAGCAACAACAAAGACTGCATATGGCAATAATAATTTCTTTGTACTGCAGGGGGGGGTCATCATATTTTTTTAAATCACATATTTAAGAAAACTACAGAATTCAGTTGAAATGATGAATTTATGAGGATATTCATTACAGCTATAATTTGTATATTTGGGGAATTTTCCAGTTATATTTCTTTTATTGACTTCTAGTTTAATTTTACTATAGTCAGAAGGAATCCTTTGTATAGTTTCTATTCTTTCAAACTTGACAGTTTGTTTTATGGCCCAGAGTATAGTCTATCTGGTTGAATGTTCCATTTGCACTTGAAAGAAATGCTTATACATATGTTGGATGGGTGGTCCATAAATGCCAATAATATGACGTTATATTGACGGATTGGTTGATAGTGTGGCTTATGACTCCTGTATCTTGACTGATTTCCTGTCCACTTATTCCAGCAGTTACTGGGAGAGCGTCAAGCTATCACTGTGGGTTTATCTCCTTCTCCGTTCAGGACAGGCAGTTTCTCTCTTATGTATGTTGAGGTTGTATGGTTAGGGGTGTGCACATTTAGAATTGTTAGGTCTTCTTGGAGAATTGACCCATTTATTATTATCTAATGTCCTCTTAAACATTGATACTATTCTTGTTCGGAAGTAACTCTGTAATATTATAGCCACTTCGATTTTTGTTGATGTTTGCATGGTATCTTTACTCATCATTTTACTTTTAACCTATCTATGCTTTTATATTAAGGGGGTTTCTTATAAGTAGCAGATACTTTTTAAAAATTCAATCTGACAATTTCTGTTTTTAATTAGTATGTTTGGATCATTCACATTTTGCCATGATTGATATGGTTGGACTGAAATCCACACTCTTCCTCTCTATTTGTTCCATCCCTTCATTTCTTTTATCCTCCTTTTCTGTCTTCTCTTTGGTAACTTGAGCATTTTTTTTAATGCTTGCATTTTATACCTACTATTGATTTATTATTTATATTAAACATGGCTTAGTAGTGCTCTAAGGTTTACAATGTATATCTTCAATGAATCAGAGTATGCCTCCAAATAATATCCTGCCTCATGTGCAGTGTTTATCTTGTCATTGTACAGCACTGACTTTAAAAGAGTGTACAATCACACCTACCACTAATTATGTTACTAAAATTCTGAACCCTCTACACCTTAGACTGTGTCTAGCAAATGTTTAACAACTGCCTCGGGGAGGGGGGGGGCGGGGGGAGCCCTGATTTGTAGCGTTTGATGGTTTCAGTGGTTTAACCACTTCAACCATGGCCAAGTTTAGGCTCCCACGGTGCCATCACTAAGTATGCAGTCTGGAAGAAATGAGCACAGTCATGTCGTTGAGCCAGTGCAAGCAGGTTTCAGCACACTCTGCTTAGCCCAGAATGCCGCCTAGTATAGCTAAGACATGGCTTTGGTTCTTGGTTACTATTTATATTTCTAGGACCTACAACTTTACATTCTCAGGCTTTCCAATATCCAAGGAGTCTACAACTACAACATATTTCACCTGTTGGCAAGTTTATCTTCTCTTACTGATAATGACTTCAAGGTCATTAAAAATGATTATGTCCCTTTCATAGGATTTCTTTCTACCTTTAAGAATACCGCCCTAGACAGTTTGTCTCAGTGGATAGAGAGTTGGCCTGTGGACTGAAGGGTCCTGGGTTTGATTCTGGTCAAGGGCACATGCCCAGGTTGTGGTCTCTATCCCCAATAGGGGGAGTGCAGGAGGCAGCCAATCAATGATTCTCTCTCTCTCTTTTTCTCTCCTCCCCCCTTTCTCTCTGAAATCAATAAAACAAAACAAAACAAAAACACAATTGTCACCAGAGCCTCCCATATACCAGTTTGTATTAACTGAATCAATCTAAAGACAAAAGAAAATAAGGAGTTGCATCAAGCCATTTGGCAATTAGAAGTTGTTGGTGACAGCTAGCCAGGAGTCGGCTGTCCTACCCTTGGGGCTTAGAGCAGATTCAGTTTGGGGAAAGAATCTGGGGGGGATTAGAGAGAAGCTTTTGCGTGTTTCCTTACCATGAGAATGTGAATCATTGGATTGATATAGGTTAGCCAGAGGTCTGTGCTTTAAGAGTCTAAAAATAGCTGCCCTGGTGCTCACTTCTAACCAGGCACCAACTCTTAGCTATGGCCTAATAAGATGAGATCATCAGTTGTTATTTACAACAGGATTGGGAAATGGAACAAATACTGAACACTTGGTACCTTCTGGAAGTATCTGTTTGGAGACAGTCTTAAGAGTCTTTTGATTCCAATGTCTCTCTATAGCAGCAGTTCTCAACCTGTGGGTCGAGACCCCTTTGGCGGTCCAACGACCCTTTCACAAAGGTCGCCTAAGACCATTCTGCATATCAGATATTTACATTTCGATTCATAACAGTAGCAATATTACAGTTATGAAGTAGCAACGAAAATAATTTTATGGTTGGGTCACAACATGAGGAACTGTATTTAAAGGGCCAGAAGGTTGAGAACCACTGCTCTATAGAATGGAGATTCCAAATCACTCATGGTAACTTCTCTGTAACTTCAAAAGAAACTTTCTGCGGAGAATGTGCTGAATAGACACATCACAGGAGCCAATGCTCCATACTTTAGACCGAGGACTCAAATGCTAAGAGACTAGGAAGGGTCATAAAGAGGGTCGAAGTATATATTCCAGATAACATTTGATTAACGGTGCACTTTACTGAGCAGACACGTGGGTTAGTACTTCTTTGTGTTATCTTTTCTCCACATTCCAGGATAAAAATAGTAAAAAGGAAATTGAAAGATCTTAAAGCTAATTTCTCATTCCTTCCTCCCTTTTCTTTGATCTCCATATAGCACAACATCACCAATTTCTCAGCCTTCTTCTAGAAGAGGAAATTAAAGCATAAAACACATCTTTATGATAAATAAAAGCATATAGGTAGGGATTATAAGTCATTTAAATGTCCTTAGGGGTAGTGATTCCAAAACATTCCTTAGTGAACTACTGTTGCTATTCATCACCTTAGTGGCTAAGAAATTCAGACCTTTCTTTTTCTGTGAGTTAAAGAATACTTAGCTAAAGAATTCTTACTTAGATTTATAACAACACCTTACATACAAAGAGAATCATTTTAAGTTACACTATAGTTATTTTTTATTTTATTTTTTTTAAACCATGTATTGTTTCAGAGATAAAATACTCGTTTTAAAAATTAGAAAAATATTGTTAAGACATAAATAAAACAGAAAAACTAATCATAACCCCAACAGTCAGAGAGAAATACTGTTAACATTCATAGTATTTTATCTGCATCTTTTTATGCACATAATATTTTTAAAAATTGGAATTATACTGCATATACAGTTTCAAATACTAACATTCCCATGATGTATATAAGAGTCTTTTCCTGCCCTATGAAACATTTTGACTCTCTAATTATTATTTGCTGAGTCATATCCTAACATGGATGCTTCAAGTATTTCATCACTACCGTTCTCTTTTCTATAACTTCAAAATCCCTTATCTATAGTCCTTTATCTACTACAATTTCAAAATCCAGACAGCTGTGAAAAGAAACATGTTTGGAAACTCATTGAGGGCACCTGAGCTGGCCTTATCTAATTTGGTGGCAAGACTCACCCAGACTGATATGAGGCTCTTACTATCTATACTTATCCCACATCAAATAATTCTGGCGCTTTTCTACTTATTGATTTGGGAGTTACCTGACTTCTCTGAAATTTGGTTTCTTTGGCCAAATGAATAGCTTGTTGAGATAACTCATTAATTCACTCAAGCAAAGAGCTTGACAAAACTAAGCATTCAATAAAACTTAGCTGTTATTGTTACTATTATTAACCTTATTTATCCCAAAGAGAAAACAGCCTTTTCCTAACTTGATATCAGAGAACTAGATCATACAAGCCATCAACTGCTCCTAGTTTATCAGAAAAGTCCAACTTTTAAATACAAATAGGAAAAAATGATGTTGCCACCTGACACTTAGTTTAAAAGGTAGAACTATCCCTATTCCCTCCATCCCACACTCCATTATTTCAAATGTTCTACTTAAAATTTATTTTTTATATTTTCATTTTTATTTTTAAGTAATTTATCTTTAATGTTGAAAGTATTGCAGATACTTTGCCCCTGCCCCCACTGACCACCTCCTGCCCCGCCCTCAGGCCTTTCCTGCACTATTGTCTGTCCAGGGCTATGCATATATGCATTTGACTCTTATTGTTTGTCCTTTAAGAGTAAATGGCTACAGCCCTAGCTGGTTTGGCTCAGTGGGTAGAGTGTCAGCCCATAGACTGAAAGGTTCCATGTTCAATTTTGGTCAAGGGCCCATGCCTGGGTTGCGGGCTTAATCCCCAGTGTGGGGTGTTCAGGAGGCAGTCAATCAATGATTCTCTCTCATCATTGATGTTTCTATCTCTCTCTCCCTCTTCCTTCCTCTCTGAAATCAATAAAAATATATTTTTTTAAAAAGAGTAAAAGGCTACACATTTGACTGACAACATACATTCCAAACTCAGCATTCGTTATAACAGTAATAACCCGTGAAACTGCAACCTTTTTTGTAAATGTTGAAAGCATTGCCCGAGGCTGGATGAGAGCAGTCCCCAGTCCTTGAGATGTTTAGAGAGGATTTCAGAACGTACAGGTTAAACTGCGCTATCAAAGCCCTGTGCAACTTGAATGATTTTCTTGTCCTACTTTCTATTTCTCTTGCCTCTTGGCTTCATTGTTTGGCAGAACAATCCAAAGCAAGGTTTACTCTCTTTTTGACTAAGAGCAAAAACATGCTATTGACTGTAAGATTGCGCTCCTTTGAGGGGATGTGCGTGGTACGGTGGGGAGGGGAAGGAAGATATGAAAACAAGGAAGGACTCAGTCCTTTTACAGAGAATTTACTTGAGTTATCTAAGGACAAATGCAGCCTACTATTTCTTGGACTTTGATGAGCTTAGATCCAGGGAACAAATTGTGATGTTACCGTTTGTATTTGTGTCTTAAACTGGTAGGGTGCTGCAATGGAATGATCCCCTTCTCAGAACTGGGATTTGGGGGGGATGGTTGTATGAACTTTTGAACTTTACTCTTTTATTCAAGTGTTACCCCTAGGCAAGCTAGGCCACAGACCCCAAAGTATAATGTTATTATTAGCTTCCAGGAAGCAACAGGCCACAAAAATGCAAACATGTTCTAAGTAGACTGCAGAAGTTTGTGAATTTTGTTGTTGATAATACAGCCTTTGAGTAGACAAAATAATAAAATTCTAATATTTATGTAAATTGTTGGGACTTGTTTTGTATTCTCACTGCTCCTTGCCTTAATATGGAGATGCTACAGTCTTCCCGCTGTGTACAGAGAACAGAATGTCCCCCTCCTCCGTCCCCCCTCCCAGTGCAATTCCACTTCGCTTCAATGCTGGGCTTCAGTTTCATCCACGTAGACCTACATTCTCGCTGACTAGAAAAAATGAAACAAATAACCTACTGGAGTTTGTGTACGAACACACAGTAAGCTAAGAATGAGCAGTGTTTTTACAGAAAAACCCGACCTTTATATTGCATTCTAAATGGGAGGCAATTAGCTTTGATTTTATTAGAGACTAGTACATGATGTTCGCTTAGAAAGCTTTTTTAAAATAAAAAATGTAAATCATAAATATTAGCTCTTTTTAAAAATAACAGCAACAGTCGCTGCTGTCAACCTCACTTCCCTGTGTGTCAGCTCAGCACAGATAGTTTCAATGACCAATGCTGACCCGGCCTCTCCCCACCTGGGGAATGGGATCACTTCTTCAAAGGATTTTGTAACATAACTGTCTATGCAAGTTTACAGACAGGGCTGGACAAAAAGAGATTTGCAGTTGTGTGTATGTGAAACAGCTTATTCTTGTATTATTACTTATTGTATTTTCTATACAAATAACTGTAAACCTACTTTTGCCTGCCCCTGTACATTCATTTTGTTGTTGTTGTTGTTAGAGGGGCCTCAAATTGCTGAGTTTTGTGTAGACGCTGTGATACTATAGACATGCCAAACTAGACAGGGTGTGAACTAGCTCCTCCTGAGCGTCAGTGCTGTAGAGAAATGACACGGAGTCTTTGTGACGTTTACAGGCCTGAGTGACATTTCATTCTAATGCATGTGTGGATTGACAGTTTGGTATATGCTAAGGCTATGCGATATTCACATGAATGAATGAAATACTTGCTACGCAAAATTTTACCATCTCCATGTAATAAAACGGATCACGTTTTTGTCAGGATTTTCATGAGTCTTTGTTCAGTGGCCTCTCACCTCTCCTGGTGCGATAGAAGACCAGCTCTTTCACAGGCTGCATCCTGGGAAAACACAGCAAGGAGGGGAGAAGGGAAGTGAAGGAACTTTCTGTGTGTTGGATTATCACATAATACAGTGAAATACAATCTCTGCATGTTCATTTGGCATCACGTCCTTCAGGATGTGAGGAGGGGGACAGAGGAAGAGACCGTGGTAACAGAGGTGCAGAAGGATGGAAGTCACATGAGATAAGTCTTTGTCCTTTCTTTCTTCTCCATCACTTCGTTAACACGTATCCTTCCCATTGCTCGAGCCAAACATCTTGGAGACAACCTTGAATACTCTCCTTTCACACTCTGCCACTAATTTCTTGGAAATCAGTTGGCTCTAGTTTTTTTTAAAATATATTTTATTGATTTTTTTTTTTTTACAGAGAGGAAGGGAGAGGGAAAGAGAGTTAGAAACATCGATGAGAGAGAAACACCGACCAGCTGCCTCCTGCACACCCCCCACTGGGGATGTGCCTGCAACCAAGGTACATACCCTTGACCGGAATCGAACCTGGGACCCTTGAGTCCACAGGCCGACGCTCTATCCACTGAGCCAAACCGGTTAGGGCTAGCTCTAGTTTTAAAATATATTTATCCAGCAGGCAAACAAGATATAGAAGATCTGAACAATGACATTGACAACTTGACATAACCAAGCTGTGGGGAGTCACCAATGACAGAATTTATCCTTCTAAGGCACATGAGTATTTAACACAGTAGACCATAGGAGGGGTCATAAAGTAAGTTGAACAAATTTCAAAGAATTGAAATCTCTCAGTGTGTACTCTTGACCACAGTGGAATTAATTTAATGACTTAAGAAAAAAAAATGAAGTTGCTTATGATGCCAACATTGAGCATGATACCAGTAAACCTGATGAATTTCATTCATGCTAAAGAAGTCTCAGTTTTCATTAGCAGGGCTCCTTGTAACTTAATTAGATGTTTGACTATAATTAGTAAGAAATGCTCATGAGAAAGCAGATTCAAATGTCAGCAGTCAAGAAATAGGTCAAGAGGCCGACTGATTTCTGTGTAAATAAACACATTAGATATGATTAATATAATTAAATTTGGAGTGGCATTTTAAAGCCAAAATAACTATCAATTCAGAACTTAGCTCAGAACTCAGTTGTCAAAATTCCCTTAAAATCTTAGCAAGTTGTTTAGAGACAAGTGGAAAGACATTAGGTCGCTAAGTGATTACTGTAATTTAGATAATTTTCTTTAAAGCAACCTTTGCATACATTAAAATATATTTACCTTGGGGTCTTATTACAACCTGACCCAGTTAAACAATTTGAAGATCAGAGTGCACACCCAATTCAAACAGCAGCAGGAATCAGTTGCTCTATGTGCCCTGTGTTATTTCTTTATATTTGTTGAATTGCTTGACTCAGAGATGCCTACTCAGTGATGATTTAATCCAAGAAGCCTGTCTCCAGAGTACCTCCCCACTGCCTCCTATGTTAGCATCTGCTCTCCATTCATCCTAGCTTTAACATTCCACCTTCCATTCAGACCGAAGATTACTATTAAAATGCTCACCCCCAGCAACATATCCATTAGCCATGTGACTTCTTGGTCTTGGCAATCTAGGCTTTAGCACTGATTTCTTCAAGACTTGGGAGGGGAAGTATAGCAAGGACAGATTGTATCTGCCTGGCAGATACGTGCTGGCTGCAGGGGGACCCAGTAGGTTATAGTAGTTATGTCTAATGTGGGACTTAGATCTGGGTTAGCATCTGAATTCCTCCTTTTCCTTGGGGTAATAATCCCATCCACATAAAAGTGCATTTATACTTTTTATGATACTACTAAATAGATTTTAAAAATACATTTTTATTGATTTCAGAGAGGAAGAGAGAGGGAAAGAGAGACAGAAACATCAATGATGAGAGAGAACCACTAATTGGCTGCCTCCTACATGGTCCAAACCCTGACCGGAATCCAACCTGGGACCCTTCAGTCCGCAGGCCAACACTCTATCCACTGAGCCAAATCAGCCAGGGCACTAAATAGTCTTAAATACTATACAGTTAGTGGCTAATTTCAATGATTCTCCTTTTATCTTTCTACTTCTATAATTGCAATTTTAGACTCTGCATGTCCAATTCTGAATGTGAAAACTTTGGAATTGTGGGACCCTAAGGGAATCTATACACATACCATTCCTTAATTCACTTGAAAATATTTTAGTGTTATGAGTAATCTTACAAGCATTGGGGATATATAAAATAAATAATTAAAAAAATCACTGCTTTATGGAACTTACAGTATAGTGTGGGGATAACCATGAAAGTTCAAGCAACTATGAAAGAACAATGATGATGACTACTGTGAAGAAGTTTCTTGCTTTTGGGAAGTTCAGAAAAGGCTTCTCTGAGAAAATGAGGTTTCAGCTGAGATCTGAAAAGTAGGAGCTAACCAGGGAACCCTCTCAATATTGTACTAATTCTCCAGGAATAGTACCAATTCCTTAAAACTCCTGCGATTGAAGTTTTAGTTACCATTATCTTGAACAGTCATGGTAGACTGCTTCTCTCTCTCTCTCTCTTTTTTTAATTCTTTATTAGTTAAGGTATTACAAATGTGTCCTCACAGGAGGTAAGGGGAAGAGACCAACCAAAGGACTTGTATGCATGCATATAAGCCAAACCAATGGACATGGACAACAGGGGGATGAGAGCATGAGTGGTGGGGGGAGGATGGGGGTTTAATGGAGGGGATGAGGACACATTTGCTTTTCTCTTTTTTTAATGACCATTTCAAGTTGAGAAATAACATCATTTTAATAATATTTTTATTGGGTTATGGAAAGAGAAGCAGAGGGGGAAAACAAGGAAAATGTGTGATGCTGTTGTTCCTTTTCTTGTTTTTGGGACCATTAATTTTAGTGTGAGGCCAGACAGTTTCTTTACTCTTTTATGGAAGTAGCAGGGATCAGTATGTTCTTGCTCGTCATTACCACGGAACACGTACTTTCTGTACCCACTGCATATCCCTCCCTTTTGAAGTCTAGATTTGTATTGTCTTGTCTCATCTTCATCATCATGAACTCTAACCCACCACATCTCCAGCAGAAAAAACAAATTCTGGATAAATTAAATAGGCTGCTGAGAATGTACTCTCTGCCTTATCACTATCCTGGGTGAGCCAACATTCATGTTAATGTCCCTCTTGATATCTGACCCTTATAGTTCCTTAGCCCCCACCAAACCACTGACCTGCAGCTTTGCATAAGCCTCCTAAAATGGCACCCTGGAGCTTTGCATCACTAAAACTCTTCTCCAGTATCTTAAACTATAAACTTTGTAACTCTGACCACAACCTACTTACTGTTCATCAACTCTCTTACTCCTACAGAAGTGGCAGTTTAGTTACTATCCCTTTGGGTTCTTCTAATAACTGCCTTTTTTGCAAGCTCGAATCTACTCCTAGGATTAGATTGATGATACTCCCCAGAACGTCCTAGTCTTTCCCTGCTTGACAATCTTCTAGGCTCTCCTTGCAAAAGCTTAGGCTTGATTAACCTTTTCAAAATACAATATTTGCTTGCCCTTCTGGGCTCCTAAACGTTGGTTGAGAAATTACTAAACCACATTGATTGGTCTCTTCAGATTCCTGCTATTCAAATTCAAATGGGTCTTCATTGCTAGTTGACAATTCCTGTATTCATCCCTTTGGGCTCTTGTATATTTATATCTTTTTGCTTTCTCCTAAAATCCTTAACCTCAATTCCAGCCCTGCCTTCTCACTCTCAGCAGGTGACTTTATCTCCTAGTTCATAGAGCATTTAGGAACATCAATTTTTAAAATTATGTACCTTCTTTTTTCCATTTTCTCTTTTAAGAAAAATACATATTTTCTTCTATATAATAAATAAAAACATGTTTTATATAGATTTTTCTCTAGCTCTTTATGTACTGTTAGAACATAGTACACAGTTGATGTATTTAAACTAATATTAGATTTAGCTGTCAATTCAATTCATACCTGTGAAATGAAAGTATAACTAGTCTTTGTTTGAGTTACATGAGTAATGATGGTTTATGGACTTTTAGTGGGTCTGTGAACTTGGGTCCTAAGGTCAAGGTTCTGCTATGGTTTTATTAGGACTCTTGATAAACTCATACTATCTTCTACCCTTACCATCCATTGTCCAAAAGGAAACTCAAGGAAACAGAGTGCTGTCTCCTCCTCAATCCTTGATCCTGGAGCAAACATTTCTGAGCTCTATTACTATGAAGGGGGGCGGGGGGAGAGCATTGGTGGGGCTGTTTGGAGTCAGCCTTGGTCTTTGGGAAAACTCTTTTCTTGGTAAGATAGCCAATAAAAACGTTTACATGAAGAAATTCATCAATATGGCATGTTGATTCATTGGGGCAGGGTATTCAGATTTGAACTGAAAGTGTGTGGGGTTGTTTTTTCTTTCTTTTTTATTTGTTTTTAATTGACTGGTAAAATAACTAGTTTCTAGGATGGAAAATTGCTTAAAGGGAGGTCTTATCAGCATATAGGGTACCCTACTGTTTCTGTTGCCAGATTTGAAGACTTTCAGTCATAACATCTTACCAGCTACTAAATAGTATTTTGATTTTTAAAAGGCAAATGCATTCTTATACTATGAATTGTGTCTTTTTGAGTGCATAAATTTGAGAAGAAAATTGTGCTATAAGTACTATATTGTAACCTGATTTTTTTTTAAAAAAATTGATTTTAGAGAGAGGAAGGTGGAGAGAGAGAGAGAGAGAGAGAGAGAGAGAGAGAGAGAGAGAAACATCGATGCACAAGAGAAACACCAATTGCTTGCCTCCCTCACACACCCCAACCAGGGATTGAACCTGCAACCTGGGCATGTGCCCTGACCAGGAATCGAACCTGCAACACAAACAGGTTGGAATCAGTGTTACAACCAACTGACCCACACTGACCAGGGTGTAACCTGATTTTTTTAAAAAAATGTAAAAACACATTATGAAAATTTCTTAGTGGAATTACGTATTATTCAATAGCATTATTTTTTAAAGAAAATATTTTTTGTTTTTAGTGCTGAGTTTGAAGTGTCCATATCTGCGTGCCAGTACATACTCTTCAAGCAGAAAGGACATTTTTAAGTGATGACAAGTGGCTGTCAGTGTCATACCTGGCAGATATTAAAAATGCAAGCATGCTCACATGTGTAAACATTCTTAAATTTTTTTTAGACTTAGGGAAAAGTTGCCAAACAGTAGAATAAAGAACTCCCAGATCTTCCTCACCAAGATGCCCAATTCTTGACATTTTACCACATTAGCCTCATCCATTATGATGAAATATTTTTTTAAAATATTTTTTATTGATTTCAGAGAGTAAGTGAGAGGGGGAGAATCATTGATTGGCTGCCTCCTGCACACCCCACAATGGCGATCGAGCCTGCAACCTGGGCGTCTAGCCCGCAACCTGAGCATTGAGCCCGCAACCTGGGCATATGCCCTGACCAGGAATCGAACCACGACTTCCTGGTTCATAGGTCAACACTCAAGCACTGAGCCATGACAGCCAGACAATGATGAATCTTTTTCTGAATAGTATGAGAGGAAGTTGGAGACATGGTGTTCTGTCACTCTTATTATTCCTGTCTGTGTTTCCCAAAACCCAAGGCTGCTCTCCGGAATATAACTATTGGTTTTATTAGGACTCTTGGTGAACTCATACTATCTGAATCAGGAAATCAGCCATGACAACACTGTCATCAAGACCCCATGCAAATTTTACCACCTTCTCGACAATGTCTCCTCTCCTTTCTGGCCCAGCATTCAATCCAGGCTGGCAGGTTGCATTTAGTGGTCATGTCTCTTTAGTCCCCTTTCATCTGGAACAGTTCTCACCTTTAACAGATGGTACAGGCCTTTCATTTTATAACACATGCTTCATTTCGGGTCCATCCAGTCTTTCCTCGTGTCCAGACTTGGACCATTAATAACATTATTTTTAATGGCCACATTAATACCTTTCCTTCTTCATGAATTCATTCAAAAATTATTTCTTGAATGTCCTGTGTGTCAGGTGATAGTGTTGAGGCAGTGAATAAGATAGGCACAACTTCTCATCTTCATGAAGCTTCCGTGATATTTCTTTACACAGTTGTATTATAGCTGTCTCAACCAGCCACCTCTTTTCCTGCTCTATTCGATTATTCCCATGTTTTGTTGTTATAAATTATAAATCATGTTTACTTGAACATTTTTTATTGTTGTTGTTACAGCTTTGTGCATGTCAGGATTATTTCAGGAAGCTATGTTCTTTAGAAATGAGATTATGAGATCTAAACAGTAGATGTTAGTTATTTTTACATCGATTGCCTATTTCTCTCTAGAAGAGCCAGGTCTTCCCAAACACTCACCACTGGTTATCATCACTTAAACTTATTATTTTTATTTCTCTGTTAATTAAAGCAGGCACCCCTTCTTTCTTGGCTCCTTTCAGATGCAGGACTGTTAGTTTGTATCCCATATTTTTAGTTAACGAGCTTACATATCACAACATCATAGTGGTGAACGCAACCATAACCTTAGTTGAAAGAGCAAACTGCTGAAAAAGTAATTTTTGTCAATGTGTCAAATCAGATAATATTTGTTTCTGTGTTACCAGAAACTGGTACAAGGCCTGGTATGTCATAGCCATGCAGTAAACGTTGAATTTAGTTCTTTCATGTTTTCCTTTTTTTAAAAAAAATATATTTTATTGATTTTTTACAGAGCGGAAAGGAGAGAGATAGAGAGTTAGAAATATCGATGAGAGAGAAACATCCATCAGCCGCCTCCTGCACACCCCACACTGGGGATATGCCGGCAACCAAGGTACATGCCCTTGACCAGAATCAAACCTGGGACCCCCCAGTCCACAGGCCGACGCTCTATCCACTGAGCCAAACCAGTCAGGGCAACATGTTTTCCTTCTTCTTAAGTATGAGTTCTGTTTTAGGTGGAAGAAAATCTCAGCATTTATCTAGTTTCAGTTTTTGTTTTGTTTCAGTTTTGTTAAGAATGATTTATGAATAGAGTTTGATATTGCAGTTCATTACCATGGTAATAGTCATAAACACCAGACTTTCAAAATGACAGTAAGTGGCAAAGTGTTGAAAAGTTTTTCATTTCTACAGTGACATCTTGATGGTTAGGAGTGATAGAAGATGAAATAATTGAGGTTTTCAGATAAAAACATGTCATTTTGACTACTTTTTGGGTGATGGAAGCGTTTATGAAGTTACTGGATTTCAGAGATGGATATATTTGGCTTATCTACAACCTATAAAACTTTGTACAACAAAAAAAATGGGTGGATTTTGAGAGTATTATGCTAAGTGAAACAAGTCAGATAGAAAAAGACAAAAACCGTATGATTTCACTCATATTTGGAATATGAAGCAGAAAGTAACAAAATAACTAAAAAGACAAAAAAAAAAAAAACCCCTCATAGACAACAGAATAGTGGTTAGCAGAGGGGAAACCAGAGGTGGTTATCAGAGGGTAGGGGGGGCCAAGTGGATAAAGGGAGTCAAGTATATGATAACGGAAGGAAACTAGACTCTGGTGGGAAGCACACCATGGGGCACATAGGGTCAAATTATAACACAGTGGGGCCCTGACTTACGAGTGTCCCGACTCATGAGTTTTTTGAGACACGACCCATCTCTCGGCTGATTTTTGCTTTGAGTTGCGAGCTAAAATTCGGGTTACGAGCCAGCTTCAGATACCCCACCGCTAGTTGGTGCAGCGAACGTCACAGTGAGCACCACAGTATTAGCCCAGCATCACGTGTCTCACTCGTTTACTTTTGATTTGACATACGAGTAATTTGAGTTACGAGCTCTGTCACAGAATGAATTAAACTCGTAAGTCAAGGCCCCACTGTATTGTACACCTGAAAATGATACAGTGTTACTAACCGATATTTCCCCAATAAATTTAATTTAAAATAAGGGACTTATAGGATTTAGAATCAAGATAACTGGATTTTAGGTTCCCATCTGCAATGAAATTAATGCCACAATTTAATATTTCTGAGTTTTAGTTTTCTAATTTATAAAATATAAACAGTATTTCCCTGATTGCAGTACAGATTTGCGTCAGACGTACCAAATGAAGTCTCACATACAAAAGCATATTTTAAAGTATGATGCAAATTACAAATATGAAATGTTACTGTCCTTCTTATGGAGGTTCATTTACTGTGATTTCCTATGACCTAAGCATGATGGACTTTGGTTACTTGGTTTGCAATATATGTCACTCTACCTCAGAACGGGGTTTCTTTGGGGGGCATGAAAATGTCCTAAAATTGTTTGTAGGGATCATCGTGCTACTCCATGAATATAATCAAAACCACTGAGTTGCCACTTAAAATGACTGAACTGAATGATATATAAATGAAATCTCAATAAAGCTGTTTTTTCAAAAAGCCCATCAGTCATGCCTGCCACTAAAGGGTTTTAACTGCACATCTTTTCATGTGGAGCTCGGCCGTCTGCCATATGAATGGTTTCTATTCTTCCCCTTCCCCTCTGCTGTCGCTCAAAGAGTTAGACTCTCTGAGTTGATAAAACAGAAAGTTTTCCTTTAGCTCTGAAAGAGGCTTCCTGTGCTGGTCAGGAGCAAGGGTAGAGTTGAGGTTGGTCACTTTCAGACTGTAGCGATGATGCTTTCTGGTGGCTCTGTGTGTGAGGACCATAGGAGTGACTCTTCCATAGGGGATGCTGGGCACTAAATGAGTCAATACAGCACAGGGCTCAGAGCAGTGCCTGCCACCCAACGGGTGCTGCTGAGGAGCAGCTCCTATAATGATCCTAACCTAAACCGCCGCCCTAATTGTCATAGCTCTCCCTTGAGGACTCTATTATGAAGAGTAGAAAACAGATAGAAACCTTGAAGTAAGAACATTTCCTTTCATGACTGCCTAACTCAGGTCTTATTCAAGGATTTCTTTTCCAGATACAATGAATTTCCTATAGAAGGCAGAAACACCTTTTGTTCTTTAGATATTGTTTGCTTTTGTGTACCTGGGATGGGAGAATGTATCTATGAATTAAATAACATTTCTCCTTCTTGACACCAGGTGGTGGAAGGCAAGGGGAAAAAAAGGGAGATATTTGTAATACTCTCAATGATAAAGATTTTATATATATATACACACACTATGTATACACATATATATATATACATAATAGAGATATATGTGTATAAAATCTTCAGTGTAGCCCTCGTGTACCCCCATGAATGTGGTGTCTTGCACACAGTGATGTTCAATAAATTCTTGAAAATCTAAATGAATGAATGAGCTCAGACAATATGAGTTTATCTTCAGTTTCCATGAACTCATGCCCTGGAGCTTAGCAACCAACGAGATGTGATGTTAACACCATCCCTGTGTTTATGTATTGCATTTTGCTTTCCAAAGCATGTTTACATTATATATACAATAGCATCATATGTGTTAGATATGTATTTTGTGTTCCTGTTCTACATACTATAACTGTCTATGCATTTGTAATGCATCCTGCTCAGAAACATTTTCATAAGTTGTGTATTAATCCATTTTATCCTCAGAACCATTTTATGAGATAGATCAGACAGGTACAAATACTGCAACGCTTAAAGGAACTGAAACAAGAATAGAATTGGACTAGTCGAGTCTTGAGTTACATGCCTATCCTGGCCTGAAGGAGGCAGTGCTGTACGTGGACAGGCCTGGCACATAGGCTCACCAAGGAGCGTTCAAACTACATGGACTGAGTGTGGAGACAGAGGGTTCTTCGAGTGCAAGTCTGGTACTGTTTTCAGAAGAGGGGTTGGATGCTGGGTTGGCAAAGCAATACCTGAACATTGTGCCATGAACACAGCTTTGCACCCCGCTTGCTTGTGATTTGATGTCTGTGTTTCTCTAAATACCTGTTTGAGAAATGGTCAGTCCCGAGCTGTTTTATCACCCATTCTTTTCCTCCAATGCCCCTAACAGACGTACCCGCCATACAAAACATTCTTTTTTTTTTTATTGCTTAAAGTATTACAAAGGGTATTACATATGTGTCCTTTTTTTTCCCCCCGCCCTTGACAATCCCCTGGCCTCCCCTACCCCCCAGTGTCTTATGTCCATTGGTTATGCTTATATGCATGCATACAAGTCCTTTGGTTGATCTCTTACCCACCTCCCTCCTGCCCCCCAACCCTCCCCGGCTTTCCCACTGCAGTTTGACAATCTGTTTGAGGCAGTTCTGCCTCTGTATCTATTATTGTTCAAAAGTTTATAATGGTCTCTATTATCCATGAATGAGTGAGATCATGTGGTATTTTTCCTTCATTGACTGGCTTATTTCACTTAGCATAATGCTCTCCAGTTACATCCATGCCGTTGCAAATGGTAAGAGTTCCTTCTTTTTAAAACATTCTTGTAGATTTGGAGCAGTCACACTTGCTGAAGCCTTTTCTTTAACTTAAATTTTTCATTTTAATATCTTTGGCAAATTTAAATTTCTCAACCAGTAAGTTTGTTGTTTTTCAAAGAAGATACAAACAAAATAACACACATGAGAGCAAATGGGCAATTTTTAAAAAAGGCGAAGAGAGTGGAAGGACAAGGGAAGGGACCTTTGCGAGGCAAAGTGAATTCCAAGTCTGTTTAAGAGCGCTAAAAATTCTAAAATAATATGCGTAATACTGGATTGAATAAGCAACAAAAATAGCAGAGATGCTCAAATATATAGGACTATACGAAGCACACATATTACTGAAATCATTGGTAATGAAAAAATGTATTTGGTTTTGGGAAACTGGTCACATGTATAGATTCAAAGTTCCATCTAGGGCTCCAAGATTTAGAATCAAGAGAACTGGATTTTAGGTTCCCCTCTGCAATGAAATTACTGCTACCATTTAATATTTCTACCTCAAATAAGAAGGAATTAGAATGGAGTATAAGTGGAGTATAGAGTGGAACGGAGTACAGTCTGGATACCAGTTCAGTTTCTGGCTCCTGGAAATAACGGCAGCAGGTTCCTGGGTTTCGAATGGGCAGGGGGAGGAGGGGTGTTAATGGTGGAGTCAGCTCTCCTTGATCTCTACAGTTTAAATCAGGTTTTTGAAGTTACAGTGGGAAGGGATGTTAAAGACCATGTATTTCATTCTCTTTATCTCACAGAGGCATTCGCTGATGTGTCTAAGTGAGCCTATGGCTGGTTATTTTCAAAACTGGTCAGCAAATAACTAAAAATATTTGATGAAAACTTGATGCAAAGGGGAGAATGAAATGCTTCTTTCGCACCTCTTCTGCCCCAAATGTTTGACCATTGACGTCCCTTAGCACTTCTTGAGAAAGGGGGTGAGTGTAGAGGAAGAGGGGGTGCCACAGGAGAAATGACAGAGCAGGGGACACGAGGGACGTTGGAAAGGGCTCATCCTCTGATGTGATATAACGCGGAAGCTCTTTCCAGGAACCTGGAACAGCCTCACCTGCTCCCCTTGTTCAAGATCCACATGACAACTTAATTTGCGTCCTAAGTGTACTTTCTAATGGTGCCAGATAAATGGCTCTTAGGAGATATCGGAGCTACACTCTCACACAGTCCTTCCAATTTGGCGTGTCTTGAGAGCCTATTGGAGTGAAAGGCTATAAATACATTTCAAACTCTTTTCAGGCCTTTTGAGGTGTTGAAAATGAAGATTTATGCTTTTCCTTTCTCCACAAGTTGCTGAATCCCTGAGCTGATGTTCCCCAACCACTGGAGAAGACATCTGTCCTCTTGTTCTCAGCCTTCCATCTGAATTTGTATTGACTATTGGCTACTCTCCAGCAAATAATGCTCCCAACTCCTAAAAACATTTGCTTTAGGAGATTTTTGTTATTATTTCACCCTAAAGAAGAGTATTTCCTCCATGGAGGAATTAATCAAATATGATCTCTGCATTGTCATCTCCCCCTCACCAGAGGGGGCGGCTGAGGATTTTAACCAAGCCTTTCATTTATTTTGAATCCAAAGAAGCCACATTGGCCAAGTTATAAATAGTTCTAGACCGTCTCTTCTACCCAAGCAAGCTTCTGGATTCCTCATGAAAAAGATATCAATAAATAACAATTACTAGTATAAGTAAATATGACCCTCTGTTGACTATCATTAAATTCTCAACCCCTTAGCCTAGAACCCAAGACCCTCTGATCTCACATTTCCCGGGGAAGCCATGCTTCTGTATCTTTCTTGGCATAACAAGTGCTAGCATGTAACTAGCAGTATTCCCAATGTTTTGCACTTTTGTATTTCTGTGTTTCAGTGTCTTTTACCTTAGCCTGAAGCACTGCCCTGGTTTTCATAAAATCAAGTTCATGAAATCATAGCTTAATTTCTGCCTTTCTATAATCTCTCCACTGAGAAATACTGGCGTCAGTCATTAATGTCAGCAAACAATTTCTAAAATTCAGAAGCTCTATATTAAAATGCTAATTAGGAATTCATTTCCTACTACGTTAAAGGAGAAAAATTATAACATGTTCTATATCATGCCAAACACCCCCAATCAAGTTTCTAAAATGTTGCTATGAGTGCCTGTGTATAAGCAAGAAACTATATTAGGGCGTGAAGCACTTAAACCAAATAGCAGTTAGTTTATAAGAAATAACATGTGTGACATACTATGATCTAAACACCTTTACAATGTGGAGCGGCAGAGAGCACACAGCAATCAATACACTTATAAAAACAGAGCCCAAGATTACATACAACAGTCAACTTCCTGTGGGACTGAGCAGTCACCAATGATGTATAAATATAGAGCATGAAGGAAAAGGAGAATAAGGGTTGCACCAACTGTTGTTTGACCGTGGGTGTGAGGGTTACTGTTGACAAACTGGGTAATGATGGGAAAATTTCAGTCACCATCAGTCTCAGAGAAAATGGATTCCCTCTTACCTTAGTTTTGCTGAAAATACACGAAAGAATACTTTGGTAGATCTTCATAGGAATTGGTCAATACGTTATGGTAGAACATTTACAAAATGGAGCTTTGGGTACCCTCCTGCGGCTCACATTGATAATTTATTTTTGTATGTTCCTTGTTATGGGTTGAATTATTTATCCCACCCAACTCACCTGTTGAAATCTAACCCCTCAGCACGTCCTCTCACAATGTGACTTATTTGGAGAGAGCGTCTTTACAGAAGGACTCAAGGTAAAGAGAGGTCGTTAGGATGGGTCCTCATCCAACATGATAATGTCCTTATGAAAGGGAAATTTGCACACATAGGGATAGATGCTGAAAGGCAAGAGGATGTGCAGAGACAGGTGAAGACAGCCATGTACAAGCCAGGGAGGGAGGCCTGTAGCAGATCCTCCCTCACAGCCTCCGATGGAAAAACCCTGTCATTACCTGACTCTGGACTTCTGGCCTCCGTCACTGTAAGACAATACGTTTCTGTTGGTTAAGCCACCCAGTTTTTAGTACATCATCACTGCAGCCCTGGCAAACTAACATGGTGTTCAAAAGGCTAAAGACCAGTTTAAAATGCAAAGCTTCTTGTCATCTTGTTGCATCAAGCAAGACCCTGTGGTGTCTCTGGGAGACCCCATGTAAATGCCATTCTGATGCCCTAGTATCCTATTTGAACGTAACTTGAGATTTGTTCTCCATATTTTTTTTGTGTAAAATGTTGCATTGACTTTTGAGGATGTAAATAGGACTGTTTTCCTATATAAACATCTTTTTAGAATAAAAGTTGGCAAACTTGTTCCATGAAGGGCTAGATAATAACTATTTTAGACTTTGTGGCCATATGGTCTTCATTGCAGCCGCTCAGTTCTGCCAATCCAGTGTGCGAGCAGCCACAGACAACACGGAAATCAATGCGTTCCAATAAATCTTTATTTATGGGCTCTGAGATTTGAATTTCATGTAATTTTCATGTGTTCTGACCCCCCCCCCCCCCAATTCATTTAAAAATGTAAAAGCCATTTCTCCCTTGTGAGTCATACACAAACAGATGACAGGCTGAACTTGGCTGTGGGCTCTCGTTTGACTACCTGTCTCACAAAAACCTCCTGTGAAGCTTGGTGTGCTGGTTAATCATATGTGTCAACTTGGCAAGGCCATGGCACCCAGGTAGCTGGACAAATATTATTTGAGCTGTTCTGGTGGAAGTATTTTCTAGATGACATTGGCATTTAAATCATCAGACGGTGAATGAAGTGGATTGTCTTCTCTAACGTGGGTGAGCCTCATCCAATCAGTGGAAGGCCTGAGTAGAAAAAAGACTGACCTCCCCTGGGGAAGAGGGAATTCTGCCAGCAGACTGCCTTTGGACTTGAACTCTAACTCTTCCTTGGGTCTCAACTGCTGGCTTACCCTGCAGATGTTATTGGTTATGTTTCTCTGGAGAATCCTGACTATTACGTTTGGTATTAAAAAATGAATAGGTAGCCTACCAGCAAAATGTAAACTACAGAGATAACTTTAGGGGTAAGTCCTCTTTCCTCTGAATTAGATAGATTGTACCTATTTATGACATGAATTTCTAGAGTATTGTTACATCATTTAATTTATACAAATCAAACAATGGGTGTAATTTAACGGGTTTATATAGTAAAAATTTTTACAGGAAATTGATGTAAAAGGGCATTTTTCATGGTTGGTCATTATATTCCAAATATTTATATGTACATTGTACACTTAAAAACACTATAATTTAAACTATGTATATTGTACTTAATAGATCTTGTAAGGGATTTTCAAGGTATATTTTGACTACACTTTTTTTTACCACTTAGGAATTTACTTTAGATTCTAACATCTGTGAGCTATAAAGGGCTGTAACTGGCTTGTGTTGCTATTACTTAAAAAGGATTATCCATCCTCCAAGACTGTGAATTAGCAAACTCCTCAGGGACAGAAATTATTCTATGTTATTACTCTTTGTATTTCTCAGATGTTGTACTTAAGAACTATTTACTAACTCAATATAATCCATGAATAAGTGTTACATCTGAGAGAAAAGGTTTGTATTGTAAACACTCCTAGAGTAAGTGAGTCCCAGGCACTTGCTCTATCTGTCAAGTTTCATAGGTGGGCAATGCAACTAGTTTTAACGCACCATTCATTTCACCTAGAGCTACTGAACATGATTCGTAGGTGGTCTCACTGATTAGGCATTAATAGTCTTACTTAAACATTAGTGCAGAACTTTATAATATTAGATCTTTTTACATTTAAACAACAAGTCCATTTCTCTGGTTGAATGGAATTGACACACAGGAGACTCATCTCAAACATTTCTAGAATGGGGTGGTAGTAGGGGCGACTCTTTGGATAGTGTTCACACCTAAAACAAGATCCACACAAGACCGTTTTCCATTTCTAGACATTTGCCTATATTTGGTACCATGAGAAACTTAATAATTTGGAGTTAACCCTATAGAGAAGGAAAAGAACAGCCAGAGGAAAGGAAAAGAGTGAATGTGAACTTGGGAAGAATCACATGGCAACGGCTCTCAGTAGAAAACAGTAAGGCATCGTGTGTTACTGCTAAATTATTGCTAAGAGATTCAGAATTCTCAGAAGCTGGAGTCTATTGGGTAATGAGTGAATAAGAAAGAAATTGGTCACATATTGGCTCAGAGATAATTTTAGTTAATAATGCAACAACCAGTCACGGGAGTTCCATTGCCTTAGTTCCGCTGACCTCTTAGTGAACAAAGTGTTAACGCAGACCTCTCAAGGATGCATGACTGACCCTTGTTTGGAGTTTTTAGGGATTAGACATGCCAGCTTGATTTATTTCTGTTTTTCCTTCTGATCCCAGAAGAGGCAAACGTGTAACTAGAGCTACTAAGATAAATTTGGGTAGCTGATTGAAAATCTATCTTTTCAGGGCAAATGTTTTGGTTTGCAATGTGGTCAGGGCTGGATCCCTTTCCAGACTTCTGGGTCCCAGTAACTTGTCCTAATTTCTCCCTAGTCCCCAGGGTTCTGACTGTGACCTCTATCCCCCTGTGACCGGGGTTTTTGTATTTTGTGTCCAGAGACATGTCTAACTGAGGACACATCTTATAGGAACCACGGGTATGGTCCTGATGACATTGCTTTGTTGTGTGGGTCTCTTTTAGTCCTCCTATACAAAAGGGCCACAGAATAGATTTTATTATGTAAACATTAGCATTGTTATGTGTTTTCTAAAAAATTCTCCACAGAATTTTTACTCAAATTCCTGATGTGCGATACAGACTTCTTGCTTTTAGCACTTCAGATTTCTAATTGTGTTATGATAATGGCTTTAGAACTATGCTGTTCCAACCCTCCTGATTGACAGGAGATCTTGAGCTGGTTCGACCTGTCTTGTCCTAGGTCACACAGTGGCTTGCTTTCTTCCATATCTCTACCAGGTGCCCTTTCATATCACTACCAGAGCTCTGCCCTTTCTTCTGGGGGGACACAAGGGTCCCACGCCATTGAGAGGGAGATCATTCAATGTAGGGTGGGTAGGATGGGGGTTGGGCAAGCTTTAAAAGCACGTAGGCATCATGCCTGCTGGACTCCCAGTGGGCAACCTGCTGTCTACCATGGATGAGAAGCGTGTCTAAGGCTCTAGGGAAGGTGCTGTGCAGCTCCCAGAGACACAGACTGAACAGTCTCCAGGCGCCAACACTCGATCTGGCCACGGACCTTGCTCTCAGCTACTCCCTGTTTCTCCCTAGTCCATGTGACAACGGGTGTTCTCAAAGGATTGTTCAGACCAATGGTTCAGTGTCTAGACGTCAACACCTGTACTCCAGCCACTTGCCTTCTCTCCGTCCTCCACCCAGAGGAATCTTTACCTAGTTTTGACCATCTGAGTGTTTGTGTTGGGGGCAGGTTTTGAATCTTCTAAACATTTTCTGCCCCTTTTTTGTACTGTGGCTTTGGAGATTGAAAGTCAAGCATTTGTTACCTTTGTTCTCCAATTTTGAACCGTTGGGGTCCGGGATAACAAGTAGCTGAATCCCAGAGGCTAAATGGAGCTCAGGGTTAACATTTCAGAGTGGCAATGCCCTCCCCTTGTCTTCCAGCTGGAATAAAAGGACTCCTGTGGGATCCTCCCAGCACTGGAAACCACCATTCTACCTTTTATCTCTGTGAATTTGGTTACTTTTAGGTACTTTATGTAAGTGGGATCATACACTATTTGCCCTTTAGTGACTGGCTTATTTCACTTAGCATGATGTCTCTTAAGTTTCATCCATGCTGTCACATGTCAGAATTTCCTTCCTTCTGAAGGCTGAATAATATTCCATGTATGTATGGACCACATTTTGTTTATCCATCGATGGACACTTGTGTTGCTGTTGTGAATAATCCTGCTATGAGCAGGGATATATGAAAACTGGTCAAGCTCCTGTTTTAATTAATTTGGGTTTATTCCCAGAAGTGGAATTTTTGGATCATATGGTAAGTCATTTTTAACTTTCTGAGGAACTAACATACTATTTTTTTTTTACAGCAGCTGCATTACTATGTATTTCTACCAGCAATGAACAAGGGTTCCAATTTTTCCATATTCTTGCCAGCCATTTGTTATTTTCTTCTTATTTAAAAAAAATAATAATAGCCATGCTGCCTGGCTGGTGTGGCTTAGTGGTTGATCATTGCCCATGATCCAGGAGGTCACAGTTTGATTCCTAGTCAGGGAACATGCCTGGGTTGTGGGCTCGATCCCTGGTGAGGGGTGTGCAGGAGATAGCCGATTAATGATTCTGTCTCATCATTGATGTTTTTTTCCTCTGTCTCTCCCTCTCGCTTCCTCTCGCTCTGAAATCAATAAAAACATGTTAAAAATAATAATAACCATGGGTATGACAGAATTTTTGATGGTTATAATATCTTCATCTTCAAAATCCCAACATCTGGCACATGGGCCTGGCTCATGTAGGTATTTAATAAATATTTACTGAAATAGTATTAGATGGGTCTAGCTGATATTCATTATGATAAGAAGCTATGTTATTCAAGGATTTAGTTTGGCTTTAAGGAAGGATTCCCTGATAAATTGCTGGCATACTCTCACCTCTTAAGTTCCATTCCTAGCTTGGGTGTGTGCAGTAAGTAAATTTTTTTTTATTTGTTAATTAAAGATATGACCATGCCAAACTTGCCAGTGGTTTCTTTCACCTTTGCTTTGGGTAGAATCACTGACTGATTTCTTTTACATATATGGATCTGAAACAACTAGGCATTTTTTGTTCTGGGGAGCAAATATCATCCTTTCTCAAATTGCTTAGCATGCTAAGCCCAAAAACATGGAGGGGAAATCCAGGAAGGGGAGTAAATGCACAAAGGAATCAAGAAGGCCTTGGGAGGAAAGATGTGAAGACACTGGATTGCTTTTTCCTAGGAGTTCAACACAATTAGAACTTCTGATGGGCCCAGGAACCCTAACTAAGATCAATTGTCAAGAATTAGACAACAGGGACCACACAGGAATTCATGGTGGTGTCTTTAACAGGTGGTTGGGCACAACTCCAGGGCTTAGGTTGTTCTGGGAACGGCTGAGAATCATGGGTATATACATGCTCTTGAGTAGAATGCTGCTGTGTGGGTGTTTATATGTGTGTGCATGTGTAAGTATATGTGTGAATGGGTGTATGTATATGTGAGTGTGTGTATGTGAGTGTTGTATGTGTGTATGTATCTATATGTAAGTGTGTATGTGAGTGCATGTATGTGTGTGAGTATTTGTATATGTGAGTGTATATATTTGTATGTGTGTGCCTATGTGTGTGTGCATGTGAGTGTGTCTGTATTCATGCATGTATATATGAGTGTGTGCATACATATGTATGCATGTCTATGTGTGTATGTGAGTGTGTATATGTGTGTGTGAGAGTATGTGAGCGTGTGTGTATGTGTGAGTGAGTCTGTGTATGTCTGTGTGAGTGTGCATGTGTGTAGGTGTATATGTGTGCATATGTGTGAGTGTGTCTGCATGTGTATGCATATGTGTATGCATATGTGTATGTGTGAGTGTGAGTGTGAGTGTGCTGGGTTTCTGTAATGCCATGTTGGCAGGCAGGCAAGACTTAGGTCACCACTGAGCCTTCCATCAGGTCGCTGTGCTGCTTGTTCCCAGCAGCATCACCAGGCCCAGAGCTGTCCACGAGGCAGCAGCGTCAGGGTGCAAGGGACGCGGAAGGATGGATTTTGTGTAAGTCCTGGCTCTGGCTTTAATGTAAAATGGGTGTGGTGACTGCTCATTCTCCTAGGTTTAGGGTGAAGACTAAACACACTAGTGTGTGGGAAGGGCTTGCAGTGGTGCTGGATGTTAGGTGGGAGCAAGGAGCAGAAACCTAGGGAATTGACTGCAGTTTCACGTTTCTCTGTTGAGTATCTGGAATCACACCTGAGACGGAGTGCTTCATTATGGGACTCAAGATGGTGAGGGGAGAGAGGACTTAGTCATTTGCCTCAAACATTAGTGTTAAAAGGAGGGTGACCTAATTTGGTGAAATGGAACATATTCCTTTTCATATTTCCATGGAGGTATTCTTATCAGTTTATCTAAAGTGCTTCTCATCAAATTGTCTTATTGGCTAACATGTCTATCAAGAGATAACCATTCCCAAACCACACAGGCTAAAAACCCGGATCCTGCTAAAAACCTGGAGTCCCTTTGCTTCCTTGGCACCCACATCCAGTCAGTCACCGCACACTCAGACTTTCCTTCATGATGATTCTTGAAGCCGCCCTTTCCTCTCCGTTCTCACCTTTATTGGTCCAAGTAGTGCAGACAGGTTGCCAACAAGCTGCCTCTGCTCAAGTGGCACAGGACAGAAATAGGTTTTATGAGCTTGTGTTGAGTGGGAAGCAAACAGGGCTGTACCTGGCAAAACACGGAGGAGGTAACGTTTGGCTTTGGCACCTCGCTCTTGGCCAGCCTTTCCCCAGAGGTGGCTCCTGGCCATACTGCACATCGCTGGGGAAACTCTGTGAATCCAGTGCTCGCTGAGGACTCCCGCCCAGCCGCAGACAGAGGGCAAGAATGTCAGATCGGTCTCTAAGCTTCCCGCCAAGCTTTCCTGTGCCCTAACCAGATTAAAGGATAACCAGTTGGAATGAGAAGAAATACCAGAATGTCAAGACTGCCGGTGTCTTTAGAAAGACAGAGATTGGGCTGACTTAGCTGAGGCTTCCTCCCAAGGGGAGACATTCAGCAAAGACGCTTCCCCAAATCACCCTCACCCTGCTTCTGCACCCTCACTTCTTCATGCCTGGGCCTGGACCTTTTGATTTGTTCATCGTGATTTTTAAAATTGCGGAGAATTACACCTCAACCCCCCTCCAGCTTCCAACCCTACAAATGTTGATATCCCCCTTACCTGTCTGTGGATTAATAGTTGAGAATCATTTTCAACAATGTGTCCTACAAAATAAGTATATTTGTGAAATATGAATATAAAATAACTTTATAATATTTGACATGCTTTTTAAAATTCCACTGTTTCCCTCTGCATATTCTAACTTGCATAACTAACTGAGAACAATTCCATTAACGCGCATAGGCATTTGAGGTCCGGTGTTTGTCCTCATGAGCCAGACAAGTCTGAATTTCAATTCCAGCTTTGCTATTTTCCAACTCTAGAGTTCTTCAGCATGTGGCTTAACCTCTCCACATCTCAGTTTCCACCCCTACTTCACTAGGTTGATTTTGTTTTTAAACAAATAACATATGTGAAATGCTTAACCCAGTGCCTGGCCCACAGACAGTACCCAAAAAAGAAAGCTCAATTTTTTTTTTAGTTTTTTTTTTTTTTTTAGCTGAAAAGAACCTTAGGTATCAGTTCACCCAGCCTTCCCCTTTTTAGACCAGGAACATAGGATCTGCACCTAGAATCCAAGCCTCATGACTCTCCATAAGCTAGTTAGTATCCATTGGAGAGCATCAGTTTCCAAAACTGATGGATCTGAGTTTAATTCTGGATTTTTCTGATTACCTCACAAACTCTGTTTACATTTTCTCAGCCTTAGTTTTTTCATGAATAAATCAGGGATAAGAATCTTTGCACTGAGACAATTCTTGATACAGTGTGAACTGTGGAAAGTCTTATTTTTCCCCAGTGGAAGATCAAGGATGGGCAGCAGGCAGGGTCTCCCTCAGGCACAGGCAATGGCGGGGGGGGGGGGGGGGGGGGGAGGGGTATTATCTGTAGAGAATTTAGAAATAGGAATAAAACCAACTGAGGATGGTCTTATTTTTATTATCAACAAGCACAGCAGCACTACACAATGTCCCCAAAGTCAGCAATAAATAGTCCTTTCTGAAAAACCGTCTCCTTGGCCTAAGTGCTAATAATTGTTGAGAATACTATTGAGATTGTATGTTGTGTGTGGACTTCAAATTGGCTTGTTTTTATTACTTTTTCTTTTTAAAAAATTGTATTCTACATGGAAGTTCATTCAGAGACAAGTTGCTCCTTGGCACATAAAATTGTTCATTAAAAAATGTTTTTATTGATTTTTAGAGAGAGAAGAGAGTTAGAAACATTGATCATCTGCTTTCTGCACACCCTGCACTGGGGATCAAGCCCACAACTCAGGTGCCCTGACTAGGAACTGAACCAGTGAGTTCTTGGTGCATGGATCAATGCTCAATCACTGAGCAACACTGGCTGGGCTCGAATTGTTCATTTTGAGAGTGATTTTTGTAATGGAGTGGCCTGTGCCTTCTTTGCCATCCTCAAATCAACCATTCCTTCAGGCTGATGATGCTCCCAACTTGCAGATACACCCATTTTTTTTTTCTAAATCCAACCTTAGTTTTCTATCGGAATCTCTTTTGCCTAAGCATAAATGTGCTAATATACTTGCTTTTTTAAAAATTAAATTTATTGGGGCGACATTGGTTAATAGGGTCATGTAGTTTTCAGATGTGGATTTCTATGTTGCAAGATCTGTATATTTCACTGTGCGCCCAGCACCCAAAGTCAAATCATCTTCCGTCACCATATATTAGGCCTCCTTCACCTCATATCCCCACCCCCTTGCCTCTGGCAAACACCACACTGCTGTTTGTATTCCCGAGTTTCAGTTTTAATAATATGATACTTTCCATATGTCAATTCTGCTGCAGTCAGAGGCTGAAAAGAAGATCCAGGCCTTGAATCTTTCTACTCTGTCTCCTCTGCCAGGGGAATGGTCAGAGGGAATTGGATTAATCTAATATTGCCAGGGGAAAAGTATGCCATGGAAACATGAGGACTGAAGTGTGTTTTTGGAAATAACAGGAAAACGGAGAGTCTGATCTCATGAGATTCTGTTTTGAAGCAAGTGACTGAAAACATCTCGAGTGTGATAAGCCGTGTGGAATGTGGTGACCACCTAGTGTTTATATTAGAAACAGAGACGGAAACTTGCCCTCAAAGTGATAGCACACAAGAAGCCAAGCAAGTTCAAAGGGAATGGCTGGGATGCACTCGGTGAATCAGGAAAAACATTTGAAGTGTGTTTGGGTAGAAAGATTCAGTCCTGTGAAGGGAGAGCTGATATCAACTTGGGTCAGCACAAAAGAAAGATGGAAAAAGCACACATATTAATTAAGAATAAACTAGAGCAGGGAGCCGGGGAAGTGTTAGTTTCCAATCCATTAGCTATTCCCAATACCCCTTTCCAGGCCCACCTCCAGTTACAGGGGCTAAAAATGAGATACTCCAGTTCTTAACCAGAGGTGGCACATGACCCAGTTCTGAGCAGTGAGATACAAAGAGAAACCTGTTGGGATTTCTGCAGAAGATAATTCTCTCTGACTAAAAGAGAGAGATCCAGGAGAAAAGCTCTATTTCCCCCATCTTTATTTTTCTCCCTGGGATGCATCAGTGCAGGGGTTCTCAAACTGTGGGCCGCGACCCCTTTGGGGGTCGAATGACCCTTTCACAGGGGTCGCCTAAGACCATCGGAAAACACATCTATAATTACATATTGTTTTTGTGATTACCACTATGCTTTAATTATGTTCAATTTGTAACAATGAAAACACATCCTGCATATCAGATATTTACATGACGATTCATAACAGCAGCAAAATTACAGTTATGAGGTAGCAACGAAAATAATTTTATGGTTGGGGGTCACCACAACATGAGGAACGGTATTAAAGGGTCGCAGCATTAGGAAGGTTGAGAACCACTGCGTTAGAGGATTGCATGATGTTGGAAATGCCAACAACCGTCTGCAACCAGATGAGCCATAGCTGAAGCCCAGAGGGGAGCCGAGCGGAAGACTGCAAAGGCCTGCATCCTTCTTGGCATACTCAAACCACAAACCAGCCTTGCAGTTGCTGATGGGGGGACTCCTTTTTGAATTGTTTAGATAAACAATATTTTTATTTTATTTATTAGTGATACAGGAACCTTATGTTCTCAACTAAGATGTTAAAGTGTTATTAATCCATGACATTTTAAGAAATAAAAATTGAACATACAACTTTTTTGAAATTATTTCATAAACATTTTATGGTACAAAATTTAGTGATCTGGTGGAAAAGTCAGATTATTTTAATATTTGGTTGTAATGGCTGTTGTATTTGAATAAGATAACAATTGAAAATATGTATGGCTGGTTCTGGTTACTAAATAATGACACCCATTTATTAATTCTATCCACCAAAGGTGCAAACTTTTTACAAAATCTAACCCTTTTTTTGTTGAAATATAGGTCTTTTTTTAAATATTACAATTTTTTCAATTACAGTTTACATTCAATATCATTTTGCTTTGGTTTCAGGTGGACAGCATGGTGGTTAGACAGTCAGATACTTTAGAAAGGTTTCTGCTGATATTCCCAGCTCCCCGTTGGCACCAAACATAGTGACTACAGTATTATTGACTATGCTTCTTATGCTGTACCTCAGAGCCCACGACTGTCTTCTCCCAATTTAAACTTCTTAATCCCTTTATCTTTTCTCCCAATCCCCCAATCCCACTCCCTCTGATAACCATCAGGCTGTTCTCTGTATCTATGAGGCAACAGAAAGAACAAAAGGAAATGTGTCTTTTATTTCTAGTTCATGTGGGGAGACACGAAGAAAGCAATTTAGGATCGTCCCACTCACCAAATAAAGAACTAGCTTATTCTAATTTCTTTATGTCCACTAGAGACTGAAAATAGCTTTGCCGTATACTTCTGAGGGAAAGTGAAGCAATCACCTGAGAACAGTTTGTCACCACATCTTCCATCTGGCATGGGGAGTCAGGCCATGCAATTCTTGAATTCAGGGCAGATATCAGATGCTAAAAACCAGGCATAGATGGCACAGAAAAATATAAATACAAGTAAGTGCAAAAATACTGATCAAGCAACAAACTAAACTCAGCAGTGTATTCAGGGAATCACATGAAGGAATAAAAGTAAAATATTAGTAAAACTCTTGATGCAATTAACTAGGTCACAGTTAAAAAGAGGGAAGTTATATAATCCTCTTAATTGATGCCTAAAACATTGTCTATTATTTTCAGTCTGTTCTTTTACAGTGTAGCAAAAATTCAAAGAAATTTACCAAACAAAAGGAGTACACAGTTCTTCTATATTTTTAATGTTTTCCCAAACATTTACTGTCATTTTGCAATCAATGGTTTCTTTTTTTAGGAATTTTTTTAATTAAGTGTTTCCAGAGCAGTGAATATGTCCATATTCATTTGTCACTAATATTTTATATTGTCAATAAAATTACACAATCACATTAACAAAAGAAAAGAGTTCAAACAAATTTTGTAACAATACAACTTCATCTTTGTAAATATGATTCAACTGGTGGGAAAATGCTGCTGGCACTACCAATGTGTAGCATCCTAGCTACAAATATTTAACTTCTTGTCTGTCAGAATGCTGAACAGAAGGAACAAAGTTTTGTCTAATCTGGTTAATTTATATCTATGCTGTCCAATATCATAGCCATTGGCCACACATGTCTATTAGGTGCTTGAAATAAGGTTAGTGCAACAGAGGAACTGAATTTCTTATTTAATTAATTTACTATTTTAATTGAATTTATTGGGATGACATTGGTTAATAAAATTATATGTTTCAGGTATACAATTCTACAATACATTATATATTGTACTGTGTGTTCATTACCCAAATTATTTAATTTAATTATTTTAACGATAAATTTAAAGACTAATAATTCAATCCTTGAAAACGTTTAAGTATATTTGAAGTAATGTGAATATATGAGCCTACTTTTTTAATTATAAATTTGTAAAATTTAAATATGAAGTATTTTAGCAAAATTTAGCAACTGAACTGAACTCTACTGTAAATATAAAAATACATACTTGATTTTGAAGAATTAGTATGATAAAAAGAATGTAAAATATCTCATTTTTTAGTTTTGATTAAATGCTAAAATGATAGTATTTTGGGCATAATGGCTTAAATAAATATACTGATAGTTTCACTTTTTTTTTTACTTTTTTAATGTGGCTACTAGAAAATTTAAAATTATATATTGGATTACATTGTATCTTTCTTTTTTATTCCCATTGACTCTTCCACCCCACATCCACCCTTTCCAGGCCTTTACCACACTATTGTCTGTGTCCATGGGCTATGCATATATGCATCTAAGTTCCCCAGTTAATCTGTTTCATCGTCTTGGACAGCATTGATTCAGAAATGTAACTGGAGAGTTTCTGCTGTATCTTTTAAAATGTATAATGCACTTGTCTTTTGACTAGAGAATTTTATTCTACAGAAACAGTCATGAGCCTTTACAGGTGTTCGTTTGACAAGTATTATAGCAAATGATAGACAGCAATCTCAATGGTCTTTTGATAGGGCTAAAGAAATGTTTCAGACATATATGGACTACTAATCATCGATTAAAGAAAATAAAATACACATATATACAGAAGAATACATAGAGAAAAAAGTCATGGCACAATATGTATAATGAGAGGGAAATAAAACAAATAAGGAAATCAAATAGTTGGTTAAAATGCTATGGGCAAAAAATAGTAGAGTAGGGTAAAGAGAATCAGGATGTCTAGGGTCAGAAAGAGGATTGGGTTGCAGTATTAAGTGAGGCAGTCAGGGCAGTACTGATTTAGATGGTAATGTTTGGGCAAAGACAATGAGGTAAGGAGGTTAGCCAAGAAGCTCTCTAGGGGAGGGTGGAGAAAGGAATAGTGTTCCAGCAGAGGGAACAGCTAGAGCAAAAGATTCCATGAAGGAGAAGTGGTTTAGTTTTGGACCTGCTGAGTTTGGCATGTCATTGGAAATCCCAGGAGAGTTTGAGGCAGCAGTGGAATACATGAATTGGGAGTTTGGAAGCCCCTTCTGGACTAGAGATAAGAATTTGGGAGCATTAGCACAGGTGGGGTGGATCACACCTCAAGCCTGAATGAAATCACCAAGAGAGTGAGGTAAAGAAGAGGATCAAGGCCGTCTTGAGATGCTCTAAGACTCAGAGCATGGGGAGCCTTAGAAAAATAAGCCAAGGGGACTGAGGAGAGGTTCAGTGAGGGAATGAGGAGAAGCACAATTACTTTCTTCTCCCTGTTGCTGTAATTGGCTGATGTTGGTGAGTCTCAAACAGTATTTGCTCTAATAAAGGCTATCTCCTCCCCATAGGAGAAAATAAAAATTATGGGACTCTGGTAAAAAAAAAAATCTTGCTCTCAAAAAACATACCAAAGAGAAGACATGTTTTAAACACACTTAGTCATTTACATTTTTTAAATGATAATTCCAGGGATATTGTCATCAGAGCTTTTCATCTAAAAAAACAATTTTTCTTATTTTAAAGGCATTAATCCAATTTTTAATACTTTTGGTAATAACAGGACTCTGGAAGCTATTTTTTAAAAAATTCTCAGACTGGTGAAAAAAGGCAATTGTCATCCAACCACTGTGTTAAAGTAACTGGAAATGAAGGTTGACCTCTTCTTTGAACTTTGACAGAAAATGTGCATATACAATTAGTAGTAACTCACTTCCACCTATTGGTAAAAATGGCTAATGATTTGTATGTGCAAACCTTTTCAGTGGAAAAGAATGAGGTGTGATAAAGGCAAATCCAATCATTTTATTACACTAAGTATCAAAAGCTTAGATTAATTATAGAGAGAAGCAGTCAGTTCACTTTTAAGAGCTATTTCAAATGATTAGCACAAACTAGTTAATAAAAATAATCTTGATTTACCATGTGTTCAAAAGAAAAAATATTATCTCAATTTTTCTTTATTTGCCCACATTTTAAAGAGCTCACATATTGCTTCAATTAAACAGCCTTTTGTATAGAACAATTTTTATACATATTTTTAGAAATCTATGGCAAATATCTCAGGGTACTGCAAGCTAATCCTTTTATCCTAGTTAATTAGTCCAAGTAAACATATTTACTACTGTTTGTCCTGAAGCAACTTCTGATCTTATGTGCCTAGAAGGTTGAGTGTAATTTGAAGTTAGGTTGGAAGAAAGCCTAACAGATCAGAGAAGTTGACCTCATTAGACATAGTAATCTGTTTTGAGAAATTTAACTTAGGTTTAATAATTATTCTGTATAAATGCCATAGGAACTCCGAAGACTATGTGTAATAAGCAATATCCAGAGGAGAATTAAAATAAACTATAAAAAGATGTTCTTCATTTGGTTTTAGAGTTAGAAAAATATTTGACCTGCCTGTCAACACAGTCAAATAGTCAGGAATGACTGAGGAGTTGCTGAGAGATGCCTGATTGCTAATGAATGATATTCTTGGTCAACTTGGATAGTTCTTCATGTTTATTAGCATTTGGGAAGTAATATTCATAGCCCAAAGCCCTGGTACGTTTTTTCCAAGGTGTTTGTTGGCTTGCGCTATATGTGGATGGCTTTGCTTAGGATGTTAGTTTTCTTGTTATTTGTCAAAATACAAAGAAGGCTATTTCACAGATAATTGTCCTGTATTTATTTACATTACATGTTTCCATGTTCAGTTGCTATTGATGTGTTTACTTGCTCTGAGCTGATTTTTCATTTAGACTTTTAGTACTAAAAAAAACCCCAAAACAAAACAAGGTAAGTAAAGTAAGTGATGCTTTTAATTTGGGACTCTGACTAAACCAGCTTAAGGACAAAAAATCTTGCTCTGTTTTTATCGATACATAGGAGCAGGGCCAGGCCCGGCCAGCATGGCTCAATGGTTGAGCAATGGCCTGTGAACCAGGAGCTCACTGTTCTTGGTCAAGGTACATACCCAGCTTGCAGGCTCAATCCCCAGTGTGGGGCGTGCAGGAGGCAGCCAATCAATTATTCTCTCTCATCATTGTTGTTTCTATCTCTCTCTCTCTCCCTCTCCCTTCCTCTCTGAAATCAATAAAAATATATTTAAAAAAAGTCAACATAGGAGCAGGGCCAGGGCTAGGGTGAGGCGAATGAGGCTTGCACAAAATTTAAGTGGGAATGAAGGATCTTTCTTCTTTGGAGTGTCGCTGTTACTCCATAGGCAAGGAGTTACTAGCTAGGTTTCTGACCTGCTCTTTTCACAAAACCGATTGAGATGATAAAGGAATAAAGAGTAGGAAGTGTTACAGTGATAAGATACAGGTAAAATCAATGGCTTCCTAGCAGGTGGAGCACAGATGAGACCAGATTAAAGGAGTCACGAAAGACTCCTAAGCTTCTCAAGAAAGTTGTAACATGTTACAGCCTTTGCAGGAAATGAGGAAATGCTGGTCTACACGTTAAGACCACCTAATTCGGAGGGGTTAGAGTTAGCTGTTGGCAAGATGAGCGGGAGCAAGACAGGGCCCGTTCCTCTGTGAGCTCCTAACAATATGATAAACTTTAAGATAAACTCAGCCAAAGAGACACACCAAGTAAAAACTCACCCTCTAAGAGAGGGGTCCTCAAACTTTTTAAACAGGGGGCCAATTCACTGTCCCTCAGACCATTGGAGGGCCGGACTATAGTTTAAAAAAAAAAACTATGAACAAATTCCTATGCACACCGCACATATCTTATTTTGAAGTAAAAAAACAAAACAGGAACAAATACAATATTTTATTTGCATGTGGCCCGCAGGCCATAGTTTGAGGACCTCTGTACTAGAGCTAAAAGATGTAAACAAATCTATGAATCATTTATCAAAAGACTAAAAGCGCCGAAACCGGTTTGGCTCAGTGGATAGAGCATCAGCCTGCGGACTGAAAGGTCACAGGTTCGATTCCGGTCAAGGGCATGTACCTGGGTTGCCGGCACATCCCAGTAGGAGATGTGCAGGAGGCAGCTGATCGATGTTTCTCTCTCATCGATGTTTCTAACTCTCTATCTCTCTCCCTTCCTCTCTGTAAAAAATCAATAAAATATATTTTAAAAAACCCTAAAAGCAAATAAACAGCAAGGAGTGAAATGACATCTTTGAATATTACATGTAATAGGAACCCCAATGAGGTAGAATGGGGAAGAAGCAAATTCTGCTTTGGGACTGCCCCAAATCTGAGGTGCTGCATCAGGTGAGATATCACCACCTCCTTTACTCATCTGTGTGCACTCACTCTTTTATAAAGGTAATTCCACCAATATATACTCCCTTTTTTCGTTAGGTTAGCAATACTTTCTAGAAAGCCATTCAACATTTTTCCAATTTCTTTTTTAAAATATATTTTTATTGATTTCCGAGAGGAAGGAAAAGGGAGAGAGAGATAGAGACATCAATGATGAGAAAGAATCATTGATTGCCTCCTGTACGACCCCTATTGGGGATCAAGCTCGCAACCCGGGCATGTGCCCTTGACTGGAATCGAACCCAGGACCCTTCAGTCCACAGGCCGATGCTCTATCCACTGAGTCAAATCAGCTAGGGCTCCAATTTCATCTTAAATCAATCACCCAACTTTTTGTTTTCTTTCACATAGATTGTGATGTTTTTATCCAGTTATCACCTGCCAGTGCTGGAGCTGAGACAGTGTGTCAGGCCATTTCCCAAGATGCAGTGGGGATAAGGTAGCATCGTGGCCTGGCCCACATAAGTGCTGGCAGCCAATGTATAAGAGCAGTGATTTCCTCGCTGATGTTTTCACTCATATACAATAAGAAAACAAGAAACACCATGGATTTTTAGAGCAGTTAAATATACTCATTCTTTTCTGATGTAATGGAGTCTTAATGGCTTTTGGTGTTAAAGATTCCTTTATTTTAGAAAATGAGTCACTACTGAGCAGAAAATGTTAAAGTGTCCACACTTGGCCAAATAAGCTATTTCTATTATTAATTATACTAGAGGCCTGGTACACGGATTCATGCACAGGTGGGGTCCCTCAGCCTGGCCTGAGCCCTCTCGCAATCCGGAACCCCTCAGGGGATGTCAGACAGCTGAAACCCAGCAGTCCGACATCCTCCTGAGGGATGTAGCAGTGCCAAAGCGGCTGCGTGGGGAGGAGCCCCAGTGGGGCTGGGTGCAGCTCCGCTGCCGCTCATCCCAGCCCCGCTGTGCCTGCCGCGGCCGCTGCCCAATAGCAGTAGCGCTGCCGCGGAGGCCGGAGAGGCTCCCACTCCGCAGCCGCGCTCGCCAGCCGCAAGCCCAGCTTCTGGCTGAGCGGTGCTTCCTGCATTGAGCGTCTGCCCCCTGGTGGTCAGTGCACATCATAGCAACTGGCTGACAGGTCATTCTGGTCAGTCCAGTCATTCTGGTCATTTGGTCATAAGAGTTGCTTGGACTTTTATATATATAATGCTAATTTGGCCTAATTTCTTTGAATATTTGAATGTTAATTGTTGTCAGAGAGAGATCGCTTCTCGGCCTTTTGGCTAAGATCAAGTGTTGTCAGAGAGATTCCCATTCATTCAGTTATTTATGCACCAATATCTATAGAAGACCTACTGTGTGTCAAATATCTTCTAGCTGCTGGGAATGCAACAGGAATAACCCAAGTATCTGCTCTCATGAATCTTACATGCTGGTGAGGGGGGGAGTCAAGCTATAAGTAAATAAATCAGTAATATATCAAGTGCACATAAGTGCAAAGAACAAAGTGAAGTCAGTGAATGGTAGGGTCTACTATATTTGATAGATGTATTTGAGCAGACATCTTAATAGAGTGAGGAGCATTGCAGGAAGGGGCTGTCTGCCTGGCATATCCGAGGAGCGGTGAGGAGGACTTTCAGGCTGTAACACAGTGAACCAGAAGGAGGTAAATGAGATGAGATCTAAGGACTAGCTCCTATCTTTTAGCACAATGCCTTGCATATAATAGAGTTCAATTTTTGTCTCCCCCCACCCCACCCCACTCCATACCTATCTTGCTCATCAAAGAGGACACATGTTGATAGAAAACCCAAATTATAAAAATTTTGAATAGTCAGGGAAACAGGCAGTTGGGTGACTGTGATAATTAGGTGATGTGGCAAACATATTTGATAGCCTGAATTACATCTCTGATGCCAACGTTTTGACCAAAATTTATGCCAAATGCATGATAAAAATAAAGGACTAAAAAAATACATCGGCAAAGGCATATTGAAGTTAGCAATATTTTGAATTTTTCTAAGTTTTTTTTAGTATATCAGTGTTTGAATAAGTTGATTCTAAGTAAAGAGTAGAAGATACAATTAATAGTCATTTTATAGTCTTGATAAGTCCATCGAGTTTACTGTCCAGAAGTTGAAGTACATTGCTCTCACGTGCAATAAATTCCCTTTCACATCAAGTCAATTCTTTTCTTTTAATGACACTGAAGGAGTGCATATTGAGTTGTCAGATAATAGAGGACTTAAAATAATTTTTGATGATTGAGCAGTGTGATGGTTTACTAATACTATCACTAAGTGATTTTTACCATAAAACTTGGAAGGATTTTAAGGAATTGAAAGACATCAGTAGACAAGACCCCTCCCAATTCCATCGACATAATTTCTCAACAATTTTGTCTACAAAACATGAATAACAGGAATAAAATATCTACTAAAACTCTCTCATCCTTGAAACAATAGTATTTATTCAAAGTGAACCAACTAACTGTAAAATAATGCATGCCCATTAACTCATTTTTCAAATAAAATTTTTCTTTTCTATGTCTAATAATCAATATTCATAACATTTATATCACATTAATGAATTGTTTACAAATAATTGAAATGACAATTGAATTTAGAAGAAATATTTTAACACAACTTTATGGTCTAAAGAAATGTAGAAATAGCATTTTGATTTATATACAGACTAGAGGCCCAATGCACAAAATTCTTGCAAGAGTAGGCCTTCCTTCCCCCGGCTGCCAGCATGGGCTTTCCTCTGGCACCTGGGACCCGGGCTTCCCTCTGGCACCTGGGACCCAGGCTTCCCTCGCAGGCCCAGCTTTGTCCAGAAGGTCATCCAGAAGGATGTTCAGCATATTATAGCATATTACACTTTTATTATTATAAATTTTTGTGCCAGAGAAGTAAGAGGTTGATTAACAAAGAATTTCAAATATAAAAATAGTTTGGATTAGGGTAAAATTCAAGCAGAAAAGGAAGCAACATAATGTTTTTGACTTTTTAAAGAAGAACTAATGCAACTATTTAATTAAAATAGGCAATTATGTTTATTCCTTTAGATATATTTAAAAGAAAGATATGACAGTTTTATTTGCATGTCAATATTTAAATATACTGGGAATTATATTGTTTGCAATTATTTAAGCTTATGATAAAAAATTGTGGTTGTTAAGTTAAAAATATACAAAGGTATACAGTTTGCTAATTCTTATCTATTAGTGACTTTTAGCTATTGAATTGCCTAAATTAATATTATTTATTATATTACAAATAAATATAACTATTTTATCATTTGTTTTATCATTTATATGTTGTTATTAATTAAAAGTAGCAAATGAATATTTATAGGAAAACTTGAAAACAGTTCATATTTGATTTGATAATCCATTTTCTTTTAAGAGGTTTGCAACTTTATATTGCTTGGGGATGTGTGTTTGGATGAGAAAGTTGTTTCTGATTTGTGTAACAGAGTTAAATATCAAATCTCACAGTGTGGTACAAAGATCATAGTACTCTGAAAAGATCCCCATAAGGTCTTTACCATTTGAACAAATTTTAGAACCATTAAAATGGATCATTGTTTGTAAATCACTTAAAAATCTGGAGACACTAGCTAGTTTTATTCATGGTGTCAAAATTGCTAGACAATAAATTTAATTAAAAAAATACACTTCTTTATAAAAGTATTGTACAATAAATGAAATTTCTCTAGGAGAGCGTAATGTCCAAACATGATTTTTATTTTATTAAATAATTACAAAGACCACTTAGGATGAAATTCTAGATTTTTGAGGGCCTTGTTAAGTAGTATTGTATGGAATAAAGGTTTCTGTAACAAGGAAAGTTATTAGACCTAATTTCCATTCACTAGTGAAAAAGCTGCACCATATGGCTCTATTTCCTCCAAGCCGGTGCTTTTTCGTCACGTTGATGGATCAATAGTGTTGTTGAAAAGAGCGGGGGCTCCTGAGCAGCTGGCTTTTTACATTAGCCGTTCCAGGAAGCATCTCCTTTGCCACTGCATTAGAGAATCTGCCGAGTGGCATAAATGTATCAGCTACACACACAGAGCGTTCTATCGAAGAGGACGTTTTGAAATCACTTAAGAAAAGGCTTGCTTATAGCAATATGGAGACATCCCAAGTGTTCCAGTTTGCACTCTCTCATGAATTCTGGGTGAATAATTTTCATTTTTGAGTAACACGTGCAGTTTAAAAACAACAACAACAACAAAAAATAAGGGTAAGAGATGGCTTCACACGAATCTTTCTTTTCTCCCCAGCTTCTATGAATGCCCAAGTTTTACACGTTATAATTTTTAAGAACTTGGTTCTTTTAGGTATAACGCATTTAAAGGCCCAGTCTTACCAGTACAGCTTGACCAGCTTTCACATAAGTCTACACCAAGACAGAACTTCCCAGCCCCTGGAAGTAGCTCTCCCCCAGCTCGTGCTGCACCTTGAGGTCCCTACCTCCTACACTCTCTCACCATTGTCAGGTTTACTTGTTCCTGAGCCTTTTTTAAAAAAAATATATTTTATTGATTTTTTACAGAGAGAAAGGGAGCGAGATAGGGAGTTAGAAACATCAGTGAGAGAGAAACATCAATCAGTTGCCTCCTGCACACCCCCAACTGGGGATGTGCCTGCAACTAAGGTACATGCCCTTGACCGGAATCGAACCTGGGAACTTTCAGTCCGCAGGCTGATGCTCTATCTACTGAGCCAAACCGGTCTTGGCAGTTCCTGAGCCTTTTTGATGTTATCACGGAGTATATCATTTTGGTGTCTGTTTTCTTTCCCCCACCTAATGGCTCTACACAGGTGAGTCCATCCCTTTAAAGACAAATATAAAGCTAATAAATTAACACAAGAAATGAGGAAAACAAAGGTTTGCTTTGCTGTTGCTGTTTTTTCTCTCCCAATTGAAGAAAAGTTAATCCATTGACAAGACTGGTGACCTGTGGGCCTAGCTTCCAAGGGTGTCAGCCTGTGGATGCGGTAGTTTTGCTGCCCGTCCTCCCCCAGCTCTGGGTACTGGGGAGGATGCTGCCTGCAGAAATGATGTCATTCTTCCCCTTTCTTTTCTGGGATACACAGCCTCAGAATGGATGAGAAAAATGTGGTTGGCGGTGTAGTAATCTGTGGTCCTCAAAAAACACAGTCTGCCTCGGAGAGGGGCGAGTCCCCACTTATTGGTGCAGGGCTCCGGGTCAATGTCAGTAGAAAGGTCCTCCCTTCTTCTAGGTAAATAGGGACTCTGGAAGGCTGGCAGGCTCTGAATTTCTGTGTTGTTTTTTGTTTATTTTTTTTCGTGATGAGCTCTAGTCATCCAGATTCTTCCCTAACTATAACAATAGCTGATTGACCTTTTACAAACATGTTCAGATCTCTGGGAATAGAATGGGAGCTTGGGACACGTTAGGGGCTGAGGGTCACTCCTGAGCTGGAGCACCCAGTGGCCACTGCCTGACCCTGCAGAGCCCTCCAGCCCTGGCTGTCAGGTGGCCAGCATGTTCCGCCAGGGATGCTTCATTCGCCTGGGCCTTAGCGGCGGTGATGCAGAGCAAAACCAGCAGCTGGTGGGCCTTCCTGTGAGAAAGAAGGAAACCGTGGTGGCCTAAGGCTGCTGGGAAGGGGTCCTTTGTTACTAAAGCCTAATAGTCAATTCTGACGATTCCAAGGGTGAGAAGGAAACATGGGATGGAACGATACGTGTTCCCTGGCTGATGGCAGTTTCCCAGGTGTTCTTAGGACTCGCAGACAGCCCATGGAGAGGCCCAGGTCTCTGCTGTCGCCTCTCACATAGTTCCTAAACAGACTGCGGATGTCTCATCAAAACTGCTTTATTCAAAGCCAGGTGACATGCCTGCACCTGTTCTTCCTTAGCACAGCTCTCTGATACGCTCCTCTCACTTGCCCTAAAAATCCTCCCCAAGATGAGGGAACGCTGTGGTGGCTGACCCACCTCCTCGGTGAGCTGCCCCCGCTTGGCCCCAGCGTGCCCGGGGCAGGCTGGATACTCACACTGTCTCTGATTGGGCACCACTGGTGTTTGGAAGGGATTGCATGTCACAGATTTTTGACTTGTATGATTGATGAGTAATTGCTTCTGCCTCTCCACGAATTAACTAAACACTTAAATTGTCCATTTGTTCACTAGACGGTTACTGAATGCTTTCTATGCGCCAGGGACTGAGCCGGGCACTGTGGTTTCACCGAGGAATGAGTTATAGACTGTGTCCTAAAGAACCCCCTATCTGGGAAGGAAGACCAGGAAGTGATAAAGGGCAGTGGAACAAAATAAGGGCTCTAACGGCATTTGCAGAGGAAGCGATCAGCTGGAATTGTTGCTACTTGTGGTGGCTTGGAGGTGAGAGAAGCTTCACAGAGGTGGTGGTCTCTAATTAAATCTTGATGTTATGAACACTGTGTTAGGAAAACAAGCAACATTATAGTATGTCATACTTTAATAAAAAGTTTTTTAAAGTTCTAGACAAATTTGAGCGTTCTCTATGAGTTTATTAAGATGCAAAAAAATTTCCATCTTCTGCTTAAGTTTAAATTTAGTTTTACTAAAAGTCTTTACCAAAGTACCCAAGTTTACCACAGGCCAAAAGAAATACCCAAATTAATTGGGTGTGACAAATGATGTTTTAATTCATGGCTACAGGTGAGTTTAATAATATAAAAATGTGCCAGGATGTTTTCTGTTGTGCTTATGGGTAGCATGATGACTTGTTTAGGATGGAACATCTTCTGAGTCATTGTTATTTACACTCTTGATATTTCTTCAAACAGTAAAGTATTTTCAAACTACTCTTAGATTATTTTTATGAACCAATCAATTCAACGATTGTGCTCCAAATTATAATACTGAAAGGTTTAACAATCTATTAACAAAGGATTCTTTGTATTCTTACCTCTGTAAAGAATTGGTGCCTATAAAGAATCGGTGCAGTGTAACTATTCTCAGGATATATATCTGGAGTGATTGCCATCAGGTCTGTCCCTTTGAGCAGAGCTTGCTTATGCTACTGTGTGTCCTCTCATCGTTCCTTTCTCCGTCTTCTTGCTGCATTCTGTTCATCTCTATTTGAAATACCCTGAAACATCATTTTCACATTTGTCATTTCATTTGTTAAATACTCATTAATCCATGAAGGTTGCCTCTGTTCTTTACCCGCTAAGCTGAGATAATTAGGATAGCACCTTATTCTGCTGTGCTTGTTGTTTCATCATGTAGATCAAAGTCTAAATTTAATAAATAATAAGCAGAACTCTCACGCAATGAAAATGTCTTCCAAATGTAAATTACCACTGCAAAAGAGAAGTACAGCTTTTGTATGTGGGGGTATATTTCAATGTGAGTACAAGATCAGATATGGAGTGTCTATTGTCATTTTCACATTAGGACAGTATCTACTATTGAAAGACTTCTTGGGCCTAAAATTCCAATCATGTAAATTAAGTATTTGGTCACACTGGTAGATTTGTCCCTTTGTCCTTCATTGCTAAGCAACCAAAGAAAATGGTTAGGTAACTTGAAGAATTTGGTATAACCATGCTTGGCTTTATTTTAATTATGCCTAGGAAATTACACATGTGAACAAAATATGATGGTTACAATTTAATTAGCACATCACATATGCCAGAAATTTTACATGCATTATTTTATTTACCCTTCACTGTATTATGAAGGTCAAAATCCAGATCAACACCTTACCAGCTATTTTATGTTCAAAATATTTAACAAGGCTTAGGGTCCTGGTAGGCCTGTGTGGAGGATGCCATAGTGGGCCACCAGGTCCCCTTCTGGAAGGGACTGAAGCACTCCCTTCCCCAGCTGCTGGGGCTGTTGGCTGCGGACAACTCCTTGCTGAATCCCTCTCAGGCATTCTGAAGGGAGAAGTGTTGCCCAAAGTCACATCCCTTCCTGGGAGTATCCAACAAATCTTCGAAGCAGATTTGCAGAGGCTTTAAGTGGAGCAATTCTGCAGAACCAGTCCAGCTCCAGAGCTCCACACAGGATCCAACAAGACATTTATTCTAAATGCAGCAAAGGTCACCTCTTCATTAAACCAGCACTTCTCAAGTGAGGCTGAGCAGGCCAGACGCACTGCTACCCTCCCTACGACACACAGGACATTTCCCACATCAAAGAATTATTTGATCCTAATATCTGCAGTGCTGAAGTTGAGAAACCCTGGCTTACACCCACAGATGTGGTTTCTACTAGCCTTTCCCGTTAAACCTCTCAGAGCCTCAGAATCTTAGACTCAGATATAAGCCAACTTGCATCTGGGAACTGTGAAGCAATTCCAGTGTCTTAGGTAGGATTTTTGTTTATGATATTGCTGGTGTCATGAGATCTAAGCATATTTGGTTGGTAAGAAAGAAGTTTACTATTATAGTTCGTATGGGTACTTCCTAGAACAGTGATGGCGAACCTATGACACGCGTGTCAGAGGTGACACGCGAACTCATTTTTTTGGTTGATTTTTCTTTGTTAAATGGCATTTAAAGATATAAAATAAATATCAAAAATATAAGTCTTTGTTTTACTATGGTTGCAAATATCAAAAAATTTCTATATGTGACACGGCACCAGGGTTAAGTCAGGGTTTTTCAATATGCTGGCACGCTGAGCTCATAAGGTTCGCCATCACTGTCCTAGAAGCTGATCAAAATAAACCAGAAAGAGGGTGGATCAAAAAATAATGGTCCAGCCCTGCCTGGTCTGACTCAGTTGGTTGGGCATCATCCTGTGTACCAAAGGGTTTTGATTCCTGGTCTGGGAACATGCCTGGTTGTGGGCTCAATATTCGATAAAGAGCATGTTGGAGGCAGCCAATCGATGTTTAATTCTCACATCAATGTTTCTCTCTCTCCCTCTCCCTTCCTCTCTCTCCAAAAGTCAATTTTTAAAAATCTCTCTTTTTTTAAGTAATGATCCACATCAAGGCCCTGAGCACAGTACTTATGTGACTTTGAAACCGGAAGAGAACAAATTCTGCTAACAATTGGGTGGGGGAGGGGAAGAGAAAAGTGATTTAAACACCTTTTATGCCTTAAATGTAGTAAAATGACATAAAAAAGGGCGCATGGGAGAAAAGACTCTTCATTGTCAATGAAACTAGCAGCTAAAATAACTCCTTTGCCCAAATGGTGGGAGAATGTGTGCCAAACCGAAGGAGGGAGGACGCTGATTGCAGACCGTTTCTTTTTCAGATCTTGCCGCACATACCAGGAGCCAATGGGTCATTTGGCTCCAAAGAGCCTAACCCCAAAGCTCCTATTTGGAATGGCAAAGTCTCAGGCTGTGCATGGGCTGTAGGAGACACCTTGGACTCACTTCCATATCCAGAGGAACACAAATGACAGGATAGAGACACAACGGCTCAACTTTCAAAGAAGCAGGAGGCCAAAGGGTTAACAAAGAGGGAAAACAGCAATCAATCTGACAACAGTCAGTTGAAGCAACATGAATAAGTTAGATCACTACACATGTCCGTCTCCTCCAAAAAATAAAAACAAAACTATGACACATGGGTCTCCACCCCTGCTCACCGGAAGGGGAGGTGTGTTTGTGTTTACACCACACTGATTGCTGAGGACACAGGGTGAGGTGTCCAGGGCAGGATTAGACAATAGGCTTGAGGAGAACGTTTTGAGGCAATATTCCCAAATTTAAGCTGCCTGTTCTCTGGTTTCACTCTCCCTTTCTTTCTAACACTTTTTTACATAACCAAGAAAGAATAGCTTCCATTCAAAAATTAGTAATAATCAGAGATTACGTAAGATATGAAAGCAACATTGTTAATAAGGCAAAGAACCAAATATTTTTCTTTAGAAAGTTTTTCTTTTAATTCCCCAAGAACTCTTGGCTGTTCTTATTGGCCCGAGAAGGGTCACATGTCCACTTCTCCGTTTAAGGGAAGCTGAGAAGTCAAATACTTTACTTTAAACCTCAGTAAGAATGGAAGGCGAGGGAGAAGGGGGTTAAAACAAGTGGGTTGCTGCCATACAAATGCAAACAAACATGGTTGGGATCAAATTCAAACGTTGCCATTTATTAGCTTTGTCATGTTGGACAAGTAACTTAATGTCTCCATATCTGTTTCCCCATCTCTAAAATAAGGATGATGCTGTTAACAGAACCTCCTTCAGAGGGCTGTTGTCAGGATTAAACGACGTATTGCATAGAAAGCACTGACAATTATACCTGGCATGTGCTGTCATTGTTATCTGCGGTCTAAGGAACTCTTTGGCATTCAAATATTATAATTCCATAAAATAAGTGTTAGATGATAAAAGATAGTATTTACAAGAATTAGAAATAATTTAGGTTTGCAGTTAGATCATCTTCTGCTTTAAAAATATTAAAATGTTTACTTCTCATAGAGGTGAACCAATGCCAGTCAATACTTTCATTGGCCTAAATGTGTTTTTATTAGAAAAGAAATATGGCTTGTGAGTTGGATGAACTCTTGAGCAAGGAGACTAGTGAACATTGAGTGATTATAAGGCTTTAACTTTACTTTAAAAACACCTGGAAAGAATCTCTTAAGGGAGTTGTTCTACCTTATTTTCCTTCAAGTTTGTAAACTATATTTAAATTTTCTTAAGCAAGCAGCAATGTGTCCTGAAGGGAATTGTCACAGCTCCCTTCCCCATCAGCCAAAGTTAACTCACCATGAACTGCAAATTTATGAAGACTCTCTTTGTCCCCTGACCCAAAACTAAAGTTCATACTAAAGAAAGAAGTCAGCTAATACATAGAGAAGGAACCAAGTTCATTCTCGATGAGAACTTGCTGATGACTGAAATGAAGGCTCATATCTGGGTTAAAAATTTTATCTTTCCAAGTGTTTATAGTTCAGTGAGAGAAGGTAATTCAAAAATCACAAACATACAGCAGTTAGGAAAATAAAGTCTTTAGGAAAATAGAGGAATGTTGGTAGCCATGCTTTGAGGAAGAGGAATTACATGCTTTGGGATGATCAAAGAAGGTCCTATGGAGATGCATTTGAACTTGTCATTAACGGTTAAGCTGGTTTTGGACAGGTGTGCAGGGAGCTAGGGTATTGATAGCAGAGGGAAAGAAGGAGCAGGCAGGGGAAGGGACCTGTAGGACCTGCACTAGGCAATGGAACAGAGGGAGTCACGAGCAAGCCAGGGACAGTCCTCCCAGCCAGATGACCTCTCAGTAGGAAAGACTGAAAACAAGCGAGAAGACAACCTCATACATAAACAACATGAGGGCTGTGAAGCAAACACAGCGGGGTGCTGGGAAGGAGGAAGACAGGGGGGCAAGTCCAAGCTGGGCAGAGGGGGAAGTTGTGTTTTCTATAGGGTTCCCAACACATCAGCCTTTCTGAGGAGGCGACATAAGAGAAAAGACCCGGAGGAATTGGAAACTGAGGCTCTGGACTTCCCAGTAAAAGGGAACAGCAAGTGTAAAAGCTTCCGTGCGAGGAAAGCAGGGATACCTGTGGTGCTGGAACACAGTGGAGAAGCAGCTAGACGGTGAGGTTAGAGAGGAGGGGGGATGCAGATTACCAAATGCCAAGGCAGCCTAGGTAGGAGTACGAGTTGCATTCTGAGGGTAATGGGAAACTGCTGAGGAATTTAAAGAGGAAAGCAAGATGATCTGATTTTCATTCTTAAGAAGAATAAAAGTCACCTTCCCCTCCTGCGGGGCAGACAGCAGTGGGTAAGAATGGCAGCAAGGGTGCTGCTGCCGGACACAGGGCTGCACTGAGCTAGGTTCTGTGTTCTGTGTGATCAGCCATGGGGTCCTATCTGGTAGGGTCCCTGCTGTGCTGGCTGTTAACCACTGAGTTTCCGTATGAGGGGCAGGCACAGGTGGGCTCTCAGGAGGGTGCGGAGTGGCTGGCAGGGGCACCCGGCAAGCTCCCTGCAATGCTCAGGCAATGGCTGAGAGGCTGTATAACAGCTGGTCAGGAGCAGTGCGGTGTTTTAATGACCAGCACAGCTGTCCATGTGCACCCTGCCTTGGTCTTGGGTGGAGGTTATGGAGATGGTGAGAAAGTAGTGAGACTTGGGATTTATTTTGACGATAGAATTTTAAGTAGGCGTGCTGATGAATTTGTAAATAGGACCTATGCATTACAAAGATAAGTGTGGTAAGACTGGTGCTTAACGCTAATTATCCATTTTTCTAAAGTATATTGCTTGCCCAGCCAGTGTGATTCATGGTTGAGAAACGACCTATGAACCAGGAGGTCACAGTTTGATTCCCGGTCAGGGCACCTTCCCGGGTTGCAGGCTCAATCCCCAGTGTGTGGTATGGAGGAGGCAGCTGATCAATGATTCTCTCTCATCACTGATGTTTCGATCTCTCTCTCCTTCTCCCTTCCTCTCTGAAACCAATAGAAATATATTTTTAAAAAGCATATTGCTTCACTTTATAGTCTCAGTAAGAAAATAATTTTAAAAGTAGTTTTCCCTTGCTGATCTGAATGTCCTGCAGGGCTTCCAGATTATTCTCATTGGACAATCACATAGGGGGAGAGAGATGAAATAAATGGCAATTGACTTAAGGACAAAAACTAAGACATCATTTTAACCAAGTTCGGGTTATCAACTCAATTTCTTCTGATTAATCATGTTCTCTTTAAGTCAACTATAGGAAGGAACTTGGTCTACTGAAGAGTCTAGCTAATTATTTTCTAGTTAAGAGATAGAATGTGAACTCTTGAATGTAAAGAACTTTTAAAATGGTAGTACCAGTCTCCCAATATTCCATAGCTTTAAATAAACCAGAGTTTTAAAAAGGATTTTATATCTTGTCCTCAATCTAATGCGAATTTTCACATTGCAAACCACACAGCCCCCAAGTGTATACCAGACCTTGGCAATGACATAGAGGATATGAATCAATGTGTAAGGAAGACTAACCAACTTCAGGGCTTCATAAAGAAGCTATTTTCCAAGCTGGGTTAGGAATTTGAAAGGTACTTTTAAACAAACTCTCCTTCTTCTGACTTTCCCGCCATTTTAATTTTACACTTCACTCCTTGATTTCCTTGGCAAGATTAGGTCATGAGAGCAGGAAACCAGGCCATGATAAGTAATTCCATCTCAGATTAGGCATGAAACTCCCCGTGTTTCAGAGACAGAGAGCTCTAAGCAGGCAGCACAGATCTTGTTTCCCACATAGATGTCCTTTAGAAGTCACCTCGCCCGCTTTACTGTGTTTGTGACCTGGGAGGTCAGTGCCCATGTGAATCTGAAAATCTAAAGCCTGGTCGAAGGTTGCCCCCAAACATCTGAAAGCCCCTTAATAGCTGCTATTCTATGTAGTTGATATTGCATATAAATCAAACAATATTAATCAAATAACATTTAGAATAAGAATGGGAGAATACTATTTAATATATATGCTGATCAATCCTTTCTAAAGCAAATAGAAAATCTCTAGTTCAGTCATTATGAGTTCGTGTAAATCTTGGTTTGGCTTAAATTGGAATGTATCTCTAATAAATGGTAAAAATCCCCAGGAGATGGTTCATGAAAGACCATGATGTTGTAGTGTTTGAACAGCCAGTTAAAAAGTAAAAAAACAACTAAAGAAATCATTTAATATTGGAAATATATATAAATAATTGGGGTTTGTAACTTAATTCAGATTTTTTAAAAATGATTTTAGGGCACATTAAGGTCAGGAGTTTACTGTTTTTATTTTTTTATATATTTGTATTGATTTCAGAAAAGAAGGGAGAGGGAGAGAGAGATAGAAACATCAATGATGAGAGAGAATCATTGATTGGCTGCCTCCTGCACACCCCCTACTGGGGATCGAGCCCATAACCTGGGCATGTGCCCTTGACCAGAATCGAACCCAGAACCCTTCAGTCCATAGGCTGATGCTCTGTCCACTGAGCCAAACCAGCTATGGCTATCATCATCATCATCATTATTATTTTGTATTGCTAAAAAATAAATTTTTACTGGTGCCATGGGTTAACAACAAAGGTCACTGTTTTAATGTACTAACTCAGGGAAGAACTTCATTCAGGGTTTCGTTTCATCATCTCACCATGGGAAGAACATAGAAGACATATTTTGATGGATTCTATTAAATTCTCTGTTCTAAATCTTACTCATTCACCCATGGTCTAAGCAATACATCCAGAAATCTGCATACAGATTATTATTTATTTGGAGTACAGTAACTACTTATTGAAAATTCATTATGTACATTGTTAAAGTGATAGAGTAATTAATTCATTCTTAAATATGAATTAAGCAAAAACTTCAGATAAGTCATTGTTCACAGGGCAATGCAGTATATGAGCAGGTCACATTCGCTGAAGGATGATCAGATTCATGAGGAAGGCAGACAAGTAAACTGGAAATTACAAAATGGCATAAAGAGGACTTTCACAGAGAAACTCCCAGGCAATGAGAATATCTAAACGAGTGGTAGGTGGGGGTAGGGGTGAGGAACATGTTAGAATAAGCTTCCTAAAGAAAGTGACAGCTATGTTATAACCTAAAATTAGGTGGTAATGAGCCCATTGATGAAAGTTTGGAAAGCCAAAAAGCCACATGATTTTGGTGATTTAAAATTATAAAGATAGAAATGAATATTTCATGTTGAGGGAAGTATGATAATTTGACTATGACTCGAACATGTTGGGAAGAGAGGTGAGATGGATGATGGAGATTGTTTAATAAACAATGATTCTGTATGGGAAATCTCCAGCAGTACAAAGGGTCTTGAATACTTTGTGTCAATTTTATTATGAGGGCATTGGGGAGTCCTAGAAGTTTTTAAGAGGAACATGATGTAATTAGGTTTATACTTTATAAAGATTATTCTTAATGGCATAGAGAGGAGAAAATGAATTGAGATAGAAGTGGGGAAAATAAATTGATGCTACAAGACTCAACCAGAGACACAAAAAATCCTTTTCAGAGATTACAGAGGTCATTTCTATGAAAGATATTGAAAGTCTGAGTTAAGATAGTAGAAGCAAAGTCAGAGAAGTGGATGGGATGCAGAGTTATGAAGGAGACTGAATCAACAATGATTGATTTGGATGAGGGGTGAGAAGGGAAAGATAGGAATAACACAGGGGGAGAATTTGGCTTAGGGGCAGATGTTGGGCCAGTTGCGGAATGCTGACTCTGAGTTTACTCCAGGACATTATAGGGTCATGCTGAGGATACAGTGAGTTTGGAATTTAGAAGAGGACTCTAAAATGGACAGAGAAATTTGGGAGTTATTATTAGCACATACAGGTAGTTGTAACTGAAGCCTGGATATAGATGAACTTGCCCAGGGAGAATGCATAGACGGAGGGAGGAGCACCAAGAGTTAATTCTGGGTAAGAAACATGAGTTTTCAAGCAATATTAAAGATAGCTCCAAGTAGGAGGAAAACCAGAGAGTGTGATTTCAGGGAATACAAGGAGGGAGAAGAGGAAAGGTTCACAGAGTCACATGCTGCCTATGGATTAGATGGGGTACCTATGGGAACCTAAAATGAGGAGGTAATTGGTGACTTTGGGACCAGTAGTTTTAGAGGAATGGGTATGGGGGTGTCAGTGGGTGGACTCAAAATTCCACTGGCATGACAAATGCTCAAAAGTAAGACAATGATGTGGCTGACGGCAGTTCTTCCCTGAAGGAGGCAGCTGAGCTGGTGTAACATCTAAGAGCCTGGCCAGTGTGGCTCAGTGGTAGAGCATCCACCTATGAACCAGAGGTCACGGTTTGATTCCAAGTCAGGGCACATGCCCGGGTTTCGGGCTTGATCCCCAGTAGAGGGTGTGCAGGAGGCAGCTGATTAATGGTTCTCTCTCATCATTGATGTTTCTCTCTCTCTCTCTGCCTCTCCCTTCCTCTATGAAATCAATAAAAAAATATTTTTAAAAAATCTAAGGGAAGAATGCATAGGTACAGGGGCTCCAAGGGCACTCACCTCAATTATGAAGGGAAAGAGAAATGAATGGGTCCATAGCTTAAGGAAGATCTGAGCTCAAATGTTGTTTTTTTTTTTGTTTGATTATTTTTGTTTGTTATTATAACTGTTGTCATTTTTGTTGTTGTTGTTGGGGTGTGTGTGTGTGTGTGTGTGTGTGTGATAAAGTAAATCAGTAAGTCATGGGACTGTAATGCAGGATGTGTTGTCAATACTTATGGAAAATGTGATGTAAAACAGTACGCTGGTGCCACATAGGCAGCAGCCTCATATACCTCGTGTTCACCATGTCTGATTGCATTAGTATGTCTTGTACTTGATTTGATCTCATGTTGTTTTGTGCAGTAACATGTGCACAGGCTTGTAGCCTAGGAGCAGTAGGCTATGCCATGCAGCCTAGGTGTGGAGTAGGCTGTACCATTTAGGTTGGTGTGAGTGCACTCTGTAATGTTCACACAATGATGAAATTGCTCAATGACTCATTTCTCAGAATGTATTCCCATCATTAAAGTGATGACTCCCAGGACTGTGTATGGGAAAACTGAGGTACAGCGTGGCCAAGGAACTTACCCATGTTACATAACTAGCCCCTGGCACAGCCGGACCTCTTCAATCCTATTGGTCAAAGTCAGACCAGCCTGAACTGCCTCTCTTTCAAGATTGCAGCATGTAATATCTCCAAGGTAAATATAATTTATTTTTCTTTATGAAGAAATGACTTGTAAATTTGGGAATTTCAGCTTTGATTATACTTTGTACCTTTTCTAGACAAAGTGACCCATTTTTTCTATGAGGTAAGTTATTGGGGTAGACATTTTGAAAATAATCCTTCAAAGAAAAAACAAATGAGCTAATTTGAGGGTGGACATGGTGCCTATGTTTGCTGTGAGACCAGCCCCTTCCACTGCCATCAAACTCACTCAAAGACAATGGGCAGGACGATGGCTATGAAAGAAGCAACTACATGTCACATACTAGTAAGACTGTCAACTCCGAAGCATTGACCCCTGGAATCGGCACCTTTCTCAATGAACAAGCCACAGCCGTTTCCCTCTGCGTTGTATTAGAATTGATGGTTGCCTGTAACTTCCATAGATATTCTCATAAGAAGCAAAACCACTTTTGCATTACACTGTGGTTTTCAACTGAACAAAGTCAATGTGACATTAAAATTAAAATCACACTCGTTCCTGGCAGTTGGGAAGACTGTGGGTAGCTGTGGGCCAGGAGCAGGCAGAAAGGGGCCACCTGGGCTCCTGGTCCCAGTGAGCTTTAGCAAATGGGGTAAAGCTCCTGAGCTGTGACAGCAACCTCCAGGCAGCATGATGGCCAAAGGCTAAAGGTTCAAGTTCTCGCTGGGTGAGGGGCTTGAACACAGCTCTGTGGGGAGATGAAACCGGGGCAGAGGCCGCAGGAGGGACAACAGAGGTGTCACTAGGTAGAGCCGAGTCACTAAGCAAACTTCCACTTAGTCGATGTGTGTGTTCCGGGGGTCTAACATACCGCGTGGTGACTATAGTTAATGATGCTGTCTTGTATATTGAAATTTGCTAAGAAAGTAGATTTTAGATGTTCTCACCACAGTCGCAGAAAAATCCGTAACTATGTAAGGTGATGGAAGTGTTAATTAGCTTGATTGTGGTAATCATTTCATAAGTATATGTATATCAAACCATCACATTGCATATCTTCAATATGTACAATTTTTCTTCTTCCAAGTATGCCTCAATAAATCTGGAAAACAAAATCGTGTACACAGCTTGGGCTTTTCAAAGCTGTTCCTAGCAGCTTTGTTCTTATTGGTAAATTCTGATCAGCTGATGAATGGATAAGCAGAATATATTAGATCTTTACCATGGAATATTATTTGGCAATAAAAAAGAATGAAATATTGATTCATGCTACAACATGAATGGATCTTGAAAACATTATGCTAAATGAAAGAAGTTAGTCCCAAAAGACTACACATTATGTAATTTACTTTATGTGAGTTATTCAGAATATACAAATCTATAAAAACATATTAGTGGTTGCTAGAGGCTGAGTGGAGGGGAGAATGGTGATTTATTGCTAATGGGTATGGGGTTCATGGGTATGGGGTTCCTTTTGGGGAGACAAACGTACTAAATACATTAACAGCAAACAAATTAAATTATACACTTTATTTTATTTTATTATTTTTAATATATTTTATTGATTTTTTTACAGAGAGGAAGGGAGAGGGATAGAGAGTTAGAAACATCAATGAGAGAGAAACATCGATCAGCTGCCTCCTGCACACTCCCTACTGGGGATGGGCCTACAACCAAGGTACATGCCCTAGACCGGAATCAAACCTGGGACCCTTGAGTCCGCAGGCTGACGCTCTATCCACTGAGCCAAACCAGTTAGGGCTATTTTATTATTACTTTTTTATCCCCAACCAGGGCCCTGGCCGGGGAGGAGCCTGAAACTGAGGTATGTGCCCTTGACTGGAAATGAACCCAGGACCCTTAGGGCCACAGGCCAATCAATGCTCTATCCGCTCAGACAAATCAGCTAGGGCAAATGATACACTTTAAATGAACGTGTTGTTATGTTATCTAATTAACATTATTATTAAAATGTGAATTACAGCCCTGGCCAGTTCGGCTCAGTGGATACAGTGTTGGCCCATGTACTGAAGGTCCTTGGTTCAATTCAGATCAAGGGCATGTACCTGGGCTGCATGTTTGATCCCTGGCCCCGGTGGGGTGTGTGCAGGAGGCAACCAGTGGATGTGCATCTCTCAGATTGATGTTTCTCTCTTTCTGTCTCTCCTGCTTCCTTTCCTCTCTGAAAATCAATGGAACAATATCCTCAGGAGAGGATTAACCACAACAAAAGTAGCTTACAAATTAGCACACAAAAATTTCAGTATCACAGTGTATCTCAAGACTTCAAACCCCTTTAAAACTTCCTTCTGTATTTGACTTTCACTTTAAAGATAAAAATAATTTAGTTTTCTTTTTCAAATATTATATTAATATTTATAATTATTATAAAATTATTCTATCCAACACAAGTAAATTTGTTTCTTATGCTTGAATGCTGCCATTTCCACTCTCCCAATGGGTAGAGATAATTCTGAAAAAGTTGGGTATTTTAACATCACAATCAGATTGCTGATTATTTTTGAGTTGATTATTAAACAAGCTAATCCAGTACAGTAAGATTATTGAAGTCTATCCATGCTGCAGTCTATTGCTTATGTAAGTTTGGTCCAATAGTGGTAAAGATTCTCCATACTTATTGGCTGATCAGTAAACCAGGTAGTCTTCTGTTCAATAATATGGTTCCCTTGTGTGCTAAGTCAAATGGGCACCTCATTTTTCACCATGTTCATATCCAAAGCCCACTATTCTGTTAGCATTCACTTCCTGCATTTCTATGACTGAGGATTTAAAATAAAATTAACCTTGAAAACAGCCATCAAAATTAAGTGAACCAGTTCAGTTCAACAAACAACATGTATAAACCATTAAATGTCCCAAATTGGGGTGATGTTGACTTGCTATTTGTTCTGTTTCCTGGTAGGTTAAACAGCAATGTTCCTATTTAAAACTGAGGACAAATAGTAATGATTCTAACCGTGAGATTGGCCCTGGCCCTGAGTTCATTCTGCACAAATAAAATTTAGCTTTATTAGCTGTTAGCACAAAGCATCCCCTACAATGCTCTATTTATCTTAATGAATAAAGTTGGTCAGAATCTGCAACTCAGAAAAGTTACATCAAAAGCAAAGACTTTGTTTGCTACCAACACTAATGAATGATTTAGATGTGCTAGTCTTTCTGTGGGGAATGGATAAAATACAAAGAGCAAACAAACATGACCAGGAACTGGTAATGACCCTGCTAGCATGGAAAGTCATGCCAGAACCATCCAAATTGATGTACAAGCACAGAAAAGGAATAAAAACTCTTCAGAAAATAAAGTAGGATGCTGCGGGAGGAGATGTGAATAGATGCTAAATTAACAGGGACATTTGTTCCCATTTTTTTTCTCAGATGTAATTTGTGACTCCTAGAAAAAGGATAGTGTGCTTGTTTGATGTTCTGGGCAAATTAGGTCAAAACATAGGCTTGGCCAACCCTTGGCTAAACTGTAAAGGACTTGTAATTTATGTTTGCTTTCCTCCTGCCTTCTGATTCCTGCCTTCTGTTGCAATCTTCTTCTTGCTCCCAAGGAGAAGGCCTTCCCTGGAGACCTCCTAATATGCTCTCACTCAACCAGAAGTTAAATGCTTTACCTTCATTGGGATGTACCTTTATTCAGAACCTGACAATATCTGGGAGTTGGAAGTGATTTTTGAATCCAAGGCTAAAGAGTAAACCTAAGAGATCTTACATTTGAGAAGAATAACTTTTTTCATGGGAAATAGTGGATTACTAATGATTTATACATCAATAATTGAAATGGGGGTGAGGGTTGAAGATTATCTTGGAGGAAGAAGGTCTGCTTTTACCCCAAGATGGCACGCTAGAAGTGAGTCTGGAAATCATTTCTAATGGCTTTGAGCATCTCTCTCTGCTTAGACCTTTATCTCAAATTAAGGAAGGCACTTGAAGGATCACCCAGTCCCATGGGTTTTCATATGAACTCTGTGGACAGAGACCTTGACTTTTCAGTTCTTTAGGGGTTATTTTGGGGGTTGAGAAATAGAGACTGAATAGGTAAAGTGCAATGGTGTGGGGGTGTCTGCTCTTTTTTTCCCTGTACACCTGAGGTTTATGCATTCTAAGAGTCTTTAGTTCTTTTGGGGATGAGGCAGGGCAAAAATAAATATCCAAGTAAATGAAACGTGTTCAGTCCGTGGACACATTATGTATGGCACAATTAGTTCAGTTGTAGTCCAAGTGCCTAGCACACAGCCTGACTCATACCAATTTTCCAAAAAAATTTTTTGAGGACTAAATGAGTGAATGCAGAGTTTCTATCCCATAATTAGCCTATTTTTCTCATATGTAGAGGAATGGAGCACAGTTCTAAGCAATCGGAATTGGCCCACTTAGGTGTTATTTCTATGTGTTATGCAGGTAAAATATTTTTGAGTACTTCAAATGTGTACGACTCTCTTTCACTTGCTGGTATCTGAAATGTCCTTGACCTAAAAAATCAGAGTTGGTCATAAATCCATGATATCAGATTATTTCCTGGAAGCAGATATTTATTTCCTTTGAAAGAGAGAGGATAAGAGGCCTAGGTGCCAGTGGGAAGGGAAATAGTTCAGAAATGAGAAGCTTGGGTAAATCAAAATAGATTTGCTTCCTTCTCAATTCTGCCAGTGATTGGTGTCGACAAAGTTCTCCTTCTGTCCTTGGCAGCATTTTGGGGAATCTGACAGAATGACGAATGCCAAGAACTTTTCATGTAAAGCCTGCAGATAGGGGTGGGAGGTGAGGGATAACTGAGGCAAGAAACCATAGAGTCCAGTCAACGTCTCTCATTTAAGGCACATGGTTTTAATGAGGTCAATTTATGGGAAAAGCATATGTCCAAGTTATGCAGAAACACTAAGTCAGCATGATAGTATAATGTTAATCAACCTTCCTTCCCATCGGAGTTATACCAGGCTTTCTTTATCACTTACTCTCCTTTTAAAACACAATTATTTATAATTCAAGCAGAGTTTTAGTTTTGCTTATGAAAGCTTTTGCACAGAATTTAGCATACTCATTATGCCTTATTAGCATTGCTATGGAGGTCGAATTATTAATTTTAGAATCATCATGTAGCTTTGAGCATTTTGTAACATGTTTGTGCTAGGGAAACTTTATTTGATGTGGGGTTTTTTTTTAATGAAATCAGTAGGTAATAGGGCCTAATTCCTTTTGACTTTTTGTATCTATTAGTATCTCTACTGAGTCTATTCAGTGCTTCACATAAAATGAATGGAGGAATATTTAAAGTATAACATATGCTTGGGAAGTTTTTGAATTTAGTATAAGTAACAGGGAAAACATCTTTGTGATATAGACTTTATTTGGCAGGTGGATTAAACTCCCTTACTTCCAGATAAGGAATTGAAAAGGGACACACACTTAGACACATTTCTGATAAAATTATTGTATTTCTAAATTTAAAAAGAAAAATTTACAAACTTCTATTCAGAAAAACATGAAAAGTCAAAATAACTAAGGCTAGCAAACAGTGAAACAGCATCTACACTCAACAGAGAGGAAGTGACTGGCGTGGGCAGTCCTGAAGTCACTCAGAAGTTCAGCCCCCATCATGATGGGGGAAAGATCTGATTGTCTGAGCAAAGAATCAGGGAGGATATGATAGTTTACCTTTCAGACAAAGAAAATAAATGAATCACAACAGGACTCTGAAGAACACAGGAAACATAAGGGAGATACCCAGTGGAGCACAGTTGCATAGTTAATCCCAGAGAGATACCAGATGACTTTCCCTTTTCTATGGGACTTGGAATTACTTCTTACTTGTGGGTTTTGTGAGTTTTCCTAATATATTTTCAATAAAGGTAGTTTGAGAGTTTTTGTTGCTTTCAAGAAAATATCCTTTATTTGATAAAAATTGTGGAAGTTCCATAGTTTGTGAAGTTTTGCAATAATTAAGGAAATGACTTCAAGTGTCTTTGTTCTCAGGGATGAATACTACATGGCTTGCATTGCGTGGTCGAATGTCACTTACTTATAGTCAACAGAGATGGGCCTGCCTTAGAAAGGAGAGAGATGTGTGTTTGCTTTTCTGGGCTTATATTTCTAATCAGTATCATAAGCCCAGCCCCACCAGCGTGGCTCAGTGGTTGAGTGTTGACCTATGAACCAGGAGGTCATGGTTCAATTCCCAGTCAGGGCATAGGGCTCGATCCCTGGGCTTGCAGGAGTCAGCTGATCAATGATTCTCTCTCATCATTGATCTATCTCTCTCTCCCTTTCCCTTCCTCCCTAAAATCACAAAAATATATATATTTTTAAAAGATCATAAGCCCATTTATCCAAGGGATTTTTTGGTATCCCTGGAAATAATGTTAGAAGTAGAAATGGGCTAAACTTTTAAATTCATTTTAATGATATTTTAATAGCACTTCTGCTGTTCAGGTGGGGCCAGATCATTCAGTGCTTTGTAGGACATGGTGAAGAATGGATTTTATACACTTGAAATGGGACAGGTTAGTTTTATGTATCAACTTGGCTGGGCTGAGGGATAACCAGGTAGCTGTGGAAACTCCATAAGGGTGTTTCCAGAAGAGACTAGGATTGGGATCTGCAGACTGACTCAGGAAGATAGGTCTCAGCACTGCAGGTGGGCAGCATCCAATCCATCTAGGTCCTGAATAGAACAAAAATGTGGAGGAAGGGCAAATTCGCTGTCTGCTTGAGGTGGGACATCCTCCTCTCCTGCCCTTGGGCATTGATGGTCCTCATTTTTGGGCCTTTGGCTTCAGACCAGGACTTACATCATTGGTCTCCTAGTTCTCAGGCCTTCAAACTTGGACTGGGACTTACACCATTGGCTTTCCTGGACCTTCAGCTTGCAGATGGCAGCTCATGGGACATTTTGGCCTCCTTAACTGTGTGAGCCAATCCCTCAGACGAACCCTCTTTCTGCATATCTATATCCTATTGGTTCTGTTTCTCTGGAGAAGTCTGCTTAATAGTGTGGGCAAGTGGATATTCAGATCTGGAACGGAGAGACTGGATGCCTAAATTGGAAAAAAAAATTAGGGAATCATGCTACATAAAGCTTCAGAGATAGCCTCAGAGCCAAGACTAGAGAGGAGAAAAGACCCAGGGTGAGACCCAAGGATGCTATTCAAATCTGTGCGTTAGTTTTCTTTTTGGTTCCATTGATCTTCTTATACTAGTAAGATACTGTTTTAATTACAGCAGCTCCATAATAAGTCTTCATACTTGTGAAAACAAGTCATTACCTGTTGCTTTTCTTTTTAAAATATTTTTTGCTTCTTTCCACCTGTATTTTCTTACATGTGAACTTTTGTATCATTTTACAAAATCAAACACTTTCTTTTGATATATGACACTAATTTTAATTTGAAAAGGGTATAAAAAACATTGATATTTTACTGAATAGCAGTGACTTAACTGATTTTTGAGCTAGACAAGTCATTAGAGTGTGTCTGGCCTATCAAGATGAGGATACTTATGGGGCCTACGCCTGGGCGGGTGGTCCAGAGATGCCCCAGACTGAGAGATTGGTTCTGTCTGGGGCTGGACAAGGGGAGGAGGCCCAGGGGCACGCAATTGGGAGCCACTGGATAGACATCCTGGCAAGTCACTGGCAGGTAACACTGCTCCACTTGCAGAGAGTGCCAAAGCCAATGGAAGATGTGGAAACACTGAAGGAAAAGTCTGTAATTTATATTCAGAGGAACTTGGTTAAGTCTGTGCACTGTGACTATTTCTTATAATAAGTTTCAGTTTTTAGTTACCCAAACTCTGTGAATTAGAAAATATTCAAGCTCTTGCACAGTGATGTTTTAAACTCATTATTTTGAACTCATTCTTCTCAATCTGTAGTCATGGGCTCAGATGAACTTTTCTCTGCTCTGATGAGGGAACAATTGCTTTCCCCCTCATTTCTTCCACCTTGAAATGTGGAGCGTGATGTTCAAGGAGCATGAAGCTACTTGTTATTTTGCAAGTTCTTTTGCTCTCTCCCTTTCGGTTTTTGTGCTTGCAGCTCTGTCTTACTGCCTTGCTCCTTCCATTCTGCTTTTATCTGGCTAATACCCACTCATCTCTCAAAACCTAGCTCAGAGCTCCCTTCTTTAAGAACCTCCTATGTCTCTTTTTCTTATTATATTTATTAGGGTGACAATGGTTAATAAAATCAATAGGTTTCAAGTGTACAATTCTACAGTACCCTATCTGTATATTGCATTATGTGTTTACCACCCAACTTCATTCACCTTCCCTCACCATATATTTGATCACCTTTACTCTTTACTGCCTTCCCCCCACCTCCCCTTCCCTATGGTAACCAGCACACTATTGTCTGTGACTATGAATTTTTGCTTGTTTGTTCCTTTGTTATTTTTAGTTTTATGTCCCACACAAGAGTAAACTCATATGTTCTATGACTCTTTCTGTACAAATGCCTTTTTGCATGCTTCCCAATGGTCCCATACTTACCTGTCACAACATCAATGACAGTGTACTGAAATGTCTGTACTTCCCTGCGCCCTTCACTCGAGTGTGACCTCTTCAGAACTCTATGAGGGTTTCTTTGATCTCTGCACCCCCAACACCAGGTATAAGGCCCAGCACAGATCAGATAGTCAATAAATATTTGTTGAATCAATACACAGCCAATCTACCTTCCTAAAAAGAACCCCACTTATAAGAAGAATGAGCTAAAGCACTTTCCAAATTTCACACTTTAATAGGACACATAACTCTAAATATGAAAAAAAGATTTATGAATCATAGGGGGTTGAGTACATTACTTTGAAATTCATTTTCGCCTGTCATCGACATTGGAAACGTTTCTAAGAGAACTAGATGTCAGAAGCTTATGGAGTGTGAGTGGGACAGCCCTCCCTATAAAAGATTATTTTTTCCAGGTTCTGAAGCTGATGATAGATTTTAGAGCTGAGAGGCTCGGTGCAGTGGAAAGAGCCTCATGCTCTTCAGGTAGAGGGAGCTTGGAAATGGGACCCCTGGGACACTGGCCTCGCAAAAAAGTCATCTCTTCCACAGTCTGGGAAAGATGTGCTCAGTCAGAGAAGCCAAGGTGTGACAAAGAGCCTCAAAGCAGAGAGAAAATAAACGGCCGATTCCAGTATTCTATCTAGCGTCCTCGGGAACTCCAAATTTGGATTTTTGTCTAAATATAAAACACATGGCAGAGCAAGCCTTGTTTTCCTTTTCCTGGCTTTTTGTCAGGTTGTGTTGGAAGAGAGCATCTCTTATTATGTAACCGAATTTCCCCTAATGGAGCCTGGTGCAAGGATGAAATCATGCATGCTTTGGTATAGTGGAGAAGAATTGGAGCAATTGTTTTGTGTGTTTTTTTAACTCAGAAAAACTAATACATTGTTCTAATTAAGTTCATAGACTAATAGAATGTCAAGGCTAGAAGGAAACTTCAGTATCTTTTAATTAAGCTCACTGATTTTACAAATGAAGAAACATTAGATATAGTGAAGTTGATCAAGGTCTCAAAAACCTGGATATGCCAGGGCATCAGATATGTAAACAAATAACATAAAGCAGGATAAAAATAGGTGATATAATTGAAAATAAGTCAGTGTTAAGTTATCAGCACTGTCCTTTTATTTTGTAGGGGAAATATCTCTTCATCCATGATGGCAAGCAAAATGCCCTTACTCAGTCATGAGAAATGATATTTTGGCACATTCTACATGGAAATCAGGGTTTGCTCAACTGCATGTTCCAGATCTTGAAAGCAGAAAATAGGGGAAATGTCCAGGTCACCAAATTAATAGTTCAGAGGGACACTGAGAAGCCATCACATGACCCTTGCCTTTGGGATGGATAATACTAAAATAGTCTTCAACTGACTCTCTTGCTGTATTTCCACAATTACTGGAGCAGATGCCATAACCCCCTCTAATGAGGAGATCCTCCATATACTCACTGTGTCTATAAAGCCATCTCTTCTGAAAGTTAATCATATAATTTCTACATGAAAGCAAAACATTATTGATGAATAATGATGAGAAAACATTATTTCTTACAGAACTCTGTCACATAATTAGCTTTTTTTGATCCTGGTAAAAGCTCAGGATTGTACTTATATTTTCCATGTGGAATCCTAAGGCTGACAGGTTGCATGACTTGCCCGAGAGTTGGTGAGAGCTGAAGTCATTGGCAGTGGAGACAGGGGAGGCTCGGTTAGCCAATACTTGTCCATGAGAAAACCTTGGATTCTGATGAGGACTGATGTTTGGTAATACTGGCTACTAACTCTCTGAAGATGAAATTTTTTTAAAGGTGTGTGTGTGTTGGGGGGGGGGGGAGCGCAAATGTTTGTATTTAAATAGGGAGCCTGTCATATAACTGATGTTCTCCTGGGTATTTTCCATGTTGTAATTATGTTCATAGAGAACCTTTCCTGTGACTAGAGCTACCTGGTACAATTTCAGTAATAGTTCTGCCTTAAAGGGTCAATAAATGAGCAACTTGGTTCTATAGAGGTATGCATACATGGAGGGCAGCCTAATGAAGAGGTTGTGAATGCAGGTTCTGAGTTAGGCGGGATTCAAGTCCTAGCTCCGTTATTTACTAGTTGTTGGGTCTTAACCAGCTGTGTGACCCTGAGCAATCTCTGAGTTTCAGTTTTTGTATCTATAAAATAGGAGTAAATATAAAATTTTAAGATTGTAGTGATAATTAGAATTGTGAGATAATATTTATAAAGTGCTTAGCATATCTTCTAGCACATAGTAGCCTCAACAAATATTAGTAGTGATAACATAAATATGATACGTGGTTCCAAAAATAGATTTGAGGCAGCTATAAATATTTATTAAATAATGGTTTATTCATATAAGCTAATAAGTATGTGAAGTAATTGGGGGGATGGTGAAAAAGAAGGTAATGAATAAGAATATATTGACAATACATATTTGTGACAAGATGTCCTATGTATTGCTCTTTTAAAGCCAGAAATATTGCTTCAAGCTCCCTACCAATGAATGCACAGAGGAAAAGATAGTTAATTTTTATCATGCCCACATATAAAAAATAAATGCCTACAGAGAAGAGTGGGTTTCTCTAGGCTGACAAAGTCAGTGGCTCTCTTCATTGTGTGGACACTGCATCATTGACAATAATGACTTCAACACCTTTTCAATGATTAGAAAAATAAATTCAGCATTTCTTATAATTTTATGTAGGCAAAGGCATAAAACCAAAGTATAATTTAGTAAAGAAATTTCGTGAGTGAAGGCAATATATGACATACACATAATTTTCTGATGGCCAGGCTTGATCCAATCTTGGCGGTAAATTTAGGTTCCTAGAGATATAAATAAACCCAACCCAGCAAATCTTTTTAAAAATTAAATGTATTGGGTGGCATGATTAATAAAATTATATCAATTTCAAGTGTACCATTTTATGATATGTTACATTGTGTGCCTACCATCCATTTGAGAGAGAGAAAGAGAGAGAGAGACACAACTGGTTGCCTCCTGCACGCGCCTGGACCAGGGGAGGGAGTGAACTGCAACTGAGGTATGACCCTGACCAGGAATCAAACTCATGACCTTTCGGTCTGCAGACCAGTGCTCTAACCCCTTGCACACTGGCCAGGGTACCACATTTGTTATTTTAATAGACTGCCATGATTTTGGAAAAGCTGAGTGAAAAAAAATGTACTATCTTGTAACCCAATCCCTGTTTTGCTTTCTCTCACCTCCATGTAATCTTCCTTACAGGTCCTCCCTCATTTCAAATGCATAAAAAAAGAAACTTGTATTTAGTCAAATTTTCTTCCATCACCATGTATTTGACCCCCTTTACACTTTACTACCCCCACTTCCCTCTGACAACCACCATACTGTAGTCTGTGTCTATGAGTTTTTGTTTGTTTTTCTTGTTTGTTCATTTGTTGCTTTCAGTTTTATATCCCACATATGAGTGAAATCATATGGTTCTTGACTTTGTCTGACTTATTTTGCTTAGCACGATATTCTCAAGGTCCATCCATGTTGTTGCAATTGGCAATATTTCATTTTTTTCTTATGGCTGAGTAGTATTTCTTTGTGTATATATAGCATATCTTCTTTTTCCAATCATCTATCAAAGGACACCTTGGTTATCTCCATGTCTTGGCCACTGTAAATAATGCTGCAATGAATATGGGGTGTATATTATTTATTAAAATCATTTTTTTGAGAATATATTATCCAGAGCAGAATAAAAGATACTTTCTGAGAAGTAGCTGGGAGTTACATTTTTTGTCCCAATTAGAAAGATTCATAATCTTTAATTGTTAAATGACCTGGAAGTTGATTTGAGATTTACTTATTAGGTGTCCAGTGATAAGACAGACTGTCATAAATCAAACCTAATCAGAGATATACATTATCATTTTTATTAAATTTTTACAAGAGTTTACGGATTTGAGCCAAATTGATGACATATGCTTGGGTGCAAAATCTCAAATGCTCCAGAGAATAACAGTTTAGCAGCTTCTTTTATGCATTTGAAATGAAGGAGGGCCTGTAAGGAAGATTACATGGAGGTGAGAGAAAGCAAGACAGGATTGGGTTACAAGATAGTGCATTTTTTTTCACTCAGCTTTTCCAAAATCATGGCAGTCTATTAAAACAACAAATGTGGTGCCCTGGCCAGTGTGCAAGGGGTTAGAGCACTGGTCTGCAAACTGAAGGGTCATGGGTTTGATTCTTGGTCAAGGGCATATCTTGATTAGGCAACCAGTTGTTGTGTCTCTCTCACCTCAATGTTTCTCTCTCTCCCTCTCCATCTCTCTCTCTCTCCCTCCCTCCTTCCTTTCCATTCCCACCCTCACTCCCTACCACTCTCTCTCTCAAAAAAAAATCAATGGAAAAATATTCTCTGGTGCTGATTAAAAACAAACAACAACAAATGTGGTACAAGAGTAAGCTCCATGAGGGAAGCAAGCCTATCTTATTTAGGGCTTCATCCTCGAACCTACAACACCCCCTGACACATGGTGGTGATGAAAGATGATTTTTACTTTTAAATAATGAAGGAACCAATATTTGGTACTACTGGTTCAAAGGAGAATCTGAAGAGCAGACTGATAGATAGGCATCAAGACTTGAAAGAATTGAGAGACACATGCAAAACTAAGGACACCAGTCAGTGTCCACAGGGAAATAACTGGTTGCATTCCACCAGACGCAATTTGAATTTCCATGAATAAGAATCAGTTGCATTACTGTCAATTTTCTACAATTTAGTTGTAAAATAGCTCAAAGACAGCAATAGGCTGAGATAACCCTGAAGTATGTACTGGACAGCAAAGCCAGTAATCTTTCTGGTCTATTTTACAATTTTTCCCTACAGCAGGCCCTCCAAAATATTTTTAATGAGCTCATCATACATACTGACTAAGTAATCTATTTAAATGGGATGTATTATATAGGGAAATATTGAAAGAACTACACATACAAGGGCATATTTTTTACCTTTCCTCACTATTCCTAGCAATGTGATATAAATTCTTTCCTTAACTTGGCTATCAATAGATAAACTCAAAACCTTTTGCTTACTTGTGTTGAAAGCTTCTGTGCCTAGAGCTATTTCTTTGGGCCTTCTGGGTCATTTATTTTTTCTGCTACAGGTGCACTCCTCAGCGGAGTAAATTAATTATTACATGTTTTCTTTAACTGCAGACGGCATTGAGCTCTCTTGCTATCTAACTGCTCAATTTCTCCTTCCCTGTTTATTCAAGGGGGAAAGAGAGTCAGAAGGATGGTGGCCCAGGGACTTACAATTGGCACCTGAAGTGAGCGCTGTTTTGTGGGCCTGGGCCCTCAGTGTGGAGTCTGGCGCTAACCTTGGGTAGTTAGTGTGGAATGAAGTCCATCGCTGGACACCCACTTGGTGTCTGGAGAACTGGAGGACTGGTTGTCGGTGTTGGAAAACACGGTGGACAGGTGATGAGCAGAGAGGGCTGTGAGAAGCCGAAGGGGCCAGAGAGCCAGGTGATCACTGTGTGGCGCATGCCCAGAGAGAATTGCTGAGAAGGAGGAAATGGTCACCCCAGTCCATGCTGCGAACAAGTCAGTCAGGGGAGGCCTGGAAAGTGTGAATTGTATTTAGCACCCCCTTTTGAAAGCGATTCCAGGGAGGAGTTAGAGCAAGAATGGGTATGCTGAAGGGGCGCCAGTTACATGGGACTTACGTGCCATGAAATGTGCATGGTGCCTGTGACCTAGACTTCACGCGTTGAGAAGCGAGCCCAGGTTGGCTACACACTCCATTGCCATCCCAGGAAGCTCAGCAGTTCATCATTGTCATCCCAGGAAAGCTCAGCAGTTCCTTGTTGCTTTGCAGGTGATGGGACAGAACGACACCCATAGCACAAGGCAGAGAAGATGGGATGGTGGGGCCTGGGTCTGTCTGCGGCCGGCACACCTGCTCTGCTGGCAACCCCGATGGAGGAGCCAGAGCTTTTCCATGTTAGAAAATTCTCTAGTTCAGAGCCTCTTACTCTCCAACATACCAGACAACTTAGATCATTTTTAGGGGTCTCTTGGGTCACATCACAGTAATCCAATGTAGGCAGACCTGAAGGGTAGCCCTTTATATACTTGGGACCAACCCCTTTTCCAGCCAATCACTTCTCGTAATGCTACTTTTGCGTTAGAATGCTACTTTTCTCTGAGAAGAAAATGGACCCTAAATGCCGAATGTAGTTTCGAAGTGTCATAAACTTTTAATAGGCCTCTAAAAACGGGTCTTATGTGGTTTTTTAAATGTTCTGTCCCTGAGATCACATTGAGAAGTTAGATACAGCTGATGCGTAAAACAGAGAAGTTATAGACAGAGCTCACTCCATGAAGAGGGGCTCTTACAGGCACTAAACTCCTGTCTCATGGCTGCACAGCAGCTCACCACAGAAGATATGAAAACACCCACATCACTCATTCCCACAGTTCTCCTCTGTCTGCGTTCACCTGCATGTACCGGAGGAGGCAGTTAATGCAGAGCTCGCGGAAACCGCCTGCAATGGCAGCTTTCCTGCTCTTTCCGAGAACTGATTGTCTACGAGGGGGCAGGGGGTGACTAACACCCATTCTTCACAGATGTCAAGTTAGAGCAGCCACTTTATATCTAAGTCAGCCATTCACAGAGCCACTTGAGATGGAGAAAACATTTTCATACTTTCTTTTTTTGCTAATTAATATAAATTGGCGCCATTGATGTTTAATTAGCTCAGAGTATGCTTTCTAAAACATGTTCTTTTACCATTTTAAAGCATGATTTGTTTCCATCCATAAACCTGTTCTATTTGAAAGGAAGGCAGATTGGTGCAGCCACTATGGAAAACAGTATAGAGTTTCCTCAAAAAATTAAAAATAGAACTTCCATTTGACCCAGCAATCTCAGTGGGAATATATCCTAAAAACCCCAAAACACCAATCAGAAAGAATATATGCACCCCTCTGTTCATAGTGCCCATCAGTAGATGAATGGATAAAAAAGCTGTGGGACAATTACACAATGGAATACTATGCAGCAGTTAAAAAAGAGGGATCTCTTACCATTTGGGGCAGCATGGATGGACTTGAAAATATTATACTAAGTGAAATAAACCAAACTGAGAAAGACAACTATAATATGATCTCCCTTATTTGTGGAATCTAATGAACAGAATGAATTGACCAACAAAATAAGACCAGAAGCAGGGAGGCATGGAACAGACTGACATCCTCAATGTGGGGATGAGAAGAGAGAAACCAAGGAACTTATATACTTATAGGCACAGCCCATGGACACAGGCGATAGAGTAGCAAAGACATGGCGGGTAGGGGTTGGAAGGAGGGAGGTAATGGAGGGGAAAAGGGAGATATCTGTAATACTATCAACAATAAAAAGTTTATTTTAAAAAAAGAAATCCTTGAAGTCTGATTGAGAGTGAGTCTTCTAAAGCCAGGTCACCGTGAGCAAGACTGGTCACTGTCCCATCAGTGAAGGCGGAGTCAGGGTCTCCAGTGCGAAGGCAGAGGCAGCGTGCTCTGTACCCACGGCATCTTTTGTTTTTGAGATGAACCAGCACCGTGTATGGCCGTTGTTGAGATGGGCAACATTGATGTAATTTCAGAGTAGAAGGGATTTCACAATCCTTTTAGTGCATTGCTTCCCCAAATAAATGAATTGAGGGTGTGGGGTGTGGATCAGCACAGGGTACAAGAATTCTCGATGAGAAATTTTCAACTGCCTATTTTCATTTTGTTGGTGATCTCTAATGTAACATGAACACATCTGGGGCCATGTAGCTTCTATATAGCTTCCTAATTTCACTGATCACATTTGTCTTTATGTTTGCATAGTACTCCCACCAAAGCAAGCTCAAATGATGTCATAGTGCACCCCATGAATGAACGAGACAGATGAAATTGATGAAAGTAGGAGAGGCATTGAATCTTCATGAGATAGGACAGAACAGGTGTACCAAACTCAGAATAGCTTGCACCCTTTAATTCTGAACCATTGCCCAGGGAGAGACAAAGCTTTAAAGCAGCGGTTCTCAACCTGTGGGTCACAAACAATGAAAATATATCCTGCATATCAGATATTTACATTATGATTCATAACAGTAGCAAAATTACAGTTATGAAGTAGCAACGAAAATAACTTTATCGTTGGGGGTCACCACAACATGAGGAACTGTATTAAAGGGTCGCGGCATTAGGAAGGTTGAGAACCACTGCTTTAAAGAGTTATCAATGAGAGTACAGTGTATTACAGTTGCCCCTACAGGGTGTGAGTTAAGAATGAGGACTGATTGTGGGTTTTAGTTAACAATGAGGGCTGATTGTGTTGAAATAGCAAAAAAGCCTGGAAGTTACTAACGACATCTTGTAGAAGATACTAAAACAATATCAACAACATTTGGGTTTGTACTGTTGAGGTTAAAATACAGGAACAGATGAAAGAGAACCACATGGGACTACATCTTTCTGCTTTTTCAGCCAACATAGGCAATGTAGCTTCAGAAGAAAGCAAACCTGTCACATTACCTTAATGTTGTAAATGTTATTGCTGCTTTGGTTAACTTAATTGGCAAGTTTGTTCTGCGTTTGTGGTTTTATTAGAGTGAATCACATAGGGAATCTACAAGTACCTGTACATCTGAGCATGTTTCACTAGTATTAAAATAAAAGCGATTTCAGTCAACAGCAAGAGTGTGGCAAAGAGAGGATTGTGTGAGAAATGATCCATTTGCTTCCTGGTTTAGCGGGGGTTTCCTCCAAGCAGAGCCAAAGACTGGGGTTCTTGTGCAATAATTTATCGAGGAAGTGATTTCTAGAGAAGGGGGCAGTAAGAGAAGGAAGAGGCAGTGAGAGAAGGAGGGGGCAGTGAGAGAAGGAGGGGGCAGTGAGAGAAGAATAGGGCAGGCAGAGAAGCTAGGCCAGGATGTGGTCTCACCTGGGGACCAGCTGGAACAGCTTGGTCCTAGTGGAGCATGAAGTTCACCGCGGTTTGTCCAGTCAGCCTGGGCTGCTGTCCCCTCGAGGTATGATAGTCACTCCCAGTGGGAGAAGGGAAAGAGCTGTGAGCCCCTAACAGCTGCTGAGGCATGAGAACTGGGGTGTGGGTGTCCCAGCCCCCTAAGGTGGGCCTGTGGTAGTACCTGCCTTACAATGCTCAGTCCCGCTTGTTTCTCCAATGATGCTATGTCCACCCAGACACAGCTCTTCCAGGTTTCTGAATGGTCAGTTTTCTGGCAAAGGTTACAAGAAGGTTAGTTAGACAAACTACAGCTCCCACTGGTGCAATTGGCCCTGAGATATTCATTACCTGCCTCCCCTACCACCTATTCTAGTCCAGTGATGGTGAACCTTTTGAGCTCGGCGTGTCAGCATTTTGAAAAACCCTAACTTAACTCTGGTGCCGTGTCACATATAGAAATTTTTTGATATTTGCAACCATAGTAAAACAAAGACTTATATTTTTGATATTTATTTTATATATTTAAATGCCATTTAACAAAGAAAAATCAACCAATAAAATGAGTTCGCATGTCACCTCTGACACACGTGTCATCGGTTCGCCATCACTGTTCTAGACTTTTCTCGCCCATGGCTACCTCTCTGGGCTCCCTGGCCCTGTGGTGTCTGAGGCCCCAGCTACCATGCTTTTATCAGCTGTGTTATTAGACTTCTTGTTATAGTAAAAATGGTCATGGAAATACAAAGAGACAGCCCGCCGATCACCCTGCTTGCATTAGCAAGGAGTCTACTACTCATGATGAGCAGGTCAGCTGCCCCGGCTGTGGGGTTCCTGACCTTTGCCTGATGGTCTACTGGCTTCAGAAGCCCGAAGTGACCAGGACTTAGTCATAGCTCTGAGTTGATCGGGACTTTCTCTGTATCTCCTGGTGGAAGCATCCACCTTCTAAGAACCAAGACCCACAGAGCATAACATTGCAGGGGTGGGAAAACACACATTCTCCGAGTGGGGAGACATAGGCATATATTGGCCACACCCGAGCACCCATAGCTCATGCTTAACAGATAGTACATGTTTGGCATATATATGTGTGGTCCTGGATCTTGCCTTTTAATAAATTCTGGACTATGGGTTCCATGGATTGGTCTTTTCCAAGATGAGTTATAAACTGTGGGAGTACATATATATGTATTAGTGTCTCATATTTTTGCTTAAAAACTTGGTTGCAACCTACTTAACATGGACCAACATTTTACACAGTGTTGAAATGAAAGTTTATAACTCATCTTCCTTAGTGGCACATAAAATAATGGCACATTTTAAATCAATGGCATCTTTAAAAATGTACAGCAGTGCCTGCTACCTACTACGTGCTGGGAACACAGAGGCATAATTCACAGCCTCTGTTCTCAGAAAAGTCAAGCAAACTTCAACTAAATTTAGATACTGCCTGGAAGGAATCATTGGTGTTCTTGGGCTCGGCCCCCAAAGAGGAAATGGATAGTAGCTCTGTTTCATGTGCTAAACATCAGGGTTATTTGCACTCTCGCTTTTAGCCATCTTCACTTACTACAAATGTTCACTTTCCCCCCAGTTTTCCTAATAATTTGTCTCTGTAGCCAATAACACCTTGAAGCAGCAAATCCCATAGGCTGATTGGTTGTATGATAGTCGTGTAGTAGTTTCACATAGTTACTGAGATTTTTAAAAGCAAAATGGGGGACGAGGGAAAGGAAGAACACCGTGTGCAAGTATTGCTATGGTAACATGAACCAATTTGGTCAGAAGCACATTTAGCCCAATATTGGGTAACTTCGCTCCAGAGGACGCCTTGCAGCCTAGATTCTGGGTTGAGAGGAGTGCGGACCAGGAGAAGGGAGTGCTCAGCCCGGACAAGTTGATTTGTCAAATGGGAAGATAATGAAAGAAAGAGCGGGTGGTGTATGTGCATGTGTGATGGGGGAGGGGAATGTGTGTGACTATATTTGAGAGTTTCATTCCCAGACTTTTATTTTTTATTTTATTTTTTATTTTTGTATTTGTTTTTTCCCTTTATTGAATAAGATATTACAAATGTGTCCTTATCCCCCCAATGTCCCCTTATCCCCCCAATCCTGCCCTCACCCTCACCCCCTGTTGTCCACATCCATCACTTATGCTTATATGCATGCATACAAGTCCTTTGGTTGATCTTTCCCCCTTCCCAGACTTTTAATTAGCTTTTGGGACAGGGTAGATCCTGGGGTGTCATTCTGAAACCCAGGTTATCCTTGGCTATCCACCAGTCTAGACAGAATACCTGGTAATGGTTACAAGCACAGCTAAGTTTTAGGGACAGGGAAATCCTAAAGGATTTCATTTTCTTACTTTCACAGAAGGCTTTACTCCGGAACTTCATCGCACTCTTGTTTTGTTTTGTTTTTGGGTGGGGGAGTGGGAGGGTTTATCCCACCCCTTGGGAAATTCACATTTTGAGAAAGCTTAATAGCTAAAGCTCACTGCTGATAAGATACTTCTGGCATATCAACAAATAAACTCTGAATCCAAGCTCGAACGGAACCCTCTACCATTGGTCACAACAGAACAGCATTTGCACATTTGTCCCTTTATTTCTGGTAGGTGAGTGCAGTGATAGTTTGAATACACAAGTTCCGGTTGCTATGGGGTTGTTTTACTCGCCTACATTTGTTGAAAGAATTACCAGTTTAGTGGACTTGGATAAGCAAGTGATTAGGGGGATGTCTACCTACCCTGTCACAATTTAGGAAGTTTGACTTTTTGTTAGCTTTTGAGACAGAATTCTCCTCATGAAGTGACTTGTTTGAGGTCAAAACAAAACCAATCAGGCAGGTATCACAGGAAAAGAAGAGTATTTGACATTGTGACTCCAGGCCAGAAACGCTACCTCCAGAACCTGAAAATGGTTCCTGAACCAGCAGTACCCACTGTCCAATACAAACAAGCAAACAGAAGTATAAAGCAAAACTCTCAAGCCCAAATTCCCAAGATCCAACGTGACATTTCTTTAAGGCAAAGAAGAAATCAACAAAAAAGAGTATTGTAAAAGTTGTTTTTCATCTTTTCTGAATGAAAACACCATCCGTAGGGAAGCACCGGGAAATATGGGAATGACATTGACTGAAGACCTATGATCTGGCCCTAAAACTCTACCTCTCACCACTGATGTGATGGTGAATGGCACGTTGCTCCTCTGGGCCTGTTCCCTTATCTCAACTTAGATCCCACTGAAGGTTGTAAAACCAGTGAAGGTTGAAGTAAATAATCTCTAAGATTATTTTTGGCTCCATTAGTCTCGGTTTTATCAAAAGGATAATGGTTGAAAATAAGGAAAAATTATTTGAAAAGATTTATGTAGGGGAAGTGATATCCTGTTGATAAGACCAATAGTTATAATGCTAGCATCTATTGAGTGCCAGCTGTGTGCCGAACACTGTGCTAGACCGTATTACCTTATTTAAGATTCGCAGCAACGCAGCGGGCAGTGTTACCCCCTTTATTTGACAGATAAAGAAAATAGGCAGAAGTTAACAATTTCTACAGCTAGTAAATGGTGAGCCAGAACCCAAAGCTACTGTTCTTTTTAGGAAGCAGGAAAGCAAGAACATACACCTGGTAGAGAATACCTATCCTATTTTGGGGGACGATATCCTGAGCGAGCTTATAACCTGGGAGCATCAGTGTGTGACGTGGGCTCTGAAACGGCAATGTGCACATTTGGTGTGGGCAACGGCACCCACGTGATGGCCATGCTGTTTATTCCTACTTGGGAGTTTTCTCAAAGCAAAACTGCACTTGTCCTTTCCTTCACTGCACTCCTGTTTGTTATTTTATACTTTAGGGAGAAGGGAAAATAGAAACATTCCTGATGAGAGAAAGGAGCAAGACCAGAGCCCCAGCTCTGAGCCCATTTTACTGCAATACTGTCTCCCCCCTCCCCAATTTTAAAGGCCCAAAAGTTCTACATTCTGCCTCATCTTCTATGTATATTATAGGACCTCCCAATAGTAAGCACTCAATAAGCAGAGTTTCTTTTTTAAAAATATTTTTTTATTGATTACAGAGAGGAAGGGAGTGGGAGAGAGAGATAGAAACATCAATGATGAGAGAGTCATTGGTTGGCTGCCTCCTGCATACCCCAAACTGGGGATCAAGCCCACAACCCGGGCATGTGTCCTTGAATGAAATCAAACCCGGGACCCTTCAGTCTGCAGGCCATTGCTCTATCCACTGACCCAAACTAAGTAGGGCAAATGGAGATTCTTTCTATTTATAAACTAGATTCATATCTATATAATAAAAGCCTAAGCGACCATTAAGGCGACCAGAACAACCGATTGCTATGATGCGCACTGACCACCAGGGGGCAGCTCCTGCGTTGAGCGTCTGCCCCCTGGTGGTCAGTGCGCTCCCACAGGGGGAGAACTGTTCAGCCAGAAGCCAGGCTCACAGCTGGCGAGTGCAGTGGTGGTGGCAGGAGCCTCTCCTGCCTCTGCAGCAGCACTAAGGAGCAGTGAGCTGAGCGGTATGGAGCAGCAAGCAGGCGGACATCCCCCGAGGGGTCCCGAACTGCGAGAGGGCGCAGGCCAGGCTGAGGAACACCCTCCACCCCCATCTGCCCCAGTACACAAATTTCGTGCACCAGGCCTCTAGTTTTAAATAAATGAAAAATGTGAGATGATAAATGGATCATATACCTCTCAAGATAAAATGATTCAAAGGACTTAAAAATTATGAATTATACAAGGGTAAACCTAAAAGCAAATTATGTGTGTTTGCATTTTATGTGGAACATACCTCTGATCTGAAAGTGTATGTGCCAGTTTTAGCATCTGGAAATTTCAGGCAGGCTCTCCCCTATTTGAAATTCTCCCTCAGTGTTAATGAACCCTGAGCATCCCCATGAATTGCTAGGATTGTATTCCCCATTTAAAGTCCAGAATAGCTCCCCGAGTTATTTCCTCAGCTCACTTTTCGAAAGGAGACCAGAGCAGCTGCACAGAAGTGTTGAGTGTCCACATGGTTTGTCCCTGGAGGAGTGTTTCTTCCATTTACTGTTGTTTGTTCCTATTTTTAAATCATTGTCAGCATTTTCTTTTTTCTTGGCTCTTATTGTCTGCACTTTCCTGGCTTTTCTACACAAATGGTTTCTGTCCTTTTCTCTTGGACTTAGCATTCGTTGAATTGATTTGCACATTTTTGGTCAAAGGTGAGTAAAGAGTTCTTTCAAGCTAACAGCAGATGTAGATCCTAATTGTACTCTGTGGCTGCAAACAGAGTGAAATGTTCCATATGTTAAGCGCTTGAGTGTTATAGTCCAGATTTTCTTTTTAATTTGTGTTCTTATAGCAATGACATGGCATTCTTGAAGGGGTTTGTTTTCATTTTTCCTCTTCTTTCATAAGGAAAATTGGTGTCTGCAAGAAATACTTTCTTTTCCTTGGTGTTGGTAGTCTTGCATTTTGTGAATTATTAATACTGTACATTAAATACATAGAAACCCTTCTCCTTTCAGCTATTTAAGCTGTAGATTAGAAGATAGTCCCCTCAGGCTGGAGTTAATTGGGAGGAAAAGCCATTAGAAAGTTCATCCTGCAAGGGTTTAAAAACTAATTGGGTGAGGCATACACTTACTGGCCTCCTAATCCCACCCACATCCATGATCCCCTCCTGCTTTCATCAGAACCTAAGATTCTTTCTACATCCAGGGAAGTTACAACTTTCACCAAACCATTTCTACCAAATGCAAATTCCTGCTGAGCTCTGGGCCATGGCCCTTCTGTAAGCAATCATCCCCCCAAAGACTTAAGACTACATAGATGGTGATGTAAATTGATATGTAAATATAGAACTACTATTTTCTGTTTTTGAAAGATTAATTTTGAAGATTAATTTTTGAAACAAGGAGAAACTATAAGCCATGTTAGGTGTGTTTGATCAAACTTCTCAGAGGCAGATAAAATGGACCATATTTGACAATGAAGGTTCACATGTGTTGTTGTTGTTTTTTGTATTAAAGACAGAAACAGACCTTCCTTGGCATCATATTAGAAGGTACTCTCTATGGGCTGTAAATTCTTTTGGAAAAGGGCCTACTTCTCATTCCCATCACTTGGTGTGTAATAAAAGTGTAGGAAGTGTTTGAAGGAATGAGCAAAGCAAAAGAGAATCACTGTATAACCTGATGTGTTTCCTTTTTTATAGAAGAAAAGGGAGTGAAATATTTATTCCATGGACCTTTAAAATCAGAGAAATTGTATGCATAGTTGTTGATGTAATAGGGGTAGTCTAAAATCAGCTAACCTATGTGCAGAATCTTGATTGTGTTTTAAAACCAAAATTTTACCTTCTCATTTTACATAGTGAAAAGTAGCTGTGAATATAACCTACCAATTTGGCTATTTGTCCAAACCAGGTAAGGTAATCTAAATTTTATTCAGTTCATGGAGAATCTAATATAGACCAAACTGACAAAGCCTTAATTTCATGCCTAACTTGTATCAAAATAGAGAGTTATGATCATGTTAGTAGTTAGATATGTTGATATGCAATTTATAAGATATGGAATTTGTCCAAGAATCCAAGAAATTTTAGTGCCTCACCTCAAGGTCACCACCCAGAACATGAAGCAAGGAAAATATTATACTTTATTACTAACAGAGGGTTTGTTTCCAAATGCCAATGGAGAACTCGAGAGAGCTACATGAATTTTTGTGGAGAAATGCTTTAACTAACCTTGGCTGGCCTCAATTGATTTAAATGCAGTGACAGAGAATCCTGTTCAATCTATTTAACCTCTAAGCAAAGTCCCTGATGTTACCACTCTTGGAAGGTCTTAAAGAAGTAGAAAAGAGTCCAAAAGACTGAAAGGATTTGTCCAAGTGTATGTGTGATATGGAGGTATGCACCCAAAATGAGAATGACCTCCATTCTGTCTGCCTTAGATAAGAGACAGCATCTCAGGATTAATAGGAAAGAGAGTTCAAATGAGACCCCACACTTTTGAATTCTCTGTTTTTAACTTGGCCTATAACTCTACCCATTCAATGACTTATTAATTGTCTTTAGTCCAAACCAATTACAGCCTTTCTGGATATAGAAGGAGAAAGAGGGAAGAAATACCTGGAAGGCCTTGTACTGACCAGCACTAACCAGAACCACATGACTTCTGCAATACTTCAAATGTGGTATGGAAAGAATAATTAACTTACAGAGAAATAACAAAATATCTGCTCCATGTAACAAAGGTAATCCCATGCCCTGCAGCAAAGGACACTATAACAGCATTCTTTTCATATCATTCTAACATTCTAGCCAAGACAGTATGTTATTAGTGAAAGAATAGAAAAATAAATCAGAGGACCAAAATACAGAATCCAGAAATAAATCCTCACAAATGTAGTCAACTGATCTTTGACAAAGGAGCAAAGGCAATACAATGAAGCAAAGTCAGTTTTTCAATAAATGGTACTGGAACAGTGGGCATCCACATGCAACAACAACAAAAAAATAGAATCTAGACACAGACTTCACACATTTTATAAAAGCAACTCAAAATGGATCATAGACCCAAGTTTAACATGCCAAACAATAAAACTCTTAGAAGATAAAATTGGGGAAAATCTAGGTGATCTTGGGTTTGACAATGACCTTTTCAATACAACACTGAGGGCTCGATCCATGAAAGAAAAGATTGACAAGTTGGACTTCATTAAAATGAAAAATTCCTGCTCTCTGAAAGACACTGTAAAGAGCATGTAAAGATAAGCCACAGACTAGGAGAAAATATTTTCAAATCACATATCTGTGAAAGGACTGGCATTCAAAATATGCAAAGAACTCTTGAAACTTAACAATAAGAAAACAAACAATCTGGTTACAAAATGAGCAAGAGATCTGAGCACATCTCTCATCAAAGACAATATACAGATGGCAGACAAGAATTTGAAAAGAAATTCAAAATCACATGTCATTAGGAAATTGCAAATAAACATATTGAGGTACCACTGGATACCTATTGAAATGGCAAAAATTCAAAACACTGACAGCACCAAATGCTGGCAAGGATGTGGAGCAAGAAGAACTCAGTCATTGCTGGCGGGAGTGCAAAAATAGTATAGTCACCCTGGATGACAGTTTGGCAATTTCTTACAAAGCTAAACAAATGCTTACCATACAATCCAGCTATCATGCTCCTTGGCAATTCTCCAAGGAGCATTTGAAGAAAAGATGCTGACACAGAAATCTACACATGAATGTTTATAGCAGTTTTATTCAAAATTTCCAAAATCTTAAAGCAACCAAGAAATCCTTCAATAAGTGAATGAGTCAAGGAATGTATACCCATATAATGGTACATTATTCAGTGACAAAAAAATAAATGAGCCATCGAGCTATGGAAAGAATGGAAGAACCTTAAGATGCATAGCACTAAGTGAAAGAACTCAGCCTGAAGAAGATACAAACTGTATGATTCCAACTAGATGACATTCTGGAAAAGGCAAAACTATAGAGAAAGTGGGAAGATCAGTGGTTAACAGGAATTCAAGGGATGACTAGGAAGAGCACAGAACATTTTGGGGGGACTGAAATTATACTGTCTGAAACTAATGGTGGACACATGATATTTTCTATTTGTCAAAACCCACTGAACTGTATAACACAAAATGGAAATGCTAAGGTAAACCATGGACTTTAGTTAATAGCAACATATCCATTTTAGCTCATGAATTGTCACCAATAATACCACAACCATACAAATAGTTAATAATGGGAGAAACTATGTTGGGGGGAGGTCCAAGGAGGGGTAAATTGGGGACTCTACACCCTGTGCAGTTTCCCTCTAAACCTAAGACTGCTCTAAATATACAATTTAGTAAACAAAATTTATACTTCTGAGCATAAGCAGTAATTAATTGAGCAGGAAAGCTGGTGGGTGAGGGAGAGAATAGAATCGAAGGTAGGTTCTCCACTTAGAAATAGGCAATGGAATAAGAAGTTAAATCTGTAAGTGGATCCCCCTTTGTATAATGCCTGAGAAGACCTGCACATCATCAACACTCATGTATTACATCTCTTCACAGTAGACGTTGCATGAGGAACTTTCCCCTTATTGAGCATCTTTTCCACCCCCGCCCTGCTTTCCACTAAGATCACAGCCCAGACTGAACATTGCTGTCTTCCCGGAAGCTAGAGCCCTTGGCGGTGCTCAAGATTCTCTATGGTTGTGTCTTGAGATGGAATCTGCTCCTGGTGAGGATCCTGTGAAGAGTGTGGAAATGAGCACAGAGGATTCCTAATGTGACACAAACTTAGTGGCAGGGTTTGACAGGATTGACTCCAATGTTGAAAGACGTTCTGCTGTGGGTAAAATGCTATCAAATAGCATCACGGGCTACAGAGACATTGTTCCTGAAAGGAAGAGTCGGTTGATGTGGCAAACTTCATTGTCTTATTTTAAGAAATTGCCGCAGTCACCACAACCTTCAGCAACTATGACTCTGATTAGTCAGCAGCCATCAAAAGAGAGGCAAGATTCTCCATGAGCAAAAAGATTGCCACTCACTCAGATGATGGTTAGCATTTTTAGCAGTAAAGTATTTTTAAATTAAGATGTGTACATTGTTTTCAGACATAATGCAATTGCACACTTCATAGACTACAGCAGGGGTCCTCAAACTTTTTAAACAGGGGGCTAGTTCACTGTCCCTCAGACCGTTGGAGGGCCAGACTATAGTTTAAAAAAAAAAACTATGAACAAATTCCTATGCACACTGCACATATCTTATTTTGAAGTAAAAAACAAAACGGGAGCAAATACAATATTTGTATTTGCATGTGGCCCGTGGGCCATAGTTTGAGGACCCCTGGACTACAGTGTAGTGTAAATATAAATTAAAAAACATTTTTAATTTATTTCAGGGAGGAAGGAGAGGGAGAAGAGATAGAAGCATCAATGATTAAAGAAATCATTGATCAGTTGCCTCTTGCACACCCCACACTGGGGATCAAGCCTGCAACCCGCTCAACCACTGAGCCACATTGGCTTGGCTAAACATAACTTTTTTAAAAAACAATTTGAATATACTTTATTGATTTTTTACAGAGAGGAAGAAAGAGGGATAGAGAGTTAGAAACATCAATGAGCAAGAGACATCGATCAGCTGCCTCCTGCATGCCCCCTACTGGGGATGTGCCCGCAGCCAAGGTACATGCCCTTGACTGGAATCAAACCTGGGACCCTTGAGTCCGCAGGCCAATGCTCTATCCACTGAGCCAAACAGATTAGGGCTAAACATAATTTTTATATGTACTAGGAAACCAAAAACTTGTGTGACTCACTTTATTATGACATTCGTTTTATTGCAGTGGTCTGGAACTGAATCCCTTATACTCCGAGGTGCACCTATACTCTGATTCTTGTGTCTCCTCCTCTCTCACCTTTAAAAACCTTCTGATTACATGGGCCCACCTGAATAATCTAGGACAGGGGTGGGCAACCAATGGCACGCGTGCCAAACATGGCACGCCAGTAACTTTTGCTGGCACGCAAAACCCTCTCTTATAATCTTCCATTTACAATTTTTTTCTTAATATCGACTTTTTTAGTTTTCAGATAAATTCAGTGTAGGTGCAGCTTAGATAAATAAATAATTTTACATAACGTATACATTAAAAAATAAATGTATTTTTCATCATCATATACTGTGTTTTTGTCGCTCGAATGAATTTTATTATTTCTTCAAGGTTCTTCACATACGTACACCTTAAGAGATATCAAGTAGGCGTAACATGTTCTCAAAAAATTAGGGTTGGCACGCAGAAGAATTTTGAGACAGAGATTTTGCTGGCACGCACTCACAAAAAGGTTGCCCACTCCTGGTCTAGGATAATCTCCTTTTCTTAACATCCTCAACGAGTGTCATCAGGAATTAAGGTTGCTGCCTTAATCTGCAAGCTTAATTCCCCTGCCATACAAATGAACATATTCTCAGATTGTGCAGGTTAGGATGAGTATCTTTGGGGGGAGGAGCACTATTCTGCTCATATCAGTAGAAATGATTTATACTCTAATTCCCCAATCCAAATTTTCATGAGGTACTCCCAGACCTCCCATCTTCATGGAAGCAATGTAAATGACCTCATTAACTTGACTGGGCAGACTAGTGAAAAAGGTCTTTCGGCAAACCCTATTTTGAAATTTCTTTCCACAGAAGTTTATGGCAGCAGGCAAGGGCAGACATGACTCTTTGACATCAGTTTCTATCTGCTGATCTGCTTATACCTCCTAGAGAATTTAGTGTCTTGGTTTAGCGCTCTTTTCCTCTTTCTTAAAAATGAAAGAAATGTTAAGGAAACAACTTTATTTCCAGGAGGCAGGTCTCTCCTTTGCATAGACCTTGGGAGGGAGCAATGATAGACAAGAAGACATAACTCTATTATTTATGGCAACAGAGCTATTTCCAACTTCCTCAGAAATGCTTTGGTGTGAAAATAATGACCATCTGAGGAACATCTGGGCCTGAACTCTGGGCAGGACCAATTTTGAGGCGAATGAAAGGCAAAAAAATAAAAAACATGTATAGTTTCCCTCGGGACTGGGACTGGCCAAATTGGGAATGGATTCCCTGGTCTCACTGACACACCCTTCTGAGAGCAGTAAATTACAATATACGAAGTCCCCACCCTTCACAAGCCTGCTGGGCTGGGGGATGGACAGGCTCACTTCTGAACATCCTTTATTAATCAGAGAGCCTTAGAGTTGGGATTTGAATTGCTCTATAATTTTGAAATTTATCCTTTTGCACTTAGGTTCAATGAGCTCTTTTGGTTAAAAGGAGACAACATTCATTGGGTTGTTTCAAATGTAGAATAATGAACTTTTAAGATAGTCACTAAATGCAATGGTGTAAATTGCTTCTTAATTGTGTCCAGGACAGATTTTTAGGATTATGCAATTGTTTTCCAGTTCTCAGCCTTCTGAATAAACATCTGGACAGGATTATAATTTCCCATGGGAAGAGATTGGGTTCCATGTTGCTATTTGCTCACGATGTGCATCAGGTACCAGGCTCAATAGCACGGCCTTCTCTGTTCTATAAAGATGACTCAAGAGCCCAGCCTGCATGGCTCAGTGGTTGAGCATTGACTTATGAAACAGGAGGTCACAGTTCAATTCCGAGTCAGGGCACAGGCTCTTTTTGCAGGCTCAATCCCTAGTGTGGGGCATGTAGGAGGCAGCCAATCAATGATTCTCTCTCATCATTGATGTCTCTATCTCTCTCCCCTCCCTTCCTCTCTGAAATCAATAAAAATGTATTTTTTACAAAGGTGACTCAAGAGAAATGTTACCCGAGGACTCACACTTTAGAATGTTTTACAGTCACCAATCTCCTCGAAACTTGTTCTAACTGCTGATTCTCTGGCCCTGTCGCCTGTGGTTCTGATTATTAAGGTTGAGGTGTGTACGGGGAACTGACGTTATGCAGTTTTCTGAGCACACTTTGAGAAACATGGCCTTCGTTCCTGAACCATTCTGCTTGAGCTCTGTGTGCATCCACTTTGCACAGCCATCTTCAGTAAAGAACACACTCTCACGTCACACTCCAGGCCAATTAATCTGATTTCTCTAATCATGAGTGTTCTAATCGTTCACTCTTCAGAGTGGTGAGAGATTTCTCAGAAACCACTTCGGTTTTTGGAGAAGTGGAGAGACTGCATCATCACTGATTTTGTTTTTATAATGTGGGCAGAGAACAAAATTAACCCTTCGTTTTCCAGTTTGAGGCAATCATTCAGTCCAAGAAGGAAAGCCACTACAATACTCACTGTATCATTTTGCTTGCTTACAACCCAAATTTAGTCACTGACATTTTGATAAGTCTGGATAATTCCAATGTCCAAGTTGGGGACAGGGGGCAAGTGTTGCAGGGGAGGAAAGGGAAGGAGGGAGAGTGGGTGGAGATATGATTCCAGATCTTTTCTTTTGAGGATACCTGTCATTATTGCTGAAGTCACCTCAGATATTCCATAGCAAGTGGTTATTAACCCTTTGGAGAGAGTCATGGACTCCCTTGGGGGATCTGATTAAAGATCTAAAGCTCCTCACCAGAAAAATGTATGTAGACATGCTTACACACAGAAATGTTCAAACCACTTTAGATATGTCATGGGGCGCCTCCCCCAAAGCTCGTTCCAGTTTAGAACTTGTTTTCTGAGAGGGTTGCCGTGTGCCCCTCTCTGGAGGGCAGTCACTCTTGCACTGGTCTTTGTGAGTTACGTAAATAATCACCCAGGAGTAGGTGTTACATGGGTGGATGCTTGACTCCACTTCCAGAGATTGATTCTACAGGTCTGGGGCCAGCTTAGGACACTGAGCTATTTTTTGTTCTTCGGGTGATGATGATACAGATAATAAATGATCATAATTTGAGAAACGGTCACCATTGACAGACTGGGCCATGACTCAGAAGGAGGTGTTCGACTGGTACAAACATATTGTAAAATCAATCAGATCACCTCCTCTACCATATAGAAAACCAGGTAAAAGGAGTGGGCTGGCTTTACTCCTTCCAGACCCCACTCTCTACCTGCCGTTCTGTTCAGAATGGCTATCCTAGGACATCTTTTTCATTTTCTCACGTGAAAATTGCCCACAATACCCATTTTAAATTTATATTTTCTGCATAAAAGGTTGTGAATGGGGATGGGCAGGCAGACTAATTTTTCTTTCACCTCAAATTCTCAAAAAGGGGGGCGGGGTGGTGGCGTTGGGCCCATCCTTTCCCTTCAAAGGGACTTCCTTTTTACATTCATGGAACTATATTGCTTACAGCTCCAAAGACGTAAGGACTGGTGTGTTCAGTAGAAAGGCTGCAGAGACTCTTCATCACCAGCCTCAGAGCAGACCCATCATTGGCCTCCTGATGTATCAAAACACTGGTCAGCATATAATACAAACCCATCAACCCTACTCCAATCAAACAGGACACATAGCCGAAAATTCTATCAAAATACGAAAATATCAAATTTAGTTTTTCCTTTCGGAAAACAAATGCATATTGTTTCCATGGTATTGACCTCAGCTACTTTTCACAACCAGGGCTTATCATATTTCCCTCTTCCATCCCTTACTACAGATAAAGATTGCTTTCAGGTTCTATGAGAAGATGGTTGAAGAGGTTGGCACTTGTGCCTCTGATGCAAGAGGGCCTTTTAGTGGCTCTCATCAGGCAAAAGAAAAACAACAACCAAATTTGATGTCGTTCATTGTTGACTCAGGGAAATGGTTCCCTTGGCAACTGACACGGGAGGTGAGGGAGCTGGAAGAGCTGAGAACTCTTACCGGGCGTCACCCACAGCTGATTAAAGGCTTTCAGACACACAGTGCTTATGGCACAGGAATGGTGTCGAATGGGATGATGGGAGAAGTGGGGGAGGCAAGTTGGAGCAAGCCTATTACTTAAGTGTCAGCAAAGTTCAAGTGAAACAAAGCACAGTATAGGCACCATTTCATTAACATTGAAATCAATTAGAGTCAATCAAATCTAATTATTGTATGCTGCTGTTTGTCTCCTAAATGATTCCTTGAGGTGAAAAGAACAAAACCTTCTCAATTAGAAAACAGCTAACAAGTATATTATAGAACACCTAATGAGACTTGTACTGTGGTAGTTTCAAAGAAAAGAAAGGATAGCTTGGGGTTTTAAAAAACTTGGATAGTTTGAGCCTGCAGTGGAACTGGTATGTGAGAAGGTGCGGCACTCTCAACTTGGCATTGGGAAACTTGAACTCCCGGCTGGCCTCTCACTCAGATGTTTCTAAGAAGAAGAAAATAATAAACTGTAGGTGTTCTGAGATGTACTAATAGGGTAGAGGTGGAAAATAAAATGTTCCAACGCCTCCATTCTCCCAGTGTCGGTGATGAGAATTTGAACATAAATTTTTTTGCTTTTCCAGAACTCTTTCCATAAAATTAGCACAGAGAGATCTTGGTAAAGCGATCCATTCTACACATTCACATCCTGCCTTGTCCCTTTACTAGAAGCATTGGCTGCACCCGGGCCACCTCATTCTTGGGAAGCTGCACCAACATCGCCATCTGTTGGTTTCTTGTTGTAGAAATACAAAATGCATTGAAATCAAAGAGTTAAGGTATGTTACCTATATATAAAAACAAAATCCACTAAAATAGACCTAATTTTGATAGAATTTAATGTTATATCTGTAAAGTCATAACAACCTAAAGAAATGAATGGAAATATGTTTAAAACTTATGTGCAGCAAGGAATATCACAATGGTGTGATTAATTATAGTGTAAAATTGAGCATGATATACACGTCCAGCTATACAAAATTGGGTGAAAAATTATAATCCCCTTTATTATAGTTATTGAAAATCATGTTTTCAAATATCAAAGGATACAGAAACATACTCAGCATATTTTATACAGGATGAGGCAAAAAAGTAGGCTTACAGTTAAGGATACGGGAAACAGTTTATTCTTATATTCTTATTTATTAATTAGTGTATTATTTTCCATATGAACAACTGTAGACTTACTTTTGCCCTATACTGTATATGGTGGAGTTTAGAAAAAGCAGATTGTAAAAAGAGTATAAAGATAGAGTATAAATGGTATATTGAGTCATAAAAACCTGGAAGGACATTTAAAATCTTATTTAATAGACATGCAGGGAGAACACCATGTGTGGATGGAGGCAGAGATTGGAGTGATGTGTCAAAGAGCCAAGAAATGCCAGGAATTGCTGGCAGTCAGTAGAAGCTAGGAGTGAGTCGCCAGCTTGCCCCTCTGAACCCTCAGCAAGGAACTAGTCCTGCCGACACTTGGATTTTTAATTCTGGCCTCCTGAACTATGAAATAGCGAGTTTCCATGTCTTCAGCTATGTTGATGGTGGTACTCTGTGGGAATCAGCATGAAGAAATGAATGCAGTTGCTTAATTGTGTGCTTTTCCATCCTATGCTTGACTGAATCAGCTAATGGAAAGGGGTAGATAGTGTATGTTGAAATAATCTTTAATGGGATTCCCTTAGTATCCGTTTGCATGTTGAGATGAATGAGAACTTTTGATTTTGGTTGATAGAAAAGTCAAAAATAATTGGAGTAAACATCTGTGGGGAGAAAGAAGAGATAGCTGGACCACGGAAGGGAATGGCGTGGCCATTCCGTGGCCATTCCACCCAACTCCCGGCCGGCTGGATTGTTCATCAGCACGTGTGGAGAAGTGGAGAGACTGCATCATCACTGATTTTGTTTTTATAATGTGGGCAGAGAACAAAATTAACCCTTTGTTAATTGAGCAGAACCCAAGTCAGCTGTTTTCATGAACTGTTTTATGAAACACTAGTGTTTCCAGGACCAGGTAACAAAACAGAAATCAAGGTGGAGGAGTCTCTTACATTTTATGTAAGATGCACTTGTGCTATGGCTGGTAGAAGGATAACATTGGTGAATTAGTGTTTCTTATATGTTTAGAAGAGATCTGATATGCAGTAAGTGTGTTTTTCAAATCATAAAAGAAGAACATATACAGATCTTTTCCCAAGTAAATGGAAGAGTACCGGGGGATACGCGAAAATAACTGGAGAGGACTGCTGATCATATACCTGTAAATAGAGGCAATAAGCTAGAGCCGTGGTCGGCAAACTGCGGCTCGTGAGCCACAGGTGGCTCTTTGGCCCCTTGAGTGTGGCTCTTCCTAAGCCTTAGGAGTACCCTAATTAAGTTAATAACAATGTACCTACCTATATAGTTTAAGTTAAAAAAATCTGGCTCTCAAAAGAAATTTCAATCATTGTACTGTTGATATTTGGCTCTGTTGACTAATGAGTTTGCCGACCACTGAGCCAGAGGAATGAGTTATTAATTAATATTTATTAATTTAATATGCATGTGTTGAGTACTTTCTCAATCAATAAGCTCAGTGAAGACAGAGTATGGTCACTGTGACTCCAGTGATGAAGCAGACACTCAGGGGTGACTGACTGAGTGGCTGGTTATGGCACGTACAACATTGAGTGCCAGGAACATCATTGTCCCACAGGCCAGCACGGCCCAGAGGAGATCAGCTTAAAATGATGAACTTGCTCCAAGTGGGACATTTTTTAATAACATTTTAATATTGTCCCCAATGTGATGAAAATAACATTTTGCCATAATTGCCTGAAAACTGATGTGGAATAGCTATTTCTCCCAAACTCTCAGACAAATCAAATGAGCATGAAATCAGGAAAAGCAACAGAAAAGTAGTCATTGCAAACAACTGCACTAAAAGGAATACACTGCCTTTGAAAACTCTCAGAACATAAATCCTCAACCATTAAAATAGGTTTTACTAAATACAGGCAAGGCACTTCACTCTTGCAGCTCTCTTTGAGGATGGAAATATATTGGAGCTCATCCAGTCATGAAGTTTTATAAAAGAGGCAACAGGATTCTTTCTATCCTTCCTTCCTTCCTTCCTTCCTTCCTTCCTTCCTTCCTTCCTTCCTTCCTTCCTTCCTTCCTTCCTTCCTCTTTCTTTCTTTCTTTCTTTCTTTCTTTCTTTCTTTCTTTCTTTCTTTCTTTTCTTTCTTTGACTCAGGGTGTTTGGTACTTTCTCTTTCTGATATCCCCACCCCATAAATATTTAATGTTGCCAATTTCCTATAATGTAAATGCATTATTAGAACAACATGACAGCCACATGTACAGAAAGTTTGGCAGGGCTGTGTAAATAGGAGAGGAATTCTTTGAACAAGAGAGATGGATTCCCCAATAGACTTTTTAAAATAAATTGACTTTAAAGAGGGAGAAAGGAGGGGGAGAGAGAGAGAGAGAGAGAGAGAGAGAGAGAGAGGATAGGGATACACGAATTAGTTGCTTTCCTTAGGCACTCCAACTGGGGATCGAACCGCAACCTAGGTATGTGCCCTGACTGGGAATCAAGCCTCCAACCTTCCAGTGCACTGGATGATGCTCTAACCAACTGAGCCAAATGGGCCAGGGCCCCCAATAGACTTTTTTTTTTAATGTTTCTCAAATTTTACTTCATTTACTACTATCTTCTTGATTTTTGTTACATTTTTTGTCACTATTTTATTATTATATACACAACAAACAAAACTGGATTAATTGTTAACAGCTTTCTTTGTTTTTCTGTCTTCTGGAAAATTCTTTTTTTTTTTTTTATTGTCTAAAGTTTTATGTAAGTCTCCTTTTTCCCCAATTGACCGCCCCGCCCCCGCCAGCCATTCCCACCCCAATAGATGTTTAATGATAAATAGAAGGGGACTGAATCTCTCCACTTTCATATCAACATATGATACATTTTCTTCCCGACAGAGCTGCATTCTAAGGTTCAGGAAGGGCATGCCCAGTTCTAATCCTTATCTTTTCTTTTTTAATTCTTTATTGCTGAAAGTATTACATATGTCTCCTTTTCCCCCCATTGTCATCTCCCAGCCTGCCCCCACCCCCCAGACCCCAGTCCCAGCCTACCTCCATTGGTTATGTGTCCATTGGTTATGCTTATATGGATACAAGTTCTTTGGTTGATCTCTTACTTTCACCCCACCACCCACCCACCCTCTCCTGCCTTCCCTCTGAGGTTTGACAGTCTGTTTGATGATTCTATGTCTCTGGATCAATTTTGTTCATCAGTTTATGTTGTTCATTATATTCCACAAGTGAGTGACATTATGTGCCAATCCTTATCTTAAAGAAGGGAGTCTTTGCCCTAGTGGAGGGTGTGATACAACCGACTTCTTGTCCATTTGGTAAAGGAGATGGAATCTTAGTAAGATTATGTGTTGCTATATTGCAGCAAGGCAGTGGCTTACCATGACCCTACTCAGAATTCAGAGATGCCATCAAATAGCTCCAGAGTGAAAAAACTCAAGTGTAACACATAATGGTAAAGAATTTTGTTAAACATTGAGCACAGCTGCTTAGCCAAAGTCTTGACATATTAGTTCCTTTCACTACTTCTTACTTCTCCTTATCCTTTGGCAAATTTACAAAGTGTAAATATTTATTTTCAAGCCTTTTAAAAAACACACACACTTTTATTCTCTTTTGTACCTGAAAAGTGAAGAGGTGGTGAAGGGAGCACATTTATGGTTAATGCCTGATTATTATTATTGCTAGGTAGTGGGACAAGCAGGTAATGTCATAAGTGTTGAAGTTCAATGAGAACACAAGAGAGGAAATAGCCATGAACTTTTAAGACTAGATTGCTCTTTTAACTATATTGATTTATGGAGCACTGAGCCTTCTAACACTCCTGGTCTCTTACAGATATTTTGTCTTACAAAACAATGACTTCCCCTACTTCTCTCATTTCTTTCCCCAGGTAAAGCCATTCTCTTTTGTAGGTTCCCTTTAATTCTCCTGACACATACGTATATAGACCTTTTACTAAATTATCCTCAATTAACCCATTTGAGTGTGCAGTATCCTATCAGGACTTTGATATATCCATCATTTTTTCTTCGTTTTGTTCAGGAATTTGGAGGGAAATCACTATAACTGTAATCATATGTATCATATACCTTACAATTCTGTGGGCTGACATCGGTTAACATTTACCATTTACCATTGATAAGTTATGAAAAAAGTGGGGAACAGAAAAAATATCAGACTAAAAAATATGTTTTTTATTGATTTCAGAGAGAGGGATAGAAACATCAATGGTGAGAGAGAAGCACTGATGGGCTGCCTCCCAAAGGCCCCCTACTGGGGATCGAGCCCACAAGCCAGGCATGGGCCCTGACGGGGACTGGAACCATGCGTCAACACTCAACTGCTGAGCCCTATCAGCTGGACAAAACTATCTGATTTTAAATTCAAGTTATTATTAAACACCAATACTTTGTAGGTCAAGCACAGCATGACCATACTTTATTTCCATATTTTCTACAAAAGTGAGAGGCATCACATATTGACTTGGCTTTCCTTTTTGCTTCCTATTAGTGAATCACTTTCACTCCCACATTATTGTTGGCCAAACCCCATGATTCAGATGAAGGTCTAGTGCTTGTTGTAACTGAACATATTGTGGCAAAAGAGAAGAGCTCGGTTAAGCCAAGAATACCTAAGATGCTGGGAGGAAGAGCTTTGCCTAGAGTGAATTACAAATTTAGAATTAAAACTTATCCTCAACTTGTCTGGGTGTCAAAGAGCTCTTATAGACATTCCTAGGCTTTGCATTTTCAGCTCTTATTATAACTATTGATGTGCCTAAAAGTCATTAACATTTTAATTAGACAGTTTATATTTCACCTTAGCCATATTTAATTGTTTTCACGCAGAGTAAAAAAAATATATATACATCCCATGGAAGATTTGACATGTTCTTTAAAAACTGAAACGTAAACCACTGCATAGCTCCTTCTCTATCATAGCAATGTGGTAGGTTTTCTCTTCATTTTCCACCTACCATGCTGTCAGACAATTTTATACAACAGTGTGAGCTGAGAGGAGGCATGCATACAGTAAAATGCCTTCGCACTAAGAAATAGCCTTTCAATAGCAATGCTTCTATTCAGGTCTTCATGATGCTGAAATCATCAGGTTTTGTGTTTCAGAGGATAACAGAACATTAGTGCAGCCATGGACCATTCTATGCTAAAAACCATTTTGATGTTGGTTCCCTGTTGGTTAGAATTCAAGTATTTCATTTTATTTCCTTTGTAACAATAGCATACATTTACAGTTTCATGTACATCGCTTAGTCTCTATGGAAAATACTTTCAGTGACAGTAAAATTCAATGTCATGTTTCTTGCTACAGCTTTTCTCCCTGGTTGTTCTGGCACAAGCCTTATGAGCATGTCAATGTTATTAATGCATTTTTGAAAGGAAAGGAAATTTTTGTTAGAAGTAAGCCAAATCAAACCCAAATAACAACAACAAAACACACACACAGACACACACACACACACACACACACACGGTAGAATGTCAACATTGTTTATGAAAAAGATCTGCTAGCCGAGCCCTTCTATCATCAATGACTTGCTGATATAGATTTCTGCATGTGTTTGTTTCAGTCTGACATAGACAGAAAGAGAAGGTGTATGAAAGTCCCCTTAGCAGGCAACTTACATAACATTGTCTTTCTGTCTATGTCAAACTAAAAAGGACAAGATGAGCCCCATGGTAAACACTGAATATCAGGTCATGTGATCTAATGCAGAGAGTGCAGAAATGCTCCAATGCAACTCTTATTTATCCTAAGCCATGACATTTACGTTGAGATATCTACTTTCTTGTACCAGAACTTTAGAGAAAATGGCAGACCATTTTAATTTCTCTTTTGAAAAATGTTGAAATTTCAAACTGTCTGGAAGGAAGCTATCTTTTTAAAAATTGCTCAGAATTTCACAGCGATTTTTCACCACCCAAAATGTTTCTCCTGGAAAAGCTTTTCTTCCTCTATGTTCTCATTCTTTGAAACAAAACAAAACTTGATTTTGGTCCCCAATTAATGGCCAACTTTTTATATGATATTGAGAAAACAATTTGGTTTAATTTGTTTTGTGTCTAAAATAGCAAATGATTTGGAAAGATATAATGAAAAACAAATGTAAAAAAATTGAAGCAAAAAAGCCTATAATTTTAAAATAAATCTTCTAGATCTAAAATCCAAAAGGATTTCCTCAACTCTTTCTAATGCCACATCTTATCTAGTAAATGGATACCCAAAACATTATTTAAATTTTATTTTTTCTAACTTTAACACCAATGTTTTTCACTTTTGAACATGGACTGACCTCTTTGGGTAGATGATCAGGGAGTTTCCAGGTGATTTTTACCACTTTACCACTTACAGGGTACTGGGTAGCTGGAGGAGGAATCTAGCAACATGAAAAGTTAAAAGAATTCTGTTTCTACAATGTTGGAGAGTTGGCTTCCATCCTTGACTATGTCTATAATTTTGTCATTATGACCAAATGAAATCTCTGGATCTCTGTGTCCTCATCTATTAAGTAAAACATAGGCAGAAGACCTGAATACAGTAGACACTTCTTCAAAAAAGACATAGTAATGGTCAAGAGACATAAGAAAAAAAATGTTCAAAGTCTCTAATAATCAGAGAAATGCAAATTAAAATGACAATGAGGTACCACCTCACACCTACCAGAATGGCTATCACCAGCAAATCTACACTAATAAAAGAGAAACATGCAAATTGGTGTCACTCCGCTACCCTTCCCATTGGCTAATGAGGGCGATATGCAAATTAACTGCCAGCCAAGATGGCGGCCGGCAGCCAGGCAGCTTGAAGCGAACAGGAAGCTTGCTTGCTTCAGTGACGGAGGACTCCAACGTTCCCCGCCTGCTGCTGCTGGCCGCTGAGCTTGCAGTTTGAAACATTGTTACAAATATAGAAGCTAAACAAACTCCAGAAACCTGCTTTCAGCCAGCCGGGATCTCAGAGCTGGAGTTGAAACAGTGTTTTGATTATAGAACCCAAACAAACCAGATACCTGCTTTCAACAGCCAAGGCCTCAGAGCTGGAGCCAAGCCTCAGAGCTAAAGCTGGCCCAGAATAAAAAGAAAAAGAAAAAAAGGAGCGGTTTGGAGCTTCAGTCACCCGCCAGCCTGAAAACAGCCCTCAGCCCCTCACCCAGACTGGCCAGGCACCCCAGTGGGGACCCCCACCCTGAAGGATGTGTGACCAGGTGCAAACAGCCATCAGCCCCTCACCCAGGCTGGCCAGGCACCCCAGTGGGGACTCCCACCCTGATCCAGGACACCCTTCAGGGCAAACCAGCCGGCCCCCACCAGTGCACCAGGCCTCTATCCTATATAGTAAAAGGGTAATATGCCTCCCAGGACCTGGATCAGCGGAGCCGCGAGGCCTCCTGGCACCAGGATCAGCGTGACAGGGGGCAGAGCCCAAACCCCCTGATCGCCCTGTGGCTCTGTGTGTGACGGAGGCGGGGCCACAACCTCCCTATTCGCCCTGCTCTGTTCGTGACAGGGGAAGGCGCCCCAAGCCCCTGATCAGCCCTGCTCTTGCCTGATAGGGGGGAGCTCCCCAACCCCCTGATCGCCCTGCGGCTGTGTGTGACAGGGTGCGGCACACCAACCCCCTGATCGGCCCTGCTCTGTGGGTGATGGGGTAGAGCCATAACCTCCCCATCGGCCCTGCCCTGAGTGTGACAGGGTGCGGCGCCCCAACTCCCCTATTGGCCCTACTCTGTGAGTGACACGGGGGAGCTCCTCAACCCCCTGATCGGCCCTGCTCTGTGTGTGACATGGTACGGAGCCCCAACACCCCTGATGGGCCCTGCTCTGTGAGTGACAGGGGGTGGCGCCGCAACCTCCCCATCGACCCTGCCTTGAGTGTGAAAGGGAGCGGTGCCCCAACCCCCCAATCGGCCCTACCTTGAGCGTGACAGGGGTGGCATCGCAACCTCCCAATCTGCCCTGCTCTGTGCATGACAGGGGGTGACGCCCCAACTCCCCAATCGGCCCTGCTCTGAGCCCGACCAGGGGCTGCACCTAGGGATTGGG